>NW_026947509.1:25115766-25715766 GCF_034190915.1 Cavia porcellus | reverse complement strand
TGAAAAAGGAAATAAAAAAGAATATCAGAAAATGGGAAGATATTCTTTGCTCTAGGGTAGGTAGAACGAACATAGTGAAACCCGCACACATTTTAGTTTGCAGCGCAGTAAAAAAATATGCTGGTTGGAAATTTGTGACTATAAAAAGTGTTTATCTTTGCCTTGTGAGGTAACAGCTGTCTTGTTTCTAAAAACTCTGTTTTCAGATTTGTGACTTTTTTGTGAACTTCTTAACATTTTTGTACTGAATACATTATGTCTGTAATTAGAAAAAGTAATAGTTATTGAAAATATTGACTCCCAAAATCAAATATTCTGAGTTCTTTCTCAGCCATATGTGCTCCCTTTGCTTGCCACAGTGTAGATAAAACAGTCACCTAGAATTCCTCTGTGAGCTTTATCCTCAGTCTATTTATTTTTGAGACATGGTCTCAGTAAGTAATAAGTTGTCCAATCAGGGCTGTAAATAATGACCCTCTTGCTTCAGCCTCCTGGAGTTCTGGGATTTAGAGGTGTGGGTCACCATACTCAACTGGCTAATGTTGGTTTCATTTTGTTTTTTGAGACAAGGTCTTATTGTACAGTTCAAACTGGCCTTGAACTCACTATGGAGCCCCGGCTGGCCTAGAACTAGCAGTGATTTGCTGGCTTAAACCTCCCAAGTGCTGGGATTACAGGCATGCACTACTACATCCAGCCTAGTGAGGTAGATACACTTCTCTATACCCAAAGATCTTTCAGAAAAATGCTTCACCATTTTGATAATGGTTTTGCTCTTAGCTGTCTTTCAGATGCCTTATTTGTAACACACTTTCCTGGGAGTCTCTGCTTTTAATACGATATTTTTCTAAGAATCATCATAATTAAGCCCTCCCTTGATTTCCTGATATTCCTTCTTAAGAAAAAAAAGCTTGATGTTGGGAATAAAGCATGAACTACACTTTGTAAAAACAGATACAGGTATTGTGAAAAGCTTGGTGCTTTAAAACTGAACCTCAACATGGTGTTTGTCCACTCTGAGCCACCAGGGGGCAATGCAGGGAACCTGTACAGCGTTTGTCAGAGACCCTTGCAGGCAAAGTCCTTGAGCGCAGAAAAGGTGAAGCAACTTATTAATAGCCACTGCAAACAAATGAAAAAGCAAAGACCCAACCCAGAACGCTTTGCCCCACAAATTTATAAGAGGAATAGGGCTATATACACAAAATAACCTTGTGTGATGGCAATAACATCATAGCTGTAAGAAGGTAAATGTGACTTTAACATTTTTAGACTTCAAGGCTAAGCTTGTTGCCAGATGAAATGCATTTTTACTGTTTGGTGCCTATGAAAAAATACGAATTTTCTTTTCTACAGGATTAGGAATCATAGAGAGGTAAATACATGCTACGCCCATATTCTAGAATGAATAACCTCTATTTAACATCTACCATCTTTGTTCTCAGATTTAGTTTAAATAAGAGACCATCAGGAGAAAGACCTATACTATTCATCCACATCTCCCCAGCACTTGGATTTTGTCTGACACAGGGTGGGAACAGGGCCAGTTTGGTTATTGGGAATCTCTTCCTTGGTCTCAGAGAAGTAGGGATAGGATGCTTCTCCTAGGTAGTAAGATTCCTGAGAGCCTCTCTTCCACTTATTGCTGAAATTTAAAAGTTACTGTGACAGAGAACTTTGTTAGTGGGAAAACAAGAGAATTTAATGAAAAATGTGGCCTATTTCTATTAGAATCACGGACAATAAGTGCCTTTAGGCTGTAGTTTTTGCTGTCCGTACTTTGAATGCTCATGAATTTGCAACACTTTCAATTTCTCTGAAGTGAAATTCTGATTACACACCAGAATTTCCTAAGTTAGCATTCTCTAAAGTCTGAAAGAAAAGTACATAAAAGGAGAAAAATCTGTAAAGAGGCACCAGTTGTGTCTAAGATTCACTCCAGGTCATGGTCGCCAGGACCTGGTCACTCCAGGTCAATGCCTGCTATCCCTAGGACGTCCAGGTTAAACATTGTTGAAGATAGAGATAAGTTTCTCCTGAAATAAGATGTGAGCTGTGCAGTGAAAATAAGCCAAAGGGCATGAAATATTTGATAAAAGAAAAGAAGAAAAGAAAGTAGGAAGAAAAAAATAGAAAGCACACAAATGAAGACTCCATGAGAACACGAAACTCCAGTGTGGAAGATGCTCTCTTCTTCCCCTAATCCTGGCACAGGGCAGTGCGTGAAGGCAGATGGTGGCCACATATCTTAAGTCCATGGGACGAGTGGTTTCCTGCAATTGGAGTGTATCCATATGTCCCTAGTAGCAACTGCTCTGCCTAGCACAGAGTCCTAGCTGGCTTCTTTTTCAAAGTTCAACCTCAGCCAACAGCGTGGCATCACTTGGCCTACCTCGGACATATGACTTGGGAGCTACAGGTGGGGCATCACTGACCTTTCACATTGCTTTAAAGACTACACAACAGCACGTCAGTTAGACCCACTTGCATTGCTTAAAGCCAATTGAGAGGAATAAAGACAAATCTTAGCCAACTCTGTACCTATTAATACATGGAAATAGGACCAGGTATAGTCAAAATGGAGACACTCACACTTCTTTCAAGGAGAGCTGTCTGGTAGTCCTCTATACTAGCTGGAGCAATGTTTGGTTAATAAGTGCAGGGATATGTAGTTCAACAAATTTGTCAAAAGTCATTGTGCCACCGTATTTTCCATTATTGGAATAAAGCACCTGACATGTACAACTTAAAGGTGGAGAGATTTATTTTGGCTCACAGTTAGTCCATGCTTGGTCAGTTCCAAGGCAGGAGCATCATGAAAGAGGTACACAGTAAAGGCAAGGTGTTCATTCCATAGCATCCAAGGAGAAGAGACCAGAGGAAGAACACTAGCAAGGAAATGACCAGTGACCAGATAAATTTGCAAAATCACACTGTGCATGACCCAGTTCCTCCAACCAGGCCCCAGCTCCTAATATCTTGTTCAGGTATGAACTCAGTAGTCTATCCATTGGTGAAGTTAGAGCCCTCACAATACAATCACCACCCCCATGAGTACCCTAATCAAGTCAACAGTCAAGATTAACCAAAATAGTTGCTAATGTTTAACTCAGAATATTCTACCAATTATAAATTACACTACATTTTGCTCTGTCTCAGTACTCAGCTAGTTAACTTTTTTTCTCTTGAACTCCAGTTGTCCTCTGAGACAGACACCAGAACCAGAACCCTAGAAATTCAGTCCCCTCACCCACTCTGCACTGCACAGGGCTTAGTTCTGTTTCTTCTAGCTGCAGTTCAAAAAGATGTCACCATATGCCCCACATAACTTACAGAGTCATACAATGTTTAAAACTTCCTGAGGTACCCCCTTTCTCTTAGGTTGGCTCTTTTAGACTTCTAACATCAGTCTGAGTCAACTGGGCACATTGACTTGGACTTTTGGCCAACTTCTTCTGGGGCAAGTTCTTTAGTGAGTTCAGTCAGTGCTGTCAATAACTGGCTTCTGTAAAAGAAGTGGCTGAGGCAGACTTCTGTGAAGATGGCAGAGTGGTAAGCAGCAGAGAGAGCTTTTCTGAGATTTGCTCTTCAACACTGGAATACAGCAATGCAAGGAAGAGAAGGAGGGAAATGGGCTTCCTGAATGTAGGAAGGATGTGAAGTGAGAATTGAAGCCCACAGGGAGAGCAAAGGGAAAAACTTCAACAAAGAAGAAGGAGATGGTGGGCAGTGCCTTCCCCCTGAGTTAAGACTCACAGCGTGGGAGGAGAGGTTCAACGTGCAGACACACAGTGACTGCTGCAACCCCAGAGGCCTTCACAGAGAGCACTGCGGTGCGATGGATGAGTAGACTGAACTGAACTGAACTGACTGGTGAGTGAAGTGGATTTGCTCTTCCTGTGGGAGAAGGTCTTGGCCTGGAGCTATTTTGGAGTCGGGCCAACTGAGCTTGGAATATAGAACAACTAGTGGCTCCAGCCGGTGGTTCCAGCCAGTGGCTCCCAGCTGAGTTCATGCCTGCAGCAGATGCACTAATGGATGCAGGCTAAATGGGTCTGATCCCAACATCATGGCCAGAAACCAGCCTAAACATCAAGGAGAAAGAAGTACATATGAGCTTGCTAAGCTTACCCACAATCTTGCTTTAAAGGTACTGTAGGCTTGCTGGGATAAATCAACATGGATGTGGAGTCTGCTCTGTCTCTACATTGCGTGCCAGTAAAAACAGAGACAAACCTTGAAGTAGACTTTTTCTCCCCTCCCTCTCTTCTCTATTTTTCTTTCTTTTGATGTTTTTTCTTTATTACTTGATCTTATTTTTCCTTGAGTGTGAAAGTGGTTTCTAGTTTTTTCATGGTTGTTATTATTTTCTTTCTTTCTTTCCTTCCTGTCTTCTGCACTGGTTTCCCAAATTTGTATGATCCCCTTTTGTCCTCCAGCCTTACTTCTAATCTCTTTTTATTCTTCTATTTCTCTATTTTCTCTCCTAACCTTTTTAAAGTTTTCTTCACTGAGGTTAAAATTGGCATATTGAGGGATTATTTACTGCATATAATTTTCTGGTTCATTTTAGATTTTGTTATATAACCACAAATCTAGATCATATGGTCAAAGGTGGCAAACTGCTGATTACCTCAGTTTGTCATTTTTCTAGATCGTGTTTGAGGCTTTTCTTATCATTGATTACACCACTTTAGCCAAAGTAACATAATTGTTCTAACCAGCTGTGCTTTCTGGTGTACCAAGACTGAGATTGCCTAAGGATCCTAGGAAATACTGCGGGCCAGTGCCAAAAACCAGAGACTAGGCAGTGTAGAAAGCAACTTCTCATCACCAGTGAACTGAAGAGATAGGATTTTGCAACAGACTCAAAACCTAAAAGCCAGCCACACTTGGAACATACCTCTGAAAAGCAGTTATTTCTGAAAGTTACAAAACATTAGCAATAAAGTTACTCACTATAGGCAATTTACAAGCCTCAACCCAGGAATTAAATTTTAAAAAATAGAAAATGAGAAGACACTTAAACAAGATGCAACTCCAGACATCCAGTCCACCAAAGGCAAACCAGGGCCAGTGATGTGTGACAACCTGAAAGCTACGCCCCACCCCCCACTGTGAATTGGTAACAACAAAGCAAATGAATGAAGCTCAGAAAAATACCACATCAGAAATGATTTCTAAGGTAACTATAGAGATGGTGACCACAATGAAAAATGCTCTTAGTGACTCTAGAACAGATACAGATTTTTAAAAAAATAGAAGAGCTTAGGAAAATTATGGAAACCACAAATGTCCAAAATAGGAAAAAATGGAATCCATAAAACAGATTCAAGCAGATATTTAGGAGACTAAAAACTACATTGAAAGTATCCACAGCAGAATAAACCAATGTGAGTCACCCTTCCTGTGAGCTGGCACAAGCTATACATGGGTCTGGGAGGAGAAACAAGCTAAATTCACCTTTCCTGTGAGTTGGTGGAAGCCATGCAGGGCCTGGGAGGAGTACCAAGAAGAACAAGAAGCCAATTTGCCCTTCTTGTGAGCCAGCTGACACATGGGCTGGGAGACACCTTTCCCACCCCCAGTAAGCAACTGGCTGATTTGCAGGACAGGCTAAGTTGACAGCATCTGAGATTCCAAAACAACTTAATGCTTCTATTGTATGATTGACTTTGCAGGCGTAAGGCTGGTAGTCTGAGCACCTATTGAGAGGATAACAATATGCAATATAGCAAATATGGGAGATTTCCTTCTGGCTTGAAATCCAGTATTGTTCTTACTGTTTTGTTTTGTTCCATTTTATTGTTTTGTTTTATTTGATATTCTGTTTTGATTGATTTCATTCTGTTCTGTTTGATTTTATTATGTCTGGTGATATGGGCAGCAATTTTGAAGATAACAAAATATATTATGGTAATGACTTTTTAGTTCCTATTATCCTGTTTTTAAATCCTGTATCATTTTTCAGTTTTTTTCTGATTGGCTTTTTTGTGTTTGTTTTATTCTCTTTAAAATACACTTTTGTTCTTTTTTACTAATTTTATTCTGTTTTGTCTTGTTTGATTGTATTGTGTCTGATGGCATGGACACAATTTTGAAGAAAATAAGAGATATGGTAGCCATTGTTGAGTTCCTATTATCTTGCTTTGAAGTCCTGTATCACTTTCATTGTTCAGTTCTGATTAGCTTTATTCTGTTTTACTTTGTTTATTTTTATTCTCTTTAAAATGCAAAAAAAATGTGAGGACAGAATCTCAGACATAGAATACAGGTTTGAAAAGAAAGAACTTTTTTAAAAAATAAGAAGAGACCATGAGAAATCAATCCAGCAGTTGTTAGATGATGAAAGAGTAAAAGATTGATTGGAGTCAATAAAAAAGCAGGAGATAGAATAAATGATACAAAACCCCATTGACAGATGTCCCTGACAGGGAATTTTCCTGGCAGGGAAAAAGACATTGAATACAGAAAAGTGAGGCATATAAAGCTCCAGTTAGCCATGATAAAAAAAATCCACAGCAAGGAATACAATAATTGGTATTCCAGAATTTCAACACAACAACAGACTATTAAAAACTGTTAGAGAAAAGAAACAAATGAAAGATAATCAATAGCCATCAAAATCAGAGCTGACTACAGAACATAAAACTTGAATTTAAGAAGAGCTTGGTTGGAATGGAGTATTGCCAGCCCCCCAAAAACCAACCTCCAACCCAGACTGATATATCCCATAAAACTATCTTTCAAAAATAATGGAGATATAAAATACTTTGATGAGAAAGAACATCTGAGAAATTTCATGAACACAAAATCAGCACTCCAAAATGTTCTGAAAGACATTCTAGAAAGAGAAAACAAAGAATATAACTTCATGCACTCCAAAAAAGGAATCTATCAGACAAGGCAAACAATTAAACAGAAGGGCAAAAGGGGGACCCAACAACAGGAAAATAATGTGTTAAGGATAATTCAATACATCAGCTGTAACCATCATTGTTAATGGTCTCAACTAATCAGTAAACCACAAAATTAGAAGAATGGATCAAGAGATGACATCCAACAATATGCTGCATAAAAGAAACACATTTAATTTTAAAAAAACATTCATAGTCTTAAAGTCAAAGGATAGAAAATAATACTGTATGTCACAGGAACCCAGAAAAAAGCAGGGGTAGCTATTCTATTTGCAGAAAAAGTGGATTTAAAGCCAAAACTAATTAAGAAAGATTTTTTTAAAAACCCCAGTAGATCATTGTAAAGGAAACAATCCAAGAGAAAGAAATAACAATCTTAATTATATATGCAAGAAATACCAGTGCATCCAATTATATAAAACAAATATTAGTGGACATGAACAATCAAGTAAGCACTAATACAATTCCTTTGGGAATCTCAATTCTCAACTGTCATAAATAGGCTGATCAACAATGAAATATTAGAACTGAACCAAACTTTTGAACAAATGGACTTAGATATTTACAGAGTGCTCTGCCCCACAACATCAGAATATAAATTCTCTTCAGCTGCACATGGGATGGTCTCCAAAACAGATCACATACAATCTCATACAATATGCCTAATTAAATGAAAAGGAATTGAAATTATCCCATGCATAATATCTGATTATGCATGAAATTTAAAATTAATAGCAAAAGAAACTGTAAAAACTACATGAACACATGGAAATTAAACAACACTTTCCCAAACAACCAATGGATCACAGATGAAATTCAAGAAGAAATTAGACAATTTCCAATTAAACTATAATGCCAATACAATATACCAGAACTTATAGGACCCAGTGAAATCAGTCCGATGAGGGAAATTTATACCAGTGAATGCCCCTATCAGGAAACTAGAGCAAGCTCAATTAAACAGCTTCATGTTGAACCTCAAGCTGCTAGAAAAAGAACAGTAGGTCAAGCCTAAAGCTCATGCAATGGAAAAAATTATAAAAATCAGAGCAAAAATTATTGCAATGGAGACTAAAAAAACAATACAAAGAATCAGTGAATTGGGACTCTGGAGAACATGGCGGACAGACAACAGCAACTACTGAACGCTCTCTAAAGGCTCGGCTCAGAGGCCAGGAATGATGCGGACTAAGGAGATACGAACCAGTAGAGATATGCTCTGCTGACTCAGGAACAAACTGGGCTGAGAGAATCCAACTTGGAATACAGTCCTGGCGCTAAAATAGGAACAGAAAAATCTCGGTGTGGAGGCTCGACTCCGCGCCATTGGAAACCGCGGTTTGGATTTCCCGCCGCGCGGCGGCCGGCTACCTCCACAGCGGCTCAGCAAGGAGAGACGCGACCGCCGAGCTCGGGAACGGAGTCGGAAACGCGACGGACAGGAAGGAAGGCTGACTGGAGGCGAGGTGAGCGAGGAACTGACTCCCTACCGCAGTGTGACTCCAGCGGAGGATTTTCTGGGCGCGGGCAGTCCTGTAAGAGCAGGGCGCGGCGGCAACTGCAGCCGCACGGTTCCCTCTCGGACGGGATTGGTGAAAGGTGCCTGGCCGGAGGGACGCTGCTCGCGGACCCCCTAGGCTGGCCTAGCCCAGATCCCAGAGCCTGACGGTGGCCCGGAGGAGCGACCGACTTCCGCGTAGGCTGCCTCCTCCGCAACTCCCTGGGGCGCAGCAGTGAGCTGGAACAACTAGCCAGCGCAATTCGATCAAGCTGTAGCTGACAGGCAGGGAAGCCGGGCCTCCTGTGTAAGATTACATTTCATAAGGAACAGAAAATATGGGGAAGGGAAGCAACAAAAAAGGCTCCTCGACCCCCAATCCTGAGAATCAGGCAATAGTGGACACTGTACCAATATACGTTAAGCGCCATTTAGAGAGCCTCATAGACCAATTCAGGAATGAAGTTATCAATGACCTGAAGCTAGAAGTATGCAGAATAGTTAGAGAAATGCTAAGCACCACCCAGGAAAAAGCAGATGGTGGAGTGGAAGAACAGAAAAAGAGGGGAGAATTGCTTGATGGAGAAAACAGAGAAAGCATGGAGTATGTGAAGCAGGTGCAAAGGGACTATCAAGAAATCAAGAAGTCTACCCAAGACTGGCATAACAGCTTGAAAGAAACTAAGGACAGACTATCTGAATTGGAGGGCAGACTTGAAACATGGGAGAATGAAATGAAAAACTTCTTAAAAATAACAAAGAAACACACAGCAATAATACAAAGACAAGAAGATGATAAGAGGAGCCATAACTTAAGGATTAAGAACATAAAAGAAGAAGTAGGGACACAAACAAGTGAACTACAAAAGCTACTCACAGAAATAATCCAGGAGAATTTTCCTAATTTAGCAAAAGGTAAAGATACTCAAATGTATGAGGCATACAGGACCCCAGCTACCTACAACCCTAACAGAGAAACACCCAGACATATAATAATAAAAATTCCAGAAATTCAATACAAGAACAGAATATTAAAAGCTGTAAGAGACAAGAAACAGATCACTTACAAGGGAAGACCCATCAAAATTACAGCAGATTTCTCTTCACAAACCATCAAATCACGAAGAGCATGGGGAGAAATAATTCAAGCTTTGAAAGATAATAATCTACAGCCAAGATTGAGATATCCTGCACAACTGTCCCTGGAAATTGATGGAAAAACGAGGTGCTTCCAAGATAAAGAGGAACTGGGGGAATTTGCAACCACCAATTCAACCCTACAGAAAGTATTGCAGGATATTCTAAAAAAAGAAAAATACAAAGAACCCAGAAATAGGGGCGGGGAGGCCACAACGAATAGAGCAGAGAACAAAACAAAGAAGACAAACTGACAGCTACTGACAGAAAAAGAGCTCAACAGAAATGAGACAGAGAAGATTGGATGATAGGAACAGCTTTTTTTGGAGAAAATGACATCTTAATAGGTAATGCTGATTTAGTACCATCTTGTTTTGAAGTCTCATCTAGCTTTTGTTCTTCTGTCTCCAATGGTCTAAACAGGTTGTAGCTTATTGGATTTTGTTATGTACGATAGTATAAGAAAAAACCTTTTAAAGACAAGGAGATTATACAGAGACCATTGTTCATTTTCTGTTAGTCAATTCTAAATACTCTATAATGCTGTCATTCTCTTAAATGGATTTACATTGTTTTGATATACTTAATGCTACAGTATATGAAGTTGTACTCAAGGACTTCAGGGAGGGAGTCAATATGGTAACCATTTTTGGGTCAGGATTAGCTGGTGGTGAAACACTATTCTGCTTAAATGGTTATGTTTTGATCTGCCCTGTTTCGCTGTTATGCCCTCTTTTTTTTCTCAATCTCCACTCCATTATTTACTTTTTTATTTTTATCCATTTAATTACAGGGAAAAATATAGCAGGATATAATATAGTAACCCACTTTGACTTTCTATTATCTCGATTTGAAGCCCTGTATTACTCTCACCATCTTGTTTTTGACTGAGGTTCCTATATTCTGTTTTGCTGGATAGTATCAGGTTCGAAAGTTTAGGCATCAGCTGAGAAGATAATGAGATTCATTATAACGCCCATTCTCGTTGACTTTTATCTACTTTTGAAGACCTACAATATCTCCAATGTTTTGGTTTTGTCGGTTTTATTCTTTATGGTTTTGTTCAATTGTATTACAACTAATGATATAGGCAATTCTATTAGAAATAGCGGGAGGCATTATGGTAACCATTGTTGATCACCTTGTATTATGTTTTTTATATTATCTATTATGTCCACCCTTTTGACTTGACCGATTCTGTTCTGTTATGTCACATTTGGTTTTACTCTCTTCCAAAAAAGCAACAAGAACTGTGGGAGCAATGAAACCCAAAATGTGTAATAGTCACTGTACAAAAGAGAGGAAAAGAAAGTGCTCTAAACTATATAACTGCATGTATATTTAAAAGTATAAGATAGAAAATGATATCACAGAGTTTTATTGGATCATTGAACAGAACTGTTTGCAGTATCATTGTTGGAATGTCCACTCTACAAGCTTTAATTTTGTGACTTGAACAATTATTTCTAAGATGGCAATATGTTATCCATTAACTAGTGATTTCCTACTGCGCATTTTTTATTCTGTAAACCTGTATAACTTGTACCCCTTCACTGTTTTTTTTTCTTTCTTTTCTTTTCTCCTTAAATAAAAATTAAAAAAAAAAAAAGAATCAGTGAATTAAAGAGTTGGTTCTTTGAAAGATTAAATAAAATTGACAAACCTTTAGCCAACCTTATTTAAAAAGAAAATAAAACTCAGATTCACCCAATTAGGGGTGAAAAAGGTGAAATCAAAAGAGACTCTGCAGAAATCCAGAAGGTCATCTACACCTACTTTGAGAACTTGTGTTGCAATAAGATGGAAAATACAAAAGAGAGAAGCTGGGAAGATGGCAGATCAATAAGCAGCAAAATAAAGGGCCTCTCTGAAAGAAACAGCTCAGATGCTGGAATAAAACAACCTGGAGAAGACCAGATGGAAGGTGATGGATCCTCTAGACCCAGGAAGAAACTAAAAGGGGAAAAAAAAGAAAGAAGGAAAGAAAGAAAATCATGAATGGAAGGCTGTAGCTAGATGCTCTCTCACCAGAGTGGGTCCCACTGTGTACAAAATGCCACTGGAATCCGAAGAGGTCTTGGTGAAGATGGAGGTTGATGAGTCTGTGGGCCTCGGCAGGAGGACACAGTTGTGGAGGGGAGTGGAGGAATGGAGAACTACACTGGCTCAGAGATCTGCACCGGCTTGCAGTGAGTGCAGTCCTCCTGTGGGAGTGGGCAATTGGCCAGGCTACATTTTGGAGTCTGACAAGATAAGCCCAGAACCAGAACTGCAGCGGCTTCCATCAGCCACTCCTAGCACAGAGCAAATTGGTAGAATTGCTTGGACTTAGTCCCACCCCTGTGTGCAATCCAATTGCCAAGGCTGGGGTTTCCCAAAAGCTATCCCTAACTGACCCCGACTGAGTGGCACACACTAATGTGGTAAAGACTCCCAGTGGCCAGCCTGGGAAGGGCCAGCCTGCCCTTTCCCCACTTGTACTTCAGTGGTCATCAGTAGACTGGGGAGAGGGCAGCAATCCCTAGCCAGCACGCTTCAGAGTAATCGTAGCCAATACAGGAAGTGCCAGGGACCTCCATTATCCACTTGTCTGGAAGAAACCAGAAACATGACAAAAGGAAGAAACAAAAGGAAGTCTTCAACCCCCAACCCAAAGAATACTGGCCCAGGAGAGGTAAACACAGAAGAGATCAGGGGTTGCACACCTGTGGTGTCTGAAAAAGCTGCATCTGACTTAAAGAATTATCTTTGTGACATTTAAAGGAACTAAAAAGAGAAATTTGAATACATATAAAGGAAGATATAAGAAAAGTAATAAAAGAAATGGTAAGTACCTCTCAAGAAGACACAGATGGAAGAATGGAGGGACATAGAAAAAGGAGAGAAACCTTCCATGAAGAATATAAAAAAATCTAGAATACATGAAACAGATTTAAAGAGACTAGCAGGAAATTAAAAAGTCCACTGAAAGCTAGCAAAACTGCTCAAAAGAAACTAAAAATAGACTATCAAACCTTGAAGACAGGTTTGCAACATGTGATTGCAAAAGGAAAGATCTCTTTAAAATAACAAGGAACCAGGAAGTAACAATACAAAGGCTAGAAGATGACAAGAGGATCTATAATTTAAGAATAAAAAACGTGAGTGAAGAAGCAGGGGTAAACATAAATGAAATACAAAGACTTTCACAAAAGTTTTGAAGAAAACTTCCCAAGCATAGGAAAAGGAAATAATATTCAGATAAGGCATATGGAACTCCAGCCAGCTATAACCAAAACAGATCTACACCCAGACACATACTAATCAAGATCCCAGAAATTCAACACAAGAACAGAATATTAAAAGCTGTCAGAGAAAAGAAATAAATTAACTATAAAGGAAAACTCATTAGAATCACAACAGACTTCTCAATACAATACATCAAATCAAGAAGATTTTGGAGCAAAGTATTCTAATCCCTGAAAGAAAATAACCTCCAACTCAGATTGATGTACCCTGCAAAACTCTTTCTCAAAATTAATGGAGAAACAAGATGCTTCCATGACAAAGAGGAACTGGGGAGTTTGTGACCATCAATTCAAACCTACAAAAAATACTGAAGGACATTTTAAAGAGAGAGAAAATGCAGAAGAAATGATCAGATTCCTCAATATAGCTGAATTACCAAAGCTGAATCAAGAAGATATAAACATCCTTAAAAAGCATTATCAATCACTGAGATTGAAGACTTAATTGAAAATTTATGAAAAAGAAAAACCCAGGCCCTAAAGGCTTCACTGCTGAATTTTATAAGAAATTTAGAGAAGACACAACACCACTGCTTCTCAACTCTAATTGAAATTGAAAGAGAAGCATTACTCCCAAATTCATTTCTAGAAGCAAGAATTACCCTGATACAAAAACTAGAGAAGGACCCAACTAAGAAAGAGAACTAATTCTTAATAAATATAGATGCAAAAACCCTTAGTAAAATACTGGCAAATAGAATGTAGCAAATCATCAAGAAGTTTATACACAATGACCAAGTGGAATTCATCCCAGGGATGCAGGAATGATTCAACATACATAAATCAATACATGTAATGCATCATATTGACAGAATCAAGGACAAAAATCATACAATCATCTCAGTAGATGTAGAAAAAGCATTTGACAAAGTCCAATACCCATTCATGATAAAAACTTTAAAGCAAATTGAAATATACGGTATCTCAATCTGATAAAAGCTATCTATGACAAACCAACAGACAGTATCATATTAAATGAGCAAAAATTGAAATTTTTTACCCTAAAGTCAGGAGTAAGACAAGGATGTCCATTCTTATTCAGTATAGTTCTGGAAACATTATCCAGAACAATTAGACAAGAGGAATAAATAAAAGGAATTATGATAGGAAAAGAAGTTCAAATTATTATTATTCATGAGTGACATGATATTCCATGTAGAAGACCTCAAAAGCTCTACCAAAAGACTTATTGACTTAACAACCAAATTCAGTAATGTAGCTGGATATAAAGTCAATATTCATAAATCAATAGCTTTCCTATACACAAACTCACTGAGAGGGACACTAGGGAAACTACATCTTACAGAATAGCATAAAAATACCTAGAAATCAATATAATGAAGGAAATAAAAGACCTCTCTATTGAAAACTATCATACTCTGGAAAAGGTGATCAAAGAGGATATAAAAAAATGGGAAGGTATTCCTTGTTCTTGAGTAGAAAGAAGCAATATGGTGAAAATGGCCATACTTCCAAAATTGTTATACAAATTTAATGCAATCCCAATAGAAGTTCCAATAGCACATCTCATAGAATTAGAGAAAATAGTCCTAAATTTCATTTGGAACCAGAAGAGACCTAGAATTGTAAAGGCAATTCTGTTTGATCTTGTTTTTATAAGAATGTGAATGTGGTTTCTCATTCCTTTATGGTTGTTGTAAGGCAAGGGAAATAAAAATTTTAGGCTTAAAATTATACTCCAAAGCTACTATGATAAAAAAAAAAGCCACCAAAACTTGAGGATCAGTGAGACAGATTAGAAGATACAGAAGCAACTCCAGACATACTTAGCTACCTTATCTTTGACAAAGATGCCAAACACTCTCACTGGAAGAATGATAGCCTGTTTAATAAATGGTGCTGGAAAAACTGGCTGTCCACATGCCAATGATTAAAATCAGACCCATATTGATGATGGATTGGTAAGCAGCAAAGAAAGAGCTTCTCTAAGAGTTGCTATTCAGCCACTGGAATGTAGCAATGTGAAGAAGAGAAGAAGGAAGGAACTGAGGCCCCTGGACCCAGGAAGGATCTAAAACAAGAGTGGAAGCCCATCAGGAGAACAAAGAGAGAAACTTCAGTGAAGAAAAAGGAGGTAGTCAGTGGAGTCTTCTTTCTGAGTTTGAACTCACTGCATGGGAGGACAAGTTCAAACCTGCACACACCTGGTGGCTGCTAGCAACACCAGAGACCTCTGTGGAGAGGTGTAGCAATGAAAGGGAACAGTGTATGTGGAGGACTGCAATAACTGGTGGTGGGCCTGCAGGATCTAACATCCCAAGGAGAGGGCGATTGGCCAGGAGCCATCTTGGAGAGGGGCCAGCTGAGCTCCAAGCTCAAAATAACTGCGGGTTCACCCAGCAGCTCCCAGCTGAGGTCACATCCACAAAAGATGTGCTGATGCCTGAACAAGTCTGGTCCCAGCCTCACAGCCAGAAACCAGCCTGAACTTCAAGAGAAATAAAGATGCAGACCTGCTGAGATTACCCACTACCCCTGCTGGATTGCTGAGATAAATCAACCCAAACTTGGATGCTCTTCATATGTTGTCCACCAGTGACAGCAGAGACAAACATGAAAGTGGACTTTTTTTTCTCTCTGTCTTTTCTTGTTTTTTCTCTCCTTCATTGTTCAATGTTGTTTTTTTATGAATATGAATATGGTTTCTAGTTCTTTTGTGGTTTGCTGTTTGCACATCAAGAGAAACCACCAACCGAGTGGAGGAGATGAACCAGTATGTGAGAAAAAATGTTTTCTAGCTGTTTCTCAGACAAATGTTTACTATCTAGAATATGTAAAGAACTCAAAAAAATAATTTCCCAAATTTGAAGACCCAACCCATAAATGGTCACTGAAGATAAATATCCACTTCTCATAAGAAGAAACACAAATATCAAATAAGCATATGAAAAAACATTATTGGTCATCTGAGAAATGCAAATTAAAGTAACACTAAGATTCCATATCACCCAGAAAGAATGGCTATTATCAATAATTCAACAAATAACAGCTGCTGGAGAGGCTGTGAGGAAACTGAAACCCTTCTCCATTGTTGATGGGAGAGTAGAATGGTATAACCACGGTGGAAATCAGTGTGGAGATTTCTCAAAAAACTAGGACAGAGGTTTCATTTGACCCAACTATTATCCTTCTTGGTAGCTTCCTAAAAGAATTAAAAGCATCATACCACAGCGATACATACACAGCAAGCTTCATAGCAGCATGGTTTGTGATAGCTAAACTTTGGAAGCAGTTCAAATGTCCATTAACTGGTAAATGAATTTAAAAAGATGTGTTTTTTTTATGTAATGGATTACTATTCTACCACAAAGAAGGATAAGCTCAAAATATTCCTAGGTAAAAATGGATGTGGCTTGAGACCTCACTCTTAAGTGAAATAAATAGGACACACGTGTGTAAATGCTACACTGTTTCTCTGGTGTGAGAAAACAAAAATGTAAATAAAGACCAAAATGTATAATAGATATTGTGCAATAGGAAGAAAAGTTTTAAATGTGGAGTGGAACAAGGGAGGGGGAGAAGGAAAGGAAAGAAGGAAAATTTTAAAATATATGATAAAAGAAGGAAAAAAAGGGAAACAAAGCCTTTCTAAATGAGAAGAGAAAGGTTGATAGGAGGGTGAGGGAATGGGAACAAAAGAAACAAATTATATCATGTACAAGTACAAATTCTCTATGATGAATATGATCACTATGTTTGTCTAAAATGTTTCAAACCTGATTGGAAGAACAAAAGAAAAAAAAAAAAAAGAAGTGACCTGGCTCATTTTACCAAAAATCAAGTAGGCATATGACAGAAAGAGACCTGAAAAACATGTTTGTGGGTATCTTATATATCCTGATAAATTCTGTGGAAATTCTGGTGTGCTGGAATGTTTGACCCTTATCCACATTAATGCAAAACTACTGTTGATGAAGGCTTTATGAAGGTCTATCTGAAGTCACCAGGACCGCCCAGGAAAGTTAAAATGGAACCATGTCTCATTTGGTTTGCACTTCTTTTCTTCTCCTGAATTTAAAGTTCTCTAACTCCTTTTTATCTTAGAAAACCAGAATGGGATCAGTGACACAGCTCCTGGCTGGCAAGCACAAGGTATTGAATTTGATTCCCAGTACATACACACGCACAAAAGAAAACCAATATGATCCTACCAAGATTGATCCCACCCTGTGTTGTAAAAGGAATCAATTGATAAACTTACTGATTCAAATTAGTAAACAGTTACCACATTTCAAGTTTTCAAAAGAATAAAGTAGTCACTGAGACTATTCTGAAGAGGTAAAAATAAATAAATTCACTTCTCATTTTGCTCTTCATTTTTTCTTTTTTGTTCTGACAGTGACTTTTAAGGGTATCTAATCATTTATAAGTTAGAGTCTCAGTACAATATAAACACTATCTTCTAGCTGCTCTGTTGAGGAGGAATAATCACTTCTTCAGGTTGAACATCAGAGAAGCTGCTTACAGTATTTGGCTGTGAGACATTTACAATACATGCTGGAACATGAAAACTGTCATGAATTCTATTCACTTTTCATTCTAAAATATTTGAACCCAAGGATGATTTTTTCCATTACTACTGATAGACTTTGGTAAATGCTCTTGAAACGATTTTATGATTTCCTGGGGATGTGGCACTCTTCTTTTGCCTTTCAATATTTGCTTTCCAGTGTCATAAAATGTTTGTGTCACAGTAGGTAGTGTGGACACACAGTTCTGTATAGACCTGGTGGTATCAACAGGTCACAGAGTCTTTGCCTGACAGAAGCTTTCAAGTACCAAGTGGGAAATGAAGCCATTTACCTTCACAGCACGAGGCTGACAAGAACATGAAGAAACTTCTATATTTCCATGCCTAGGATGAGCACACTCCTTTTCTCCTCCTGATAAACACCTGTGCTTCATTAGAGACTGGGATTGTGGAGGTGATGGAGAGAGTGAGCCGATTCCTGCCACCGTTCATCGTGCTTGCTTAGTCCATCTGCATCAAGCACAGTCTGTTTTCCCTGGGTGAGTGGCCACTGGGCAAAGTTTCCCCAGGCCTTTGACTTGTACCTGGTTTTTCTTCTCACTCCTTGCCCTTGGAAAATCCTGACACCACCTGTGTGCCACTCTAGCACCTGCTGCCTACAATGGCACTTGTCACTACCTTCATTTTCTGCAAGCTCCAGCCATAGGGATGAGTTAGGATGAGGTGTGGCTCTCATGTAAAGGCCCCTTCCAAGCACAGGCTTGGAGGCTCTTCAGAAGTCTTTCTTCCCCCATGATCTGTCAGCTATATCCAGACCTTGTTAAGAGATTCTTGTCCACATGGTGAACACCTACTAATATTTCAAGACTCCACTTAAATATCAGCTACTCCAAGGGGCCTACTTTGGAACAATGTCTCTTCTGTCCTTTCTATTGCTTGCATATTTAAAACTTCACTTACAAGTTGTCTCCCTACAGAGAACTATAAGTCCTTTGAGGGAAAGGGCCATGTCTTATTTATCTTTGCACATTAAGTTTTAAATAATTGTCAAATGAATTAAAGGGAATATCTATCATAAACAAGGTTTATAATGAAAAAGGAAGCATAGCACAACATTTATTAGTTTTCTCCTGGTTTCAGTGGAGCTATGTGACATAGTCACAGAGGAGGGCACTGAAATGCGTGGCTGCGGAAGTCACAGTCTGTGAATAGGACCCCGACAGTCAGGCCTGAAAGGCCCGAGCACCCTGGTCCTCGGTGTTTGAGTGAAGTCGGGAAGTGGACCAGACATGGATAGGAGGGAAAATGTACCAACAGGCAGGAGAAATGACAAAGTGATTCAGATAGAAAATTTGGACAACGGTAAACAGACAAATTTGGCCGGAATAGCAAGTTTAACATCAATGCAAAGCTTTTATTGAATTTA
The DNA here is from genome assembly GCF_034190915.1 of Cavia porcellus. Classification (NCBI taxonomy): domain Eukaryota; kingdom Metazoa; phylum Chordata; class Mammalia; order Rodentia; family Caviidae; genus Cavia; species Cavia porcellus. The sequence continues at coordinate 25,697,009 of NW_026947509.1, read as the reverse complement.
TTGTTCTTGTTCAAATTTCACGATTGACCAAGTACTATTCATTATAGTATGTTCCTCTCCTCCTCTGCTACAGTGGCAAGCCGAGAATCAGGGTCACATTTGGGTGCCGTGGCTCTTTAGTCACCTTTAAGTTGAGACATTTTCATGTGGTTGAGGACTTTGAAGTTTTGGATAAATCAAGAAAGAGAAGACTTTCCATCTTTCTTTTAAATTAGACTTTACTTTTTAAGAAGAGTTTTAGGTTCACAGCAAAATTCAACAGAAAATACATAAGGCTCCCACGTACACCTTGACACTCCTCCTTCCCTGTTGACACCCTCCAGCCGAGCAGTGCATTTATTACAGTTATAAACCTGCAGAGCAGTGTCACCCAAAATCTGCAGGCCACATTAGATCTCCTTTCTGGTGTTGTATGTCATATGGATGTCAGGAAACTTACAATGGCATGTATCACCATTATCCAATCAGAGTACTTTCACTGCTATAAAGTCCTGCATTTTTCCTATTCATCTCTTCTTCCCCATCCAACAATGATGCATTTACTGTCTCCTTAGTTTTGCCCTTTCCAAAATGTCAGATAGTTGGAATTATATAGAAGGTAACCTTGTCAAATTGGCTTCTTTCTCTTACTAGTGTACACTTGATTCTTCAATGATTTTTTATTGGTGTGATAGTCATTTCTTTAGCTTGCAGAGTAATATTTTATTGTCTGTATATATCATATTAGTTTCTGAAGGTTATCTTGAATTCTTTCAAACTTGGGCAATTATAACTAACATTGCTGTTTTTGCGTTTTTAGGTGGACATAAGTTTCCAACTCATTTGACTAAACACCAAGGGGTGTTGCTGGATCACATGGTGGGAGTGTGTTTAGTTTGTAGGATACTTTTTATTTCATTTTGGTTAACATATAATAATAGTGCATATTGATGGGGCATTTTAACACATGCATATTGCATGCACTAATCGAAACAACGTTATTAGTATTCTTCTCTCCTTTTTATTTCTTGATGTTTGTAGGTGTTAAGCTCTTCTGTTCTAGATCTTCATACAAGAAGTAACAGTCTACTGTAAACATAATCAATTCATTGTGCTGTTTTCTTCTTTCTGTATCCTGATACCCGCTATCTAACTTCCTTTGATCTACTTCCCGGACTCTAGTGATCGCTATCCAACATTTAAATGGACTTCTTCAGTTTCTACATAGAAGGAACTTGCAATACTCGTCTTTCTGAGACACTTCCTTGTTTATTAACACATTCTTCATTTTGAGTTTGCCCATGTTTTCAGATGATTACGTTCAGGTTGCGTGATCTTATTGAAATACTACACAGGTGATACTAAGTCCTTCTCAGGACATACATACCACCGAAGGGAAGGGACAACCCTCTGCCCTCATGGTGATGTCAGTTGTAGTCACCTAGGCAAGGTGTCATCAGTGGTCTCTCTTTTTTTTTTTCATCAGTACCGGGAATCAAACTCAGGACCACACGCTGGCAAAGCAGGTGCTTATGCCGCTGAGCTAAATCCCCAGCCCTTATCAGTGGTCTCTTATATGCTTGCTATTTTTCTCCATTTTGACTCATAAACTGTGGAAAGATGTATTAAGATCATCCAAATATCCTGTTTCTTTTCAAAATTTTGTACCAGATTTAACCTCCATTGATAATTCTTGTTTCATTTTCATTTTTATGATTGTGGCAAAATGATAATTTTTCAACTCAACATTCTACTGCAAATAAATGCCTTCTCTTTATATTTCTTAAAATTTATATTTATTACCAGTATGGGCTCATGAATTCTTATTTTTTAAAAGCTTAAAACTCATTATCATACTGAAGCATTTGAGGCTCAAACGGTCCCAGTATTGCACCCTCTTCTGCCGGTCTGTGTCTGTAGATATGCTATCCTTCCTGCTTTCTTTCATTGTTTTCAGGCATCACAATATGTTCCACACTCATCTTGTACTGCCTTAGACCTAGAATCAGTAAGTTTCCCAAGGCTTCCTGATTCTTTGGTGGGAGTTGGTATTAGAGACCATGAGCTGAGTGCGAAGTGTGCTCAGTGATCCTGGAGTGTCTGCTTTATATATATATGAACGTAGCTTAGAAGGCATGAGTGCATGCAAATATTTTAATTCAATTCATGCCCGTAAGAATTCTTTTTTGCTTTCTCCCATTCTGTCATTGTATGTCCTTTCTCATACCATGTGACCTCTGACTTTAACAACATGAACTTTTGTACTCATCTGTTTTCTCTTACAATAAATTACAGTATATTGAGAATTCCTTCGCCCATACTGCTATACTGAATGAGGTTACTAAAAAAAAAGTTCAGAATGTTTGCAAATTCTCCACCACCCTCACTTTACCCTGCTTGAGATGAAAGGTTTATATCTAAGCCATAAAATCTGAAGAGATAATAAAACTACTGCTGTTTAGTAAGTGTGTGGTGAAACACAGTGTTACTGGCTTTGGGCTTTACTGTGGAGCTGGGGCTCAAGCTGATGTTTATGTTCCACAGAGTCAATGCTTTATTTCCCACTATATTGTGTTTCTTTTTTTTTTTATAATTTTTTTTTTTTTGTACTTTTACTGGTACCAGGGATCGAACTCACAACTGCCTGCTTGCAAGGCAGGTGCTTATGCCGCTGAGCTAAATCCTCAGCCCCTATATTGTGTTTCACAAAATCACAAATGAAAAAATAAAGTGGGCATAGAATCAGGAATAGCAGGGAGTTTTTAAATGACTGAGATGATAAAAGATAGACAAGCAGGCAGATATCTCAGGCCAGAATGGAAAGAGAGTTCTGTTTTCTTCTCTTAGGCTGGCCACTGAGCATGATGGACAGACGATAAGGAGCATGGTGTAAGGAGATGGGCAGTCAGTGGAAGGGCACTGCGTACTCCAGACCTCCCTCCAGCAGCAGCATTCCACATTCTTTCTACTACCAATGTGACTTTAAGTGCTTTTCTTGGGAAAGGAAAGTTTCTTAGAATTTGAGAAATCAATAGCAGCTTAGAAATGTTAAACAAGTGCCCCACTGTTTGCTGAGAACTTAAGTCAACAATGATTTCATTCTTGGGCAAATCAGAGCTGAACCTCCAGTGCCCCCTGCCCACCAGCAAGCTTCCAGCTCGGCAATGGCATTTGCAAAGCTCTGTGCTTATGGAGATGGGACAGCCCAGGGAGACGCGAGGGTGCCCAGTGAGGCTTCCTCAGTAGGCCGCAGGAATGAAGGGTTGAAAAGAAAAAAATAGGGGACAATAAGCAACAGTACAGCTGCTCCCCGCCAATTCCCCTCTTGTTGGCTGCCCTGTCTCCCCACAGGAGGCTGAGCCCCACAGGAGGCTGAGCCATAGGAAGCCTGAAGGAAATGAAAAACTGCTTTGCCTTCTTCCTCTACTTTCCTGACCCTGTGATTTTCTCTGGGCACAGGTCCCACCTACTGGAAGGGTGACAAGCTGGCCTGTAGGGTTCTGTGTGCTTTTCTTTGAGACTATGTCAGCCTGTGGTCCCAACAGACCCCAGACCCCAAGTGATTATAGGACTCTGCTGGACCCCAATGGACACGATGCAGAAATAAAAAATAAACTTTCCAGCATTTTTTCCTTTTGCAGTAGTGGGAATTAAACCCAGGGAATCCTTTCTGCTATTTATTTTAGGACAGGTCTCACCAAGGTTCCTAGGCTGACCTTGAGCTCGCAATCCTGATGCTTCAGTTTACCAAATAGTTGGGATTGCGAGCAACACATCCCTCACCACTGCAATTTTAAGGATTTACTACTGCAGCACAGCTGAGCCTCCCTCAGGACCCACATTTCACTGTTTCGCTCTGCTAGCTCGGCACTCACACACCCTACATCCGTCTGCTCTTTTAGATGCTTATCCTAGAAATCCCCAAATGCTGATTCAACATATCAAAGTTTAAAACTATCAATACTTTTAATCATTTCTTGGACACTTTAACATTCAAATTATGTTATTGATGTATATTAAACTTTTATGGTTTTAATCTCACAAAACATTACTGCTTTATGTAGTCAATTTTCTACATCTTCTTACATATGTATCGTTCTTCTTGTTTTTCATTTTTCCCTGAATGTCACATTTTTATCAGACAGATTTTCTCTTTAACCGGAAATACATCTTTTGCAATTCTCTTTAGTGAGGAGCTGTTTGTCACAACACTCACCAGGTTTTATATTTTTGTCTGAACATATTTTATTTGACCTTCACTCTATTTTTTATTTTTGGCTTTTGACTCAGGCTCTCACTATGTGGTTCAGACTAGCCTTGAACTCACCAGGTAGCCCAGGCTGGCCTCAAACTCAGGGCAATCCCGTCTCAGCCTCTCAGGTGCTGGGGTTACAATATGTGCCACCGTGTCCCGTGACTGTCACTTCAGAGTAACATCATTCTAAATTGGCAGTGGTTTTCTTTCACTATTTTAAATATAATAGTCCATTTTTCCTTGTTTTCTCTACCAAGAAATCAGTCATTAGACTGTTATTCATTGGAAGGTAATCAGAAAAAGTTAGGCTTTCTCATTTTATTGAATATTCTACTGGGGCCTTTATCTTTGTAAATGAACCACGTAAGCCAGAATCCCTAGGGCCGTCACTTCCCAGCATTTCTGCACTGCCTCTGCCACTGTTCACTACATGAGAAACAAAGGAAAATCCTGAGATCTGCCTTACTGTTCCTGTCACTATGACATGTGATTCAAATGTCAGCATTTTTAGCTATCTATGAATAGCTACACACAATGACTTCAAACTCAGCAAGTAAGATAAAATTGTATAATTTTAAGCCAGAATTATTATACTAAAACTTTTATTTCTTTTTTATGCTTTATACACGATGTGTGAAAATAAGTGGCTGGTTCACTGCATTTTAGTTTATTTGGCTTGAATATCAAATGTATTATTTTCTAGCCTGAACTCTGACATATTAGTTAACTATTCTGAGTTTGCTCTTTTATTAAGTAGATGTAATAATAGCATCTATTTCTTAGTGTTATTGGAAGTATTAAGAATTAAACTGCTACATTGGAAATGTAATTCTATGTTCTATTCTCCCATTGTAGTAAACCAAATCAATTATCAAGCTCTGTAGATTCTCCCTCTTTCCAGTCTGTGTCTGTGGGTGCTCATTCCCACTGCTTATCTCAGGCCACTGTTACTTCTCCTAGGTTATTTAATATAATTACCTCTTCGATAATCTTCCTGCTTCTAGGCTGGCCCCACTTTACTCCATACCCTGATTTATTGCCTGAGTGATCTTTTAAGATGGTAAATTTGACACTGTATTTAAAAGCTTTTAAACAGGATTAAATTCAAGTTCACCCGTCCTTAACTCAGCCCCAGTTTGTCTAGCCTACTGCTTGGTTATAAGGACCCTTCAAGCACCTCAAGTCCCAGTGAGCGCTGCCCTCCCTCATTTACAAATCATTGCACTGCTACTGCATTTGCTTGGAAATCTCTTTCCCTCGGCATTTCTGAACTCGCACTGCTTTTTTTATTCCACAATTAAACTGGTTGTAGAAAAAAAAGTCTACATTCTACCAGAAGTGAGTAAGGTACACTAGTGGTCTTTGTCATGTAATGTTATAATTTCCTGTTTACTTGATTATATCCCTTCCTAGACTTTAAAATCACTGAAGAACTGAACTCACTCTTGAATTCTCAGGGCCCAATACAGCACCACACAGGCAAGCACTCAGTGTCAAATAAGCTGCTCATTGCTGCCCCACACCAGTTTCGTACATATACAGTTGGTTTTCTGTTCTCAGACCAAAACCAAACCAAACCAAAACAAACAAGAAACCTCAACACCTTCATATGTGAGATGTTATCCGTTATCTTATTGGATGTTCTCCACTGCTGCTTTGGTTTGGTAAGATTGTAAAATCTTTTTGAACCTTGACTTAGCATTTATGTTATGTGTTCCCTCTTTCCATTATGTCACCTATCATTGTGATGGATATTTCCTGACTCTGTTTGTAAATATCATGAATAAGACAGCTCTGTGTTAAAACGTCACAAGGTCCAGGTTAAGGAAAGTAGGCATTGTATTGAGGGACTTTAGCACATGCTTTGCTGAAGCAAGATTGCAAAATATGCCCTGCATTTACTATTCTACTTTGTCAAGGTAGAAAATAAGATTAATATAACATTATTTCTGTGAATCCGTTCTGACTATTGTTTGTAATCATTTTCTACTCCAGTGAATAAATCATAGTTTTAACAGACTGTATTAGCACTTACTAGGGAAACAGACTCGATGAAAAACATACAAATATAAAAAAAATTTACAAGATTGGCTTACAATAGCCAAACAAGGAAACAATATCCAACCTGAAGGTGAAAAGTAGAGCTCTTCCAACGAAAACAGAAGTGAGTCTTCCCTCTTCACTCTCCTTTTATTCCACTCAGGCCTCCATCCTGTTATAGGTTGCCTTCACTGATTCCCAGGGTGAGTCTTCTGCCCTCAGGAATCCCCTCAGCCACACGCAGAACTATGCTGGTCCAACTTAGTTGGGCATTTCTCACTCAAGTTGACATACTTAGCGATCATAATCCAACCCCTTGTCAACTTGACAATCAGACACATTTCCTTAAACCACAGTCTGGTAATTTCCCTTCCCCCAGAGTACAGTTACCCTGGTAAAAGACCTTAGATCCTTTTGGGGAAGGATGAGAGAAAGACTGACTATAAGTTTTTGGTGGTGCACCAGGGTTCTTCCTCAAGAAAACCTGACCTCCCTTTTGTTCAAGGGGTTCTGGGTCTTTAAGCTGGCTCAAGTCTGAGAACTGGTTGAGGGGCTCTAATTCTCTTTTACTATGATTTGAAGTAGCTTTCTGTTCATTTACCCTTAAAACCGTTTTTTTTATAGACATCTAGCAAGAATGTTGTAGGCTTCCTGTCTATTCCATTTTTGGGAACACCGTGGCTAATCATGTCAGACGCACATGTCTATGCACATCAAACCATTTTGGTCATAGTCCTGCTACTGCTGTCTGTTATGGTAAGTCATGCACCTTGCCCTTGGCAATTAAGTGCTACCACTTGGTCTCTGCCAATCTGAGGTCCAGTTAAACCCATTGCTCATAAATTTCTCAACTACAGTTCCTACTGTAAGGTCTGGTGAACAGAGAAGAACAATGACAGAGCTCTTCAGGGATGCTGGTTCTGCCCTCACAAGTCTGTTTCTCAGTGTTAATGAAGGGTACATTTTCTGGATTACTCCTGTGGCAGATTAGGTTTACCATGACCAATCCACTCCAGCTTTCCCATTTCCCTAAGCCTTGGAATCCTCTTATCAATAGTAAAGCATGGAATATCAGGCATCTCTAACTCAGTCACAGTAGGCCATCTTTTGATCCATACTTCTCCTAACCAGCAAAATAAACTATTAATATCTTTTTTTTTCTCTATGAGCTACAACATTAATTTCAGAATTTCTGCTTAATTGGGCATATTAACAAATTCAGCCTGATCCAGGTGTATGCTTTGCTACTCATTGTCTCACACCTGTAAAATCCATCCCCACACTTGTTTATAAAATTTAGAGAACTTGAGAAGTTTGGGAGAATATCAGATCTCCTCATGATTCACACTATATACCTCACTCTTGGGAGCTTTCTGTGATTTGGGCCTGATTAAAGGCCTACAAGCAAATGTGGGTGGTGAGATTTGGTCCTGAGGAGAAGTAGCATTATCACGCTTGGTCAACACAGGATTAGTTTCTTCAATTATAACAGGAGAGACCAACACACGATGGGTGAGGGGCTTTCTCCACCATTGTGGTTGGAGAAATCTCTTCCTCTGGCAAAATAATCTCATTGGCATGTAGGACCCAAACATCCTTCACCTCATCGGGATCCTCCCAAACATCCCAGTTTAGGAGATCTCATTCTTTACCAATTAGGGCCCTTAACTTTACTTCAGATACTCGTTGAGGCTGAGAATTGAACTTACACTGTATTTCAGCCAATTGAATTATGAGGGCTTGTGTCTGGGTTTCTGCCATCTCAATCCTGGGGCTAAAGGAGACAAGATAATTCAGGACACACTTAAAAACCTTAACATTCTTTATGTGTGTCTGGAGCTGAATTTGAACATTTGAGCTCATTTTCCTTTATTAATTTTTCCTCACTCTTAGAGAGTACTTTAGATTTTCTGTGGATGTTTGAGCTCCAGCCAGCGTCCATTTCCCATTCTAACAAAAATATTAAAAAATATCATATATGGACTTGCTAACCTTCTTACATCTCACAAATATGCATTAGGATAATCAAATGGGCCTGTATTGCATGTTCCTTTAAACAGATCACACCAAGGACTATCAGTGCTTCTGACAGTATCAGGAGAGACCATGGTGTCTTTCTGTTTCATCGAATTAGCCAACTACAGGGACCACTAAAGCAATTTCATCTTTACCATTCTGTTTCTCTAGAGCCACTTCTGGTACCAAAATCTGTATCAGTTACTGCTTAGTAGAGAAATGGATTTAATGTAAGATATGCAAATATATAATTTACAAGATTGGTTTACAGTGGCTGTCCCCACAGAGTCAGGTGTCAAAAAGTGCAAGAGGGCTGTCTGCGCACTGAGATCCAGTGGACTCAGGATAAGGCCTGGGGCTCACTGTATTGTCCCTTGTGAGTTCCTGTCAGGATGCTGAAGTGTGTGCACCAGAAGGCCGAAGGAAGATGACATCCAAGCTGAATGTGAAGACTGGAGCTTCTTTGAAGAAAATGGAAGTGAGCCTTCTCCCTCGTTTCCCTTTCATTCCCTCCAGGCAGCAAACCTATTGATTGCTGTCACTCACACCCAACGTGGGTCTTCTGTCTTCAGTAAATCCCTCCATCAGAACTGGACAGACCCAATTTAGTTGGGCATTTCTTACCCAAGTCAACACAATGAGTTAACCATACACAGACTTGTTTTCATGTCTTCTGGCCCCGTGACAGGTCGGAACACTCTCATGTCATACAAGCCAGTCTTTACAGTTATCTCAGAATCAGCAGATGATCCCATGCATGTCCTACTGTTCTAGACTTCCTTGTACTCCTTCTCAAGACGCTGATTTTCAGTGTCTATAACATACTTGCTTTTGAAATTTTGACAAATGCCTTCTTTGATTTAAAAATCCTCCATCTGTGTTATCCCATTGATTTATTTATGTATTTATTTTTGAGACAGGGGCTCGCTATGCAGTTCACACTAGCTTTGAGCTCACTTTGTAGCCCAGGTTGGTCTTGAACTCACATTTCTCCTGCCTCAGTCTCCCCATTGAATTTTTTAAAAAATGTTTTTAATTTTGAAAAAAAATTAACTTTACCTAAAAGTACAAGTAGAGCTCTAAAACTTTTTTTTCTCTTGAACCAAGAAATAAATTAAATTTCAGGTGTAATATTCTCCCATTACAACACCAATGCATTAGACTGTATTTCATACAAACAAGGCCCTCCTCTACTTAAACATGACTATAAAAAAGTTACGAAGATAAGAAAATGGACATTAATGCGTTACTACCACGCAATTCTCCGGTTCCATTACTGTTTTCTCAGTTGTCTGTTTTATAGAAAACTATTCCAATTGAGAATTACATGAACTTTTAATGGCATATCTATTTTCTTTCATTCTGGAGAAATTTCTTAGTCTTTTTCTTTTTTACAGTGTTAGAGATAAATCCAGCACCTCGTGGATGCTAGGCCAGTACTCTACTCTACTCTACGTGCCAAACCCTTCTGAAGTTTTTCATGAATTTTATACATCGTTACTGTTTGATATTACAGCTGAGCATTAAATTGATTTTCCATTTGGGGCTATCCCATACAGCTGCATAATTAAATTAAAGTCCTGCATTTTTGATAAGGATATTAGTTAACCTAGTGTGGGAGACTGGAATATACCTCCACTCCAGATATTCTTTCAAATAGGGTTGTTTTGAGCTGCCAATAATTTAGAACAAACAAATGAGAGAAAGGTATTTGATTAAAAGCAGGATATAAGATCCCCGCCTGGAAAGCAGTACCATGCACCACCTGCTGCTGGAGTGGGCACAGCCACACCAAAGCCTCTCTCTGTGAGTCAGCGCCACTCCCGGACTGCATGGGAGGAAAGAACCAGGCCTCATCAGGAAGCCACCTGGACAGGGAAACCATATAATTTTTATTGTTTTGCTGGGATGGTTTTATTCTTCTTAGTTTTGTTTGATTATGTTAAATCTGAAGGCAGGAGCAGCTATCTGAAAGATAACAAGACAGTATTGTAGCCATTTTGGATCTGCTAGTGGCCTGTTTTGAAGCCTTTTATAGCATTCACTGTTTTCGATTTATTGTTTCTATTCTGTTTTGCTGTATTCTATTTTTACTCTGTCTGAAAGCATCTGCAGCTTTTGAAGACAACAAAAGGCATTATGGTAACTATTGTTGGCTTCTTAAAGATTTGAAGTCCTGTATCACTTATACTGGTTTATTTTTTATTGGTTTTATTATTTTATTTTCTTTGGTTTTATCTTCTTTAAAATAAAATTTAAAAAATAAAAGCAGGATATAGTGAACAAGTGGAATTATAGCAAATTAAAAATCATCTGCACAACAAAGGAAACAACAAAGTGAAGAAACAACCTACTGAATAGGAACAAATTTTGCCAGCTATTCCTCAGACAGAAAATTATCTAATATATAAACAACACAAATAAATCATCCCCCAAAAGACCCAATCCAATAAGGGGCAACTGAAATGAATAGAAACTTCTCATAAGAAGAGCAGATAGCCAATAAATACATGAAAAATATTCAACATTTCTGGACCTTAGAGAAATGCAAATTAAAACAACACTGAGATTCCATCCTACTCCAGAAAGAATGGCTATCTTCAAGCAATCAAACAATAAAAGGTGCTGGTGAGGCTGTGGGGAAGAAGGAGCCCTTCTAAACTGTTTGTGAGAATGGAAACTAGTACAATTACTATGGAAACTAGTACAAATACTATTGGAAATCAGTATGAATGTTTCTTAGAAAACTAAAACTAGACATTCCATTTGAACCAGCTATTCATCTTTAGGTATCTTCTCAAAAATAATTAAAGACATTGTGTTACACTGATATATACATATTTGCATTGATAGCATCACAACTAAAATAGCTAAATTTTGGAAAAGACTTAGATGTCTATCAACAAATGAATGAACCAAGAAAATGTGATATTTATATATAACAGTACTACTTGAGATAAAGAAGGATAAACGAGTCATTTATAAGAAAATGTATATACCTTGAGACAATAATATTAAGTGAAATAAATCAGACACACAAATTTAAATATCCTATGTTTCTTTTATATGAGAAATTTAAAATATATGTAAATTAAAGAGTAAAATAAAGGATAGATAATAAGATACAATGAGATTGATCGTTGGCAGGTAGAAAACCAAGAGATGGAGGGAGGAGGGAGGGAAGAAAGGGAAAAGAGACAAAAATAATTAAAATATGTTACGTGTATGTACCAATTTCCCATGATGTATATAATCGTGAACTGTAACCATGTACTATTACAAATTTTTAAAAATTTAAAAACAATATAAATCTTCAAAGATGCAAAGTATCTCTTTTCCTGTCTCTACCTGGAAGGACAAAGATTACCCTTTGAAGACAACTTTAGACCATTATGGAGCCTGGAGATGACATGAGAAGAATCTACATTAATAAACGTTTCTAAGTAGCTTTTATCTGTCATTTGCTTTGCCACACTTTACCTCAAGACTCAAAGTCCTTTTTTCCTTTCTTATTGCTTTTCTAAAATTCACTTCTCTTTTCCAGTGTGGTATGTGTAAGCTGGATTCAAAGTTGTCTCTAAGGTTTAACCATTCACTCTATATTTCCCATGTACATATGATGTATATGTGTTGGAAAGTTTCTCTTTGCTTTTCTCTTTCTAATCTTTTACCTTATCTACATTACACTGTCTAAATTTTTGTTAATAAATTTTATATTTTATTTGTGAGTTGTTTTATTAGTAGTTTATTAGTCTGGTGTGACTAACACAAAATACTATTGTTTGATTCAAGGAATAGTCTAATTTCTTCCTTGATTTCTTCTGTGAGGCACTGATTATTCAGGAGTATATTGTTTAATACCCTGTGTACCCACAATTTCTGTGGTTTCTTTTGCTGTTGACTTCTTTCATTGCATTATGACCGGATAATATGCATGGGATACTTTCCATTCTTTTGTATATACTTAAACATGTTCTATACATTAGCATGTTGGTCTGTTTTGAACAGTACTGCATGTTCTTCTGAGAAGAATGTGTATTTTGTTATTGCTGGATATAACACTGTAGATATGTATTAATTCCATTTGTTTCAACGTGTGGTTCAATTCTGATATTTTTTTCAGTTGACTTGTCTGTGGGGTACTGAAGGCCCTACAATAATTGTACTGATGCTTGGCTGATCTTTTATGCCCAGTAGTGTTTGCTTTATGAAGTTGGGTATGTGAGTGTTCAATGCACACATTTTTATGGTTGTTGTCTCTTTCTGTTTAATTGGTCCCTTGACCAATATGTAGTGACCTTCTTTGCCTCTTCTGAATAGGTGCTCCTGTTTGTTTTCTGGTTCCTGTTGCATGGAATATTGTTCTGCATCCTTTGATTTTTAGCCTATACATTTCTGTTTTGAATTAAATATATCCTTTGTATATCACATGAAATTCAATTTTGCACTTTGATGAAATCTGTGAATCAATGTCTTTTATTGGTGAATTGAGATCATTCACATAGAGTTATTACTGAAAGGTATTAATTTATTCCTCTCATTATATACTTTCCTGTGGGAGTTTTCTCTTTTCTCCTTTCTCCTAACTATTCTCCCTTCCTGATGTATTCATTCCACTAGACTTTTTGGTATCATTGTTTTCGTTGTCTTTCTCTAAGATATCTTTGAGAAGGCTTTAGACTGTTGGAATGCTGATCAAAAATTTCTTAAAGAGCTCTTTGTCATGGCAAAACCTATTTTTCCATTAATTTTGAAAGATAGTGTTTCAGGATATACTCTACACTCTGTTTTGGAGATGGTTTTCTTTTAGGGCTTGGAACTCTCCTCTTTAAGCACTCCTAAAATTTAAAGTTTATGTTTACAGGTCTGCTATAATCTAATGGGTTTACCTAAGTGACTCACTGCTTTTGTTGCAGCTTTTAAGATTCTGTCCTTGGGTTGGACTTCTAGGATTTTGACTATGATGTATAATGGAGTGGAATTCTTTTCTTTCTTTTTTTCCTGAGACAGGGTCTCACTATATATTCAGTCTGGTCTTAAACTCACTGTGTACCCGAGTCTTAAGTTCGGGGTTTACAGGTGTGTACCAGCATGCCTGCTACGAATTCCCATATTTCCATGAAAATAATTAAATATCTCAGTGTATTCACATTTGTTAAAGTTTCAAATTTCAGTTGTAAACTAAAGAGGCATAAAGAAGTAACATAATATAATAAAGTAAATTATTACATCCTGATTTCTGTAGTAGGAAAAAGCAATACTGGCTGGTCTCCAATCCCATTATTCATCTATTGGGTTAAATAGAAAGCTTCAGAAATACACTCTTACCAGACCTAGGTATTAGATATAAATCTAGTAATGGAGTTCACAATACAGAATTAAAAGGTACCTATCAATCAACTTTGGGTATGAGCCAATAGTAATTACTCTTCAATAGGGAAGTTGTAAAATATAATTTTATTACCATATGATGTAAATGTCAAATATTTAAAAAGGTGCAAAAAGTTAAAAATCTGATGAGCAAATATAAATATATTATTTGTATCTTTTTCACCTAGAAAACATTAACATTTTAGCATGTAATTCTGCACATTTTTGTATGTGAGATATACATTCTTTTATTGGGAAGGTCAGTTTTATGAGGCAAGATCTCGATCTGTAGTGGAATCTACTGCCCAGCTGAGGTGTACCTTCTTGTATAAAAAATAGAATATGATAATACTGCCTCAGATTCTATTTTTCTGTTAGAATGCAGTAAAAGTCATTATGAGATGTTTGTAATGACTGCATAAAATTTCTTTGTTTTCCTGCCCAGTCATACTTCCTTCACTCTTTCTTAGGTATTGCTAAGACCTAGTACTACTTAATTTTTTAAATCTGAGTAATAGAGAAAAGTTGCCACTGGGTTAATTTATGGAGCTAAGTAATTATGATTTGTGCATCCCTCTGTATGTTACATTTCAACAACAAAAGTTTACTTAAAAATATACCCTAGGACAGGAGTATTGACTTGCATCTCTAATTCCAGCACATGGCAGCCTGATACAAGACGATTGCTGTGTGTCCAAGGCCAGCCTGCGCTACACAGTGAGTTCTAGGCCAGCCTGGAATACACAGGGAGAACTTGTCTCAAAAACAAAACAAAAATACAACCTAAATATTCCTTTATAGCTTCTACTATATGTCTCTGAAAAGCTTCTTGCAGTCATAGTTCAAGGGGAAACTGTACAGGAGAAATTGCTCTTTTTAAAACTTTGTTCTTTGGAAACTACCTCGCTCTGTAACTGCTTCACGGCTTTGTAATCACTTTCGAACCCCTGTAACCACAAGAGTGTAACTGAACATACAGGGTACTTGATTGCCAAGCTTCATGAGCTGATGTCCTACCCTTGTAACCAGTGATCTCACTCTGCTGTCTAATCAGAAGAACTGCCAGGCTGTTCTGTCTCGCCTTTGTACCTCCTGCTTTTTGTGTTATATAATTGCCCTAGATCACCAGAGATTGGGGCCCGACATTCGGGGAATGATCTTGATCAGTGTCCATAAACATAAAAAAATCTGCCAAACCCCAGGTGTCATTTTAGTGTTTCTTCTTGCTGTTGCATCAGGTGGGGAGTTTTCCAGGTGCAGGGTTAGATTTTGTGAATGTGAATGAAGAGTGTGATGCCAGGATTAAGAGTGTGGATAATGGAAGCTCCATCCTGGGTGTGGATGGCATCAATAAGTAAATCAATAAATTCCTGGATGGAATATAAAGGGAGAGAGGGAAGCCATGCCGCTGCTTTCTGCCTTCTCCCTGCCATGCCATGCCATCAACTATTTCTTGGCTAGGATGTTCCTCTGCCATACCAACCTGCTTTGGAAACGGCCAACTATTGGCTGAAATCTTTGCAAACTGTGTGTTAAATAAAACTTCTTCCCCATAACTCATGGATGTCAAGTATTTTGTCTCAGCAGCATGAAACACAACTAATACACATTCATAACTGGGTGGTTCACCTCTATCATTTCTCTGGCGAGTCTCTTTGCCAATTCTCTTTATGTGACCGGTAGAGTTCAATGGAAATTTGAAAGTTAGAATATTTTTCTTTGGAGGCAAGCCACTTCTTCAAACTCCCTCAGGCCTAGAATACAAGCCACCACTCTCACCTCTCCTCAGCTTAGATGAGCAGTATATCAGGAGTGTGAAATACAGCTTTCAGTCACTTCTCCCATAGGAAGGGCAGCAGCTTTTAAGCCTGGGGGAGGAGGTGGAGCTTGTTCCTGAGCATTGAATGAGGGGCGGAATGAAGGAAATTAGCTGACTTTCAACCTGGAATAGAAATCAGGCTGCTGTGGAGAGGGTAGCTTTAAGACAAACATCTCAGGCTTTTGTTTAGAGATACTGAGGGAAAAAAGAATAAAATAAAGAATTTTTAGCAGAAGGATGTTTGATAATTGATTGATTGTGCAAACTTGAGTAAGAGAAGCTCAACTAAAGTGTCTCAGCCATTTCACACATAAGGTGTAGAAGACCCAACAAGAGCATCTTGTCACCTCGGTGGTATAAAGGGGATAGGAAGAAGGATGTGTTGGCAGGAGACAGAGAAGAGGGGAAAAGTACAAGGTAACTGATGTCTCTTGAGGCAGTCTCATTATAGGGATTTAGCTAAGAGACCAAGGTTTGGGATCTATAGGCAAAAGTAACTAGTGAGTCCCAAAATGAAAGATCAGATTTGAACGGGGTAAAGAAACCTACTAATGAGGGTTTTGTGTTCTTGTTTCATTCCTTTATGAGTAGGGGTGATGTGAAGTCTGACGTAAGTAATCTCAATCTGAAAGAACTGGTTCTCGTCTGGAGATACCTGGAACCTATCATTAGGAAGTTAAGTAACTAAATACTGCTTGTCATATATAGAGTTGGATAAGAGTTGTACAGTTAAAGGCCATCAACCTATTGGATAAGGCATCTAGGGCTTAAAGGGAGAGACAGGAAGTCTGGCTAGTATTTGTCTGAAAAGGAATGTGTTGTTGTAGAATCCCGAAGAGAAGACAACTTAAATGAGTTGGAAGCTTTTAGTGTGGGAGCTTTTCAGGTTAAGATAAAAGGATTTTTGGGAATTAGGATTAAAAGTGATTTTTTTAAGTATAAGATCAAGAACTGTAAATAAATATCTGGCAGTATTGAGGAAAGAAAATTGTATGGATAATACACTAGAGCAGTGATGGGTAGGAAGGCTCCATTGATAATGTGCAGGTCCTGGACTAGATAACAGGTTCTATTTGGGTTTTTTGTTGCTGGTATAGGAGTATATCAATGATAAGGGGTACATTTTAGAAAGCCCAATGGAGAGCACCTTGGGGATAGTGGGTTGAAATCCCCATGTGACCTGTAGGCTAATTGTATATTATTAGGGAAGGAGATGGGGGTTTGAGGGTAACCTTAGTAGGTGTGAAATGAGAAGCAAATGTGAGTGACCCACATGATAAGGTTGACTTGGCGACTGAGGTAAAGTTTATGTAATCAGGGTTGAGGAGAGATATGGGCTATGGAGAAGCACAACAACTGAGAACCACTGGATGACAATGGCAGAATCTAATTTTGAAAGTGTATCCGGTCTTATTAATGGGGCGGGACAAGCTGGAGTTGGATTTTTTTCACAAAGAGCTGTGAAAATTGTTATTTTTAAGGTGCAAGGCAGAAGTTTGGTATAGAGCAGTTTGGAGATAAGGCTATCAACTCCCATAATAGAAACAGAGAAGGAGACTAAAAGTCTAAAGACATTTTTTTTTTGTAAAATCCAATATGTTGCTCCCATGTTCAGAAGAAAAGAGATTTACTTGTTTGCTAACTTTAAACAAATCCTAGATTCTGTTTTGGTAATGGAGCTCGTGGGAACTTTAGAATTGAGGCCTGTTGCATTCACTGCTGAATTCTACAAGAAATTTGGAGAAGACCTATACCACAACTTCTCAAAATCTTTAATGAAGTTTAAAGGGAAGCAATGCTCCCAAATTCATTCCTAGATGCAAACATTACCCTGTTACAAAATCTGGAGGGGGACCCAACTAAAAAGAGAATTATAGTCTCACTAATGAACATAGATGCAAAAATCCTCAGTAAGATACCAGCAGCAGAATCCAGCAAATCATCAGGAAGATTATACACAGTGACCAAGTGGGACTCATCTCATGGATGTAGTGATGGTTCAACATCTGTGAATCAATACATGTAATTCACCGTATTAACAGAGCTAAGGACATGATCATATGATCATCTCAATAGATGCAAAAAAAGCTTTTGACAAAGTTTAGCACTCATGCATGATAAAAAATAAACCCTATGGAAGATTGGAATAGATGCTCTTTATTTATCTCAATCTGATGAAAGGCATCTGTCATGGTTACATTTCTCTCAATGTTGAGACAAAGTACCTGATACCTGAAGCAAGGAAAAGTTTATTTATTTTACAGTTTTTGGAGATTTTAGTCTATACTCAGCTGGTTCCAAGGGAGGGTAGCGTGGCTTAGGACATTTATGGCAGCCACAAGTGATAAGAGTGAAAAGGACAAAAAGGGGAAGAAACACACATTCTTCTCTTCCTTATATTGTACACTGGCTCTGCCCTGGGCGGGTGCAGCACTCACACCACAAATCCCAGCACTAGACAACAAACCAATCACAAATGCTAGATTCAGCCACCTTCATGATTTCATGAGGCTTGGGGAGCCATCTGGAACAAACCACATTCCACCCCTGGTCTCCCAAAGACTCATGTAAATCCTTTATGCAAAAGACATCTCCAAGAGTTGCCAAAGTCCTAGTAGAATCAGCATTGCTGAAAAGTCCAAGTCCAAAGTCTCCTCTGATATCTAAGGCAACCTCTTAGCTGCAAGCCTCTGTACAAATGAAAACAAAGTTGAACACTTGCCAACATACAATGGCACAAGATAAACATTACCATTCCAAAGGGTACAAATGGGATACAAAAGATTGAGACCTTTCTTTTATCATATTTAGCCTCATGAATCAGCAAAGCCAAATCACTGACAAAGCATGAAGTAGTCACACCTGCAACTTCTTCAAACTGAGTGAAGATGTCATTATGGTGCTTTTTGGGGTTCCCTGATCATCAGAGGTAGAGTGACCTTGAGTTCAGAACTGAAACCTAAACTAGGTGATGAAACCAAGCAAGTTTTTTAGTATGTTTAGGCATTCATCTGAGGCCTATTATTGAGAACTGTGGGACTCTGGAAGAAATAAATTGGAACAGATAGCTGTACAAACATGGCCAAAAGAGAATTGTTTAAGAATAATCATCAGTAGCCATTTTTATCAAGAAGAGTTTGAAAGCCAGACCCAAATGCTCTCTTTTGTGATAATTACAATCAGGCACTTATGAATAAAAGCTCTTGGTTGGCCCCAGCATGCACACTGGCTACCACTGGGGACACTTGCTGCAGGGAATCAGTATGGCTGAGAGAAGCAGAAGCCAACACTGGGAGAAGCAGCCAGCCAACCCCACTCCTGCACATATCAGCTGCCACTGGGAATGCTTCCTGAGGACAACCAGAACTGCCTGGGAGAACCAGCCAGTCATGCCTTGAAGAAATCATACTCAGTGCAGGAAATGCCTGATTGTCCAGAAGTACCTACTTGTCCAGAAGAACCCAGGAAAATGTCAAGAAAAGAAAAAGTATTCTCTAGTCTCCAACCCATGCAAAGCAAGGAAATATAAAGATTGGAAGTCACACAACTGAAGTTTCTGAAGTGATGGCAACTGAAGTAAAGAAACAACTTCATGAGACCATAAAAGAAATTAGATCAGAAATGCTATGTCAAGTAAAAGAAGAAATGAAAACATAATAAAAGAATTGCTGAGTGTATCTAAAGAAGGACATAGATTTTAAAAAATATAGAAGTGGAGGCTGGGAATTTAGCTCAGTGGCATTAGCGCCCACCTGGCAAGCATGTGGTTGTGAGTTCGATCCCCGGTACCAATTAAAAAAAATACAGAAGCATAGGAAAATGAGAGAAACCTTAAATGAACAACATAAGATTTAGAATGCATGAAACAGATTCAAAGAGATATCTAGGAAGTTAAAAACTTTATTGAAAGCTGACAAAACTACTTGAAAGAAACTTTCAGACCTTAAAGGTAGACTTTCAGAGCTTAAAGACAGGTTTGCAGCTAGCAATCACAAAAGGAAAGATCTCTTAAAAAAAAATAACAAGGAACCAGGAAATAACAATTCATCAGCTGCGAGACATTACAAAGAAAAATAATTTGAGAGTGATAAATGTCAGCAAAAAACCAAGGGTCAATACAAATGATATAAAAAGACTATTTACAGAAGTAATATCAGAAAACTTACCAAGCATGGAAAAAGGACCTAACATGCAGATAAGTAAGGCATCTAGAACTCCAACTAGCCATAAGCAAAATAAATCTACACTGAGACATATAATAATCAAGATACCAGAAATTCAACACAAGAACACAATATTAAAGGCTGTTAGAGAAAAGAAATAGATACCTAAAAAGGAAAACCCATGAGAATCATGACAGACTTCTCAACACAAACCATCAACTCAAGAGGAGTTTGCAGTTAAGTATTTCAAGTCCTGAAAGAAAAAAATCTCCAACCCAGATTGATGTACCCTGCAAAACTATCTTTAAAAATTAATGGACAATCATGACACTTTCATGACAAAGAACAACTGAAGGAATTCATGATCTCCAAATCACCTCTACAGAGATTACTAAAGGACACTGTAGAAAGAGATAAAGTGATCATGGTTTGGGGAACAGCAGGAGAGGGAGGCAGGCAAGGCAAGCAGTAGAATGGAGGGGGAAAGTAGGCAGCCAATGGCAGGAAAATAGCATGGCAGAGATGAGCCAGTGCACGTTGGCTATAACCATTAATGTAGATGGGCTCAATTCACCATAAAAAGAAACACAGGCAGAATGGATCAAGAAACAAGATCCATCAATATACAGTGTACAAGAAACATTTAACTCAAAAGGAAATTCATACACTGAAAGTCAAAAGAGAGAAAATAATGCTCCATGTGACAAGGAACTAGAAAAAAGCAGGGGTAGCTTGTTCATCAACTGCAAAATGGATGAGAAAGATACAGCACTTTTATACAGTGGGAAGCTACTCAGCTGTAAAGAAGGACAATGTCGAGGATCTTGTAAGTAAATAGATGCAACATGAGATCATGCTCATGGAGGAAATGGTTCAGGATCACATGAGTGAACATCATGTTGTGTCCCTAGTATAAAAAACTGAAGGAATTAGTGGGATCCAAAATTCACAAAGATATTGTGAAACTGAAAGGGCAGGAAATATCTGAAAAGTGAAGTGGTAGCCACTGTTGATTGTCTATTATCTTGTTTCTAAGCCCTGTATTATTTTCATTGTTTTGTTTTGATTGATTTTATTGTTTTGTTTTGTTTGATTTTATTATTTCTGATAGTATAGATAGGTGCTTTGAAGAAAATAGGAGGCATTATGGTAGTCATTACTGATTTTCTGTTAACTTGTTTTGGAGTCCTGTATCATGTTCACTGTTTTGCTTTGATTGGCTCTATTCTGTTTTATTTTCTTCCAAAAAAAACCCCCTTCCTTATAACTTTTGATAGGGTTAACACAAGTGATTACATTTTGATTCTGAGAGCTTTCATTTTTAAAATTATCTCCACCTTGTTGACTGATCATGATTTATTACTGTTCCTAGTTCCTGTGATGCTGTTTCAGTATTTGGTCTTATCTGCTTCCATCTTGGAGGAGAAGTAATTCATGATTTAGTGTCATAGACTATTTTAATCATATTTGAAAAACAAAGAGATTTGAAAGGAACATATTTTAGCCATAGTCAAACCAATAAGAGTAAAAACAGAATAGCCAAACATATTTCCTTTTTTTACTTGTCAAGCATTTATTTCTCAACTAACTGTACAAAAACTTAAGTATCTGAAGAATACATGCAGTATCCTAGTTACAAAAACAAAAATTAACATGTGATAATAGTGACAAGTTTCAAATAATAATACACTTAACTAAAACACATGAATTGTATCTTTTTCCTAATGCCTAAGTATTTTTAAGAGTAATAGGTATCACAGTATATTTTGTTTTCTTTATAATAGTTGTTCTTTCAATCATGTATATCAAAATAAAATGAAATATGGAACATTATAGAACTTATCAAAACAGAATATTGAATAGAGCAGTACCATTAATCAGAATAAAGCAAAACAGTAATAAAAATATTTGCCTTCAAGGAGAGGGTAGAAGGAAATCCCTCTTATTTGCCATGTCAACCTCCCAAGAGATGCTTAGACTTCTGGTTCCCATTTGCTAATGGGGAGACAGGGGCAGTGGGATGTTTGACTCTAGGCCATGCACCAGTAGGTTCACTATTGCTTAGCAGGGAGGCAGGCTGGTTGCTTGGTTTCCCAGCGTCCTAAGTTCCAACACGGTGTGGATGTCAGGAGACACTGGTGGTTCTCCCCCTGGAAGGGCCGCAGTCATGCCTAAGTATTTTTGATAGCTGATTAATACTGAGAACTTAAAAAATAAAAATAACACATATAGCATATTTCCATCAACAAAGGCAACTCACATTTTTTAAATTTTAAAGAGAAACCTTCCCCCAGAAATATAGAGAAGCCCCCCAAAAAGCAAAACAACAATAACAACAAATAATAACAGCCACATAGGTTTTCAAAACAAGATGGTAAGAATTGAACAATGGTTGTTATACTGCATATTGTTATCTTCAAAATAGTTGCTCAGGTTACCAGATAATATAGAATAAAACATTGGATTTAAAAAACAGGACAGAAGGAAATCCCCCACAGTTGCTATAATGCATGTTGTTATCCTCCAAATAGATGCTCAGACCACCAGCTTTAGGCCTGCAAAATCAATTAAACAAACAAGCATTATTTTCTTTACTTTGGTTTCTATCATCAGCTTTAGTTCCTCTGAATCAGCCTGTTGCTTGAGGTGGAGGCAAGCATTGCTCTTCTTGTCTCCCAGCCCAAGCACCGGCTGCCTCATAGGAAGGTGTGGTTTGGCGTCTCGATTCTCTTCCTGTTCTGCACAGCTGCGCATATTTCCTTTTAGGAACTTCATCCTCCACATCTATTCAGCATATCTGTGTCATAGTTTTGCTTTTTTTTTTTTTTTTTTTGTAATGGTGATTGAACTCATGACCTTACACTTGTCAGGCAGGCTCTGTGTCACTGAGCTAAATCCCCAGCTGGATCCTAGTTTTGAAACCAAAAGTATACTTTTATAATTGTGACTTTCTTTGTATAATTTTTGACTCTTTTACTGTGTTGTTTTTTAAAAAAAAGTCTAGTAGTCTTTTGGATTTCAAAATGAACATGGTACATTTTTTTTTAACTTACAAATATTTTCATTATAGTTGGCTGAAAAACAAATTCTGAAGTAAACTCAAGAAGTAAATTATCTTAGTGGCAACAAAAAAGTAGAAATAAGAGAAGTTACTCTTCCTTAAGACTTTCCACGTGCTTGAATGATAAACTTACATTCATAAAATGAAAAAAAAAAAGTAAATTAACACTGGAACTGTAATTCAAGAATCAATCCAAAGCTTCATAAGAAATTCTCTAGGCACATTAATCAGATAAAAATACTAATTTAAACCACAGAAATTAAATTTACCAGTTAGTTAATATGTTTTCTAAATGGGCCCTCATTGCCTTTCTCTGGGTGGTCAGGGAAGCTGCTCTGTCTTTTGGAAAACTGAGACAGGAGTCAGATCTTAGAATCTTATTTGTGAGGACCCAGTATTGGCTGTGTGTAAGTCAAGAGACATTTTTAACCTGATGTTTAGCTTTGTAGTTTGGTTTTAGTTTCCATTTTGAACTCAGTCTGATGGTTTAGATCCTTTTATTTCAGTCTTTATCTTTTAGGCAATATGTTTTCTTGGCATTGATATGAGAGAGAGAGAGAGAGAGAGAGAGAGAGAGAGAGAGAGAGAGAGACAGAGAGACAGAGAGACCGAGAGACAGAGAGACAGAGAGAGAGAGAATTTCCTGTATTTACTTGGTACGAATTTGGTGTTCAGAGTTAAATCTCTGCTGTGGCCGTCTTGGTTGGAAGCACACCATGGCCACTGTGATCTTGTACAGATCTTTTAAAAATGTTTTGAAAACTTTTTACTAACAAAAAATAGTATTTCCTCTAATCCTGGGGATTAAGTGCCCTGGGAAATACTGGAGAAGCCACCCATCATGGAGAAAACTGACGTGACTTTTTTTTTAAAAAGAGGGTAAAATTAAACACAACAAAACAGAACATAAGAAAGCAATGTAAGACATAAATTTCAAAGCAAGACAACTAGAAACCTTCTCTATCTATCTTATTGTCTCTTGTCTTCTTCTAAATATTTGTCCATATCTTTACATACAATGAGTTCATACAAAACAACATAGTATAAAACTGATCCAAACAGGATGATGAAGGCATTTTAGGTCTTCAAGACCAGACAATAGGGAAGTCAACAATGGCTGTTACAGTGTCTCTCATTCTCTTCAAAATAGCTGTCCCTATCTTCATGTATGTTGAAATTAAACAATACAAAACAGACTAAAATCACTCTAAACAAAGAATAATAATATTGCTGGATTTCACATCATGATGCTACGGAATCAGCACTGGGTACTATAGTGTCTCTTTTTCTTCAAGTAGTTGTTCATTTCATCATGCTTTGTACAGTCAGTTCTCATAAACTGTTTATAAGTTCTACGCATGCATGGTATGTCTACTCTTTCTGTATTAGAGGGAAAAACATAACAAAGCAAGATAAAACAAAACAAATTCCTAGAAAAACATGAAATGACAAAGTCATATAAAACCGCCATACAAGGTGATTTACAGTGGTTACTATGATGTCTCTTGTTACCGTCAATAAAATTGTCTATAACACCAGGCATTGTATAATTGAATATAGCAGTATATAACAATATTAATAAAAATGAAACATTGGAAATATTGTAAGACTTCAAAAGCAGGTAATAATCAAACCAGAATAGGTATCCTAGTGGATCTTGTCATTTTCAGTGTAGTTGTCTATACTCTCAGACTTGATACGATCAATCGTAACGGATTTGAATAAAATCAGTCAATACAAAACAACAATATAAGAAACCAGATTCAAATAAGATCAGTCATAATAAGACAGTGTAAGTTGTACAGGGCTTCAGATTAAGTTAATAGGAAATTAAAGATGATTACCATATTGTACCCTGCTCTTTTCAGGATAGCTGTCTGTGCCCTCAAATCTAGTACAGGTAGACAAACTGGAACAGAATATAATCCATCTAAACAGAGTGGTGAGAGTAATGTGGATTTTAAATCCTGATACACTATTAACAATATCCCCTGCCTTCCTTTTTTAGACAATCCCTCCCCTTTCACTCCCACAGGGTGCCCTGCACAGTTTGGGTCCTACTAACTCCCTCACTTTTTAGATTGTGGGGGAAACCTGCTATTTACCTAAGTGGTTCCAAACCTCCTCACTCCTGGACCTGATCTGGAGCTCTGTTTTGGTGGCTGGAGTTCTGTTGTATTCCTTTATCTACAAAAGCCTCAAGGTTTTTCTTTGTTATAGCTGAGTAGTTCTCTACTGCACAAAAGTATCATGTCTTTCCAACCTATTTGCAGGTACTGGTTGAGTTGTCCCTGTTTCTCTCTGGTTTCCTGTCACATAGAGCATTGTATTCTCCTCTTTGACTTTCAGACCATAAACCCTCTTTCAGGTTAATTATATTTCCTTACAGAGCATCTTGATGGACCCTACCTCCTGATCTACTCTGCCTGTGTTTCTTTTAGTTAGGGTATCAAGGCCATCTATGTGAGAAATTATAGCCAACCTTCTCTGCCTCATTTCTGCTATGCTATTTTTCTGCCATTGATTGTCTACTTTTCTCCTTCATTCCACCGTCTGCCTCATTCATTGAGAACTCTCTGCCACTGTTCCTGAAATCCTGGTGTTTTTTTTTTCTCTCTCTCTCTAGAATGTCCTTCAGTATTTTTGTAGGGTTGGATTGGTGGTCATGAATTCCCCCCAGTTCCTCTTTGTCATGGAAGCATCTTGTTTCTCCATTAATTTGGGAGACAGTTTTGCAGGGTATATCAATCTGGGTTGGAGGTTATTTTCTTTCAGGGCTTGGAATACTTTGCTCCAAACTCTTGATTTGATGGTCTGTGTCAAGAAGTCTGCCATGATTTTGATGGGTTTCCTTTATAGGTGATCTGTTTCTTTTCTCTGATGGCTTTTAATATTCTGTTCTTATAATTAATTTCTGGGATCTTAATTATAATATGTCTGGGTGTAGCTCTGTTTTGGTTGTAGGTGGCTGGAGTTCTGTATGCCTCACTCAGTATCTGAATATCATTTCCTTTTCCTATGCTTGGAAAGTTTTCCTTAATTATTTCTGTGAATAGCCTTTGTGTCTACCCCTGCTTTTTTTACTCACATTTTTATTCTTAAATTATAGATCCTCTTGTCATCTTCTAGCCTTTGTATTTTTACTGCCTGTTTTCTTGTTATTTTTAAGACATTTTTCCTTTTGCAATTAGACATTGCAAACCTATCTTCAAGTTTCATTAATCTATCTCTAGTTTCTGTCAGGCAGTTTTTCCAGCTTTTGATGGCGTTTTTAATTTCCAGTTAATCTCTCTGAATCTATTTCATGTATTCTAGGTTTTCTTTATATTCTTCATTGAACATTTCTCTCCTTTTTTGTGTTCCTCCATTCTTCTGTTTGTGTCTTCTTGAGAGGTGTTTGGCATTTCTTTTATTAATCTTCTTATATCCTGCTTTACTTGAATTAATATTTCAGTTTTGAGCTCACCTATGATGTCATGAAGATATCTCTTTATGTCTGCTGATGCCGTGTCTGATATTGCATGTTTGCTGTCCTCAATCTCTTTTGTATTTATCTCTCCTGGATCAATGTTCTCAGGGTTGGGGACTGGGGACTTTTTCTTATTTCTTTCTCTTGTTATGTTTTTGGTTTCTTCCATACAGGTATATGTTTTGTAGAGGTTCCAGCCCCTTTCCTTGTTGGTTATGGTTCTTCTGAAGCTCGCTGACTAGGGATTTCTGCCCTCTCCAGTTTGCTGTTGGTTACTGAGGTTCAAGCAGGGGCAGTGTATGCTGGCCCCTCCCCTCCAAGCCAATCAACCAGTAGGGGCCTTCACCACGTTAGTGTGTGTGGCACGTATAGAATTGGTTGGGATGATTTATTGGGTCCCAGCCAGGGGTATGGCCCAGGCCAAGCAGATCCCACCAATCTGCTCTGGGAAGGGAGCAAACAACTGAAGTCATTGCTATTCCTTGTTCATGCCTGTCCTGCCTGATTCCAACATGACATCCATTTGGTTTCCCCTTTTCCATGGGAGAATCTTATTCCAAGCACTCACTGCAGGTTAGCGTAGGTCCCAACACTGCTTCCATTCTCCGTTGGGCTCCCCAGCCCCCAACTTCAGCATGACCTCAGCTTTGGTAAGTTGCAGCAGCATGAGTTTGGGCAGGTCCAGTGAGAGCGCCAGGACCACTAATCTTAGCTGCTCCAGTGGTAGCCCTGGGACTGTACCTTTGACCAGCTCTTTTCCCTTTAGTTCTTTCCTGGGTTGAGAAGATCCATCTCCCTCCATCTGGCCTTCTCCAGGATGTTTTATTCCAGCATCTGAGTTGTTTCTCTCATGGAGGCTCTGTATCTCGCTGCTTACTGATCTACCATCTTTAGCTCCACCTGAAGTAACTTTGTTCAGGCAGCCGTTTTAAGCCACAGAATGAGTCTCATCTACAAGGTCCCCGTGTCCAAGGTTGATTATTATGAACATGGATTAACAGGCAGATGACAGACATGATACATAAGACACTTGTCTCCCTAGAAGGTACCACAGTACATTTTTAAAGGTGAATCACAGTAGGGATCTCTTATGGTATTTCTGTTACTTTAACATTATGTTTATACCAGTAAGATTTAGACAGCAGAAAGAGCATTAGAATATGGAGGAGGAAAGAGACTGCAAGGAAATTATCTGATGGGAGAGATACTGGAGGTTGCACTGGGGCTGGGGGGTAGCCAACAAGGCAATTTTAATTTGAGAACAGTGTGAAAGGGTGAAGGAACATGAATGTGGATAATGCACTTGGTCCCTATCACCTGATGGACAGGGAGGACTGAGGCTGGCTGTAGTTCTGGTTGGGGCACAAGAATGGGCAGTAAGCAGAAAAAAAGGGGATGAAGAGCCAGAGAGATGGGAAGAGGCCTCTTCTGGCACAGGTGCAGGAGAAAGGGCTAAACTGAGGGATTTATGGTGGTTGTGGTCTGTGAGACAGAATTCAGGTTCAAGGACAGAATTAGAATCAAGCCTAGGTTGACTGTGAAGAAGGAGAATCTGGAAAGTAGTGCAATACTGAGATAAAGTTGACTGTGGTAAAAGAAACTGCACAGAAAGGAACTTTGAACCTCTGACTGTTGTACTAAATAAATCTATTTTAGTCTCAAAGAACTTGGAAGTTGAAAGTTCTGTGTTTAGGTTATGATTATTATCTATTAACCCACATTACAAAGAAAATAAACATTTTTTGGTTGGATGTCTCCACCTGCTAAGTAGATTTTTAAGGGGAGAACAAAGGCAGTCTGAGTAAGCACAGTGTCAAATTGGAATTTGGAGTAGTAGAGTAGGTAAGGCCTCTAGGCACATAGAAGAGAAAACAGCAGATTTTATTTTTCTCCTTTTCCCTCAACTCCTCCATTTTACCAGTGTTACTATTACGTTTTATTAATCTTTAGAGATTTAGTTGATTCTGTGCTATTATTGTTGAATTCTTTTCTCCTTTTAATGGTGATGTAGTTGCTGCATTTAGTAGATATTTACTGTATATCAGTATTTGCTTTGTCTTTGTGTCTATATTATTATTGCAAATCTCTTTTCTCTTATAAAAGGTGGCACATTGGTAGCTTTTATTAACTCTTATAGCATGTCAGTATCCACTTTGCCTTTGACTCTATTGTTGTTGCTCATTTTACTTCCATTTTCAGGGTGGCATAGTTGTTGTCAGTTCATTTTTTCATTGTAAGCCAAGATTGGTTGTGTCTTACCAATACTGCAGCTCATTTGTGGAGAACTTGCTGCTGGGTCAGTTCCAGTGCACTCTTCTCTCCTCAGATTAGTGGAGGTGGTCAGATCAGAGAAAGGCCTATAGTTCATCATGCCTAGAGCATATCACTGAGAGGCAGACACTAACTAAAGAATTCTTGATGTTGGGGCTGGGGATTTAGCTTAGCAGCATAAGCACCTTCCTGGTAAGTGCAACGTCATGAGTTCGATCTTTGGTACTATCAAAAAAAAAAAAAAGAAATCTTGATGCTAGCAACAAAGTCACTCTACTGTAATTGACCCACGAATTTCAGCACACACATGCACACACACACCAATAAAAACATGAGAAAATGAGACACCAAAATGCCTCCAAAAACTTCTAACTCTCCTAAAGTTGATCCACAGAACATTGATGGGGATAAAATCAAAATTCAAACAGCTGAATTATATGAAAGAGGAAATAACAAAGAGATCGATAGCATGCTCAACAAGCTCAAAGATAAGATGGAATAACTTAACAGATATTAGGCTTAGTAAAACAATTCATGAACTTACAAAAGACAATAATAAAAGCAGCTAACAAATCCCCTGTAAATACATATCATGAATTACCAATTTGCCTTTGAGTCCATGAACAATACAAAATAGAATCCAGGAGATAAAATATCTCTTAAAAGTGCAAGTAACAAATGTGACCATCATGAAGACAGAGTGAGAAATAGAACACTGGGATGGTGCAAGTGCTAGATAATGCAAAGAAAATCAGAGATCAACTGGAATTAGTGAAAAATCAGAAGGTACATAAATGGTATAAAAATATGTTTATAGAAATAATAGCAGAGAACTTTGCAAACAGGGGAACATAATTTAACGTACATTAAGTGATGTGTTTAACATACATCAAACATCCATGATCAGAAGAGAGCTCCTGCTGGGGGTGGTGGGGCCTGTAATCCTAGTTCTCCAGGAGATTGTTGCAAGTTCAGGCCAGCTTGTGCTACATAGTGACTCCAAGGCCAGGCTGAACTATATAGTAAGACGCTGTCCCAAACAACCCCCCCAAAAGGAAATTTATGTATTTTATTTAAAATGTAGAACAAATCTGTATTGGAGAAAAATCCATTTCTTGTTGGTCTGGCAGGAGTTCAGGAGCCTCAGTCTCTTGAGTGCTGGGATTACAGAAATGTGCCACCACGTCCAACTATCTTTCTTCACGTTTTCATCATTCAGAAACAATACTGAGGCCAAGAGAGTGCATGACCTGGCCCTTTCACGGACCCACATTGTGGAAGGGAATGGTGCATGTGCTGAATGTGGGATCCTCTTTCTGACTCAATTAAAGGAACCAGAGCCCTGCTGAGGCCTAGGCTTTAGTCCCTCTGTGAGAGTTTAAAAATGGCTAAGAGAAGGAAAAGATAGTAAAGATGATTTTAGGGCAGAACCAGCAAAACAGAAATTAAGGACTGGCCCTTCTTGAGAAGCAAGAACCACATTCCAGGGGGAGGTTAACTGGCTCAGATTGGAATGAAGGAAGAAACAGAATTCTTTAATCCCAAACTCAGAGCAGATCGTAATTCTTCAACCCAAAATCCAAAGCAAGTAGTCAGTCAAGCTATAATGACTGACAAAAGGCTCTTCTTAGGTTGATGGGAAACTTGTCCCCTAAGTTAGGTAAGGCTGGACTCTCTTACCTTCAAGTGTCACTGTGGATGCCCCAACCCATGTGGCTTGTCCTTTAACAATACTTCCCACGGGTGCTGTGCTGGAGGGGACTGGTAAGGCAGCCAGGGAAGATTCTCTCAAGATGAGTGAAACCAGCAGATCACTGAACAGCCAGGCTGGAAGGCTGTTTGATCTGCTGTGGGAAGAGCAACACTATTTTACCCACTCTCACATTCCTAGTGATTCACAACTGTAAGAGTCAACAGGAGGAAAGCATGAAGCAGAAGATGTGTGACCTGGGAATTTTCTAAGTGGATTCTTTTCAATGTCATGCTTCCTTGCTGATGCCCTCACGTGAGACCTCTTCAGAGAGAAGAAGGGTACTGCATGTGGTCTTCCTTGGGTTCAGAGGCACATGTCTACATCTTTCACATGTTGAAGTTCAAAATCTTTTGTGTGTCATTCAAGACACTTCTACCGTGGCTTTAAATTTTCCTTTTTGGGGACCATTTCAACCTCATCCATGTTACATGGAGAAACTTGCTATTTCTAAACATGCAGTTCTCTACCCAGTGTCTCTGTGTCTCTTTCTGGTATATTTTGGTTTTTTTTTTTTTTTTTCTGTCTGAACTGCTCTTCTTTTACCCCTAAAAAGTTATATGATTGAAAGTTCTCCTCAAGGTAGTGTTTTTGCACTTAGGCCTCCCCTGATCTCTCCCCACTACATTCCTTTTCTCCTGTTGCTTTCTAATCACCCTGTCCCCACTTCTCCTGGGGCTATTACAGAATCTGGTTTGTACCACAATTTTATAGCTCCTTCCACTGCACAGAAATCTCAGTACTCTGAGAGTCTCAGACTGAATTCTGGATTTCATTGCTTCTCAGGAAAAAGATAAGGTGGTTCCAGGTACCCAGGCCCCACAGAGGTCCTGGCTTCTCATAACAGCTGTCTTCTTTCACATAAAAGTCCTGCCAATATTTATACTTGAGTGATAAGCTATCAGAGGAGCTGTGCTGCCTCTCAGGTAGGGCTGGGAGGCACTGGTCCTGGCCTTGGAGAGCATCCAGGGGAGGTTCTCATGAGGTGGGTGAAATCAACAGAGTACAGCCTCTTTTAGAGAACATTTAGTCTTCTGTAATTCAGAACCACAGTCTTCATCTTTCCTAAGACACAGTAGCAATACCTGATCTCCATTTAGGAGACACAGGGCTAGCACAGGGGTGGGCAGGACACATGGGGAATGAGTTCTGTTCTTGGGATTGAGGAGCACTGCTAGTGTCAGGAGGCCAGGCTGGTGGTGCGGATCATGGGCAGGCTCCTCTGTGTGTTCTGGAGACTGGGCTGTTTACTGCACCTGCTGCACTCCCAGCCAGGTCAGGGCCGCTTCTGAGAAGGTGGCACCTGTGCCGAGTGACCTCAGCCCAGCAGCACCCAGATGACAGAGTCGCTTCTTTTCTCTTATATGTGTGTTAGGGAGTGTGCAGAAAGAGAGATGAGGAATTTATGAAGTAGGAATAATCAAAATGTGGTGGAATACGCCTGTAATCTCAGCACTCTGGAAAGCTGAGGCAAGAGGATCAAAAAAGTTTGAGCTCAGTGTGGACAACTTAGCCACCTAGTGAGACTTTCAAAATAAAAAATAAAAAGTCTCTGGATGTAGCTTAGTGTGAAGGTTCTGAGTTCAGTCCTCAGCACAGAAAAAAAATAAGAAAGAATAAAGCAGATATTCTGACCTACCTGCAGCCATTTTGTCCAATAAAGCTGTAGTCCTTCTGGCACTGAACTCGGCCAAATCACAAGATTTGTTATCAAACTAAATGTTCTAAAAGCAACTTTGCTGCCTGCAGCTGTGCGCATCACAAGCTACCTGTTGTACCATGGCCTTCAGAGTTATGCTTATCCTAGCTTCTGTAACTCCCTGCTCACTGCCCTGTTAAGGAGACAGACATTTTGTATCAGGACTTTGGAGACTATTCTTCTGGGATCTACAAAGTTAAATAGTTTTTTTTTTCTTCTCCGGAGTTCCTGGCTGCAGTTGATTCAATTTTGCAGCAAAATTCTGGTGTGTTAGACTGGGAAGCAAGGGAAGACATTACAACAGCCCTTGCTGTGGGTCGTGGAGGTGGGCCACCCTGCACCACAGCCCGGCACGCTCAGATGAATGGTTCTCCCATCTGACTGGCTTCCGAAGTTCCCTCCACAACCTCTGGGATACTCCTCTCCATCACTACCTCTAAATGAGAACAAAAGTAAGCCATCTGGATTTCTGAACCATGGTAAGACTGTTCCGTGTTATTTTTTTTCCTGATAGGCCTGTTCCAAGTGACAGAAGAAGAGCTTGATCACCTCCTGGACAGCTTCCCTTTTCTGGGTGCAGGACAGAATATTTTAACTTCTGAATGAATGTGTGAGTGAATGAATGACACCCCTGGCAAACCCAGCTGTTTGGGTCTTTGTCTGTGACTCCACGGCTTTAGTTACACAGTCCAAGTGGGCTTGTCCTGTGGGTCTGTCATATGCCTTAGGGGTGACTCACACCCTCACAATAGGGATCACTGCCTGGGCCTAGGATCATAGGTGCACCTGGTACTAAGAGAGACTTTCATCCCCAAGAGGGGAGTAGCCAGGAAAGCATCTGAGTGGTTCTCTGATACAAGGCACCTGATCTTTGTCTGTTGTGTCTCTGAACAGGGAACACCACATACACACAGGGAGTCATAATGGGATCTTACCAGTCAAAACCAACAGCCCTGGAATGTCTCCTGAAAATTTTAAGAAAGGCTTTTCTGGTGACTACAGAACAAAATGAAACCTGTTCAGTGAGACTGACTGGCTGAAATTCAATCTGAGTTGGTTCCCTGAAGAGACATTAGATGAAAGAGAAATCTGATTCTGGGATGTGATGATGGAGACAGGACCCAAAAGCCATCTGGATCGATTTCCCTACATATGTTCTTGGCTAAATTTGGCTCTCAATATTCCACCTTGGCTCCACTCCTGTGCTCTGATAGTGTTTCATTTCCAGACCCCTCATCAAAAAAGAGAGATCCACCATCTCATCTGCACAGGCTTCCTAGCAGAAATCCATCATCTGCCACAGATGTACCACCACCTTATCAGCACCTACTGGTGCTGGCACTCCTGCTGCCCACCACTCCTCTGGGTCAAACCTGCCCCATCAGCCAACCTGCCTCCAGCTCCAGACTCCTCCATTCCCAGTTCTCCACCACCTACACACTGCTGCCTCAGCCTGCCCCTTTGCCTCCAACTGTGGGAAGCCATATCAGTCACTGACTGCACTCAGCCATGGATGCTCCCCCTGCCAAATCCCCCTGCCCTCCAGCTACTGTTTTGTGCCTACCCTGGCCAGAGGGCACCGTCTAACCGTGAAGAAGGCTCTATTCTCCAGCCTGTCCTTTTCTAGCAGCACTTCAGCACATGCGACTACCTTACCTAGAAGCACCATATGACCCTCTACTCAGAAAAACCACAGGCCATGATCAAACTGCTCATCTCTATCTTTCAAACCTATGATCCCACCCAGGATGATTGCCAACAGCTGACCCTGCCCCTTATTCAACATTGAGCAACATCATCACATTTTGACTGAGGCAGAAAACTGGTTAAAGAGAGAGGTCCCTCCATTGGCTGTCAACCTTGATGGATGAGTTGCCATGGTGTTTCCCAAAAGTCACCCCACCTGGCATTACAACACCCCAGCAGGAAACAAGGCAATTCAAAGATGCTGTTACACTCTTTTCAAAGGCATCAAATAGGAGGGCAAAAGATCCATCAATATGTCAAAAGTCACTGCTGTTAACCAGAAGCCTGATGACAGTGCTTCAGACTTGATTAGAGGCTTTGTGAAGTCTATAGGATCCACACCCATTTTGACCCTGAGGCCCCAGAAAATCTACAGATGGTAAATGCAACCTTCATTGCATAAGCAACACCAGATATCCACAAGAAAATCCAGAAGGTAGATGGTTTCAGAGAATTGAATGCAACTAGATTCTCCAGATTTCCAGTAGAGTTTATGCCAACCTCAAATACAAG
Source organism: Cavia porcellus (assembly GCF_034190915.1). Taxonomy (NCBI): domain Eukaryota; kingdom Metazoa; phylum Chordata; class Mammalia; order Rodentia; family Caviidae; genus Cavia; species Cavia porcellus. Next base: position 25,662,858 of record NW_026947509.1, on the reverse strand, counting down.
GCAAAACAGGAAGAACAATATGAAGCCAACTACAGCTCCAAACCAAAATCCTCTCTCCTTGCCATGGCTCTTGGAAGGACAGTTCCTCTCTAACTACAACCCCAATGCCCATCCACTGTCTCCAGATAGGACTTCAAACCTCCGCCATTCTGCTCAACTCTTTCCAGTCTTGTGGATGGCCATACCATCTGGCCAAGGACCAATGTGCAAAATGTAATGGTTATGGACACTGGAAGAAAAAATGCTCACTTAGAGTAAAAGATACGGATTCTCAAAAGTTCTAACCTGGATCAGATGATAACCCTTTATAGGTGCGCCAGGCTCAGACTAGGCCAGACTAGATCAGACTCCCTTCTCCAGGTGGGCCCCAGGAGCCCATGGTTCAAGTTTGCATGGGGGCCAACCTATGACTTGTCCATCACTGGTGGAGAATGGGGCAGAACACTGCAGTTATCCAACCAATTACTCCTCTAAAATTGCCATCACCAGGGCTACTGGGATGCTTGAGTCTCACTCTTTCTTCTAAGCATGAACTTGCAGCCTAGGAGTTCGTCAGATAACACCTGTGTTCCTTTACTTGCCACAGTGCCCAATCTTGATCCTGCAAAGAGACATCCTATCCACGTTAGGGGCCACCATCACTTTCTCATTGGCACAGTCCACTGCTCTGTCCCTTCCAGCTCCATAACCATGTTTCCTGCTTGCTGTTGCAGTCCCCCAAGAAGAAGAATGGTGATTGATGGGCCCACACTTAGATAAAACCAACCCAGAAGTGCTCAAGACTTTTTTTCCACAAGTTTGGGCTAAAATTCCACCTGGCCATGAACCACCTTTATTTGATAGTGGGACTCCATCCTGGTGCAACCCCTACATGCAAACAGTACCCTATGACACAAGAGGCTTGACTAGGAATTGAACCACACATGCAGAGACTTCAGGACTATGGAACACTCGGACCGTTAATCACCCTGGAACACACCTCTCCTGCCTGTAAAGAATCCCAAAGGGGAATATCTTCCAGTTCAGGATCTCAGTCATCAGAATTGCCATGTATCCCCTTGATCGTGTAGTTCCAAACCCTGATACACGCCCCAGTCTTCTGCCGCCCTTAGCCTGATAGTACACCTATCTAGATCTAATGGGGTCCTTCTTCCATCTTTGTTTGGCTCTTGTGAGCCAACCCCTCTTCACTTTTTAATGAGAAGACACAAAAGTTTCATGCACAAAAGTCAACTGGCCTGAACCTCACTTCCCAAAGGATGATTTAAAAACTCACCTACCCTCTTTGGAGAAGTCCTTGAAACTGATATGGCTGATTTCCCCAGCACAGAATACCACTGCATTCTCCTCCAATACATTGGTGATACTCTGACTAGTGACACACAACCTGCCTGATAGGAAGGCACAGAAGCTTTGCTACAACATCTGACAAAAATTGGCTGCAAAGTATCTTGGAAAGGTGTTCACCTTCCAATAGAATGTCAGATACCTGGAATCTGATATCATTAGGGACACTAGAAAGAAAAGAGGTCAATGTATCCATCCCAGTTCCAACCATTGGGAAAAAGCTCTATGAATTTCTTAGAGCAACTGGCTTTCATAGCATCTTGAGCCCTGGCTTTGCTGAAAAAGCAAAAGCTTTATATGATGTTTTATCTGATAAACATTCAAATGCCTTCAGTTGGGACTCAGTACAAGAAAAGGCATTCAATAACATAAAAAAGGCCCTTCCAACAGCTGCAGGCTTGGGAACTCCAGATCTTCAACTTGTTTGTTCATGAATGATGACATGTAGCCTCAGGGATACTCACCCCTGGAAGCACACAGTGCCTTACATGTCCAGAAACTTGCAAGCGTTGATCCCCTTGCATCCACACTCTGGCAGCCATCATCCTTCTGATCAAGGAAACTGAGAAGCTCACTTTGGACCAACATTAATCACTCGAGTGCCACATGTGCTACTGGACCTCCTGAATAATCATGGGCATTGCTGGCTTTCCAACAGCTGAGTAACCCAGTATCAACAACCCTTGTGCAAAAATCTTCATCTAATTTTTGTGTTAAACACTCAGTTCTGCCACCTACGTACCCACCAAGCTGGGGCCACCAGACACTGACCAAAGAGCTTTTCTTGAGCTGATCAGAGCTGAAGATGGACTCCAGGAAGATGCTTAGTTCACGCTATGTATGGATGGAATTAGCTCCGTTAGAATGGGGTCTGATGCGCAGATATGCTGTGGTCTCCTTGAATGGGATTATTTTAGCTGAGCCTCCTGCAAGAATGGTCTGTGCACTGAGCTGAACTACAGGCCCTCATACAAGCCCTCAACTGGACTGAAAATAAAAAGGTCAGTATTTACACTGATTTTGCATATGCCTTTACTATAGTCCTCGTCTGCAGTACAATATACAAGGAAGGAGGATTACTCACTGTAAAAGGAAAGGTCAACAAAAACAAAGAAGAAATTGTAACGCTCCTTGATGCAATCTGGAAGCCCATCAAAGTGGCAATCATCCACTGCCATGGACATTGAAAGGTCAAAGATCTCATTTCCTTAGGAAAAAAATAAAGCAGATGAAATTGAAAAGCAGCTGCCAAAGGAGGATCCTGGGACAGAAATACTGTCAGCCCTCCTCGCTCAGTCAGGCTACCCAACCCAAACTGGCAGATTAGGACATGCATCAGAGAAGCTGGGAACACTGGCCCAATGTAGGCAACACTACGGGATGCACATTCCCTAGAAACTTCCCTGACTTATCCTAGCTCAGCCAGAGGATTTCATCTCTCCACACAGAGATGTCTTTAAGTGTCAAACCTGTCTATCTGATGCTTCCCAATGGCTGTTATGGAACCCAATCAAACTGGTTATTCACTTTACAATTGCTCAAAGGTCAATCTCTCTTCCTAATTATTACCTTGTGTCCACAAAATACTTCTCAGTGAATCAGCTTCCAGGTTCCTTTGGGTCCACTGTCCACCTAGATGTAACTGAGGTCTCATTAGGGTTCCTAATAAATTTAAAACTCAAAACCAGATAGCTATTGTTTGAAAGTTCACTGTTCTGGTGGGTCACTATCAACAAAAATGTGTATTGAATAAACTATATTTACTATAAATATAGTTTGTAAATTATACCTGGGATACTGTTAAGGGAATATCTGAACATCTTGGGCCCATAGGCAGATGGGAAAACAGACTCACTCTGGATAGTATGATAGCAGAAAAAGGAGTGGTCTATGGTTTGATAGGAACCCAATGCCATACTTCTATCCCAAATAATACTGCCCTTGATGACAAAGTCACCAAGACTCTCTGAGACCTAACAATCCTGTCAGAAGATCTAGCCAAAAATGCTGGAGTTAATGACCTCTCACAAGTTTCCTGGAGCAGTAGTCTGGCAAGTGAAACATCCTAATAGTCTCCATACTTATTTGCTGATCATTGCAATTGGAATTCCCATTCTTATGGGTCGCTGTGTGATCCCCTGTGCACTTAGCTGAACTCAGAGGATAACTGAGATAGCTCCTGCTTACTTAGGTTTAATGTACTTGAACTTTCCCTACACTCTGCAGCCCCTTCTAGACTCAGATGATGGTGCCCCTCAGAGTCCTTGAGGAGTGCATCGAGAGGGGGAATAAGCAGAAATCATGTTCTAACTGCCGCCATTTTGTCCAGTAAAGCTGCAGTCATTCTGTTTTCTGCCACTGAGCTTGGCCAAATCACAGGATTCACTATTAAATGGACACTGCTGTAAAAGGTGCTAGAAGCACCTTTGCTACCAGTAGCTGTGCTCACCACGAGCTGCCTGTTGCACCATGGCCTCAGTGCTATGCTTAGCTTCTGTAGCTCCCCACTCACTGCCCTATTAAAAAGGCACACATTTTGTATCGGGACCCCAGACTTTGGAGACTACTGCTCTGGGGTCTTCCAATATTCAATGAGGTTTTCTTACTTCCCCTGAGCTATTGACTGCTGTTGACTCAAGTTTCCCACAACACGTGAAAGGAAAGGAAAGGAAGATAAAGAGAGATGAGGAGGAGCTGGAAGAAAGAGGAGGAGGAGGCAAATGTCATGGTTTATGTTGGTGGCCTCATGCATTTGCATTATGCATTTGTGATTGGTTCATTGTCTATTGTTTGGATTGGGGTTGTAAATGATACACTGGTCTAGGGGTGGAGCCAAGATGCAATGTAATGGAAGGAAGAAGGCGTGTCTTGCTCTTTTGCCGGTTTCCACCTTGCTGTTTGCAGCCGCCATGAACTGGGGCTCTGCCATTCCACCCTGCCTTGGAGACAACTGAGTATGGACTGAAACCTCCAAAAACTGTAAGGAATAAACCTTTCCTTTCCCAACTTTGGACTTCAGGTATTTTGTCTCAGCGATGAGTAAAATGTAACTAAGACAGCAAAGAAGAAATTAGAAAGAATGATAATTTGCAAGGCCTTGAATACTTCTTATTCCTTTATAGTTGGTAACTTGTCACCTCCTCGAATCCCCTGGCAACATTTCTTTGTTTCTTACATGCCTGAATCTGCGACACCTTCCCTAACCTGTTCTACACACTAGGATTCATCAACAATCTCCTCAGAGACATTTTGAGGAGAAAAAGAAATACCTTCTTCTCTTGTGCAGAAGATAGCCCAGCTATGAGGTGTGATCCAAACATATGGTAAATGTTTAAATCTAAATCTTATTATAGTAAAAGACACTTTGCTGTTATATCCTCTTCAAATACTCTCCCCTCACTTCAAATACCCTTATTTCATGGTTCTTAGCACTTGCTGAAGCAGTTCTGGAAGTCCTCTCTCCTGAATGCCTTAATTATGCTTTTGTAGCTGCATCAGTGTCCTGAACACATTCAAAGCATTCACTTTTCATCCTCTTTGGGGACTTTGGGGAGGACCCAGAAGTTGCATGTTGCCAGATCCAGTAATCAAGGTGGATGAGGATGTCCTCTGTTATTTTTATGAGCCTGGCTGCCCTCTGGATAGCATCCAATAGCAGCGTTCACTGTGCTTTGAATCATACCTAACAGAAACACAAAAGAAGACTTCTAGATCTGGTTCAGAAAATGTCAAGAATTATGGGCTAAGTGATTTTGAAGGGAGAGAGGTAGTGTTTGAGAAGAATTAATGGCAATACATCCTTTTGGATTAGGGTCTTTTCTCTTTCTTTCTTTCTTTCTTTCTTTCTTTCTTTCTTTCTTTCTTTCTTTCTTTCTTTCTGGTGCTAGGGATCTAATTGAGAGCCCCTGTCATGGTTTATGTTGGTGGCCCCCAGGCATTATGCTTTTGTGATTGGTTCATTGTCTAGAGCTTAGATTGATGGTGTCAGTGCTACACCCACATAGGGGTGGAGCCTGCAAACAATATAATGGCAGGAAAAAGATCTCTCTCTCTCTCTCTGTCTCTCTCTGTCTCTCTCTCTCTCTCTCTCTCTCTCTCTCTCTCTCTCTCTCTCTCTCTCTCTCTCGTGGTGGTTTCTGCCTTGCTGTTTGTAGCCACCATAAGCTGCGTCCCTGACATGCCACCCTGCCTTAGAGCCAACTAAATATGGACTAAAACCTCCAAAAACTATAAAAAATAAACCTTTCCTTTCCCAACTTTGAACATCAGATATTTTGTCTCAGTGACAAATAAAAAATAACTAAGACAGCCCCTATGTAACATGTGGAGAAGTTCTCTACCACTGAGCCACATCCCCAGCACTCTGTATTTTTTATTGCAATAATTTTTTAAAGTTTAAACATTCATTCGATATGAATATATTCATATATTCATTCTATATTCATTCTATATTCATTCATTCATTCTATCACCTCTTAGACGTCTGGCTTCACTGAGTGAATCCTTTTAGTAAAAGAAAAATTTTATTCTACATTTGGAATAATATACAATCAATTTCCTGGCTTCTAAAGGATTCTGAATTTGTAGGAAGTTAAAGCAAGGTGGAGAAAGTGAGAGGGAGAGAACTATGTGGGGAAGGGGCTTGTGAGTAGCTGTATGGGGAGCTGCTAAGGAAAGAGGCTGAGACCTGCAGATAAAGTGTGCTTCTGCTAAAACTGCACCCCAACCTTCACATGCCTGTAAATACCCTCAGACTCTAACACACTCATTCATACGACTGAGAATCAGCACTTAAGTGTATCTACCCTAAATTCTCTTCATGTGGAGGCCAACAGAGGGAAGGAGGAGGAACATTTTGCTCTCATATCTCCCTATGAGATGCTAAGATACAGGCATTTGACTGGCCTGGCTCCTCTGTGGTCTGGCCGTTCTGCTTCCTGGCCCCTCACAGCTCAGCGTTAGCCACAGTGTGGTACAGATGCAGAAGAGGCAGGGAAGAGGGCCCTGCCGGCCAGGACTGAGTGTCCTCCTGAGGAGAAGCAGTAATTAGAAGTGGGGAAAGGCACTGTTTACTACCAAACCTTCACCCCAGTGAGTCCTTTCTGCTCCCATGTAATCAACCTTTAAACAACGCTAAATCCTGTATTTAGAGACACATGGGGGATTTATGGTGGGAAACGGAGGACCTGAGAAACACTGCCTTGACTTTACTCTTTCCTATCTTTGCAGGCTTCTGTGATGTAAGGAGCAAGGGTGGGAAAGATGGGGCAGCACTGGTTTGGGGCGTCTCTGGCATTTTTCCCCATTTTTTTGTTTTTCTCACTTTTCAATCACTGGTCACCTCCTTTACATCCCTAGCTTTTCTATCTTACTCTATTTTAATTTTTCCTTGCTTCTTTGATTCCTGGGTTTCACGAGGAACCACACCTATTACATATGTGAGTACCTCAGGGATGGGTGTGCACTGGGATTGGGTGTGTACACCCACATTTATGTGTTTGGGGGACTGTGTTGAGCCTCGTGACAGAGCATCCCTGAGTTTGCCTGTGGTTTGCTGTGAAATATCTTCAAGTTATACATATTCCCTTCTTTGTTTATTTAAAAATCTCATGAAATACACAAAGCCTCCCTCAGAGAGCAAGCAAAGCCTCTTATTCAGAGGCTCTGAATACTTGAATACTTGAATGTGGAGCAGAGGCGAAGACAGGGCAGGGTGGGACCACTGTCCAGGGCAAAGGGAGACTTCGGGTGTGCCCTGATGGAGGTGGCTACATGGGAAGCTGCAGGCGGATCTGTCTAAGTGGAAGCACCACATCCTATGTGACTGTTAAGACACATATTTGGCCTCCTCTGCTTAGTCCTTAGCTGACAAAGAAAAAAGAAAAATCAGGCAAGTTTTCAGTTATTAACCTAATACTAGCTATTTTGAGTCAGTTGATACAGGAGCCATTGTTTAGTATCCTGTATTTTCTGCAAGAGAGTGGATCAGCATCTTGAACTTACTGGTAGAGCTTGTGGGTCAGAGTTGTTCATACCTGTTTTTATATACTGTCCAGTCATTGTCCATTAGTGCAGTTTCTCAGTCTCATTCTTTGATCATTCTCTTACTCCTGAACATCTCATAACAGTTAGAGCCCCAGGTTTTCAGTGCTCATAAATCATTCAGTCATCTGAACAATGAGCACATGCTTAGTATTAGGGTCCAACTGACTAAGCCGAACTGCATCCCCAGGCATGATTTGGGTAAATTATTCACTTCTATACCCCACTGTTATAGTGAACGCATGCACAAATTCTAACTTGGTCACTCAGGATGAGGGAAGAACAATCTGAGGACTCTGAGACTATGCTGAAGTGGTGGCTGATACCGTAAAAATTAAAATGGCTTCCAGAATAATCAAAAAGAAACAAAAATGGCTTTCTGAATCTTAGAGACTTTACTGAGAAGATTAAGTAGTTATACGGACATCAGGAACAGAATCCACCAGAGTTTAACAATGTTCTTGAATCTAACAATTCATTCTCTGCAACCTTTGACAAAAACATGATTGTCTGGATTTAGAAACTTTAACAACGTCACTTTCAAATCTGACTTTACCTTGATCCTGCTTGTCTTCCCCAAAGATTGCTCCTTTTTGTTATAAAAAGCAATAATTCTGCTGCGCTTTGGTAAAACATTTGCCCAGTTTGTGAACGAGCCCTTGTTTTACATTTACAAATGCATTCTGCACCCAAAGGAGATGATGTTTGCTTTACTTGAACCTGTTTATAATTTCTGGTTTTGCAAGCCTGGGGAGCTGCGTGGACTACAGTGACCATGAAGCTAAGGTAGTGTCACGACTCACACTCCTTACCCCAATGCCACATCCAACTCCAAATACACGGGAAGTGAGGTTCATTACAGTTGGAAACCACATAGCAATGCTACCTTGAATTTCCAGAAAGAATTTTGTTCTTCCCACCCAAGGTTCCCCTGTGGTCTTCTTACTCTCTCTTTCCTCCCTGAGACTTCAAGAAAGACTACTAACCTCACCTCAGGGTTTTAGTAAAACAAACGTGTGGCATTTCTGGACTCCACTCCCTTCCGGAAGAATTCAAAGATGCCATTCAAACAGACCCTTTGGAGGTATCTGGTCAGCCATGGGCACATCCAGAGTCGGGACCCACTGAGGCTCTCTTGAGCTCTCACACATCTTACTTCATCTCCACCAAACAACAAACCTAAGAAGTATACAACATCTTCATTGCAGAAAAGAAGAAACTGAGGAACACGGAAATAAATGTCTGTGAATTGCTTAGCTCATACTGTGCTGAACCAGGGTTTGGACCAAGGAAATTTGTATTCAGCACATAGAAGGATATTTTGATATTTCTTATTCTACGTATAAGAAAAAAAGTCTCTTTCTAAGTTGTAATTATGCTGATTAAAATAATAATAATAATAATATAGGAAGTAATTATTTAAAAAGAAAAAAACTAAAAGTAGGTTTAGCAGAAAGGAAGGAAGGGAAAGGGAGAAAAATACATGGTAGCTATACTATTACTGTCTCTTAGTTAATTGAAAAGGAAGGTCCTTGTTAATATCAATTGGAGAATTTTTTTATGTCCATATCTTATTTTCTGTGTAATTAATTTGAAGATGACCATACGCCATGTATTAACTATTGTTAGTCTCCTAATATTTTGTTATAAAATTATTTACTTTTTTCAATAAAAAATCATATGTAATAAAAATAATAATATTATATATATTTTGGGTAATCTTTTATTCCTTTACCTAGGTCAGACCTACAGGGTCAGCGGTCATTGTACAAAAATTGTCCAAGCACGTGCAATACACAGGAATGGCAAGGAGGGGGTGGAAAGTGGTGGGTAAACCCACCCTGGATTCCTTTTTTTCTCCCAGTCCAAACACTCTCCCTTCTCCAGGTCTGGGAGAGCTTCTGGCTGAAGGCAGAGAACCCCAGTTCCCCTCTTTCTTCCCAGCAGAGGTGCTGCTGGGAGATGTGGAACTCTGGCAAAAAGCATTTCAAGGCGCCTGAGGAGGGAGGGCTTCCCTTGCCACAATCACCTTGACCTGCCCCTTCACCTGCCCCAAGTGGAATAGCAGACAGAGTCACAGGACTTTGTTGAGTGTATGTGGCTTGGGTGCCCGAGCTGTAGTGGCTTTCTCTGCACTGCCTGTCATCAGCAGACAGATGAGGTTCATGTGGGAGAGAGATCTGCAGGTAGATTCCCTCTCTCCCCAGAGAACCTGAACAGGTGTTTGCTTGGGCCATTCCCTACCCTTTCCACACAATGTTCTTCTTTTTATCTGATTGGAAACCAAAATACTCCTCCCACCTTTCTTGATTGCCAAAGCCCTTTGCAATCTATATAAAGACCTTGCTCCCAGGACTGAGTGCAGAAACTAATCTTCCTTTCTAGAGACCCAGGTAAGTAGTCTCAGGTCTCAGGAGGGCTGGAGAAAAGGAAGCTAAGGAGGCTGGTGCACTGAAAAAGCTTGGCTCTCACTAACACCAAAAATGCTTGGAACAGGGAACCATTTGCTGGGGAAGAGGGGGTAAGGGGCTGGGTAGGAACGGGCAAGTGCAACTGCAGAAAGTGATGGGCTACAGGAGAGCCCCAAAGGTGAGAAAAGCCGGGCTCTCTCTTTGGCATACAGTAGAACCCCTTTAGGATGCCAGACACTGCACTGAGTTTTCTTTGTGCACTAAGACAACAGTGTCTGTCATCCATCATCCTTGATGTCACAGTAATAACTCAGTGACAAAATCTGCCAAATTTGCCTCCATTTTGTTCAGAATGAGCCATTTGAATACTGCGGGAAGTGTATTTTATTTTTTAAATTTATTTTAGGTGGAAGAAAATCCAGTATTCAAAAATGTGGCCCTGCCAGGATTTTAGATACATTACCTCCTAAAGGGGAGAATAACTTTGTTAACTAGTACGAGTTCAATGCAATTAGAGAAACATGTGCACGAGTGTGTAATCACTTGGAAAACCTTTCCAGAAAAGACATGCCTTTCCGGAAAGGGTGACTGTATCCTGGGAAGCAGCAGAAGGGAGCCAGCGTTTAATTGCTGCAAGGCACGCTCTTGCTCCCATTTCCTTTTCCCATGTAGGCTCTCCCAGGACAGCGAGGTCACCATGGAGAAGTGCCTTGTCCTGTTCCCACTGCTCGTCTTGGTGCTACTGGGACTGGGGTGGGTACAACCTTCCCTGGGAGCAGAAAGCTCGGCTATGAAGTTCCAGCGGCAGCACATGGACCCAGAGGGTTCCCCTAGCAACAGTAGTAACTACTGCAACGTAATGATGATTCGCCGGAACATGACACAGGGCCGCTGCAAGCCAGTGAACACTTTCGTGCATGAGTCCCTGGCAGATGTGCAGGCTGTCTGCTTCCAGAAAAATGTCCTCTGCAAGAATGGGCAGACCAACTGCTACCAGAGCTACTCCAGGATGCGCATCACAGACTGTCGCGTGACGAGCAGCTCCAAGTTCCCCAACTGCTCATACCGCATGAGCCAGGCGCAGAAGAGCATCATCGTGGCCTGTGAGGGAGACCCGTATGTGCCTGTTCACTTTGATGCTTCTGTGGAGCCCTCCACCTAAGCCAGAGCACTGAGACCCTCATCTCCCGCCTTGTCATCATTTCAGCACCTGCCTTTCCCCTCTTCTTTTCTTGCACCAAAGGAAATTACTGCCTTTAAGGCTCCTGTTCAATACACACAAGCTTCCCTCTCCTGTGTCCCGCTCGTACATGGCTTTGGGGCTGAGAGTGGGTGGTCTGTGGGCCCCGTATTAACTCCTTCACTGCTTCTTTCAATAAAACATAGTGGTAGTCACTGGCTTCCTAGAGGATCCTACCCAGGATGTGTTGCTGCTTTCTAGTGATGAGGAAGACATTTAAATGTGACTTGCTGGTGAACAGCAAACGGAGAATTTAAACCCTCTTCCCCTTCGGAATTTGGGATGTCAGTGGCATGAGATAATTCTTTTTCTTGTAGATTCCTTTATGTCACAGCCAAAATTTTGAAATGTCTATTGTTTTAGAAAAAGGGAGCTACAGCTGGGTGCATTGTAGCGCTGGGTAAACCGACAACGGTGCAGCTCTGATGCCCTAGTTCTCTGGCCTGGGAGGGACAGCTTCGGCACAGGAAAGCTTCAAGGGGGATAGGAGGATTCTGGAACTAGGATCCTTAATTTCCTCTTTCTTTTTGTTGAGTGAGCTATTTCCACATTAGAAAAGTGACTCTTGGGAAGTCAGGATCTTAAATCATAGATCTGAAAGACCTTAGAGGGTTCTGGAATTGAGGGGTACTGAGTAGATTTCAGCTTGGAGGTAGACTTCCCTAGGACTGGGCACTAGTGCATTTGCAAAGTTCACAAAACTGTTTCCAGGTAGCCACTCTATGAGACAAATTATGCAGTTCTGCAAATCATCCCTTAAATTTGGATATATTGTTTATTTGTAGGTTTTAGTAAGTGTATATGGGAAGATGTCTTCTCAGATTCCTTCCTTCATCGTCAACGTTCTTTTCCATTTCCTTATTTTTAATACAGTGGAATATATTTTTTAGAGAACTTTTAGGTTCACAGACCGAGTAAGCCATGTTCATCTTCATAGTCCATGATTAAGAGTTAATTCACGTGGGCTGAGAGCACATGGCATGTGGCTGTGGTGTGTGTGGCAGCCATGTTTTAAGGCTCATCACACCCTTACTTTATTCTCTAGTTTCTTCTTGCTGCAAGTCTGGGCAGGGCCTACACTGCAGGTCAGTTTCCTTCCCTTTACACTTACCTCGTCAGGAGACAAATGTTATGATACATGCCCATAATCTTAGCTACTCTAAAGGCTGAAATAGGATTGCAAATTTCAGGCCAACCTGTTAATTTAGCAAGACTGTTGTGGAATTTTTAAAAAATTAACTCTGTACGGAGGATCTTTTGAGCATAGTGATGCATACCTGTAATCCCAGCATGCAGGAGTCTAGGTAGGAGGATTGTCCTCCTACCTAAGGCCACCTGGGAATCTTTTCCAGATTCTGTCTCAAGTAAAAAAGTCAAAAGGGCTGGAGATATATTTCAGCACTCCCTGAGTTTAATCCTCAGCCTCCAGCCCTAATCCACTCTTCAAAAAAAAAAAAGATACTATTAACTCTTTGTCTGAGGTATCAACATCACTTCCAAATAAGTATAGCCAGTGGCCTCAGGGAAATAAATGAAATCCAGAGGGTAGAGAACTTCCTTGCTTGCAGTCCCAGGGACACAGAGGCAAGCCAAGTGGTTGAGTCTTCAGGGAGACCTCAAAGGTGGTTTAAGGACCTAAGAATGAAGTAGTTCTTCTTAGAATATTAGAAGGTGATGACTTGAAAGGGAAAAAAAATAAAATCACTCACTAGCTAGCAATAGGAAGTGGTTTCATTGTTGTGAATACAGTGCATTAAAGTTCAGCAGAAGTCCCAAAGGCCAGCATCCCTCTTCTCCCTTTCTGTATTTTCCTTGCCTCAATACAAACAGATCTCCAAAGCAGAATAGATAGATATAGATACGGATATAATCTCCATATCTAATTCAGTATCTGAGGCAATATTATCTGCTCAATACCTTCCTTCTTCTGAGGGAGTAAGACATCAAACAAGAAAAGGAAAAGAAACTGTAACAGGAACTGTGTCAAAAGAAAGGAAATGTGGTTGGAACTTGGGAGGCCGACCAAGAAGGCAGCGGGCCCGCCTTCCTGGTAAGCTGTGGTGTTAGCAAGCAGCGAGCAGCAGGCGGCCAGAGAGAAAAAGTCAGCGCCTCCCATGAGCCTTCGGGGCAGAGGGGAGCTCCTGTTAGCAACTGGATGAGGTCAGCTGGAGTCGACAGCAACTAAGACACATAAAGCAACTAAATGCTTGTATTTCTGGGTTGGTTATGTTGACCTGGGGCCAGAGGTCTGAGCATCTCTTGGGAGGATGGTACCAATAATCGTTATCCTGCTCTGAAGTTTTTTTTTTTTTTTTTTTTTTTATTGTAAAGATAGTAAAATCCAACAAAACAAGACAGAACAAAGCCAACTGAGACAATGCAGCAAAACTGGCACAGAATTTCAGAGCAGGATATTGGGATAACAATAATAGCTATCATAGTATAATTTGTATCTTCACAATGGTCCATTCCATCAGGTATAGCAAAACCAAACCAAAACCAAAACATTATAAAACCAATCAAAACAGAATACTGAATAAAGTAAAACAATCAGAACAAAGCAAAACATTGAAAATACTGGACTTCAAAGACAAGATAGAAGGAAATCCCCATATTTGCTATATTGCTTACTGTCATCCTCCCAAGAGATGTGCAGTGTTTGGTTCTCAGCCTGCACGCTGGTAGGCTCACTGGTGCTGATTCTTTCCTCCCTGGCATGCACATGGCTTGCACAGCTTACCGGGAAGGCTGGCTAGTTGATTTTTTGATTGATCCCCACATGGCAGATTCTTGGGAGACGCTGACTTTTCCCTCTCTGGCACATTTATCTACACTCTCACAATCTTATCTAAGCATAAGGAACCACTAGATAGGGAGGGGAAATGTTACTCTTCTGAGGTGGTTCACAGGCCACAGTGAACAATTTGAACTGGGTAACATCCTTGTGCTGACAGAGTGGGTACTCTCTTCTGGGGAGCCTGCAGATGATCAGGTTGACAGGACTTGCACTCTGGTGGCAGTTTTTCTGATCATTCATGCAGGTGATGTTGGCCGAGGTGCAGGAATCACTCATGTTTTGGAAAGAGTCACACAGGAAGGTGTTTGTAGGTGTACATTGCTGAGTATAACTATTGACACCACTCACTGCCTTAGGGCATTAGCATCAAATTGGTTGGATGTGTTGAATGGCAAACCACTGAGCCCTGCTGAGCCTGGGGCACAGCTCAAAGAGGGCACAGTAGCTCACATAGGCCTAGCAGTTCCAGGAGAGGAGATCTCACATCTCCAACCATTTTCTGTGTAGGTAAAGGGACAATCGTGATAATAGTAGAAACAATTGGAGCAAAATTATTCATCAAGACAATCTACATTCTTGTTTTGCATTTAAGGATTTTGTAACTCCTAAAAATCTCTCTCGCATAGTCTCACAAGTCCAGTGAAAAGTCTGGGAGGTGAGGAGACCTCTCCTTTGATTGGCATATCCCACTCCCCTCATGTTGACCTGTACTCATGCATTCAATAATCCTCACATCAGAAACCTGGTTAGTTTTGTGTTAACCTCTTTCCTTCTGAGAGGTGAACCCTGCATCTCTGACTACCTTCTCCCAGCCATCATTACCCTGCTCATCCCAGCCCAAAGTTCTGCTCTCTTACTGGTGTCTATGTGGACTCCTGGTGAGCTCAGAGCCGTGGGTAGTCCAGGTTTAGAGAATTCCTCCTGCTTCTCTTCTCCCCAGTTGACTAGCGCTGCTTGTGTCAGCCAGGGAAGACATGTTTGAGTGTTAGAAAAGAAAAACCTGCCTTTCTACAATTTCAAATTTTTCTACAGTGAGGATGAAAGTCAAGATCTTCTTAAATCTCTTTAAACTCGTATGATGATCATTATTTATAGACAAAGAACTCATCTGCAGAACAAAATGACTCAAAACAGTTTTAAGGAACTGATCATTTCCAGGTAAATGTTTAGTGCTTTCTTCTTGATTGACTAAGCTTCAGTTTTTTGAAGCTCTATGATTTCAGTTTCTTAAGAGAAAATGTAAATGTGATATAATAGCTACCACATACTTGGTAATGTTTTGAGTTCCAACACTAGATGTGAATGAATTATCCATTTATGTGTATGTTTAGTGTGTGGACTAGAGCTTGTGCTACTCAGATTCAGAAGTTCCTGTTTCAGTGAAATACAGAATGATGATAGGCAGACAAATACATCATACATACAAAGACAGACTGTGTGTACAGGATGGAGGACATTACAGAGGCTGTGGGGAGACTGAAGAGAAAGAATTATTTGAACCCAAACCTGAACTGGCTTCTGAGGAATATTTAGATGTAACTGAAGAGAATGAGAAGGCCTAAAAACAGGAAAATGTGTGTAAAGAGAGCCATAAGCCTGACAAAGAAAGGCAAATTTAGGGCATTTGCCTTAGAATCTGTTCTTCCTCTCTTCTGGGGCCACCTGATTTTTTCCTGATTGCCTCACATAAAACTTCCAATGTGCACTCTCTCCTCCTTACAGTCCCATCAGCTTCCAGATTAGCCTTTCTCTAGCATGGTTATAGTAAGTTCAGCACCATTGTCCCTTGGCTTTTAATGGTTCCAAATATCTACAGGGGATAAAACAATGCCTATGATTTACTTGCTCTAAGATTACTTACAAAACACAAGTTTAATATACAAAAGATAATGCTGTTTTTAGCTTAGTTTTGGGACAGAGTCTCACTGTGTCACTGTGTAGCTCAGGCTGATTTAGAACCTAGAACTAACTGACCTCTTGCTTCAGCCTTCTGTGTGCTGGGGTTACAGACCTGTGCTACTATGGTAGCACAGACATGTGGTATGATTACCAACTCAAAGGTCAATTGCAGCAATGAACAATAGGGACTTGAAATTACAAACACTATATCATTTCCATTGTCACACAAAAAATAAAATGCTTAGGTAGGGATCTAATTGATAGAATTGTGGGGCGGCAGCTGAAAAGATAAGAAGTATGAAATATAAATGAAGTTTATTTTAAGAATGAGGGGAGAGATCCCCCTATCCCCTGGGGTGGGGCATCTCCCCCCAGGGTGGGCGATCTCTCCATGGGACACATGGAGTGGAGGCATACATGGGGTGGAGACTGAGGGGACATTAGGGATGCACAGGTAGCCCATTGTATTCTTTTGGCGCCAGAGGTAAATTCCTAGGGGTGGGGAAGATAGAGTCACAGGTAAATTCCTAGGGGTGGGAAATGTGGAGCTCCTTGGTTGCGCCTGAGGAGGCTTTAGCAGCTGCAGTGTTCTGTCTGGGCCCAAATCCTTTCATATCCCGTCTTATGATTATTATTATGAAAAGGGGCAAAGATTTCTTTTTTTATTGATTCCTGCTGGAAGGGGGCACTGTACTGGAGTCTAGGGGAGTTGACGGGATGACAGTTGATGCCCATACAGAAGCTGGTGCCAGGTGTTTTAGCCAGGACAACTTTATCATTGGTGAATGCACATATGTTAGACTGGAAAAACAAAGGGACAAGATGTTATGAGGAGGCATGGCACTATCATATTTAAGGACCCAGGTGAGGTAGAAGGGAAGATGCCTTTGATTTAGACATGCCATTATTTCAGGACCATGTTGAGGTAGGATCATTGTCACGGTGAGGTAGAATTCTGAAAAATAAGTGTGGGGTTAGGAGTGAAGTTATGAGAGGTGATTACTCCCCCATCTGAAAGGGTAAAAGTTAAGAGGGTAAGGCTTGTCTCTGGTATGCATGAAGTAGGAGTCTTTAGGAAATACTGTTGAGAGTCCTGCTGTAAAAAGAATAAGAAATTAGGAACCAAATTGGATAACAAAACATGACAGCCTGAGAGTCGTGGCTGTGAGGCCTTGGTGAGATGGAGATGAGTTAGCGATAACAGGTATAAACTGTTGAGGCCTCAGTGTCTGGGTCAGCCTGTATAAACACAAGGGAATAAAAAGCATTTTTAAGATTTAGGACTATCGAGTGAGTGGTGGAGGGAAGATTTGGCACCACTGGGTGGACTGGGAAGAAGCAGTCTGGAACCTGCACGAAATAGGCCCTGTTTGTAAATGTCATATGTTGACCATCAATACCCCCTTATAGAAATTGAGGACTTACTATAGTGGCCTGAAAACTCAGGAAGAGCTCTATATATATGGCCTCTATATCCACAAGTATAGAGAATGTCGTACCTGAGACGACATTTTAGTGGGACTTGGACTCTGAGACAGACACCTTAAAGGGGGCTATTGTTGGCTCTGAGCCCTGTCAGTCTTCAGCAGCAAGTTTAAGCAGATCTGTTGGCGATGAATCTGGCAGTGTTGGCATTTCCTGTGAGGGCTGGAAGTTAGGAAGGCTTACCCACTCTCTGGTGGCTACAACAGTCCAGTAGCCCTGGGGTAAGATCCCAAAGGAACACCAAGATGGGGCACTCTCTTGCCCATTGTCTTCTGCTGCATTTGAGGAATGGTCCATGGGGAAGGGGGCCAGGAAGCTCCACCTTGTGTCAGTTTATCTGCCTCAGAACTCCAAGTGTCACAGTGTTATTGTTATCTCTGTTGTTGAAAACATGAAAAGCCATATTAAGAAGGTCTCTGTGGAGTTTGAAGGTCAAGTTTTGCCTTTTTGGGGGGGATTAAGTAAGTATGCAGGAGTCAAATATAATGAACAGGGTATTTATGACTTTAGTAATGGCTTTTTATAAGGAGGACAAAGTCTAGAGAATTTTAGGAACTGACATGTTATTTATGTCAGTTTATGTTGTTAAAATGTCTAATGCCATCTGATTTTTGGAGGATGGTCTGTTTAATTAATTTTTACCTTTTTATTTAGGAGAGAGATCAGCTACGGTGTCATTTAATATTAGTTGAATATAGTTAATTATGGCTTAGTGGAGGGCTGAGCCAGGGCAGGCAGACAGGCTGGGAAAGATTTAAGTTTGGCTTCTGCCACAGTGTTGGTCTTGTTGTTTTGCATGTATCATATAAACCCTTGTCTTGGAAAAGAGCTAGTGGTTCCCAGCAACAGGAATTTATAATTATCTCTTAATTTTAGTTGTTAAACAGTTAGGAGAGTGGTAGCAGTACAGTGTAATATGTATAGTATAATATAGGCAGTAAGCTTAATATAGAACATTATTAGTGGTTTATAGCAAAAGGAATTTATAATTACCTCTTAATTTTAGTTGTTAAACATCTAGATTGGTAACAGTACAGTATAAAACATTAAATGGTAATCAATCATGAGCATTTTTAACATTTGAATGCCGAAGAAAGTTGTGAAACATCTCTAAGCGTATATCTGGATCTGAAAAAAAACATTTGTCATGGCTGGAACACAAAAAAGGCAGCAGAAACAATCTGAACTTTATATCTGAAAACACAAATACAGCATCAGATCAGCAACGATGAACTGTCTGTTGTGACTTGCTGCATTTGTCTCTGCACTGGCACGCCCAGCGTGGGGGCGGCACACTCAGAGTGAAGGCAGAGTATGTACGGGGATGCAGCATGGGACAGGGCTGGAACTGCCCCGGAAATGCATGCAGGGCAGTGGCGGCCGGCACAAGGTGCACGGGGCGTGGGGCTGGGAGGCAGAGATGGGACACAGCGTGAAGCCAGGACCCTGCATGCCAGAACCCTGCACGGGGCTGGGCACCATGTGAAGCTGGGACTGCTCGTGGGGAATGTGGAGTAGGGCGCGGCATTAGAGCCGGACCCCACGTGGAGCTGGAGTGCGGCATGAGAGCCGAGACACCCGGGCAGAGTTGGGTCTCAGCATGAAAGCTTAAAGCAGCCAGTGTGTATCTCTCAACACTGGGTGCACCTCCCCCATCCTAGCAGGGAATGGGTCAGCGCACGGTGGGAAAGGGGTGGGAAAGGGGAAGCCATGAGGAAACAAAGAGGATGCTGGTGGGAAAGGACACACACTCTCAAAACAAAGGCTTAAAGATGGTTTTGTAAACTTGTCGTCAGTGTGATAAGCCATAGATAGGTATGGTTTTTTTTGGGGGGGGGACAGGAAGTGGTCCCCAAGATAAAATCTGGTGTAGAGTCTGGCCCACGGAGTTATAGCCAGATGAGGCAATGGACTGTGGTCTACTAAGTTTAAGTCGTCACTTTTACTTGTTTTAGAACAATCGGTATTTTGGTTCCAAAGCTTGTAATAATTGGCCATCACCAATATATGTACGAGTGGATTTTTTCTGTGGAGTTTAGTAATGGCTCTGCCTGTGAGAACTTAAAAAGCTCTGAAGGATGTGAGAGTTCCTCAGTGTGGACCCAGGTTGGCCCAGAAAAACTCTTTCTTGGGCTGTTTAAGGATGTGAGAGCATCACATGAATCCACAGAATGGGGGAGAAAGCCCGCGTGGGGCCTGGCTCAGCGGCAATCTCCGGGGGTTGCTCATCTGTGGTAAATTGGGTCGGTGTTGTTTGCAAACCAGCAGTGACACGTTTACAGCTCCTGAGTGTAGAAGTGAGGAATTAAGCCAGGATGCATTCCAGTCTGCGAAACGGCAGGGGACTCAGACTGGGAGGGCCCCAGGAGTCTCTTGTCTGCCGTTCCCAGTCAGGGAACCATATGATAGAATTGTGGGGCGGTGGCTGAAAAGATAAGAAATATGAAATATAAATGACCTTTATTTTAAGAATGCGGGGAGAGACCCCCCGACCCCCTGGGGTGTGTCATCTCCCCCCGGGGTGGGCGATCTCTCTGTGGGACACATGGAGTAGAGGCATACATGTAGCTTAGGTTTGGGGTGGAGCCTGAGGGGGCATTAGGGATGCACAGGTAGCCCATTGGTATTCTTTTGGCACCAGAGGTAAATTCTTAGGGGTGGGGAAGATAGAGTCACAGGTAAATTCCTAGGGGTGGGGAAGATGGAGCTCCTTGGTTCCACCTGAGGAGGCTTTACCAGCTACTGTGTCCTGTCTGGGCCAAAATCCTTTCACTAATAAAATATGTAAAGATTTTGTTTGAGGTAGTTTTTGTTGCTGTGACCAATTGTGACAAGGGGCTGAAGACAGTGGGAAGGGTCAGGGTTTGTAGGATCAAATCTAGGCCTCAACTATCTGTATTTACTTACATGTCTCCCATCAAAAGTAAAGAAAAAATGGAAAAATTATTTTCAATCTGGCCAAACTGAAAGGGCAAGTACTCAACACCCTCCTTCTAACCCCAGCTCACAGCAGTACTCCAGTGCATGTTAAAGATAGAACAAACACCAGGAAATATGCCAGGCTTTTGCCCTGTAACAGGGAAGGACAAAAAATGTTGCCCAAGACAAAAAATGTTGAAAGTCTGGTTCTGTTGAAAGTTTTACTCTCTGAATGAGAAAGGTGGAGAAATAGACTAACTTTTTAAAATTCGAAGTTTTAAAGATCACTATTAACCTCTTGGTTACCACAAATACCTGAGAACCACATATTAAAAGAGGAAAGATTAATTTAGGTTCACAGTTTCCAAGGTTCAGTCCATGGTTTCTGGCTCCATTCTCTTTATGCCAGTGGCAAGGCAGAAACTTCATGGTACAGAGGCATCCCAGCGGAAAGCTGCTTACCTCATAGCAGGCAGAAAACAGAGAAAGAAAGAAGAATTTAAGTAGAAAAGTGCTCTTTTGGCTTGCAGTTTCCGTGGTTTCTGTCTGTGGTCAGTTGGTGTTGTTCATTTGGGCCTCTGGAAAGGCAGTAATTATGCTAAGAAGCAATATGGTGAGTTAACATTTGAGCCACCATGCCTCCTGGTTGCCAAGAAGCAAAGAAATTGAAAGAAGAGGGGCAGGGATCTTAGTTTCCCCATACTGTCATCCTCCCAGTGATCTAACTGCTTCCACTGGGCCCCACCTCCTGAAGGTTCCAGCATCTCCCAACAGTGCCCAAATTGGGGATCAGGCCTTCAATGTACGGGCCTTTATCAAGATCCAGACCGTAGCTGACAATGTGATGTTAGTGAAAGAATAAACAAATAAGTCAATAGAACAGAATAGAATGCCCAGAAAATGAACTCACAGCGAGCTGATCTTTGACAAGGAAGAACAATTCACCTTAAAAAAGACAGTCTTTTCAATAATGGTAGTAGAGCAACCATACAATAGTCTTGGTTAAAAATGCTTGTTTGCAAACAACTTGGTTAGCAAACAAAAGTGGCCAGCAAAATTTTGCTTCTGTTGACAAATTCCATCTCAGGTGACAAACATGAACATGGCCATCTTCCCCAGAGAAACACCAACACAGCTATCTTCCCCAAAATCATTAAACAAATTAGGTTTTTATGCCAAGATAGCACTGTAAGTCTAGATGCCAAAAAGTCTTTATATAGATCAATATTTTATGTATTTCTACAGATCTACATTTTGTACATATCATAAAAATGAACACAAAATGTTCTATAGACCTAAATGTGACAGATTACATGAAAATTTCAGAAGAGAAGGGCTGGGGATCTATCTCAGCATTATAGCACCTGCCTGGCAAGCATGAAGTCCTGAGTTCAATTTCCAGTACCAAATAAATAAATAAATAAATAAATAAATAAAGTTGCAGAAGAGATCCAGGCATGGTGGAATATGCCTATAGCCTCAACACTCAAGAGGTTACAGGATCACTACAAGTTTAAGGCTATCCTGGGTCATGTAGTGAGTTTGAGGAAGCCTGAACTACATAAAAAGATACTATATCAAAAGAAGGAGAGGGCTGGGGATTTAGCTCAGCGGCATAAGCGCCTGCCTTGCAAGCAGGCAGTCATGAATTCAATCCCCGGTACTGATAAAAAGGAAAAAGACAAAAAAATAAAATAAAATAAAATAAAAAAGAAGGAGAAGGAAAGGAAAGAAGAAGAAGAAGGAAAACAAATGAAAAAAGTTTACCATCTTGGATTCAGTGATGACTTTTTAGATGTGAAACTAAAACCAGAATCTGTAAAAGAAAATGTGGACAATTTGTTATGGTTTTTGTATAGATGTTCCCCCCAAAGCCTCATGTGATCATAGGCGGCTGAATCTAGAGCATGTGATTGATTTATAGTGTAATACTGGGACTAATGGTGCTGGGATTAAGGACTGGTAATTGCTGGTTCAGTCACTGATGGGGTTGGCACCACCCTAACCCCAGTAGACCAGATACAACATAACGGACAGAAAGAATTTTGTCTCTCTTCTCTCTTTTTTTTTTTTTTTTCTGTCTTCTGCTACCAATAACGGGCGCCTCTCTGCTGTGTGCCACTTTGCTTTGGAGCCAGCCAAACATGGACTGAAACCTCTAGACTTGAAGCTAAATGAACCTTTCTCCCTTTAACACTGGGTATTGGGTATTTTGTCTCAACAATGAGGAAAGTAACTAAGAAAACCAATTAGATTAAAATTTTAAAATTCCTACTCTGCAATGATAGTAAGAGAATTAAAAAGCCAGAGACAGAATATTTACACAAAATGTATCTGATGGACTACCCTACAACATCATAAGGAACAATTAACCCCAACAACAGGAAAACAAGTCAATCATATTTTTAAATATGGGCAAAATATATGAATGGACACATCCCCAAAGAAGATACAGATGGTACATAAGCCAGGTCACTTAGTACAAATTAGGACACAGTATAAATTAGCAGGAAAAACAGGGCAGACAAACAGCAGAAGAAACAAAGTTTATTTATACATCCACATAGGAGACTCCGTAATGAGTACAGAACAAAATAGCCAGAGTTAAAGTTTATACAGCAACTTAACAAAAAAAATTTTTTTAGGTCTTCAGTGGGAAAGTATAGAAGATTTATTTTTATTTTCATTTTTATATTTTTGGTACTGGAGGTTGAATGCAAGACCTTCACACTGAGCTACATCCTTAGTCTTTTTTATTTTTGATACAGGTTCTCACTAAGTTGCTAAATTGCATAAGCCAGGCTCAATTTTGTGATCCTCCTGCCTCAGCTTCCCACAGTGCTGAGATTACAGGTGCACACCACTGGCTCTGCACAGCTTTTTGATGCTAAATGAAAAGCTTTGTTATTGACTTGAAATTTCCCTATGAAAGGGTTTATAGAAGATGTATTCATTTTTCTGAGTGCTAAGGGACAGTTGTCTTTGGAAAATTCCTTGGAATGTCAATGGCAGTTGAATTTTCAGGAAATGTACTTAAATTTAGTCCATGGTGTTTTGAGTGTAGCTCAGATGTTTTAAGTCTAAAATAATTTTGACTGCATTCAGTGACTTAGTCACTACGGCATATCATTAGAGAATTTCAAATTAAAATGTGATATCACCACTCACCAATTAGCATGGCTAATTTTTTTAAATGATACCACCAAATGCTGGTGAGGATGAAGAGGAGCTGGAATAAATCACTGAGGGCAGGAGTCTATTTCCAGCATCACATTTTGGGATAAATATTGTGGTCTCCTATAGTCATATATTAGAATGGGCCATGCTGGTATTCAACAAGAAGGAATCTATTTAGTCTCCCCAAACCTCATGACACTTACTTGGCTCAGTGGAGATGACTTTTCTTCATGGATAGTCTCACCAATACTGCACACAAAAAAGGAAAGATAGTTGTTCTCTAAGGCAGAGAAACGTGCAGTTATCCAAATAAGGGGTGGGCGCTGGGAAAATCAGAGCAACAATACAAGGCTGTTGAACTAATTGCCCTCACATCTGTTTCCTTCTATACTGATTTAGGTCACTGTCTTCCAAACCTTTAATAAAAACAATAGCATGAAACATGCACTGTGGGGGCCAGGCCTGTACCCCTAAGAGAATGAACCAACAGCAAAGAACATACATAAGCTAAGAGTTCACTGGGGTACTACCCGACAGCGGCAGGCGAGGCCAAGAGAAGATCTCACTATCAGGGTAAAACACTGAGATTTTCATGACGACTGTGTAACCAGCAGGGAAAAATGGAAGTTCAAAAGTTAGTTTTTGTGTTGTTTTGTTTTTTTCTGTAGAAAGAAGTGGCTCCTCAAACCTGCCTCAGACCTCAGGCGTTAACAGACTCTCTCACCTCTGGTCAGCCCAGATGAACAGACAGGACACCCAGCGCAGACAGCAGAAGGCTGAAGTCCACAGACAAGGGAGGTGGAAGGCTGGGTCTGCAGGGGTGAAACAGGCCTGGACACTGCTTGCTCATCATGCGCTCTCCAACACACCCGTACATGGGGTGATGGCGATTTGGGCGGTGAGGCCCCTGCACCTCCTGAGGGCCAGCTTTCAGTAGTTTTTTTTTTTTTTTCTTTTTTCCTTTTTATCAAAATAAGTGGCTTTCTTTGATTTGGTCAGTGGTGAGCAAACAAACCTGAGCATAAGGACACAATGGCTGGTAACCATCTGAGGACATGAGAGGGGTACAGGAAATTCAAAATAACCATCCTGGGTAGGTTTAAGTCAATCTAAACTCTGCTTATCTTACAAAAGCACCTGTATTTGTCAAAGTTATACATTAAAGGAGTCAACTGAACATGGTCCACTACTCTGGTCCTCACAGAAGCTGCTTAGGTTCAAGATAAAGACATCTACATGGATCAACTCCAAAAAAAAGTCATAGGTCACTGGAAAGAAATATGTGTGCTGCATATTAAAGGTATGTTTTTAGCCAGGCATGGTGCAATCCCAGCACTCAAGAGACTGAAGCATGAGGATCTCTGTGAATTTAAGTCTAGCCTGGCAAGATAAACTCTGTAATCTCAAGGCCAGCACTCAAGAGGCTGAGGCCGCAGGACCTCTGTGAGCTCAGGGAACTACATAGTGAGTTCAAGATTAATCTGAACAGTAAAGCAAGTCTTTGTCTTGCAACAAACAATTGACAAAAAGAAGACATGCTAGCTTTTTTCTTTTACATGTTGTTTGCCCTATGTAGAAGGTTAAGGGTGCTTGGTTTGTGCCCTTTCACAGAAGTCTCAAGGGCCACAAATTTGGGTTATTGTGGCTAAATCATAACTCTAGATTAACTCATTTTTTTAACCAATCTTGAGAAAACTTTATTATTAGGAGTTTGAAACAAATGCAAGGTGACTCAAGTAGTACATATAGGTAGGTACAAATATTAAGTAAAAAGGGTCTCAGAAAAATTCTACATTCTATATACAGTACCTCTTAATCTACTTCTTCCAATTTAAATAAAGGATAGACCTGTTTTCTTTTGGGAGGTGATAGGACATGCAAGATAAAAAGATGAAATTGACAATGCTATTGTTGAAATTGAAAGGCAATTATAGTTGACAATAATTAAACTTCAAAACAGCTAGTTGGAAAATATTTGTTTACAACAAAGAAACAATAAATGTTTGAGGTGATGAATATGCCAATTACCCTGTGCTCCATAAATAATGAACAATTTTATGTGTCAATAATTAGAAAATATATGCCTTTTCTTTAAGTGGGGGAGAGATTCTTTTAACTATAGGGGTTAAAGTCTAACTCTTGACTCCTAATAAGATTTTGGGACTTCAAATTGGGAGAGAAGGGAACGAAAAGGGGACTCTTTCCCAAATCTGAACATATTAACCATGAAATTGATACACCAAAATGCAGAGCCACTCACTACGTATCAACCACAAGTGGCTGTGACTTAGAACTAGAAAAACTGAGAACTGAAATATATTTCAGGAATGTCACTAGGATAAAATGCTCATGCCACAATATTTAATAGTTTCAATATTAAGCTTTTTTTCTTTTGGAGTAAAGTTAAGTAATAATTTAAATAATTATCAGCAGTATCAATGAACATCCTCTCAGATAAAACATTACTGCTTAAAAGCGGTTAAGGAATCTTTTGCATGTAATAAAGATATTCAGAGTTTAGATTAACAGGCATGATTCATGGAGGAGAAAAGTTTTTTGTAACCAATAAGTAAATTACATTAGATAAAACAAAGTTTTGAAGTATGCTATATCCTTAAATTTTTTTCTTCATAGAGCACCCAGACTTCCAAACTGTTTATATCTAAAAATATAACTCACATTTCATGTTATAAAAAATGACCAAGGAATCAATTGTTGACAAAATTTGAACTTGTATTCTTATTCTTAGTTCCTCATTCAATAAAATATCAATTGCTGATTTATTAAAGATAAATGAGCTACTTGTTAGTGCAGAAAATCAGCCATATATGTATATATTTAACATCACTCTTTCTGATGGTATTTTAAATCTCTGGTGCCAAATCTGAAAACTATCAAGGTTTTCATTTCCCTCATTTTCACATTTCTACCCCTCCTTTGACCACTTTTTATCTTTAACATCCATTCATCCAACATTTGGCTTGGTTTGGTTTGGTTTGGCTTGGGTATAAGCCCTACTTGTATCCCAACACAAAACACTGACAATATTCTTTCGTAAACAAGGAAATTCAGAACAGTCTGAGAATACAGCTTTGCTCCAAAAGTAGGGCACAGGCTAAATGATAAGTAAAAAACAACCAATGCCCCTTTTTGATGCACTCAGAATGCTCTGAGAGTCCACACTTTGAGGATTTGCAGATGGAATCCTGAAGGAAGTTTCAACAGAGTCTTCAAACAAGGATCAGAGAATAAGTCTTTGATAATTTTCTAGTCTATGGTTGATAATTTCTGCCAATGTGACTGAAAACATGAAAGCCTTTTCACCAGGGAGTACTGTAAATTCTCTCAGATAAGAGAGTTCAGAAGAATTCAGAAAAATAGATGGTTGCTTGTGACAATCTGCGGCTAATCTTACACTGCCTATAGGACCTAGCTGAATTTCTCCCCTGCTCTAATCTTTGAGGACAGGACGCCCAAAGCCAGAAGCCTCCTCAGCTGAGCTAGCTAAAACCAGTTAGAGGTAAGAGGTTGCCCAAGTGCCCACCAGACAGTCCTTAGCTTCGTTATATCTTCTTCCCCATGCAGACTCTGCCAGGGGACAGGGCAGGAGACTGTCCCTGGGAAAGTAACAGAAAGTGGACGAGACTGATAAAATCAGACCGAATAAGTCAAACAAAACCAAACTTCATCATAACGCCCCTGGAGTTAATGACACACAGCCTTGCACCATGACAATTGACAGTTGCCATGCAGATGGCCAGGAAAAAACCATAAAAGGAGCAAAAAGTGGCATCTTGAATCTCCAGAACATCTCTGCTCCTTCCCAGAAGAAACATTATTTCTCCTTTCCTCATAGCTTAGCTTACCTACACATTTCTTTTATCCTGTACTTATAATTTCCTGCATTCTCCCAAAGCAAGAAGTTGATCTGCTTGGTTTGCAAGTTTGCTTCTCATTTCTATTTTTGACCAAGAATAAACATCTACTTAATTGCTCAACTGGTGCTTGGTCTTCTTGTTGACTGCACAATTCTGAGAGGGGAGAAAGGGTCCAGTTTGGGGTTGTAAATTGGCAACAACTTTGGACTTTTTGTCTTCTTTCCTGAGAGTTAAACTTTTTTGTCTACAAAGAACCCAGGAAAGGGTATTGATGACAATTTCCTTCAGGTATAGAGAAAAAGTTCCACTCTGCTGTAAAAAGGAAAGAAGAACAAGACAGGGCTGAGAGATCAGAGAGGCCTTAGTTCTCCCATCTTTCAAAGTACTCAAGAGAGTGGGGTGGGTGGCACATGTCTGTCATGCCAGCACTCTGGGAGGCTGAGGCAGGAGCCTACCCTCAGCAACTTAGCAATGTCATGAGACCCTGTCTGAAAATACAGTAACTGTAGCTTAGTTCAAGGGCTCTGGGCTCAACCTTCAGTAACACAAACAAAATGCGCCGAACACTGAGCACGCCAAAGCATCGTATTTAGAATGTCATTTTCTGAGACCCAACAGTTTTAGAGTCTGAATTCAAGCTGTGACGGAAAGCAGTGGAGAGAGGTGTGTTACCCCAAGTAAGGAGAATGCTGAGGTTACTTTGCAAAGCGGTATCCTTACCAAAAACAGAGAGCAGGAAAACAACTTAGAAAAACAAGTTTGAAAACACACAAACAGACTTCTAAGAGGTAGCAGTCCGTCCCCTTAAAGTATGGGGCCTTGCCCTGGAAAGTGCCCATGTTGCCAGCAGCTAACTTTACTACCTGTTTGAGTTGATTTTTTTCATGTTTATAGGAGATACACGTTAGTAAACCTCCATCTGTTTTGCTTTTCTGAATCTGATTTTGTTACATGAACCTGAAGCAAGAACCCAGAATGGCAGAAGGAAAATGTTTTTCCTTCTCTGTACTGCATTGAGAACATTTACCAGCTCGATGTGTGGTACACGCCTATAATTCTGCAGAGGCTGAGGCAAGAGGGTCCCAAATTCAAGGTCAGGCTGGGCAACTCAACAAGATCCTGTCTAGAAGTTATATGAAAAAAATGACCATGCTGGGCCTGGGAGGAGTACAACAAGAGGCCAATTTGCTCTTCCCATAAGCCATGCAAACCATGTAGGGCTCAGGAAGAGAAAAGCCAGTTTGCACGTCCTGTGGGTCGATCCCTGCATGGAGAATCAAGAAGACCCCACCACCTGCTCCCATAAGCAACTGGCTGGTTTGGAGGACAGGCTGACTTGAGAGCAACTGAGGCCAAAAACTACTAAATGCTTGTATTGCTTGATTGACTCTGCAGGCTGGTAGTCTGAGCATGTATTAGGAAGACAACAGTATGCAATATAGCAAATATGGGGGATTTCTTTCTGTCTTGCTTTTGAAGTTCAATACTGTTCTCACTGTTTTGTTTCGCTCCATTTCATTGTCCCATTTTATTTGGTGTTCTGTTTTGATTGGTTTTATTCTCTTTTATTTGACTTTACTATGTCTGATGATATGGACAACTATTGTGAAAATACCAAGATATATTATGGTAGCCATTGTTGATTCCTATTACCCTGTTTTGAAGTTCTGTGCCACTTTCACTGTTTTGTTTTGATTGGCTTTATTATGTTTTATTTCATTAGGTTTTATTCTCTTTAAAAGAAAAAAGTGGCTGGGGGTGTTCTTCAGTATTTCCTGTGTTCAGTCTTCAAGAAAATACATACCCATGCATCAACTGCCAAATGAAAAGAAAATTAGCATTCTCATTCTCATTGATAAAGAACTAGGTTCAAACCTAATCGCTTTTGATTCTGGTGGGTCATCATCTCCTTGATATCAACTCATCCTGAAATCCACTGAAGAATTGCAAAGCTGAGGAACAGCCGTGGGGTGTGCAGTCATCTAAATAAAAATATTGACAGCTTGGTCTCTCTTTATGACTGTTTCAAGGTCAGCGTCATGCAACATTACTGGAGACCAAAGAACATAAAGTACTTGAGTGCTTGGAATTTATCCTGCCATGATCTGCCCTAAGCAAAGTTGTATGGAGAGAATTGTTTTCAGATTGTATTTCTCTCCCCCACTTTGCAAAAGAATTCATGTGGATTCTACCAACTTATATCCCCAACATCTGCTTCTCTTTATAACAAAACATCAACTGCATTCCTAAGGAGTACAGTGTTTATAAAACTTTCAGTCCTACTTTTATTTCTCTGCCAAGTGAAAATAGTTATTATCAGATAAACTTTTTTTTTTTTGCTAGTATCTTCTATTTTGTGTTTTCTTCTGTACGGGAGAAAACAAAATGTCCTAACTCATTTAAAATGAATTGATATTCTTAGTAACATTCTTAATGTGTAAGTGCAGTACAGCATCTGTCAGTCTGCCCTATGTGATAAGATGGAGACAAGTTATACCAAGGCATTGAATGTGGTACATCCCGAGGCATCCCTAGTTTTACTGATCAGGGGTGGGGCAATGGTTGCCCCAAGAATAGAGAAAGGATTCCTTTTATTTTGCCTTTTAGAGATTCCACACATATGACACCCTGTTTGTCATGGCTTGTGTCTAGATGTCTTCCAAAAGCTTCATGAGGTCATACATGGGGCTTTTTCAGAGGTGTCTGGATCTAGAGTGTATGACACTAGAATTGATTCATGGTGCAATGCTGGATTTAAAAGTATTGGGGTTAAGGGTAAGTGTTACCTACCAGTCTGGATAAAAGGGGAAGAAAGACACGATTAAGGTCCATTGTTGCTTTTGCTTCCTTGTGGACACCAAGAACTATTCTCTGTGATGCCCTCTGCCAAGCCACCCTGCCTTGAAACCAGTCAATTATGGACTGAAACATCTACTAACTGTGAGCTAAGTAAATCTTTCTCCCTTTAACTTTGGATGTTAGAAATTTTGTCTCAGCATAGAGAAAAGTAACTAAGACACCATTTTAGTTTTATATTAGACACCACCATGTTGCCATGGTGTGGTGGTGCTTGTCTGTAATCTCAGCATTGTGAGAGGCTGAGGCAGGAGGTTTAAGACTAGCAATTTAGTGTGTTAGCAAGACTCTGTCTCAAAAAGATTTTTTAAAGGCTGGGGATGTGGCTGAGCATGAAGGACCTCAGTTTAATCCCCAGTATCCACCTCCCCAAAAGTAACAGAGGAAAAACCCATAGACTTCTAGAATCATAGTCAAAATTAAAAAGTCAATCTGAAAAATGGAAAATAAAACACAACAAGTGCCCCACCCCTGATCTTGGTAGAACTAGGGATGCCTCCTTATGCACCACATTCAATGCCTAGATATAACTTGTCTCCATCTTAGCACATAGGCTGCTACATCCCCGTGGATATGCAAATATGTCACATACATTTAGACCTACTCATTAAATGCACCTTAACCTGTGCACAACTATATTGATTATATTTTATATTACATCATTCACATTGCTCATTATCAGAGACACTATACAAACTCTATACACAGTATATATTTATATTTCTCACATATTAGAACAACACAGGTCATTTACAGAAGAAAAGATGGCTCAGATTGTGAGGGTATAATGATGCCAATATCAGGAAATGTCCAAGATGAGTTGAGAATACTGAGTCTTTAAAAACAATGTAGGAGTAAATTAGGTAAATCAGGACAGAATATTGTTCTGTGAGGATAACAGACTAAGACGCAACACACTGTAAATATAAGGGGCTGGTCAGGAGGATTGGGAGCTCAAGGCCAGCCTGGGCTATATAGTAAGTTGAAAGCCAGGCTGAACTAGAGTGCAACACTATCTCAACAAGAAAAAAAAGGGCTGGTATTTAGCTCAGTGGTGTAAGCGCCTGCTTGGCAATCATGAGGTCATGAGTACGATCTTCGGTTCCAAAAAAAAAAAAAGATGAAGGAAACTACATGGTGCATAACTCTAGATAACTGGAAAACACTGACCCAGAAATTCAGAGTGAGAGTGGCTGGCTATAGCAGGAGGCAGAGATCCCTGCTTGAGACCTCTAGTTGCCAAAGCCTAGGACAGGCGGGTTTTTCTAATTGAACATGGGCTCTATGAGCTTCATGTCTTCTATGCTATCAACATACCCATTTATGTTACAGTGAAATTCAATATAGTTGTAGCCCCTGCTTTCTCTGTAGCTGTTTGTGAAACTCTCCCAGTGACACTTGAGTACTCTGATTGGTATCTGGGCCCATACATATATATTCCTGTAGCGGTCATTCCACTTGCTATTATAGCATATGTGCTCCACTCTGTACCATGAGATATAAATGAACAAGTGGAAAGTCTTGTGCTTCAGAGCTTGTCTTTCTTTCATGAGGAAATCACATTTGTATGCACTGAACTCTTGGCTTGGACTTAGGTGGTAGTCTTCCATAAATTTCCTCCTGGAAATGTCTTTGCTCTGTACAAGCAGCCCGCATTGGAGGCACAGCAGGATCAAGAGAGTGACCCAGACCCTCAGAGAGGATGCCATCTCAGTCACCAGGGATGCCTGTGTGTACACAGAAAAGTAAAGATCAATGAGATGGTGCCCCGAAGGCTGACCTCTAATTGAAAGTTCCTATCCCTTCATTTGGACCTAATTTTGCTACAGTATTTGGTTCTCAGATCAAAAGATGATAACTCTCATTAGATAATAACACTGATAGAAAATAAAAATATTTTCCAGACTGAGACAGTCAAGAACAAAATTGGAAAAAGTAGATTAAGCTTATTTTGAGAATTGTAAACACTTTCTATCTGCCCTTTCCTCCACTCAATCTAAGGAACCCATCTCAACTAGCTAAGTGCTATTCTCCAGTTCACTCTGCAGAGAACATATGTCCAAAAGAAAATGGTATTTCAAATTTTATGTCTGCAAAGTGGAAAGGTTTATCACTTTTTAAGGGATATAGTAGATATATCCCTTAAAATTTAGTAATTGGATAATTACTTGGGATGCATTTCCTAGCCTGGAAGACTTTGGGTACCTGAAATCACAGCCCAGGCTGCAGTTACATTGGTAGTACATGATGGTGTTTCTCTGGTCTTGACTTCTACGTAGCATGTCCTTAGGACCTGGATGGAACATACTATCACTTTTAAACTAACCACCATACTCCTCAGAGGCTGTTTCTCTGTCATCGTTAAAAATGATCTTGATTCATCAGCTGCTTGTTAAAAGTATCATCAGGGTAAAGGAATGTCAGGTTGTGTGTGTGTGTGTGTGTGTGTGTGTGTGTGTGTGTGTGTGGCAGAGTTAGTGGTCCTGGGGACTGCACTATTCTGACTACATCCCCAGTCCTTTTTACTTTTTTTATTTTGAGACAGCATCCTCATTAAGTACCCATGTTGCTAACGCAGGGGTCAGTTTGTGATCCTCCTGCCTCAACTTCCCTAACTGCTGGGATCCCGGCACCCGGCTGAAACTTCAGTTTTGAAATATTCCTCTAGTCAATTAAGTATCTAAACTAAAACTGCCTTTATGGGATCTACTGGCTGTAGAAGAGGGAATCACACTGAAAAAGTTTTCTCCTTAAACTAAGTCTCTTTCCTCATTTAGGAGCAGTGTACTGGGCTCTACTAAACTTCCCACCAGATTTGCTACTCTAAATATCCAGGTCCTCCGAAGGACCTAATAATGGCCATTTCAGGGCTGGAGGTGTACCAATATGCATATTTGGAAGGCTGGAGATGGGAGAGAGAGAGAGAGAGAGAGAGAGAGAGACAGGAAAAGGCTACACTGCTGGAATTAATGCTGAGTTGAATATATGGCGTTGTTTTCTATGACTTACATGCAATTTTTCGTTCTTTACTATCTAAAAGATCACAAGCTCTTTCCAATATTTTCCTACCTTTCAACCAAACATCCTATGTAACACCAAACACCCTATAAAACACCCTCATGAGAGTTCTTACCTTTTTTGGATGCAGCATTCACATTAGTGGCTGTGGTATGGGAGTGGGACAGTGAAGCAGTCTGTGTCCTTCTCTCAGTGCCCAAGAAGTCTGCAGCAAAGAAAGGAATGACAGTGGGAGGTCTGAATTTTTGATAATTTGTGGAGGTGGTGGAGTAGAGGAAAGGATCAGGACATCTTTTTACATGAACTCGTTCTTATATCTTCTCATGTAGAACACTTGGGTCCACTCTGAGAATAGCCTCAAGCAAAGACTAAAACATCAAAGAATGGCTTGGCTCCTGGGTAGAAGGGAATTGCAGGGCATTTGAGAGCGGTGGCCCCAGAGAGGGGTCATCAGTAGTTTTTAAGAGACAATCAAAGACCTGGTTCCTAAACTCACTTTCTAGCAAATTTCTGGGTAATAATCTATCAGTGGCTGGGCTGTGTTCTATGAGAATTTCAGGGAGGAAAACCATTCTGGAGGCATGAACTATGGGACCTTTATGGAGAAGCGAAAGAGCATCTAGTCAGGGGTCCAATTTACAGATAAAGTGAATGTGAATAACAATTTCTGTTATGGTTTAGATCTAAAGTTCCCCAAAAGTCACATGTGTCCAGAGGTGGTGCTTTGATGATGACTGAAACAGAGAACATTAAATCCAGCAGTGGATTAACCCATTGCTAGCTCCATAGCTGAATGTGCAGTTAGGAGGTGGAGGTTAGCTGGAGTAGACCACTGAGAGTGTGACCTAGAATGGAATATTACTGTCTCTGGCCCTTATTTTTTCTTTGTTTTTCTACTTCCTGATTGCCATGAAATGAGCAACTTTCCTCTGCTATGCTCTACCACACTGTTTCTGCCTTGGAGACAGCCAACCACAGACTGAATCCTCTTTTTAAAAAACCCATGAATCAGATTAATCCCTTCTTCCTTTAAATTTTGGGTGTTGGGTAGTTACAGCAATGCTTCCATTGCTCTGGTACCAGTTTTCTGTGTCAGTCAACATTTCCATTGCTGGGACACAGTATACCTTAAAAGAGGACACATTTGATCTGGCTCAGAGTTTCAGAGGATTTAATCCCTGGGGGTCTAATTCCAAGGCTGAAATGGCAAGGTGGACAGGCATGGCAGAAGAAAGTCATTTACTTCATGGCAGGCAGAAAAGACAGAGACAGACAGACAGGCACAGACATGGAGAAAGAAACATAGAGAGAGAGAGAGGACAGGAAGAAGAAGAAGAAGAAGAAGAAGAAGAAGAAGAAGAAGAAGAAGAAGAAGAAGAAGAAGAAGGAGAAGGAGAAGGAGAAGGAGAAGGAGAAGGAGAAGGAGAAGAGGAAGAAGAAAGAGAAGGAGAAGGAGGAGAAGAGGAAGGAGGAGAAGAGAAAGAAGAAGAAGAGGAAGAAGAAGAAGAAAGAAGAAGAGGAGGAAGAAGAGAAGAAAGGGAGAAGAAGGAGAAGTAAAACCAAGGACAGTAATTTACTCTATATTCTTCTAGGTTACCTCCCCACCACCAATCAGATCTGAGTCTTCCAATAGCACATTCAGGTATGAATTAATTCACCAATAAGTATATTGATCTTATGTTCTAATCACCTTCCAAAAGTCCCACTTGAAATGGACTTTTGGGGGGACACTTTAGATCTAAACCATTGCATTCCTAACTGACCCTAAAAAACTAATGTCCATTTCATTATGCAGAATGCATCTAGTCCATCTGTAAGAATTTCCCAAGTCTTAAAAGCTCCAAAATCACTGAAAAGTCCAAATCCAAAGTTGGCTCTGATACTTAATGCAAACTCTTAACTATGAGCCCTTAAGAAAATAAAATCAGACAGAAATATTTCCAACAAACAATGACACAGATTAAATATTTCTAATCCAAAATGGAAGAGTATGGGCATAGAAAGGAACTGAACCAAGCAAGACTAAAACCCAGCAGGGCAAACATTCAATTCTGTAGCTCTTTGTCCAGCACCAGGCCAAGTGGTGAAGAGACGTGAGTCCACATGTCTTGGGCAGCCCCATCCCTTTAGCATTGCTGCTTGGGACCCACCTGGCTGCTCTCTTGGTCCGACTGCACCCACAGCCTGCAGTTTTCCTCGGCTGATGCTCCACATACCTGGGATATACAATTTCCTGGGGGTGTACACTGCATCCTTGGCTTCATGCCTACAGCTTTCTTCACTTCCCTCTCAGGGGCTCTGTGACTGTTAACACTGATGTATCATCTTGACTGGATTAAGGAGGACCTAGAAGGTTAATAAAGCACACTTCTGGGTGTGTCTGTGCTATGTTTCCAGATATGATTGACAAGTAGGCCAGCAAACTGAAACACTTCGGCCACCTAATTTCAGAAACTAGACTACACTTAGATTCTGAATACATGCAAGACATCTCATAACTTTTCAAATCTAAATCTCAATACTTAAAATTCCAGTACAAACTTGTAATGAGGTAACAAATGAGAAACACAGGGCTCTGTCATCCATGTGTACAAGCTTCTTCATGATGCCAACATTCCATTCCCATTAAGGCTTTCAGGTTTTGTGTTGTTAACGCCCATCTTTCTCCCCTTTTGATAAAGATCTTTCCTGGAAGCATCACTGATCAACCATTCAGTCCAGGTTAATTAGCCATCATCTCTGGGATGGACTGATCCAATGTTCATGGTCAAATCTTTAACAACCATGAATCTGTGTCAAGAAACAAAACAAACTGTTCTGCCACACCTGAGCAGCAAGGAGGGCCAGGGTGATAAACTGTTAGGCTGAGTACATGGAATTTATTGTTGAATTCAGTTTTTCTGTTTCATGATCATTAGCTATCATTGCAAAGTACCAGGTTGGCATGACTCAGTAGTTATTTTTTTTTTATTTAAGAGGAAAAAGAGAAAAACACAAAACAAAACAAAGCGGTGTAAGGGTACACGTAATACAGAACTACAAAAAAAACAAAAAAACAAAAACATAACAGTAAGAAATCACCTGTTAGTAGATTACATATTATCATCTTGAAAATAGTTGCTCAAATCACAGTATCAAAGAATACAAGGTGGACATTCAAACAGGGAGACTGCAAACAGCTGTGTTCAATGATCCAAAAACATTGATATAGTCAGCTATTTAACACCCCTAAACACACTTGCTGTTATATCCGTTAGAGCTCTTTTTCTTTTTTTCTTTTTTTTCCCTCTCTTTTTTACAACAAAATTTACACATTTTGGATTTTATTACTCCTTAGTGCTTATTACTTTTTTGGGGGAGGGAGAGAATACAGTCAAATATGGCAAAACAAAGCTGTCAGTCAAAACCAAGGATAGACATAGCACATGGTGTAGAACAGAGTACAAGGTTATCAACAATGGTTATCAACGTTGTCTCTTGTTTCCTTAAAAAGAATTGTCTATCTCATTAGATATTATAAAGTTGGACAAAACAGTAGAGAACAAGACCAATAAAACTTAGGCATTGTAAACATTACAGGACTTCCAAAGAAGACAATAGTCAAACCAGAATGGGCATCTTAGTGAATCTATTGCCTTCAAAGTAGTTGCCTATGTCTTCAAACTTGATACTATCATATAGAATGGAACAGATGACTCAGTAGTTATATACCCGTGGAAATTTAACAAGTGACAAACACAAAATTTAAGAAGTACATGAAGTAAAAATAACAGCAACATTAGGACTCCAGTTTGTCAAATGGTTTTGAGCCATGAACATAGGCCTGAAGATAACCAAATTATCATGTGGAATTTGGTGAGACCCACTTCTGACCATATGCCTGTTCTCTTTCTTTGCTTAATTGGATCTCAAATTTCCCCAGTGGAATTTATCAAGGGGAACTGCGGTGGATTAACTAATGGGCACCTTGTAACACCCAGCTGAACTGAATCAGCATGGTGCTTGGTGTGAAAGGCCCACCCGAGGACTGTTGCCAACAGCATAAAAAGAGAACTGGAGGGGAAGATAATGCATTGGTGATCCTCCTGGAGAAGTTTATCATACTGGCTTTTCTGAAATGAACTCGACTGTTTTCATCAACAGAGAAGCCTGGTCCTCGCTGTCACTAAGAACAGCTGCAGTTCTTTTTGTAGGAGCTTTGGTCCTTAGCTTGAGTGTTGCTTCTTGGCTTCAGTGTAGTTCCTTCAACCCACCGGCACAAACTTTCTAGCTTCCACCACTGACCTTTGAGGCCTTTTGTTGCAGGTCCTTAATACAGACTCGCACAAGACACTGTTGTGGGTTCCAGGACTCCAGTTGGATTTGTGGAGGACATTGCCATGGGCTCTAGATCTTTAGTGGGACTCTTGCAGGACATTGCAGTGGGATCAGGCCCTCAGCTGGATTCTTTGGGTCTCTAGTGTGGACCTATTTCCTGTACTCTTTTGCGTTTGATTCTTTGGATGAATCCTATAAATTAAAATAATCCTCTAAGTATATCCTTTATAATCCTATAATGAAAATAATCCCATAAATTATGCATCCTGTATTAAATCTTTTTCTCTATAAACCCTGACTACAACAGGTAACATGTAGTATTATTGATGGTGCAGACACCTCTTTTATGGGTTAGATCTAAAATGTTTCCCAAAAGTCTCAAGAGCTCAGAGGTGGGGCTTTTGGAGGATAATTGGATCATGAGGTTCCAACATCATCAGTGGGTTAATCTACTGATGGACTTATAATTTGATAGCATCATTGGAAGGTGATAGAATTTAGAAGGTGAACCATAGGGGCATGACCCTGAGGACAGCATCTTGTTTCTGGTCCTTTTTCTCTGACTCTCTTACTCTTCTATTTCTTGGTGCCATGAGGTGATGAGCTTTCCCTCACTATGTCTTCCACCACAATGTTTTTGTCTTGCCACAGCTTTAAATGCAATGGAACTAGCCGACCATGGACTGAAACCTGCAAAACCAAGCGCCAAAACAAATCTTTATTCATTTAAATCATTTTTTCAGGCAGTGTAGGCTGACTAATACAACCTCCTACTTCAACTAGTGTATACGACTTTGTTGTCTAAGATTACTTCAGCAAAGGAATATGGTGAATGCTTCTGAATGGAAATAGCCTCTTCAATGGGATCTGTAAAGATAACTAAAAGAGTACATAAATTTATAATCTGGTATTCCTCAGCAGATACTGAAGCACAGCAGAGGAGACTTATGTAAAAAGTTTAGACTCATACTTATTACCAGGTAAGGGCCTTCTAAGGTAGCATAGAAAAAATAAAGATACACAGAAAGGGCAAAAGAAAAACTGAAACTTTAAAATTGTATTTTAAAGATAATTGCAACTCTAGAATACCAAGTTACCCAAAGTTGCAATTCTTTTTTGGGGTCCCTAAGACTGTTCTTTCCTTTCTCGGCTACTCATTCTTAAATTCCAATGAGTCTTAAAAGATACAGTAAGCCCATAACTTGGGCCCGTCCTCTTCTTCCACACTATAGCCTCATGAGTTCCCTAGACCTTCCTTCCCTTGACCATCTAAAGGCCCCAACCCTCAGATCGTTATGGACGCATCCCACAAGCAATTGCATTCCTTTCTAAGTGTGCGTTTCTTTGATTCTGCTTAGTAATTCTGCCCATGCTTCCCACAGATGTGTCCTAAGATGCTTCTCTATGATTAAAATCTATGAACCTACTCCATGGAGCGGATGGTGGAGTGGAGCAGGTGGTGGTGGTGCTGGTTTGTGAGTCAAGGACCCCATGTCCTCTCTGAGGGAATCTCCTTGGACCCAGTCCAGTGATATACACTTTGACTGGTCATTAGGGAGTAAACTGAAACACTGATGTTGGTAAATTCAACCAAATGCTTTCTTATAACTTTGCCATCTGCGTCTCTTTCTCTCTGTTTCTCTGTCTCTGTCTCTGTCTCTGTCTCTCTCTGTCTCTCTGTCTCTCTCTCTCTCTCTCTCTCTCTCTCTCTCTCTCTCACTCTCTCTCTCTCTTTCTCTCTCTTGTTCTCCCTGAGCCTGGGTTTCCCTTTTCAGCAACTAGAGACTTCTAAATCTCTACAAAATGAGCACTTATCTATAAAGACACTGAAAA
This sequence comes from Cavia porcellus, assembly GCF_034190915.1. Taxonomy (NCBI): domain Eukaryota; kingdom Metazoa; phylum Chordata; class Mammalia; order Rodentia; family Caviidae; genus Cavia; species Cavia porcellus. Next base: position 25,623,639 of record NW_026947509.1, on the reverse strand, counting down.
CAAGGCATTTTTGCTCCCTCTAAAGACAAATAGAAAGAGGTATCCGGAGGTACACGCCAGAGTGTGTAGCAGCTTCATCAGGTCATTATACCCCATTCCTGGATAAGAAGGAACTAAAAACTTGCTTTCCAAGGAGCACGAAGTAAGGATCACCTATCCATAGCTTGAGCAAAGCTTGCACCTGAGTGTGGGATCTATTCCTGAGCTGCAGTAAGAAGAGTGGGACTCAGGGTGACAGCTGAGGGAGTCATCCTCCAGTTCTGCATACTTTTAGATCAAAGGGCTTCTGAATAGGCTTACACTTTGATCTCCCTGTCTCATTGTTTCCCTTCAAAAACCCAAAAGAGTATAAGCCCCATCTAGCTAACTTGCTACTGAGCCCCTTTCAGAATGCTGGGGGAACTCCCCCGTGGTGTAATTCAAGTATGTGACAGCTGGTGTTATACCCCAGGCCTGGTGGTTTATGGACTCAAGCCAGGTAAGAACCATTGACTTTGTTTCCTTAAAACTCCCCTCCTCCTTCCTTCCTTTCCTATTTTTTTCTTCTCTAGATACTTAATTGAAATCCTGTTAACCTATGGGGCGGGGGGGGGGGGTCACAGCAGTCCCAGCAACACACAGCAGCTATCAAAGAGATGCAGGATAAACTGTGTTCTTTGGGGCTACAGCCCAGGCACACCTGCCCTGCTTCCCGTGGTCCTGGCGCTGCTGTTTCACCCAGCAGCTTTCCAGGGCCATTTCCTGGGTCTTACTTACCTGTCATTCTTATCAGTTTTTCCCCCTCCCTTCACCTTATTTGTCTTCATTTCTTTCGGTAATCTCAGCTTCCTGTTTATTTCTCTGTTCAGACGAGTATGTGCTTTGTAGTTAATGCGGGCAAAGAGGCATCTTCAGACTTTTACTTTTGTTTAATCATGCAAACTGTCCAGGTAGTCTCTGTGTAAACTACAAGTATCATATAGGCCCAGAGTATTTAAGTTCTGGGTATGACTTCTTGAGGAAAAAGCTAAAAGCTGAAGTCCTAAAGAGATCCTATCTATTCTCTCTCTTTCTTTTCTTTCCTTTTTTCTTTTTAATCTCATTTCAAAAGTACACAAGGGAAATCTTAAACATATGTGCATCTGACAGGATTTTGGGAATTCAGTGTACTGCTAGGGTATATTTTACAAAATTGAGACAACTTTAAATCACAGGATTTAAAGAAAAACTGTTTTCTTTATAATTCACCTCAGCTTCAAGAAGTTAAGAGCAGGAAGACTTGACCTCAAGATGGAACTTCAGATTGTAATTAGTATCTCAGCTTAATTTTTTTGTAAAAGAGAGGGGAAATGGACAGAAATCCCATGTCCAGGTTTTTATGACCCTGTACTACATCCAAAATTATATGGGTTTTGTAAAATCTATTATTTCTGCTATTCCCAGAATTAGACCCTACAGAATATTCGCTGTTAAGTGCCACAATAGAGCTCTCAGCACTGGTAACAGAGCCAACAACAGTGGCTCCAGAGGCCCTTCCAGGAAAGCTCTGGACTCAAATCAGAATGTTCCTCTCCTCCATCTTCTCATACAGCCTCTTTCTCCACTCCATCCTCAAAACCAGAGAGACTCAGTTTTGCTGGAGTAAGACATGCCATGTTTTATATGATCCAACTGTGTCTAAACCTTTTAATATTTGTCTGCTTTAACAAGTGCAGGAGCCAGTAATGGTGGTGCATACCTGTGATCCCAGCTCTGAGGCTGAGGCAGGAGGATCGGTGTAAGTTCAAGACAAGCCTGGGCTACAAAGTGAGCTCAAGGCCGGCCTGAATTGCATATCTAGATGCTGTCTCAAAACGACAAAAAAAAAAAAAAAAAAAAAAAATTATGGAGGAGCAGGACATGGTATTATTATTCCTCTCTCCATGGCATTATCTGGACCAATATGAGCAAAAATTGAGATAATTTTCAAATGACCCAAATAAATTCATAGGTGAACTCCAGAGTTTGAATATAACATTTGATCTAATTTTGCCTGAACTTTAAGTATTGTTTTTTCCCTTTCTACACCCCTGAATAAAAAGTTTGTAAATGGGCAGTGACACAAGCTTATGCTAATAAAATGCATAAGAAAGCATTAATTATAAAAAGACTGGAAAAATTGCCCAAAGCAACTGGAGCTCTCTATAAATATACTAATATTGATCTTAACTCTTCTGCAGGGCAAATATTATTGGGAACATATTTTATTAGCCAATCTGTTCCAGATGTTTGGAGATAATTTCTGAGAAAACTATGAGCCCTTAGACATGTATTAATCAATTTTTAAAGTTTGGTTTTTTCAGGGCTTCAACAATAGGGACAAAGCAGAAGAGACTGCCAAGGCCCAGAAAAAGTGACTACAGGCATAAGAACAGGCTAATTATTGCTTTGACATTAGAAACTTTGCCTCCTCAGAAAAATCTTAAAGATCCATATTCAAAGAGGGGAAGTAATATGAGATCAATGGTTGCTACCTCTGTGGAGTGCTTGGACCTTCGAGAAGACTGCGGTGGGTGGAGCCCTTCTCCATCCAGATATACGTTTCCAAGTAATGGAAGATGCTGGACGTGCGACCGTTAGTGCCTCTGAAAGGAGGAGAGGCCATCTGCTCCCATCGTCGCTGCCCTGTAAAACTGAAATGGTTTTCTGTGACAAAAGTCTGAGAACCTAGTGGGGCGAGGGTGGCTTGGAGAGGAAAGGTGGGGTCCCTGTCTTCTCTTTGGAGGAAGTGCCTTGGACCCCATTTGTTGACACTTCCAGATCTATAGCATAGCAAGACAGAACTGACCTACTCATCTGTTTCAGAGTTATACTATATTGATTGGCCCTGGAGCAGTCAGACATCCTAAGTCACCTTGGCCCTTTACTTCCCGTTTATTGAACCAAGGAGTTGCCTATGCATATAAACAACACTAAATTTTCCACAGATAAGGAATACATCTTAGGAGGGCGTAATGAACACTTTCCTTAGAAATCCTTGCACATGGCTGAACCCAAGTGGGGAAGCAATGTTGGTAGTTAACCAGGGCTCTGCTCATAACATCACATTGTTAGGTGCCATGAGTAATTAAAGAACTAGGATTTCAAGAATGCGTGCAAGCAATTATTTATCTCTTGGGTATTTTCAGTTTGGGTTATAAACTGACAGCAAATCCTCTCTAAATAGATTCTATGTAGCATTGAGTTTAGATAAGGAATATGAGTGAATTCAAAAGATTAAACCTTAGAAAGGACCCAAAGTAAAATTCGAGCAGGTAATTAGAACTGCATTTGGAATGCCAGTGAAATCTATTATAGGGTAAACTAAATAGTCACTAGCACTGAAAACCTTACTTCTCTACAAACCAGGGTCGTGATTCCATGAATGACAAAGAAAGAAGTGGTGAACAAAAGGAGGAAGTTATGAGAGTTTTAGTGGAAATAATAAGAGGAAAAAGCACAGGCCGGGCGTGGTGGCTCACGCCTGTAATCCCAGCACTCGGGAGGCTGAGGTGGGACGATCCTTTCGAGTTCGAGACCAGCCTGGGCTGCAAAGTGAGCTCAAGGCCAGCCTGAACTGCATAGTGAGACTCCATCTCAAAAAAGGCACACACAAAAAAAAGCTCATGATAGTCTATTGAGAGGGAATTCTAGTGGGAAAGCCAACCTGTGGCCCCAACCCTACTGTTACATGCATAAGCATAGCACAGGGAAGTAGATATTTCAAAGGAAATGGGTTTAAAAGTAAATTGATTATCTTGCATTTTGGTTTCTCAAGGTCCAGTTAAAATCCAGGGCTAGAGATAAGGGAGGACTGCTAGAGCTGCTGATTAAATTAGTGTACCCTGGAAGAAAGAGTCCTTATCTCTCTTTATCACCCCAGTGTTTATTTTGTATTCTTGTGTTTTCTTTTGTTTCTAAATTTAACCCCCTGCTTGATTAACCTACTGCTTAAATAAACTCTTTTCTCCAACCTCATCTTTTGGCTAATCATAACTAAATTAAACTACTACAGAATCATGGACAGATCAGATTTTTTTCTCCTAATCATAAAAGTCAATAAAATTTCCATTTTTTGGCAAAGATCTGGGAAATGTAGATGCTGGAATTGTTTATACATGAAAAAGAAGAGTATAGGGTAAAAAATAGTAGTAGGAAAAGATTTATCCAGGTTTGGTCAGTTTTTCCTGGGAGAACTGTTCACATGACATGTTTTTAAGTAATATAGTAGTATTTTCAAGGTGTTTTATGCCTTCTTTAAATGAGATATGTGTATGCAGAAATCAGATCCTTTGAATATGGCAGCACAAAGGTTGCTTAACAGCAAGATTGAAGGAAATCTGAGATAATGTGGCCAAAGAAAATCCCTGAGATAAGTTTCCTACAAGATAACAGGCTTAAGAATGCATGCTTGTGAGTTTCTTTGTGTTTCTCCCTGGGATCCCTTTTGATCTGTGATAGGATTTTTGGTGCAATAAAGGGAAAATATAAAATAAAAATGGCCTTTACTCTAAGAATGTGGAGAGAATCCCATGACCACCGGTGCCTGGCTTTCTCTGCTGGAAACACGGTGTGGGGGGCATACATATAGTTTCAGACTGGGGTGGTGCTTAAGGTGCCATTGCTGATGCACAGGCAGCTGATTGGGACTCTTATGCCACAGGTAAGTTGTCATAGGGGAACAAGGAATTGACCTCAAGGTAAACGTCCCTTGGTCCCACCTCCCACTGTCATAATATCCTATCTAGGGCAAAGCCCTTTCATTCCCATCTTTTTATTGTTAGGAAAAGGGCAAAGTCTCTCTCTTACTACTTACTGCTGAAAGGGGGCATCATATTGGGGTTTAGGAAGGTTGACAGGATGATGGTTGATGTCCATGTAGAAGCTGGTGCCAGGTGTTTTAGCCAGGACAACTTCATCATTGGTGAATGTCCACACATTAGACTGGAAAAAACAAAGAGACACGGTGCTATGAGCAGGCAGACCACTATCATATATGAAGACCCAGGTGAGGTAGAAAGAAAGGTGCCTTTGATTTAGATATGTCATTTTATCGGGACCACAGTGAGGTAGAATTCTGAAAAATAAATGTGGGGTTAAGAGGAGTGAAGTTATGAGAGGTGATTATTCCTCTACCTGAAAGGGTAAAAGTTAAAAGTGTAGGTAGGTAGGGCTTGTCTCTGGTCCAGGAGTTGAGCTGGAAAGAATAGGAGGGATGGAGATGGCCATGGCTATGTCACTGTAAGGAAGATAAGAGCCTAAGCCTTCAGGTATCTCACGTTTGACTAAACAGCTGAGGGTAGAGAGAACTAAGACAGTTGTCACATAGAACAACATGAAGACAATCTTATGCATGATGTGGGAGTCTTTAGGAAAGACTGTTAATAGTCTTGCTATAAAAAATATAATTAATAGAATGTAAGGAATTAGGAACCAAATTGGATAACAAAACATGACTTAGCCTAAGAGTTGTGGCTGTGAGGCCTTGGTGAGAAGGAGATGAGTGGGCAATAAGATGGTTAGATTTAGGGCTGGAAGGGCACCACTTGAGTGATGTCGAACCAGAATGGCAGTCCAACAACTTTGACCACTGTTGGAGTTGCCAAGAAGACCAGTTAGGGGCCACTCCATCTTGGTTGTAGTCCTTGGGATGATTTCCTGTAACAGGACTTTGGTAAGTATATCAGCAGTCTCCCTGGATGTGGGAAAGGCTTTTATCTATCCTGAAAAAGTACAAACAAAGGTAAGAAGACATTCAAGAGTTTTGTGGCAGGGCAGGTGTGTAAAATTTACCTGCCAGTCCTGACCAGGGTTGTGTCTGAGAAATTGATAAAAAGGAAAGGAAAGGGTGCTATGTGTCCCTGAGGAGAGGTTTTACTATATAGATGACAGGTGTAAGTTGTTGAGACCTCAGAGTGTCTGGGTCAGTCTGCATAAACACAAAGGAATAAAAATGCATTTTTAAGATCTAGGTCTATAAAGTGAGTGGTGGAGGGAGGGATATGAGAGAGTATGGTATAATGGTTTGACACCATTGGGTGGACTGGGGTAACAGCACTACCGATTACCCTAAGATCCGGTACTAGATGATAGGACCCATCAGGCTTGAGTGCTTGGAGAATAGGAGTATTATAGGGTGAATGAGTAAATTTAAGAAAACCATTGTCTAAAAGGCACTTAATTATAGGTTTAAGTCCCTGTAAATGTTTGGGAGCTATGGGATATTGGAGAACACAAGGAAAAATTGAAGGATCCCTGAGACATATTAAAATAGGCATGGTATGGATAGTGCAGGTGGGATTGGAGGTATCTCAAACTATGGGATCGACAGGAGAAGAAGCAAATCTGGAACCTTCATGGAATGGGCCCTGTCTGCAAAGGCTGCATAGGTTGGCCATCAACACCCACTATAGAGACTGAGGACTTAATATAGTAGCCTGAAAATTCAGGAAGAAGACTATACATGGCCTCTATGTCCACAAGTACAAAGAATATCTTACCTGAGACCTCCAGTGGACTTGGAGGGGCTCAGAGAAGTAGTGCATGTTTTTAAATCTAGAACCCAAATTAATGAGTGCATGTTTTTAAATCTATAACCCAAATAAACCTTGATTAAATGATTTGAAAATGTAAAAGGGGAGGAAAAATTGTTGAGCTCAAATAAAAAGAAACAGCTGTTTATTGAACAGGCAAACGGACAAACAGTCTAACAGATATGTATACTGACAATCACAAAATTAGAGTGCACTCAAATATATTTGGCCAATTTGAACTATAATAAATAGACTAATGTGAACCTTTTTGTAGCTCAATTAATAGAGATCTCTTAAAATAAGAATACTAGAAAAGGAACCTAATTTATGGCTAATCTGAGATAAGTCAGAAAGGGATAAAGGTACATGTATATTAACGAGTCCTTCGGGGTCAGCCTGTTCCCAAAGTGGGAGCAGAGATTGAGGCAGAGAAGACTGTGGAGTAGATAGCCATAATGCAGCCAACCGTCAGGCAGGTGTGTGTGGGCAATTACCCAATGATTGTCTACAAAGTGGTTGCTTGTCCCCATGAGACAAGGAAACACAGTCTGCTGGCCGGTCGCCTAGCTGCTGCCAGCAACATGGTAAGTCATCATGTGACCCGCAGCAGGGTGCTTGTTTCTGATCACAGGAGGAGCCACAAGGGGGCAGCCATTGATCCTGAGACCCATCCCAAGATGGCAGTGCCCTGTCATGTGGTAGAGGGCTGAAAGATGGAGGCTGTCCTCCACAGGAGCTGCAGCAACCATGTGGCATGCCAGAAGGCTGGAATGCCCAAAACCGAGTATGGTGAACCATCAGAGAAAATGGTGATGCAGAGGAAGGAGACACAGAACCCTCAGACAGGACAGAGGGCTCGGGGAGGGGAGATTGAGAAGTTGGAGACTGGGGAGAAATGCTAGAGGAAGGGTTAGAGACCCTAGGGGAAGGATTAGACACCCTAAGGAAAAGATTAGAGATCCTAGGGGAAGGATTAGAGACCCTTGTGGGTGAAGGAGGCGGAGAGGATGACACAGGGTGTATAGAAACCTCTGGCTGAGAAGGCTGTGGGATTTGGTATGAGAGACACAGGGGAGAAGCTGTAAAGTCAGGAGCCACATCATAAGTGCAGGGATGGGGAGAGATCCTGCTGGAGCAGAGCAAGCCAGAAGCATTTGGGCCATCACAGAAGACAGAATGAGACAAAGACACATCCTTAAAGTGAAAAAGGCCTAAAGACAAAGGATTTTTGCCAACTTGTCACCATTGTGACAGAAGTATAAATAAAAGATCAACTTTTTGGTTTTTGTAGCCTTTTAGAGGCCAAGAGCACCAAGGTTATGAACCAGGTACCCCAGAGGTATGTTTTTTGGGGGACAGGAAATGGTCTCCATGACCGAATGATAAGTGAGCTGAGAGAAGTAAGAGCTCGGGAAGTAAGAGCTGTAGCTCCTCCCAAGGAATGTGGAAGCTGTGCTGGGTCACACTTAACAAAAGAGATCATAAATTCGAAAGTGTGACACGGAAAGTCCCAACACCCATTGTCTTCAGCCAGGTCACCAAAGAGTGCAGGGCAGGGTCCCAGCAAACAAAAATGTCAGTCTTGCCTCAAGCCGTGTGGCCTAAGGAGCATGAAAACTGGTCTCCCTGTATGGGGACTTCAGGATGGGTTTTCTGTCACACGCTTGCTAAGGAACGAAAACAAAAAACTCAGGATAGATGGCAGCTCACCTGTGTTCAGTGAGGAAGGTCGCTGTTGCATTTGGTTTAGCAGCGGCAAGTAAACAGTCCCAGAGGAAGAAAAAGGTGGTTCTTAGATGGGGGGACTCAAACTAGGAGGGATTCTCAGGAGCCACTCACTCTGCCTTCCCGGTCGGGGAACCAAATGATAGGATTTTCAGTGCAATAAAGGCAAAATACAAAGTAAAAATGGCCTTTATTCTAAGAACTTAGAGAGAATCCCATGACTACCGGGGCCTGGTGCTTTCTGCTGGAAACGTGGGGTGGGGGACATACACATAGTTTCTGACTGGGGTGATGCCAAGGCGGCATTGCTGGTGTGCAGGCAGCTGATTGGGACTCTTTTCACACCACAGGTAAGTTGTCATAGGGGAAGGGAAAGTGACCTCAAGGTAAACATCCCTTGGTTCCGCCTCCCACTGCCATAATATTTTAATATCGTATCTAGGGCAAAATCCTTTCAGTTTGATCTATCTGTATACACATTAGTAGGTTTTCCTTTAGTTAGAAAGCAGGTCTGATTAAGAGAAAGTGGCTCTACCTGCTAGACAAATGTGGAAGAAGCCAAAGTACTTGCTGAATTTCAAATGGAGTGGTGTTTTACTCACTCTTTTCATTTCTAAAATAAAATACCTGACACCTAATATTAAAGGTGTTAAAATTAAATTATTTAAATTAAATTATTTAAATTCAATTTATTTAGCTCAAAGTTTGTGGAGGTTTCAGTCCATAGTTGGCTGGCTCCAAAGCACGGTAGCATGGAAGAGAAATATCACAGAGGAGAAATAGTTCATAGCATGGCAGAGCAGAGCAGGTATGAATAATTAATGACATTCCTGTGAGACCCCATAAAAATGAAACGCATTTTTTACATAGGTCTGCTCTGTCTGTGGAGCAGCCAGCTCTGCTGCTCTTCCCCTGGGATGCTCTATAGTTTGCTTCTTTGTTTGTTTTTATTGTCTTCTTTATTTTTGAGGCAAGATCTCACTATATAGTCCAGACTGACTATGAGCTCACTTTATGGTTTTGAGTTAATATTCCAATCACATTTGTGTCTTTTTCTGGGTGCCCTAAAGCTAGTGCATTTAATAGTCTCCTCTTTCAATCCATTAATAGCTACCATCTGCAGGGTCTCTTACTCAGTGGCATTTGGCTTACAGATTTTTAAACAAAACTTGTTTGGTACAGAAAGGAAAAGTTAGGGATCCATTTGCAGCAGTTGCTAGCAATGTAAGGAGCCCACAGAGTTGCCCTTGTGAGATGCCTGGAACCTGTTTGTATCTGTTAGAGACCTATCTGTAATACACTTTCTGAATTAGATGGCCTAAATATCTTACTTAGGATTTTGCTAGCTGTAATTGTCACTAGAGACCATGTGACCGAGTACACTGTCTTCCACCTACGCTGCATGAAGGGAGTGCAAAAGGGCAGGGCATCCATAGGCTGTGTGGAGGACCACTGGGACTGCTCTCCTCGACAGAAAACCATGTCTCCATTTTGGCTAAACCCAGCCCTAATTCTGTGTATTAAGCCGACTCAATTAATTCTTTACTCCCTCAGTTGACCTTAAGCCATGTAGATGGGTCTAGCCAAGGTGCTGCTGTGTGGGCTTTGAAGCAATGCCTGGCCTAAGCTCCCAATGACTAGATTGCACAGCTAGACTGAGTGATGCCGAGCTTTCTGCTGAGACCGAGGCTTGAGAAAGAACTCATGACATCTCAGAGCACAAAGGCCAGACTCCAAAGCTGAAGCACCAATACCAATACAAGATGCTTCCTCCAACTGTGTCAGAGGGATTACTTATTTTGCTAACCTCTCTCTGCATATTGCAGAGGTACTACCAGGCCTCCTACCTAACCCACCCACTGTACTTATGAATTTCCTTCCATTCTCACAGTCTTTCATCCCCAAACCACTCCCTCTTCATGAATTAGTAAAAGTCAGGTTTAGCTCTGGGCAGAGGCTTTTATTCTGATTAGCCATTGTTCTAATTGGACTTACGATCCCCTTGGCTCCCACAACCACTGATAAGTGTTTGTTTCCATAAGTTGCACTGGAAGTGGTAGATTGAAATTACTTATTGGAATTCCAATCACTTTTCGTTGGGCATCTTAGCTATTTTTCTCTCGTTGCTAAGACAAACTACCCAACACCCAAAATTAAGGAAATAAAGGTTGATTTAGTTCACAGTTTGTGGAAGTTTCAGTCCATAATCAACTGGTTCCAAAGCAGCATAGTATGACATGGTTTACAGCAGCAGGAGACAGCTAAAAAAAAGCAAGAGCCAAAGGGTAGGGGGAGCTGCCTCTTTTCCTCCCTCATATTGTAAGCAGGCTACCACTACCCAAGGCAGGTACTCACACCTTCCCATTCCTTCTTGTTGTACCATGACCAGTGTGGCTCTTAATGTCCAAGATAGAGGGGAGGACCGTGAGAGGATGGAAAAATAAAGTAAAAAGACGAAAGCTGAGGTCAGGTGGAGCCCTCTCTCTCCTGATGGGAAAAATGGACGGCTGGCCCTGGCAGATTGCAGTTCCAGCTTCTGTGGCTCTCAACATCACAGGATGAGGATGTTTACAAAGTGAGGTCCCTGCCCACCTGCTGAGTTGCTTCATTAAGCCTCCAACTCCTCAGATTGACACAGTATATTAACCATTACACTGTGGACTCCTCCAGACCTGGACGAAACTGGAGAGGAATCCACTATGTAGGTTCCAGTAAAATGGAGCATTAAGGGAAAACAATATCCTCTAGGTCAACTTTCTGGACTTGAAAAATTAAGAGGATCTTTCAGTGAAACTGTAGATTGCCACTGTCTAGTTATTAAATGGTAGGCTTTTCAGGAGAAGGCAAAACACACAAAGAAGAGGAATTATTTTTTGTAGCACAGAAGAGTAACTATTAGGTAAAACAGTCTATCATATCCTACAGTGCCTTGGTTCACAAGCTAATGCTTTCCACAGGTCTAATCACAAAACAAATTGGGGCCAGAGCCAAAATGAATTTCCCCATTAAGTAAATATTGAATTTGATTTGGATCTCATCCAACTGAGTTTGTGACCAGAACTGTGGAAAGAAGTAAGTTTGTGAACTGAGGTACTACTGTATCTCCAAATGACTAGTGGACTATGATGTTCCATACAAAAAAATGATTAACATTTGAAGAGATGGAACTACTGATTACCCTGATCTGATTGTTACATGTTATATACATGCATTGAATTACCATAATGTACCTCATAAATATGTACAAAAATATATCTCAATTAAAAAATAAGTAAATAATTTATTTTTTTAAAATGTTGGCCAGCAGGTAGTGCTTGCCTGTTATCCCAGAACTTGGGAGACTGAGGCAGGAAGATCACTGCAAGTTCAAGGCCAGTCTGGGCTATAGAGTGAGACCCTGACTCAAAAAACTAAATACATAATAAATAATAAAATAAAAGTATTGACTGGCTTGGTCAGTTGGGATACTATAGTATGCACTTCATAATCAGTAACAGTCAAGAATTGCTGCTATTTGAGATTGAGGTCAGCAAGGTATGCTGGTTTTGGGTAATTTGTTGGTGAGGCATAGCAATACGATTTATTGCATGAAAGTCTGGAACAAATATCCATCCATGGCCATTAGGGTATCTTATTTTGTCTTGTAATATTGGTGTATTATTACAATGACTTTTGCATGAGATAATGAAACCTTGTATTTTATATTCTTCAGTAATAGATTTAATACCTACAGAAATTCTTTCTTTATAGCGTATTTGGTTGTTTCTAGGCAAAATTTTTTGTTTATTTATTTTTTGAAACAGGGTCTCACTATGTAGTTCAGGTTGGCCTTAAACTTACTGTGTAACCCAGGCTGGCATCAAATTCATAGTGATCCTGCTGTCTCAGCTTCCCAAGTGCCAGGATAACAGATATGTTGTACCACTCCTGGCTAGGCAAAGATTTCAACAGGTTAATCTGAGTCTTAGTAGTGTGTATGACATAGAGCCTTTCTGTAACTATTGATAGTTTTGTCTGTAAAAATATGAGTATTTTTCCAACAAAAGTGGGTAGAATAGTTGTATCATCTTATAACTGTAACTTGCAAAATAGAACTTTAAAAGTTACATTTTTTCCTTTAGAGAGAAGTGGTTTCTCCAAATCTCCTTTGGCCTAGGGCACAAACTGTCATCGACCTCTCCTCAGCCCGGATGAATGCACAGAACATACAGATCTGGCAGCAGGAGGTCCAAGCGCAGTTTCATTTCTACAGGCAGGCCTGAGAGATGGCAGGAACCAGAAGCGATGACATAGGCCTGGACAGGCCCTCTGCACCAATGGATCAGGCGTGGCCTGCTTCTAGATCAGCAGAGGGACAAGTGGCAGAGAAGCAAGAAAAGAATTTGTTTCAGTGTGGCTGACACAGGGGGAGTGACTGTCTCTGAGTACCAGCACCGACTCCAGGTTACATAAGGAAAGAATGAAGTCAGCCTGAAAAAGTATGTGAGAGGGCTGGGGCTGGGGGGTGCGGTAGAGCTCTTGCCTCACTTGCACAAGGCTGTGGGTTTGATTCCCAGCACTGTGAAAAAAAGGAAAAGTATGCAAATAAAGTCTTCATCAAATCGTAGTCTGGTTGATCATTACCTTGGTCCAGAAGGATATGTAGCCACTTAACAGCTGAGTGGTTCAAACATAGTCCAGGCTCTTGTGTATGACAAGGAAAGAGGTGTCAGGGTTACATCTTGTACTATGTAGTGAGCAGCTACGTTTATGGAGGATTATGGGAGGGTAGTAGCAGAAACAGGCAGACAAGGGTGATGGAGAAAAGGGTGAAGGGGGAAAAATGGGACTCAATAGCTTTATGAAGTGCATACGATAGTATGCAGTTTCTAAAGAACCAGAAACCCTGACCTTAGGTGCCTCCCAGTTTGCCTCACTAATGTCAGTAATCTGCCACCTCAGGCACTTAGACCTCCTAAATTTAATATTAGATACTCACTAGGGTGGTGCTGTGTTTATGGTGGATTGAAGAGAAGGGAGAGGCTCACACAACCTTCCTGTATTGAACAAGAAGCTAGATACGTGAAAATTCGACCTCTTACTTCTTGATCCTTGGTTCTTTGTGTCCTTGATGAAAGAATTCAATCAAGACTCGTAGGCCATGCACACATATTGGTAGAATTTATTATAGAGAGTCATGCCTTCAAGTGAGAAGGTAGGCAGTACCAAGAAGGCACCTACACTACTAGAGTTTGGATACATTTTTATACACACAAACATTGTTCTTGGGATTCAGCCAACTAAGATAATTATGGTGCTTATCAACATTTTCCTTGGAAGCCACTCTGGCACTGCCAAAATATGACTGGGTAGCCTGTTTCTCAAAGTAGCTCACCAATTAACCACTGGATTGTTTACTTCTCCCTCTAAAGTTAGATCCCAGGTCCTTCTGGTCTCAAACAAAGAAATGAACAAAATGAGCAGTGGCCAAGTTTATTCAAGAAAGTCAAAGTGAAGACAGGGAGAAACTGGCTCTAAGAGTGAGCTTGGGCCAGCAAAGCAGAAAAAGCAAGATGAACGAACACCCTGAAAAACAGGGTGGGCTCTCATGAGGAGAGGTCACTATAGAAAGTTCTCGGGGTGCTCCTCCTTTGTGTTGTCCAAGTCCTGAGGAAACACTTGGGAACTTCTCCGTACGGGTCCCCAATAGAGGCCGTGCTGGGATCCCATGCCTTGGGCTGACGTCAGGTCTAGGCCTAGAAAATCTGCACAAATTCTTCTCTTGAGAAGACCAATGCAAGGCTTTGGGAACTGTTCTGTGCATCTGTCCAGGATCTTGTAATTAACAGGTCATGCTCACTTCTCCAGCCTGTTTTGCCACACCCTAATCTCCTGTCTCAAAATGTCTTCCTGGTTTTTGCTTTTTTCTTTCTCTCTTTCTCTTTCTTTCTCTCTTTCTTTCTTTCTTTCATTCTTTCTTTCTTTCATCTTTCTTTTTTTGATGGCTAATATTTCCTCAAAAGCTTTAATCACATAAGAAATGTACAAAATATAAATTCTTAATTTAAACCAGGTCCCAGTCCATGGCAGGAAGCTCTTTAAAGAATATTTCCTTTTTTGACATTAGGCCATACAGGCTACAGCAGCCAGGAATGCTGCATGCCTTGTTTTGAAGTGAGAGGATCAGATGGCCAGGTACCAGAAAGAATGTGCAGAATGCACCACCTTAAAATGTTACTGTGCTCTGTGGGATCACTGTGGGCCTAAAGTCAATCAAATAATTATAATTGTATTATACAACTGACACCTTCTTTTATTTAATTGGCAACACATGCTGTTTTGAACTCCTTTCTGCCAGGCCCACTAATGCTTAACTACCTGCCTAACACAGGGTTTTATAACACCAAGAGCTTCTCATCATTTTTGGCTAGTTTCCTTTCTCTCATATTTATTTATTTAATTTCTTTTTTAAAAAATGTGGTACTGGGTATTAAATCCAGGGCCTTACATTTATCTTCTTCCTCAGCACTTTTTAAAATTTAGTTCTATCTACCTATGTGACATCTACCCACTTAATTATTTGTTGTGGTACTAGGGATTGGGCTGTATCTCCAGACCTCTAAAAAAAATATTTTTGAATCAGGGTATTGTTAAGTCACTAAGTGGCCCAGGATGGACCCAAACTTTCAGTCCTCCTGCTTCAACCTCCCAGGGTGCTATGATTATAGTTACCTGTCACCATTCATAGCTCCAGAACAGTTTTTATTCTGATCACAGCGTATTTACCTGCCACACTCACTGTTCCTAAAGTTTGTGAAAAATTTGAGAGGAGAAATAACTCCAAAAGCAAACAGATTAGAAGGGCAAATTGGAATTGATTAGGCAACAACCGGGTCCTCTTTCAACAGTAACAAAGAATTGAAAATGGGGGTGTGCCGTCTACAAAAATTCTAGGGACACATGGAGAAATCAGTGCAAAGTATGGTTTTTGTTTGTTCTTTGTTGTTATTATCTGTTTGTTTTTTTCTAGTCTTGAGGGATTGAACCCAGAAACTTCACAATCACTTATATCTCCAGCCCCCCTCCCTTTTTAAAAATTTGAGACAGGATCTCAGTAAGTTCTCCAGATTGATATGGAATCTTCAATCCTCCTGCTTCATCATTCTCCCGAAGTTCTGGGGTTTCAGTTGTGTACCACAATGCTTGGCTAAAGAGGAGTTTTAAAACATAAAGAAAAGAAACCCCAGTGAAACTTCAAAGCAAGGCTCACTAGCATCAAGAGCTCATTAGACAAGCTGGAATTATTTCTTTGATGGACACAGCCATTGCATGGCAACTGCCCTAGTTTATTTGAAATACTGCACAAGAAATTCCTGAGATAAGCTTGTTAAGAATGAGCAGGACATACATATTTCAGAAATGCACATCAAGGGCATCTTTATGGACATCTCTGTTTCCATTTGGTTAGAGTTTTGGCATAAACGAGTCCATTTTGCATCATTAACTTCCGCTGGCTAGGCAGAAACGATGCAGAGAGAAAGGGATAGGATGTGGGGTGACCTTCTTGAGTGTGTTCTCCTCCCAACACCTCATATATTAGCAGTCTGGAAGCTCACTGAACCTCATTTCCAAGAGGTTTATAGAGCTCGATCTCCAGTCTCCACCATCCCATGCTTCCTGGAGGTAAGTGTGGCTGAAAGTTCCCACTCTAAGAATTTGGGTTTTTGGTAATCTAAGACTATTAAAGTAAGACTATTTAAGCATATTAAAGTATTTGGGATTTAGCTCAGTGGCATAGCACCTACCTGGCAAACGCAAGGTCATGAGTTTGATCCCCAGTACCAAAAAAATAATAATAATAAAAAGACTGTTAGGGATCCTACCCAAGCCACCTCATTACCATAAACTCAGGAATGATTCAAAGGTGCTTGTATAAGTAACAAACATGTTCCTATGCTCAGGAAATGCAGGAGTTCTCCATCACAGGCATGAGGAACAAAAACTAAATATACTTTCTATTACACCTGTGTCACTAGCTCTTGAATGTGCCAAGGAGAGAATTCTCTTCCCCTCCTTCCTTCTCACTCCAAATACACACATACAGACATGCTATCCCAAGGAAAAACCTTCTTATGTGCAAATTTAGGTTCCATGGTCAGAGGCCTGGGAATCAACAGGAGACACATTAAAGGAGAAATGAGTTCTATTCTTAACTTGTGGGAAGATTAGGAAGAGTAGGCTCACTGAACAGCTAGAGATGGGAATCCTATGGCAACAATAGGGCAAGGAGAAGAAGGGGAGAGGGTTTGCATGCGAAAACAAATGCACATTTGGCAAAGATAAATATCTTCAAGAGGTGTGTAAGAGTGAAAGGGAAAATGGTACAGGAGAAATTATTCTTTTTAAAAATGTATTCTTTTGAAACTGCCTATCTCTGTAACTGCTTCAGGGCTCTGTAATTACTTTCTTGACCTCTGTAACCATGACAGTGTAATAGAACATGCAATATGCTTGATTGTACCACTGTATCAAGCTTCCTGAACTGATAGTCATTAATCTAACTATGTAGCCAGTGATCTTACCCTGCTAGCTGATCAGAAGAGCTGCCAGGCTGTCCTGTCTCCCCTTTCTACCTACTTTGTACCTCCTGCTGGTGCATCACATAAAAGTCCTGGATCACCAGAGATCGAGGCCTGATAATCTGAGAATGATCCCGATCAGTGCTCGTTGACATAAATAAAACTGCCTCCAAATTCTAGGTGTCATTTTGGTGTTTCTGCTCCCCACTGGTGCCACAAAAGAAATTCCCAATAATCAAGAGTAGAGAAAAGTTGAGTTTGTTGATCCACTGCAAGAGAAGACTGTGCTGTCCGGGCTAACAGCTGGGGGTTTTATATTTGATTTTAGTGGGTGAGGTGAGAACATCATCTCCAGTGACTTCATCAGGTCCTGTTGGTTCCACTGTCCATCCATCTCAGACCGAGGGCAAGTTTTTTTGAAGACTGAGAACAGTAATATTTTCTTCAGTAGGGTTCAGTACTCCTGACAGTGTTTAAAAACAAAATAAAAGCAAAGAGTCCTTCTCAATAGCATTAGATAGCAAATGGGTATAGGTCAATTAGAGTTAGCAATCAAGGGGTCAGAATTATATGCACAGACATATACAGTTGTACCTGAAAGAGGCTTTTGGTGTTACATTGGCAAGGGAGGAAATGGTATTCTTTAAGACATGCTTACAAAGTCAAGTTAATTTTCTACAAGACATCACTCAGCTGACCTTGAAAAATAAAGGTAAAATAACCGTGATTCCATACAAAATAGAAGGTTGAGACAGGATAGGGATCCTCATGAGGACAAGACAAAGATTCTCAGGTCTTAACCCGTGATCTCTCTTCCACTAAAAGCAGAGGCATCTTAGTTCCTGTCCTCCCTTCCAAACACTATGTATAGAATGTGCTTTTTTTCTTCCTCTGCTCTTTAATTTCAAGAACCAGGAGCCCTGTAACAGCAGTGCTCATCACCAAATAAAGTAGGATAAAAGGGATATAAAAAGGAAATTAAAAAATCATATTCTTTAAATTGTGTGTTTAAGAAAACCTGTGAGGAGCCAGGCATGGCGGCACACACCTGTGATCTTACCACTGAGGAGGCTGAAGCAGGAGGATTGTCACCAGACTGAGGCCAGCCTGGGCCAGTCTGCGCTACACAGTGAGACTCAGAAAACAAAAACAAAAACAAAAAAAGAAAGAAAACAGAACGGAAGGAAGGAAGAGAAGAAAAGAGACAGAAAGAAAAAAAAAAAGAGAAGAAATGGAACAAAGAGGTGACAGCAAGGGAGAGGGGGAAGAGGAGGAAGTAAAAAGAATTAAGATGTGAGCTCCCTCTAGCAGCATGTGTTCTAACGTGAGAATTAAGAGGCTGCATGTCCCACCTCTCCATGGTGGGTGTAACCGTTATGTACCACAAAAATGTACAAATAAAACTAAAAATTCTCAATTAGGAAAATAAAGCAACTTTTACAAAGCAAGAGAAAACAGAAACAAAGAGAAACTTCCTAAAGACAAAAAGTTACCCAAGGCTACAATGCCTTTTCCCTTCCAGGAAACACTGAAAACACTAAAAGCTTTTCTAAGAATCTTAAAGACGCAGTGAGTCTGTAAATCGGAGCCTGTACTTTTCACCTGTACACTGAGCTTCCTCCCACAGACACTCCTCTTCAAAAGCGCAGCACTCTGAAGTGGCCAGTGTACTTCTAAACTTCTAAACATGTGAATGGTTTAGTCTGACCTGCCCCACCAAGTGTGCAGCCTGGCAGACAGACAGCAGAAACGTACACCTAGTCCACCGTCTGGGGACACCTGAAGATCACAGCCCTCAGCCACGGACCATGGTGCTTCTTTTTTTTTTCTTTTTTCTTTTTTTTTTTTTTTTTTGTCTTTTTCTTTTTTATCGGTACCAGGGATCGAACTCACGACTGCCTGCTTGCAAGGCAGGGTGGTGCTTCCATTTTGAGGGCCTGTACTCCATTCTTTCTGGATGTGTTCTGTTAAAATTCTGACTAATAAACCTTTTACATCTCTCACTGCTGACATGTCTTAGAAATTCTTTTTCTGTGATAGAAGTCTGCAAACTCACAACCTACTCATAGGTGGGGTGAAGCGAGGTTCCCAGCTCCTCCTTGGGCGACCTTCTCATGTCCCACCCAATGACATAAGGACAAGAAGAGGGCATAGCCATATCCTACAATAGGAGGAAATCCCCTGTCACACAAGAAAAATGTCTCAGAAAACACTATATTTGTGATCCAATGGAAAATTACCATCTGATAGCCTACCCTAGTGATGCCTTTATTTTGGGGGATGATGGTACAGGAGTTGCATTTCAAATATATTTTTTAGTTTTTCTTTTTTTTTTTGGTAAACAAATGATCAATGAGTCGTGCAACATCTTAAGGTACCTTTAAAAGCTATATCCGTGTTTTCAATGGCCAGTCTGATTTGTCTGTCAGAATGGTGCCCCGTTCTGTTTTTCTTCCTTCACTATGAAGTTCCTTCTCATTTTTCCTAATTAAAGATTTTGCCTGTAAATCGATGCCATTACCTCAATTTTAACTTCTAACATCACTGAAGCAAGTTCCCACGTGCAGCCTGAGTCAAATTCAAATAAGGTTTATTTTCACAGTTGTCTTGGACTATCTCCAGCCTGGGGACTCCTTTGGAGGGAACCAGTGGTGGTTATTTATATTTTGGGGAGGCTGTGCTTTAGTCAGATAAGGGAAGTTCTGTAAGATTTCTCCCTGTATCTCCTGTCATCCAAATGTTTTCAAGTTAGTCTTACGTATAGACACACACACGTGCTCACATCCACACATTTCTCCCATTGCCAGCTATTAACACCGTCTAGCTCTGCTTTTCTGTTTGTTTCCAAAGGGAAAAGAAATGAGAGTGAGTTTGGAGATGAACCACATCCTCCAGGGCAAATGAAGCAAAGGTTTCTTTGTTGTGGTCAGGGAAGAAGTGAGCGCTGGTCTTTAAGCAGCAGGTATAAGGGTCTTAAGGTGTGTGCATGTTTATCGACTAGCAAAAAATTAAGAGAAAAAGAGGAAAAATAAATAATCCCATAGCACAGTCCTTTTAGATTCCTGTAGATCTGTTCTTTATTATAATGAACACATGAAACATCTTTCAGTCAGGGAGCGTAAATGAGTGTTTGCAAACTAACAAATTTTTAGTACCTTGACTTATTGGGATTATTGAAATATTTGAAGAAAAAGGAAACTTTCTAATATTTCTCGATCTTAAAAGACACAAACGTAACAATGCCAAGGAACAGAGAATTCTCATTTGACAGCACGTTAGTCACAAATTTTTAATGGTTTCCCCAGCAACTGACTTAGGAAAGTAACAGAAGGAAGACATTTTCAAAGCACTCCAAGTGGTAGCACAAAAGATGCCCTCAATACGCATCTAGTTGAACTGGAATTTGTCTTACCTTTTCCACTAAATAGTCTCAGCAAATTCTTTAACTTCAAGCTTCTACATACAAAGGCATTATTAAAGAACTTCTGGGGAAGCTGGGGAGCTGAGGCCACAGGAGGTGAGATTCAGCGCAAGGGCGTGGGCCTGGGGAGTCTTTAAGACCATCACTCCCAGTGGTTAAGTGCCCGCCCAGCTTCCAGACACACTGGACTAGGCTCAGCATGTTTCTGGGGCCTAACTAGGCCACGTCCAGCGACCTTCTTTGAACCCAGGGAGTGAGGCCACATGAGGTGAGTTCCAGCACCTCAGTGCTAGCCCAGGGAGAGCTTTGGACCATCACCCACAGTGGTTAGGAGCCTGCCCAGCTTCCTGGAACAACAGAGGTGGCTTGGGGGGTCCTGTGGGCCTAGCAACCTCCATTCAGTCCCAGGAGCCAAGGGCATAGGAGGCGATTTCCAACATGCCCAGGGGAAGCTTGGAACCTAGGATCCTAGTTCCAGAGTCCTCCTTTCCCCGCTGAAGCAGTGCAGGGCTTTCCTGTGCTAAAGCTGTCCCTCCCAGGCCAGAGAACTAGGGCATCCCAGCTGCACCATTGTCGGTTTACTCAGCGCTACAATGCACCCAGCTGTAGCTCCCTTTCTCTAATAAAACAGTACATATTTCAAAGATTTGATTGTGACACAAAGGAATCTATTAGAAAGAATTTTCTCATGCCCTCTTTGAACCAGTTTCTCAGTCTGAAGGGGGAAGGGTTTAAATTCACTTGCTGTTCACCAGAAAGAGTCAGATTTAAATGTCTTCTTCTTCCCCAGGAAGCAGTCACAGAAATAGATGCTGGGTGACTATCACTGTGTTTTATTGAAAGAAGCAGTTAAAGAGTCAATACGGGGCCCACACACCACCCACTCCTCAGCCCCAAGACCATGCAGGAGCAGGACACAGGCGAGGGGAGTTTGTGTGTGTTGGACAGGAGCCTTAAAGGCAGTAATTTCCTTTGGGGCAAGGAAAGAAGAGGGGAAAGGCAGGTGCTGAAATGATGACCAGGGGTGGGGTAGGCATCTTGCTGCTCTGGCTTAGGTGGAGGGCTACACAGAATTGTCAAAGTGAACAGGCACATACGGTTTCCCCTCACAGGCCACGATGATGCTCTTCTGCGCCTGGCTGGTGCGGTATGAACAGTTGGGGAACTTGGAGCCGCTCGTCAGGCGGCACTCTGTGATGTGCATGCTGGAGTAGCTCTGGTAGCAGTTGGTCTGCCCGTTCTTGCAGGAGACATTTCTCTGGGAGCAGACAGCCTGCACCTCTGCCAGGGGCTCATGCACAAAGGTGTTCAGTGACTTGCAGCGGTCCTTTGTCATCTCCCGTTTCTTCATCATTTCATTGCAGTAATTAGCATTGCTGCTAGAGGAACCGCCTGAGTCCACATGCTGCCGCTCAAACTTCATAGCCGAGCTTTCTGCGCCCAGGGAAGGTTGTACCCACCCCAGTCCCAGCAGCACCAGGACAAGCAGTGGGAACAGGACAAGGCACTTCTCCATGGTGACCTTGGTGTCCTGGGAGAGCCTACATGGGAAAAGGAAATGGAAGCAAGAGCGTGCCTTGACCAATTAAACTCTGGCTCCCTTCTGCTACTTCCCAGGATACAGTCACCCTTTCCGGAAAGGCATGTCTTTTCCGGAAAGGTTTTCCAAGTGATTACACACTCGTGCACATGTTTCTCTAAGTGCATTGCACTCGTACTAGTTAACAGAAGTTATCCTCCCCGTTAGGGGAGGATAGATGATTTAATGTCATCTAAAATTCTGGCAGGGTCACATATGAATCTTGGATTTTCTTCCACCTAAAATAAATTTGAAAAATAAAATACATTTCCCCCAGTATTCAAACAGCTCATCAGAAAATCATTCTTAACAAACTGTGAAGCAATTATGGCAGATTTTATCACTAAGCTATCGCAGTGATATTCAGGATGATGGGCGACAGACACAATTGTCTTAGTGCACAAAGAAAACTCAGTGCAGTGTCTGGCATCCTAAAGGGGTTCTACTGTATGCCAAAGAGATAGCCCGGCTTTTCTCACCTTTGGGGCTCTCCTGTAGCCCATCACTTTCTGCAGTTGCACTTGCCCGTTCCTACCCAGCCCCTTACCCCCTCTTCCCCAGCAAATGGTTCCCTGTTCCAAGTATTTTTGCTGTTAGTGAGAGCCAAGCTTTTTCAGTGCACCAGCCTCCTTAGCTTCCTTTTCTCCAGCCCTCCTGAGACCTGAGACTACTTACCTGGGTCTCTAGAAAGGAAGATCAGTTTCTGCACTCAGTCCTGGGAGCAAGGTCTTTATATAGATTGCAAAGGGATTTGGCTATCAAGAAAGGTGGGAGGAGTATTTTGGTTTCCAATCAGATAAAAAGAAAAACATTGTGTGGAAAGGGTAGGGAATGGCCCAAGCAAACACCTGTTCAGGCTTTCTGGGGAGAGAGGGAATCTACCTGCAGATCTCTCTCCCACATGAACCTCATCTGTCTGCTGATGACAGGCAGTGCAGAGAAAGCCACTACAGCTCGGGCACCCAAGCCACATACACTCAACAAAGTCCTGTGACTCTGTCTGCTATTTCACTTGGGGCAGGTGAAGGGGCAGGTCAAGGTGATTGTGGCAAGGGAAGCCCTCCCTCCTCAGGCGCCTTGAAATGCTTTTTGCCAGAGTTCCACATCTCCGAGCAGCACCTCTGCTGGGAGGAAAGAGAGGAACTGGAGTTCTCTGCCTTCAGCCAGAAGCTCTCCCAGACCTGGAGAAGGGAGAGTGTCTGGACTGGGAGGACAAAGAGGGATCTAGGGTGGGTCTACTCACCACTTTCCACCCCCTCCATGCCTTCCCTGAGCATTGCACATGCTTGGACAATTTTTAATCAATGACACTGACCCTATCAGTCAGACCTGGATGAGGGAATGAAACATAAACTAAAATATATAATTTTATATTGTTATATACATATAAAATATATATATATAATTTTATATTGTTACTTTTATTATATATTATTTTTTAGTGAAAACAAAGTTTCATAACAAAATGTTAGGTGAATAACAATAGTTAACACATTGCATATTGTTATCTTCAAAGTAATTACTTAGAGTATAAGATATGGTTATAAAAATTCTGATTGATATTAGCATGGACCTTCCTTTGCAATGAACAAAGGGACAGTAATCGTATAGCTACCGTGCCTTTTTCTCCCTTTCCCTTCCTTCGTTTCCCCTTACCCTACTCTTAGTTCCTTTTTCCTTTTAAACAATTACCTCCATCATCATCATCATCATCATCATCATCATCATCATTATTATTATTATTATTATCTTAGCCAGCATAATTACAACTTAGAAAGAGACTTATTTTTTCTGAGAAAAATCTTTGGTACATAGAAAAAGAAATATAGAAATATTCTTCCATGTTCTGAATTCAAATTGCCTCAGTCCAAACCCTGGTTCAGCACAGTATGAGCTAAGCAATTCACAGACATTTATTTCCGTGTTCCTCGGTTTCTTCTTTTCTGCAATGAAGATGTTGTATACTTCTTAGGTTTGTTGTTTGGTGGAGATAAAGTAAGATGTGTGAGAGCTCAAGAGAGCCTAGTGGGTCCTGGCTCTGGATGTGCCCGTGGCTGGCCAGATACCTCCAAAGGGTCTGTTTGAATGGCATCTTTGAATTCTTCCTGAAGGGAGTGGAGTCCAGAAATGCCACACGTTTGTTTTGCTAAAACCCTGAGCTGAAGTTAGCAGTCTTTCTTGAAGTCTCAGGGAGGAAAGAGAGAGTAAGAAGACCACAGGGGAACCTTGGGTGGGAAGAACAAAATTCTTTCAGGAAACTCAAGGTAGCATTGCTATGTGGTTTCCAACTGTAATGAAACTCACTTCCTGTGTATGTGGAGTTGGACGTGGCATTGGGGTAAGGAGGGTGAGTCGTGACACTACCTTAGCTGCGTGGTTACTGTAGTCCACGCAGCTCCCCAGGCTTGCAAAACCAGAAATTATAAACAGGTTCAAGTAAAGCAAACATAATCTCTTCAAGTGCAAAATGCATTTGTAATCTAAAACAAGGGCTCGTTCACAAACTGGGCAAATGTTTCACCAAAGTGCAGCAAAATTAAGGCTTTTATAATGAAAAGGAGCAATCTTTTGGGAAGACAAGCACAATCAAGGTAAATTCAGTGATTTGAAAGTGAGATTGTTAAATTTTCTAAATCCAGGCAATCATGTTTCTGGTGAAGGTTGCAGAGAATTGTTAGATTCTAGAACATTGTTAACTCTGGCAGGTTCTGTTCCTGGTGTCTTGTAACCACTTAATCCTCTCAGAAAAATATCTAGAGTTCAGAAAGGCATTATTTTTTTATTATTCTGGAAGCCATTTCAATTTTTATGGTATCAGCCACCACCTCAGCATAGTCTCAGATCCTCAGATTGTTCTTCCCTCATCTTGAATGGATTTGTGCATGCGTTCACTATAACAGTGGGGTATAGAGGTAAATAATTTGCCCAAATTATGCTTGGTGATGCAGTTCGGGTTAGTCAGTTGGACCCTAATACAAAGAATGTGCTCACTGTTCAGATGACTGAATGATATGTGAGCACTGAAAACCTGGGGCGCTAACTGTTATGAGATGTTCAGCTTCTCAGGAGTAAGAGAATGATCAAAGGAGGAGACTGAGAAACTGCACTATTGGACAGTGGCCAGACCATATATAAAAGCATGTATGAGGAACTCTGACCCACAAGCTCTACCAGTAAGTTCAAGACGCTGATCTACTCCCTGTGGAAAACACAGGATACCAAACAATGGCCCCTGTATCAACTGACTCAAAATAGCTAGTTTTTGGTTAATAACTGAAAACTTGCCTGATTTTTCTTTTTTCTTTGTCAGCTAAGGACTAAGCAGAGGAGGCCAAATATGTGTCTTAACAGTCACATAGGATGTGGTGCTTCCACTTAGACAGATCTGCCTGCAGCTTCCCATGTAGCCACCTCCATCAGGGCACACCTGAAGCCTCCCTTTGCCCTGGACAGTGGTCCCACCTTCCCTGTCTTCGCCTCTGCTCCACATTCAAGTATTCAAGTATTCAGAGCAGGCTCTGAATAAGAGGCTTTGCTTGCTCTCTGAGGGAGGCTTTGTGCATTTCACGAGAGTTTTAAGTGATCAAAGAAGGGAATATATATGTATAATGTGAAGATATTTCACAGGAAATCTCAGGCAAACTCAGGGATGCTCTGTCAGGAGGCTCAGCACAGCCCCACAAACATGTAAATGTGGGCACACACACCCAATCCCAGTGCACACCCATCCCTGAGGTGCTCACACATGTAATAGGTGTGGTTCCTTGTGAAACCCAGGAATTGGAGAAGCAGAGAAAAATTAAAATAGAATAAGATAGAAAAGTTAGGGATCCAAAGGGAGATGACCAGTGATTGAAAAGTGTGAAAAACAAGAAAAAATGTGGAAAAATGCCAGAGACACCCAAAGCCAGTGCTGCCCCATCTTTCCCACCCTTGCTGTTTATATCACAGAGGCCTGCATAAGAAAGAGTTAAAGTCAAGGCAGCGTTTCTCAGGTCCTCCAGTTCCCACCATAAATCCCCCATGTGACTCTAAATACAGGATTTAGCGTTGTTTAAAGGTTGATTATACGGGGAGTGGAAGGGACTAACTGGGGTGAAGGTTTGGTAGCAAACAGTGCCTTTCCCCACTTCTAATTACTGCTTCTCCTCAGCAGGACACTCAGTCCTGGCCGGCAGGGCCCTCTTCCCTGCCTCTTCTGCATCTGTACCACACTGTGCCTAACGCTGAGATGTGGGGGACCAGAAAGCAGAACGGCCAGGGCAAAGAGGAGCGGGGCCAGTCACATGCCTACTTCATAATGTCTCTCCATAGGAGAGCAGATCGTTTCTCCTTCTTCCCTCTGTTGGCCACCAATGCAAAGAGAATTTAGGGCAGATATACTTAAGGATTGATTCTCGGTCATATGCAAGAGAGTATGTCAGAGTCTGAGGGTATTTACAGGCATGTGAAGGTTGGGGTGCAGTTTTAGCAGAAGCACACTTTATCTGCAGGTCTCAGCCTCTTTCCTTAGCAGCTCCCCATACAGCTACTCACAAGCCCCTTCCCCACAGAGCTCTCTCCCTCTCACTTTCTCCACCTTGCTTTAACTTCCTACAAATTCAGAATCCTTTAGAAGCCAGGAAGTTGATTGTATATTATTCCAAATGTAGAAAAAATTTTTCTTTTACTAAAAGGATTCACTCAGTGAAGCCAGACGTCTAAGAGGTAATGGAAATGTCGAATGAATGTTTAAACTTTAAAAATTTATTACGATAAAAGTTACAGAGTACTGGGGATGTGTCTCAGTGGTAGAGAACTTGTCCACATGTTATATAGGGGCCGTCTTAGTTATTTTTTATTTGTCACTGAGACAAAATATCTGATGTCCAAAGTTGGGAAAGGGAAGGTTTATTTTTCATAGTTTTTGGAGGTTTTAGTCTACATTTAGTTGGCTATAAGGCAGGGTGGCCTGTCGGGGCACAGTTTATGGCAGCTGCAAACAGCTAGGTGGAAACCACCAACAAAGAGAGACACGCCTTTTTCCTGCCATTATATTGTATACTAGCTCCACCCCTATGTGGGTGTAGCACTGACACCATCAATGTAAGCTCTAGACAATGAACCAACCACAAATACATAATGCAAACACTTGAGGCCTGGGGGCCACCGACATGAACCATGACAGGGCCTCTCAGTTAGATCCCTAGCACCAAAAACAAAGAAAGAATGGAAGAAAAGAGGAAAAGAAGGAAGGAAGGAAGGAAGGAAGGAAGGAAGGAAGAAAGAAAGAAAGAAAGAAAGAAAGAGTCCAAACCCAAAAGGATGCATTGCCATTAATTCTTCTCAAACACTACCCTTCTCACTTCAAAATCACTTACCCATAATTCTTGACATTTTCTGATCCAGTTCTAGAAGTCTTCTTTTGTGTTTCTATGAGGTATGACCCAAAGTACAGTGAATGCTGCTATTGGGTACCATCCAAAGGGCAGCCAGGCTTATAAAAATACCAGAGAGCATCCTCATCCACCTTACTTACTGGATCTGGCAACATGCAACTTCTGAGTCCTCCCCAAAGTCCCCAAAGAGGATGAAAAGCGAATGCTTTGAATGTGTTCAGGACATTCATGCAGCTACAAAAGCACAACTAAGGCATTCAGGAGAATGGACTTCCAGAACTGCTTCAGCAACTGCTAAGAACCATGAGATAAGGGTATTTGAAGTGAGGGGAGAGTATTTGGAGAGGAATTAATGGTAAAGTGTCTTTTACTATAATAAAATTTAGTTTTAAACATTTACCATATGTTTGGATCACACCTCATAGCTGGACTATCTTCTGCACAAGAGAAGGAGGTATTTCTTTTTCTCCTCAAAATGTCTCTGAGGAGATTGTTGATGAATCCTAGTGTGTAGAACAGCTTAGGGAAGGTGTTGCAGAATCAGGCATGTAAGAAACAAAGAAATGCTGCCCAGGGGATTCGAGGAGGTGACAAGCTACCAACTATAAAGGAATAAGAGGTATTCAAGGCCTTGCAAATTATCATTCTTTCTAACTTCTTCTTTGCCTTCCTCCTCCTCTTTCTTCCAGCTCCTCCTCATCTCTCTTTATCTTCCTTTCCTTCCCTTTTTGCTGCTGTGGGAAACTTGAGTAAGCAGCAATCAGGAGCTCAGAGGAAGTAAGAAAACTTCACTTAATATTGGAAGACCCCAGAGCAGTAGTCTCCAAAGTCTGGGGTCCCGATACAAAATGTGTGCCTTTTTAATAGGGCAGTGAGTGGGGAGCTACAGAAGCTAAGCATAGCACTGAGGCCATGGTGCAACAGGCAGCTTGTGGTGAGCACAGCTGCTGGTAGCAAAGGCGCTTTTAGAACATTTACAGCAGTGTCCATTTAATAGTGAATCCTGTGATTTGGCCAAGCTCAGTGGCAGAAAACAGAATGACTGCAGCTTTACTGGACAAAATGGCGGCAGTTAGAACATGATTTCTGCTTATTCCCCCTCTCGATGCACTCCTCAGAGACTCTGAGGGGCACCATCATCTGAGTCTAGAAGGGGCTGCTGAGTGTAGGGAAGGTTCAAGTACATTAAACCTAAGTAAGCAGGAGCTGTCTCAGTTACCCTCTGAGTTCAGCTAAGTGCACAGGGGATCACACAGGGACCCGTAAAAGTGGGAATTCCAATCGCAATGATCAGGAAATAAGTATGGAGATTATTAGGATATTCCACTTGCCAGACTACTGCTCCAGGAAACTTGTAAAGAGGTCATTAACTTCAGCATTTTTAGTTAGATCTTCTGACAGGATTGTAGGTCTCAGAGGGTCTTGGTGACTTTGCTATCAGGGGCAGTGTTATTTGGGATAAAAGTATGGCATTGGGTTCCTAACAAACCATAGACCACTCTTTTTTCTGCTACCATAATATCCAGAGTGAGTCTGTTTTCCCATCTACCTGTGGGCCCAAGAAGTTCAGATATTCCCTTAATAGTATCCCAGGTATAATGTACAAAACTTTGTTGACTACAGTAAATATAGTTTATTCAATGTACATTTTTGTTGATAGTGACCCACCAGAACAGTGAACTTTCAAACAATAGCTATCTGGTTTTGAGCTTTAAATTTATTAGGGAACCCTCATGAGACCCCAATTACATCTATGTGGATAGTGGGCCCAAAGGAACCTGGGTGCTGATTCACTGAGAAGTATTTTGTGGACACATGGGAAAGATTAGGAAGAGAAATTGACCTTTGAGCAGTTGTAAAGTGAATAACCAGTTGGACTAGGTTCCATAGCAGCCATTGGGAAGCATCAGATAGACAGGTTTGACACTTAACCACCAGACATCCCTGTGTGGAGGGATGAAATCCTCTGGCTGAGCTAGGATAAGTCAGGAAAGTGTCTAGGGAATGTGTATCCCAGAGTGTTGCCTACATTGGGCCAGTGTCCCCAGCTTCTCTGATGCATGTCCTAATCTGCCAGTTTGGGTTGGGTAGCCTGACTGAGCGAGGAGGGCTGACAGTGTTTCTGTCCCAGGATCCTCCTTTGGCAGCTGCTTTTCAATTTCATCTGCTTTATTTTTTTCCTAAGGAAATGAGATCTTTGACCTTTCAATGTCCATGGCAGTGGATGATTGCCACTTTGATGGGCTTCCAGATTGCATCAAGGAGCATTACAATTTCTTCTTTGTTTTTGTTGACCTTTCCTTTTACAGTGATTAATCCTCCTTCCTTGTGTATTGTACTGCAGACGAGGACTATAGTAAAGGCATACCCAAAATCAGTGTAAATACTGACCTTTTTGTTTTCAGTCCAACTGATGGCTTGTATGAGGGCCTGAGTTCAGCTCAGTGTGCAGACCATCCTTGCAGGAGGCTCAGCTAAAATAACCCCATTCAAGGGGACCACAGCATATCTGCCCATCAGACCCCATTCTAACAGAGCTACTTCTACCCATACACAGGATGAATGCAGCATCTTCCAGGGGTCCATATTCAGGTCTGATCAGCTCGAGAAAATCTCATTGGTCAGTCCCAAAAAGTCATGGTCTGTTGGGCCAAGCTTGGTGGATACATAGTTGGCAGAATTGAATATTTTACATAAAAATTAGATGAAGATTTTTGCACAAGGGTTGTTGATACTGGGTGACCCAGCTGTTGGAGAGCCAGCAATGTCCATGATTATTCAGGAGGTCCAGTAGCACATGTGGTACTTGAGTGGTTAGTCTTTGTCCAAGGTGAGCTTCTTAGTTTCCTTGATCAGAAAGATGGTGACTGCCAGATTGTGGATGCAA
This sequence comes from Cavia porcellus, assembly GCF_034190915.1. Classification (NCBI taxonomy): domain Eukaryota; kingdom Metazoa; phylum Chordata; class Mammalia; order Rodentia; family Caviidae; genus Cavia; species Cavia porcellus. The sequence goes on along the minus strand of NW_026947509.1, from coordinate 25,593,561 downwards.
GGGTATCCACGCTTGCAAGTTTCTGGACATGCAAGCCACTATTTGCTCCCAGGGCCTGACTGTTTGGGTGAGTATCCTTGAAGCTACATGTGATCATTCATCAACAAACAAGTTGGAATTCCCAAGGATGCAGCTGTTGGAAGGGCCTTTTTTTTGTTATTGAATGCCTTTTCTTGTACTGAGTCCCAACTGAAGGCATTTGAATGTTTATCAGATAAATCATCATATAAAGCTTTTGCTTTTTCAGCGAAGCCAGGACTCGAGATGCTATAGAAGCCAGATGCTCTAAGAAATTTATAGAGCTTCTTCCTCATGGTTGGAACCCGGATGGAAACCTTGGCCTTTTTTCTTTCTAGTGTCCTTAATGATGTCAGATTTCAGATGTCTGACCTTCTGTTGGAAGATGTTAACACCTTTCTAAGATACTTTGTAGCCAGTTTCTGTCAGACATTGTAGCAAAGCTTCTGTGCCTTCCTAGCAGGCAGGTTGTAAGTCACTAGTCAGAATATCATCAATATATCAGAGGAGAATGCAGTGGTATCCTGTTCTGGGGAAACCAGCCAGATCAGTTTCCAGGACTTCTCCAAAGAGGGTAGTGAGTTTTTAAAACATCCTTTGGGAAGTGAAGTCCAGGCTAGTTGACTTTTGAGTATGGAACTGGTGTCTTCTCGTTAAAATATGAAGAGGGGTGGGCTCACAAGAGCCAACCAAAGATGGAAGAAGGACCCCTTTAGGTCCCAGCATGTGTACCATAAGGCTAAGGGTAGCAGAAGACTAAGGAGTCTATCAGGGTTTAGAACTACAGGATGGAGGGCAACCATGACAGCACTGATGACTGAAATCCTGAGCTGGAAGATATTTCCCACTGGGACTTTTTACAGGCAGGAGAGGTGTGTTCCAGGGTGATTAACGGTCTGAGTGTTCCATAGTCCTGAAGTTTCTACATGTATGGTTCAATTCCTAGTCAAGCCTCTTGTGGCATAGGGTACCGTTTGATGCATGGAGGGGTTCCACCAGGATGGAATCCCACAGTCACAGGAAAGTGGTTCATGGCCAGGAGGAGTCTTTAGCCCAAACTTGTGGAAAGAAAGTCTTGAGCACTTCTGGGTTGGTTTTATCTAAGTGTGGGCCCATCAATCACCATTCTTCTTCTTGGGGGACTGCAACAGCAAGCAGGAAACCTGGTTATGGAGCTGGAAGGGACAAAGAAATGGACTATGCCAGTGATGGAGGCCCCTAACATGGATAGGATGTCTCTTCACGGGATCAGGATTGGGCACTGTGGCAAGTAGAGGAACAAAGGTGTGATTTGATGTCCTCCTAGGCTGCAAATTCATGCTTGGAAGGAGTGAGAATCAGACATCCCAGTAGCCTGGTGATGATAATTTTAGAGGAGTAATTGGTTGGATAACCACAATGTTCTGCCCCAATCTTCACCTGTGATGGACAAGTCACAGGTTGGTCCCAATGCAGACTTGAACCATGGGCTCCTGGGGCCCACCTGGAGAAGGGAGTCTGATCTAGTCTGGCCTAGCCTGAGCCTGGCACACCTATAAAGGGGTTATCATGTGATCCAGGTTAGAGCTTTTGAGAATCTGTATTTCTTAGCCTAAGTGAGAATTTTTTTTTTTCTAGTATCCATACCTTTACATTTTGCACATTGGTTCTTGGCCAGAGGGTATGGCTATCCACAAGACTGGAAAGAGTTGAGCAGAATGGCGGAGGTTTGAGGTCTTGTTTGGAGACAATGGATGGGTGTTGGGGTTGTAGTTAGGGAGGAACTGGTCTTCCAGGTGCCATGGAAAGGAGAGAGGATTTTTGTTTGGAGCGGTAGTTGACTTCATATTTTTCTTCCTGTTTTGCCTTGTATTTGAGGTTGGCATAGACTCTACTGGAAATCTAGAGACGCTGGTTGCATTCAATCCTCTGAAGCCATCTACCTTCTGGATTTTCTTGTGGATATCTGGTGTTGCTTATGCAATGAAGGTTGCATTTACCATGTGTAGATTTTCTGGGGCCTCAGGGTCAAAAGGGGTGTGGATCCTGTAGGCTTTACAGAGCCTCTAATCAAGTCTGAAGCACTGTCATCAGGCTTCTGGTTAACAGCAGTGACTTTTGACATATTGATGGATCTTTTGCCCTCCTATTTAATGCCTTTGAAAAGGATGTGACAGCATCTCTGGGTTTCCTTGTTTCCTGCTGGGGTGTTGTTATGCCAGGTGGGGTGACTTTTGGGAAAGTCCATTGTAACCCATCCATCAAAGTTGACAGCCCATGGGACCTCTGTCTTTAACCAGTTTTTTGCCACAGTCAAAACGTGATGATGTTGCTCAATGTTGAATAAGGGGCAGGGTCAGCTGTTGGCAATCATCCTGGGTGGGATCATAGGTTTGAAAGATAGAGATGAGCAGTTTGATCATGCTGTGGTTTTTCTGGGTAGAAGGTCATATGGTGCTTCTAGGTAAGGTAGTCACATGTGCTGATGTGCTGCTAGAAAAGGACAGGCTGGGGAACAGAGCTTTCTTCACTGTTAGCCGTTGGCCTCTGGCCAGGGTAGGCACAAAACGGTAGCTAGAGGGATGGGGGATTTGGAGGGGGAGCATCCATGGCTGAGTGCAGACTGACTGCACTGAGACTGATAGGGCTTCCCACAGTTGGAGGCAAAGGGGCAGGCTAGGGCAGCAGTGTGTAGGTGGTGGAGAACTGAGAATGGAGGAGTCTGGAGCTGGAGGCAGGCTGGCTGGAGGCAGTATGACCAGAGTAGTGGTGGACAGCAGGAGTGCCAGCACCAGTAGGTGCTGATAAGGTGGTGGTACATCTGTGGCAGATGATGGATTTCTGCTAGGAAGCCTGTGCAGATGAGATGGTGGATCTCTCTTTTTGATGAGGGGTCTGGGAATGAAACACTGTCAGAGCACAGGAGTGGAGCCAAGGTGGAACATTGAGAGCCAAATTTAGCCAAGAACATATGTAGGGAAATCGATCCAGATGGCTTTTGGGTCCTGTCTCCATCATTACATCCCAGAATCAGATTTCTGTTTCATCTAATAATCTCTTCAGGGAGCCAACTCAGACTGAGTTTCAGCCAGTCAGTCTCACTGAGCAGGTTTCATTTTGATTCTGTAGTCACCAGAAAAGCCTTTCTTAGAATTTTCAGGAGACATTCCAGGAATGTTGGTTTTGATTGGTTAGGTCCCATTATGACTCCCTGTGTGTATGTGGTGTTCCCTGTTCAGAGACACAACAGACAAAGATCAGGTACCCTTGTATCAGAGAACCACTCAGATGCTTTCCTGGCTACTCCCCTCTTGGGGATGAAAATCTCTCTTAGTACGAGGTGCACCTATGTTCCTAGGCCCAGGCAGTGACCCCTATTGTGAGGGTGTGAGTCACCCCTAAGGCATATGACAGACCCACAGGACAAGCCCACTTGGACTCTGTAACTGAAGCTGTGGAGTCACAGGCACAAAGACCCAAACAGCTGGATTTGCCAGGGGTGTCATCCATTCACTCACACATTCATTCAGAAGTTAAAATATTCCGTCTTGCACCCAGAAAAGGGAAGCTGTTCAGGAGGTGATCAAGCTCCTCTTCTGTCACTTGGAACAGGCCTATGAGGAAAAAAAAAAATAACACGGAACAGTCCTACCATGGTTCAGAAATCCAGATGGCTTACTTTTGTTCTCATTTAGAGGTGGTGATGGAGGGGGGTATCCCAGAGGTTGTGGAGGGAACCTCGGAAGCCAGTCAGATGGGAGAACCACTCATCTGAGTGTGCCAGGCTGTGGTGCAGAGCGATCCACCTCCTTGACCCACAGCAAGGGCTGTTGTAATGTTTTCCCTTACTTCCCAGTCTAACACACCAGAATTTTGCTGCAAAATTGAATCCACAGCAGCCAGGAAATCTGGAGAAGAAAAAAAAAAAAACTATTGAACGTTTGAAGATCCCAGAAGAATAGTCTCCAAAGTCCTTGTCATGGTTTATGTCTGTGCCCCCAGGCCTCATGAGTTTGAATTATGTATTTGTTATTCGTTCATTGTCTAGTGCTTGGATTGATGGTGTCAGTGCTCCACCCACAAAGAGGTGGAGCCAGGATGTGGTGTAATGGCAGGAAGAAGGTGTGTTTTGCTCTTTGCTGGTTCAAGCTTGTTGTTTGCTGTTTGCAGCCCCCATGGACGGAGGCCCAGTCATGCCCGCCTGTCTTGGAGCCAACTAAGTGTGGACTGAAACCTCCAAAAACTGTAAGAAGTAAACCTTTCCTTTCCCAACTTTGGGCTTTAGGTATTTTGTCTCAGCAACGAGTAAAAAGTAACTAAAACAGTCCTGATACAAAATGTCTGTCTCCTTAATAGGGCAGTGAGCAGGGAGTTACAGAAGCTAGGATAAGCATAACCCTGAAGGCCACAACAGGTAGCTTGTGGTGAGCACAGCTGCAGGCAGCAAAGTCGCTTTTAAAACATTTACACAGAATTTATTTTTATAACAAATCTTATGATTTGGCGGAGTTCAGTGGCAGAGAACAGAAGGACTACAGCTTTATTGAACAAAATAGCTGCAAGTAGGTCAGGATATCTGCTTTACTCTTATTTTTTTTCAGTGCTGAGGAGTGAACTCAGAACCTTCACACTAAGCTATATCCAGAGACTTTTTATTTTTTAGTTTGAGACTCTCACTCGGTGGCTAAGTTGCCCAGACTGAGCTCAAACTCTTTTGATTCTCCTGCCTCAGCTTTCCAGAGTGCTGAGATTACAGGCATGTTCCACCACATGTTTGATTATTCCTACTTCATAAATTCCTCATCTCTCTTTCTGCATGCTCCCTAACACACATATAAGAGAAGAGAAGCGACTCTGTCATCTGGGTGCTGCTGGGCTGAGGTCACCTGCCACAGGTGCCACCTTCTCAGAAGAGCTCCTGACCTCCTGGGAGTGCAGCAGGTGCAGTAAACAGCCCAGTCTCCAGAACAAAGAGGAGCCTGCCCATGATCCGCACCACCAGCCTGGCCTCCTGACACTAGCTGTGCTCCTCAATCCTAAGGACACAGCTCATTCCCCATGTGTTCTGCCCACCCCTGTGCTAGCCGTGTGTCTCCTAAATGGAGATCAGGTATTGCTACTGTGTCTTAGGAAAGAGAGAGACTGGTTGTCTATGGTTCTGAATTACAGAAGACTAAATGTCCTCTAAGGCTGTCAATTCTGTGCTCTGGTGATTTCACTCACCTCAGGAGAACCTCCCCTGGATGCTCTCCAAGGCCAGCACCAGTGCCTCCCAGCCCTACCTGAGAGGCAGCACAGCCCCTCTGATGGCTTATCACTGAGGTATAAATATTGGCAGGACTTTCATGTGAAAGAAGACAGCTGTTATGAGAAGCCAGGACCTCTGAGGGGCCTGGGTACCTGGAACCACCTTGTCTTTTTCCTGAGAAGCAATGAAATCCAGAATTCTGTCTGAGGCTCTCAGAGTGCTGAGATTTCTGCACAGTGGGAGGGGTCTATAAAATTTTAATAAAAACTAGACTCTGTAAGAACCCCAGGAGAAGTGGAGACAGGGTGATTAGGAAGCAATGGGAGAAAAAGGAATGTAGTTGGGAGAGATCAGGGGAGGTCTCAGAACAAAAACATTACCTTGAGGAGAACTTTCAAGGATATAACTTTTTAGGGATGAGAGAAGAGCAATTCAGACAGAAAAAAAAAAAAAAAAGACCAGAAAGAGACACAGAGACACTGGGCAGGGAACTGCATGTTTAGAAATAGCAAGCTTCAAATCCAGGGAACTGGGGCTGCCTGCGGTAAGTCCAGCACACCAGTGCCAACCTGGGAAGAGTTTAAGATCATTGCTTCCAGTGGTTAAGGAAACGCCCAGCTTCCAGCCACACTAGACTGGGTTCTGTAGGTTTCCAGGCTGGCTGGCCCATACCCAGCAACCTTCTTTAAGTACGGGAACTGGGCTGCTGGAGGTGAGTTCCGGCACACCAGCTCCTGCCCCAGGAGAGTTTAAGATCATTGCTCCCAGTGGTTAGGTGTCTGCCCAGCTTCCAACTACACTAGACTAGGCTTGGGAGGCTTTAGGGCCCAACTAGACCATACCTAGTGACTTCTTCAATCAGGGGAGCTGAAAGCACATGAAATGAGTTCCATCAGATTGGTTCTTGCCCAGGGAGAGCTTTGAATCATCAGCCACAGTGATTAGGAACTTGCCCAGCTTCCTGGAACACCAGAGGTGGCATGGGAGGTCCTGTGAGCCTTAATGGACCATGCTCAGCAACCTCCATTCAGTCCTAGGAGTTGAGGGCATAGGAGGTGATTTCCAAAATGCCCAGGGGAAGCTTTGGAACATCAGTTGAAACATGGAAATATAGGAAAATGACAAGACAAAAGACCAAAATGGAATCTCAAACCTCCAGCCCATCCCAAGAAAGCCTAGGAGCTATGTACATAGAAGAAACACATTCCATACACCTGAAATACCTGAAATAATGGCAATTGAAATGAAGAAGCAACTCTGGGAAGATTTAAAGGAACTCAAATTAGAAATAATCTCCCAGGTAAAAGAAGAAATGATAAAAATAATGAAAGAGATGCTGAACACATCTAAAGAAGACACAGTTTAAAAATTAGAAGAATAAAATAAAAAGATAGAATCCCTGGATGAACAATATAAGAAACAAACAATACATGAAGCAGATTCAAAGAGATATACAGGAAATCAAAAATTCCATTGAAAGTTGTCAAAACTAACTCAACAAAAGTAAAGATAGAATTTTAGACCTCGAAGATAGGATTGCAGCTAGTGAACAGGAAAGGAAAGATCTTTTAAAAATAACAAGGAATCAGGAAACAACAATTCAACAGCTGCAAAATGATGCAAAGAAAAACAACATAAAATTGATAGGGATAAATGAAAAAGAACAGGAAAAAAACAACTGATATCAAGGGGCTATTTACAGAAGTAATAGCTGAAAATTTCCCAAATATGAGAATGGAAACTCACATTCAGATTGGTGAAGCATATAGAACCCCAAATAGCCATAACCAAAATAAAACTACACTCAGACATAGAATAATCACCATTCCAGAAATCCAACATAAGAATAGAATATTAAAAGTTGATAGAAAGAAAAGACAGATCACCTATAAAAGAAAACCTATCAGAATCACAGCAGACTTCTCAACACAAACTGTGAAGTCAAGAAGATCATGAAGTGAAGTATTTCAGATCCTAAAGGAAAATGATTTCCAACCTAGACTGATGTACCCTGCAAAACTGTGATTCAAAATTGATGGAGAAATAAGATACTTCCATGACAAAGAACAGGTGAAGAACTTCATGATCACCAAACCAACCCTGCAAAGAATACAAAAAGATAGTCTAGATACACATAGGAAAAAAACCACTAAGCAAGGCAATTAAACAGAATGGAAAGATAAAGATGCAACAGCAGAAAGATAACATGTCAACAATGAACCAATATATACAGTTATAACCATTAATGTAAATTGTCTCAGTTCACCAATTAAAAGAAACAGACTGGCAGAATGGATCAAGAAACAACATCCAACCATATGCTGTCTACAAGAAACCCATCTAACCCAAAAGAAAACTCATAGACTGAAAGTCAAAAGATGAAGAACAATACTTCATCCAACAGGAACCCCAAAAAAGCAGGGGTAGCTATTCTGTTTGCAGACAATGTGAACTTTAAACTAAGAATGATCCTAAGAGATAAATAAGGTCACCATATACTAGTTAGCGGAAAACTTCAAGAGGAAGAGATAACAAACTTAAACATATATGCACCAAATTCCAGAGCACCCAGCTATACAAAGAAAGTATTAACAGAAATGAAAAACCAAATTAGCAATGACACAACTATAACAGGAGACCTTAACACACCATTGACACCAAGGGACAGATAACCAGACAGAAAATCAGCAAAGAAATAACAGAACTGAACCACACCTGTGAACAAATGGAATTAATAGAAATATACAGAGTGTCCCATCCAACACCATCAGAATATACATTCTTCTCAGCAGCATATGGGACATTCTCTAAAATAGACCATATATTAGCCCACAGAACATATTTAAATAAATGCAAAAGAGTTGAAATTATTCCATGCATGTTATCAGGCCACAGCACCATGAAACTAGAAACTAATGATAAAAGAAACTGCAAAAACCCCACAAACACACAAAAATTGAATAATACACTCTTGAGAAATCAGTGGGTCACGGGGGAAATTAAAGAAGAAATTAAACAATACCTATATAAGCAAATGAAAATACAAATGCAACTTACTGGAATCTGAGAGATGCAATGAAAGTGGTCCTCAGAGGAAAATTTATTGCACTGAGTTCTCACATCAGGAAACAGAACGAACACAAATAAACAACCTGATGCTACACCTCAAACATTTAGAAAAAGAAGAGCAAGTCAAGCCCAAAGCCAAAAAAAGGGAGGAAAATATGAAAATCAGAGCAGAGATTAATGCAATAGAGACTAAGAAAATAATCCAAAGAATCAATGAATCAAAGAGTAGGTTTGTTGAAAAAATAAAGCTGATAATCCTCTAGCCAACCTTATTTTTAAAAGGAAAGAAAAAACTCAAATTCATGCAATAAGGAATGAAAAAGGTGAGATCACTAAGGCTGTGTGGAAATACAGAATATCATCAACACCTATTTCAAAAATCTCTACTCTCATAGGTTTTGATAACACAGAAGAAATGGACAGATTCCTAGAAACATATGAAGTACCAAAGCTAGGTCAAGAAGATGTAAAACTGCTGAATAACCCAATTTTTATTAATGAAATTTAAAATGTAATTAGTCCTTACCTACAAAAAAGAGGCCAGGCCCAGACGAATTCAGTGCGAATTCTATGAGAAATACAAAGAAGACTTAATGCCAACACTCCTCCAACTCCTCCATGAAATCAAAAGGGAAGCAGTTCTTCCTAAGTCATTCCTGGAAGCAAATATTATTCTAGTACCAAAACCTGAGGAAAACCTAACTAAAAAAGAGAACTACAGTCCAATCTCTCTCATGAACACAGATGCAAAAATCCTGCATAAAATACTGGCAAATAGGATGCAGCAAATCATCAAGAAGATTATATACCACGACCAAGTGGGATTCATCCCAGGCATGTAGGGATGGTTCAACATAGGTAAATCAATAAATGCAATTCACCTATCAATACAGCCAAAAGTAAGTATCACATGATCATTTCTATAGATGTAGAAAAAGCTTTGATAAGGTTCAACACTCATTTATGATAAGAACCTTACAGAAAATTGGAATAGATGGTCTTTACCTCAATATGATAAAGACCATCTATGACAAATCAACAGCCATCAGCATATCAAATGGCCTAAAACTGATTTACCTTAAAATCAGGCACAAGACAAGGATGTCCCTTATCACCACTCCTATTCAACATAGTACTGAAAATACTAGCCAGAGCAATTAGGCAAGAGAGAGAAATAAAATGGGTAAAGATAGGGAAAGAGGAAGTTAAATTATCACAATTTGCAGATGACATGATTCTCTACATAAAAGACCCCCAAAACTCCATTGAAAGACTCCTAGATATAATAAATAAATTCGGCATTGTAGCTGGATACAAAATCAATACTCAAAAATCAATAGCATTCCTATGCACTAAAAAAAATTGAGAGACAAATAAGAGAAGCCACACCCTTCACATTAGCATCCAAAATATTGAAATACTTACGAATTAATCTCATGAAAGAAGTAAAAGATCTATACAGAGAAAATTACAATACCCTGAAAAAGAAATTGAAGAGGATCTCAGAAAATGGAAAGACATCCCTTGTCCATAGATAGGAAGAATAAATATTGTGAAAATGGCCATTCTCCCAAAACTGTTATATAAAATAGAAACACTAAATCTGTTGGAAGACAAATTAGGTAACAATCTTGAAGACATAGGGATAGGTAGAGAATTCATGAACAAGAATCAAACTGCATGGAAAATACTTCCCAGAATCAGTAACTGGGATCACATTTTATTAAAAAGTTTCTGCATGTCAAAAGAAATCTCCAGTGTAGTGAAAAGAAAACCCACAAACTTGGAAAAAATCTTAGTGAACTGCCCCCTCAGACAAAGGGCTTCTGTCTAGAACATATAAAGAATTTTTTTAAAAATCAGACCCCCAAAATTCAAAGACCCAATCCAAAAATGGGCATCCAAGATGAATGCACAGTGCTCAGATGAAGAAGTATAATAAATACATGAAAAAATGTTCATCATTATTAGTCATTAGAGAAATGCAAATTAAAACCACACTGAGATTCCATCTCACTCCAGAAAGAATGGCCAGGATCAAGAAAACCACCAACAACAAATGCTGGAGAGGCTATGGGGAAAAAGGAACTCTCCTGCACTGTTGGTGGGAGTTTAGACTGTGCAACCATGGTGGAGGTCAGTCTGGAGATTCCTCAAAAAGCTGGGATTGGAAGTCCCATTTGACCTAGCTGTTCTGCTTCTAGGCCTATTCACAGAAGAACTGAAAACACCATACCACAGTGATATATGTGCATCCATGTTTATAGCAGCACAATTTGTAATCGCCAGATCTTGGAAACAACCTAAGTGTCCACCAACTGAGGAATGGATAAAAAGGTTGTGGTATTTTTGTACAATGGAGTACTACTCTGCTATAAAGAATGATCACTTTGAGATATTTATAAACAAATGGGCGCAGCTTGACACCATTCTCATAAGTGAAATAAATCAAACTCACATGTATAAATACTGTGTAATCTCCCTAGTGTAAGAGTACGTAAGATTTTATGGTAATCATGATTCCCCATTACATTGCTTTGAAATCTTATAGTGTTTTCATTCATTAGTTGGAATGGTTTTATTCTGTTTTGTTTGATTTTATTATGTGTGATGATATGAACAGCTATTTTGAAAAAAAACAAGACATTATGGAAGCCATTGCTGATTTAATATCATGTTTTCAAGTCCTATTATACTTTTGTTCTTCTGCTTCCATTGGTTCTATCATGTTGTGTCTTATTGGATTTTAATATGTGTGATAGTATAAACAAAATTTATGGAAAATGAGATAATATAGTAGCCATTGTTCATTGTCTGTTATTGGGTTATGAATGCCCTGTAATACTTCCATTCTCTTGAATTGTTTTATACTATTTTGTTATGCTTAATATTATTGTGTATGAAGGTATGCTCAACTGTTTCAAGGAAAGAGACATTATGGTAGCTACTGTTAAAATCCAGTTGTCTTGTGGCGAAGTACTGTGTTACTTACATGGTTCTGTTCTGATCTGCTTTGTTCTGTCCGCTTTTGTCTTAATCTCTTTAAAATAAAATTTAAAAAAACAAGAAAGTGAAAGGAGAGAAGCTGTCTAAAAAAAGAATTATCAATTTCCTACAATCTTGTTTTGAAGTCTTGTATCACTTTCATGGTTTTGTCTGGTTTGGTTTTATTCTGTTTTGTTTGATTTTATTATGCTTGATGGTATGAGCAGCTATTTGAAGATAATAGGACATATCATGGTAATCATGGTTGATTTTCTATTATCTTGTTTTGAAGTCCTATATCACTCCGTTGTTTTGTTTGACCTTACGTCTTATGGTATGGGCAGTTATGGTGAAGATAACAAGACGAATTATGTTAGCCATTGTTTATTCCTTTTTGTCTTGTTTGAAAGTCCTGCATCACTCTCGTTGTTCTGTTTTGATGAGCTTTCTTCAGTTTCATTTTCTTTGGTTTATTCTCTTTAAAATAAAAAATAAAATGAATTAAAAATTAGAAATCTTGAAAAAAAGAACTCCTGGGGTACGAAAATAACTGAGGTGAAAGCTATTAAAATGTAGTAAAAATACATTATGACTAAATTACAGAGTATAAAAATCTGAACAAACTAAGCTGATCAGCATTATAAGAAGCTTACTATAGAAAAGCTCAGACTCATAGATATATGTTTCCTTTTTTCTTAGATGCACTATCTGAAACAGAATGACTTTTACAGAAGAAATAGAAAAAATGAGCAAAGGAGACAGAGCCTGTGACTTTTCTAGGGTGTCACTCATTGCCATCTAGGTGTAAATTGGAGGCTAGCCACTGGTGTAAACAATATGGGATGGTCTATGCATCAAAATGCACAGGCACCTCAGGGCTACCCTCACAGGCAACGACAACTTGCCTGGTCCTCGCCATAGCCCGATATCTGCAGTTAGGGGCCCTGGAATTTCCTGTCTCCCTGCAGTCTGTGACCTTCACAACACCTGTATGACAGTTCATCAAACCATTCTTGCACTCGACGTTGCTGGTGCTGCAGATACTGCGAATGTTCCAGATGTCTTCATGAATGAAACTGTTGAAGGGCTTGCACCTCGGACTAGTCATCCTCCGTCTCTGCATCATCAAGTTGCAGTAATAATCATTGCCACCTGTCACCTGGGGGTCCACGTGCTGCCGCAGGAACCGCTGGTACATGCGATCCTGGCCGTAGGAGGGCTGCACCAGCCCTAGCCCGATCAGGGTCAGCAGCAAGAGCAGAAGCAGTGAATGGGTCCTCTGTAGATCCATAACCACCGTAGAGGTGTCTAGAGGAAGCAAGGGCCAGAGAAAAGACATAAGAACTCAGCACTGGAGAGACATGCTGAGAAAGCGAGCCGGCATCTCCTGGATTCCATTCTCCTCTTTCTCCCTTCTTTTCATGTGTAATTTCCCACCTTGCCCACCCTTGTCTTTCTAAGAGTGAGCATTTTGCCACCATGTACTTCTCTGAAAACAGAAGCCTTTCTTTTTTCTAGACAGCAGTTGGTGTAGTCAGTACAATAAGCCACAGCCAAATTGATTGTGTTTGGCTGCCCAAGATTAGATGTTGATCACAATACATAAAAAGGGAAAAACAAATCTACACAAATCTGGAGTTATTTGCCTTCTAAGATAATTACTTAGTGTGATCTTTGACGAGTGTTTTGGTCCCTGGAGGCTCACATGTCAACAGTTTGGATAGACTCAAGTCAAAGAAAGCTTATGTGCCAATTTTCATCTTATATCTAGGAATCAAGGGAGGTGGAGAAATGAGCAGACTAAAATTTCAGCCTAGCCTTCACTGTTCTTCTAGTGGTGTAAAATTGATTCTTTAAAAAAATCTTATAATTTTTCAAAAACCAGGTTATTAAAGACTGGCTCAGAATTGCCTCTTTAAAGTTTCAGAGGTTGGGGCAGGGGCAACTTGACTACACTGATTAGCCCGATGCTGCCATCTGATGGTCACTCCTGGGATTAATAACTGTGGTTCCACTGGACTCTTGCAGGGACTCTTGATTCACTAGAACACATTCATCTCCTCATGCAAGAAGTGAGCAAACTAAAGCAACAAAGACAATTTTCCAGAATCAAATGAATCCATTTATTTATTTGTGCAGTCTAAGGGGTGGCCCCAGTGAAGCCCTTAAGCATGCTAAGGAGGTTAGATGTGTCAAAGCAAAAGCTGCAAAGTTTCATACTGACCATAGGATATTACAAAATATTTATGAATTTATGTCTAGGTCTCATGGATACTATTTCCAGGTCAGCATTACTCATGTGATCTTGGGCAAACAACTCACTGTTTACTTGTCAGTGTTTCCCATTGGCACACAATCTGCAAGAGGGCAGGGATCATACTGTTCACCTGGAATCAGTGCCTCAAAACAGACCTTTAATATTATCTCAGTGATTGACTTCATTTTCCTCTGCAGGCCTAAATCTTCTCATCTATAAATGAGAGTGGCTTTAAAAAGGACTGAAAGTCCGCAGCGCTCACTAAACATATTGGAGCCTTTTCCAGGTTCAGCAGCAGAAGTCCAGTGACAATGGAAGCATAAATACAAACTATTAACAATTTAGACGCTGGTACAGGCACCAGTTGGAAAAATCGATGACAGAGTGAGCTGTGCCCTATGTCACCGAGAGGCTTTAACCTCTCAGGCTAGCTGTGTAGGCCATGTCACCAGAGGTAAGGTAAACAAACACTACCAGCAGGTCTGCCTCCTAAAACGCCTCTCACTTTTCAGGGTTTGAGCACTCAGGTCTCAGTCTGACAAGGCAAAGGGGTAACTCTGCTTTTATTGCAGAATATGCATGTTTATTTAGTACTAATGCACCTAAGGTTTCGTCAGCCTTATGTAAACTGCGATCGCTGATACATTCAGATACCTCCTCCCAGCAGGCAAACTGCGGGACCAATACTGTCTGACATCTGCCCCCAACCTCCTCATGTGTCCAAGGGGATATTCCTTTAAAGCCACATAAAGTGAGTTTGTCAGGAAGCTGGGAAGAGCCAGACTGGGGGACAGAAATGAACCTGCCCAGGTCACGAGTGCTGAACCTCTCTCACCACACATAACTCACTTGACTTTCATCAACGGAATTGGTCCCACTGCTCTTCAGGCCCAATTTACTGACTCAAACTGATCCTGTAGTCATGACAAGAATTTATATTCTTCTTCCCAAATGCAAGCGCTACTCAGCTTTCACACACCAAGGAGTTCACTTCACAGTTTATGATGAGGAAACTGTGGTCACTGTTTTCAAACACAGCCTCACCATCCTCCACAGGGAACGGTGATCACATTTCCCCTCCAGTTCTCTTCCTCCTTCTTCCATTCAACCTGCCACTTTCTTGTGGTTACTTCCTTTGGTTTTGGAATGCAAGATGAAAAGAATCAGAAACTTTGTTTTCAAAGGGCACCCAAGCCAGGCACGGTGGCACATGCCTGTAATGCCAGCACTTGGGAGGCTGAGGCAAGAGGATCACTGTGAGTTTGAGGCCAGCCTGGGCCACATTAGTGAGTTCAAGTCCAGCCCACACTACATATTATCTCTAAATAAATAAATAGAAAGGAAGAAAAAAAGAAGGAGGCATCCAAAACTTTCCTAAGAAAAGAAATTAGTTAGGGAAGACTAGAGCAGGGCTGAAAGTGTGTTTTCTTTTCCCTTCCTTGTCAAGCCTTGCACAGTGTCTATAATGTGGACACAAGCAGGACCATTTCACATGCCCTTCAGCAAATGATTTCCCAGAAATCTGGAGATTTTTATCACGATTTAGAAATTCTCCCTAAATTAGAAATTCATCCACATGCAGGCGATCCCCAAAAAGAGCTTTTTTCATTTGTTTGTTTTACATTTTATCTTATGCATTTCTTTTCCTAGTCACGTACTGGGGCCCAAAGGACCTAAGACAGGAAAAATAGCTTCATTCAAATGGATGAATGGCTAGAAACAGTGTAATACAAACAAATAGAACAGATTATCCAGGAGAAAGGATCTTACAAGAGTCTGGCTGTCTCCGTCCAACTGGAGATGGGTTCAAATGTTGGCTCCTTGGAAACAGGTTCCAGCTGTGTGCACCTAGAGGCTCTCCTGGTTCTGATAGTGTACTACTCATATAAAGGGGTGGGGGAGCAGATACACGGCTCACCAGACTCGGCAGAAGCGTGCAGACCAAGGGCATTCACCTTTCTCCCGGGCCAGACTGGGTCAAATCTTAACCACCTAAAATAATTAGAAATTTGTTCATCAGTCAAACTTTTATAAACATGGTCTGTTCCCCAAAAGTTGTCTGTTTTGATTCTTTTTCTCATTAATGGATTGAGTTTTCACAATTCATGTGCAGTGGTCTGGATCCGTAAGATACTGTTTCTGATGTTATTGGCCACTCCAAGAGCTGCTTTGGAAGAAGTATACAGAATAAAACAGGATCTTCCAGTAGGATGCTTTTAGATTATACTTTCTATTTGTCCATGATACAGTTTTGTTTCATGAAAGTATGTGAAGCAACTTACTCCATGGATCTCACAGAACCATGATATTACCTCTATAGAAGGTTTGGGGACATGTATTATCACACGCTACCTGCCTCAACCTCCCAGCTGCTATGTCCAGAATTATCCTCACTAGGATACCAACTAGGATTCTCCTTCCTTTCATCCTTACCTGTCCACAGCAGACTATCCCTGAGCACCCAATCTTTCATTCTCTAAGCACAGTTGCAAAAATAATTATCTCCAACATCACTGTAACATTGCTCTTGCAGCCACTCTAAAACTAAATTCTTTGCCTCACTAAAGACAGTGTGCTAAAGTTATCATACCCTACAGTCATCTCAGGAAAATAACAAGCGTTTCCCAAACTTGGCACTCAACTCCACTGATGCTGGATCTACAACTGTGTGATTCTTTTCCAAATCTGCAGGCCTCTGTTGTGGTCCACCCACCTCCAAGGATTCAGTCTGCTCACATCTGAGGTGACAGCTAGAACAGCTGCATTCCAGTAAACAACTGCATGTGAAATCATCATGATAATTATAATAATCCATGTTAGCATTTATCATATGAAGCTGTCATATGTATGATTTCCTCGAGTCATTACCAAGACTGTGTAAAGTAGATGGCACTTAAGTCTGGTTTGCTTAAACACCAACCAGCAGGTCAAACACCAAATAAACCCTGGAGTCTGACATCAAGACCTCTGATTACAGGAAGAAAATCTGGTCATCTTTCCAGACTCTGCTCGGCAATACCTTCTCTGAGCCCTGAATAATCCTCTTCAGTCCCTCCAGTCCTCAGGGGCACTGCCCACTAATTTCTCTGTGGATTCACAGTATTCAGTATTCACAGCTATGGAGGCAACCCCGAAACAGAGATCCCAAACTGATGGCTTATAGTGCACTGACCTGACTTTCACTCACCCAGCTCTGTGCGAAAAGCTGGTGAGTTGGCCTGAAGGAAGCCTGTTTGTGTAAGCAATTACTAGGGATGCTTGAACGGTGGATCAGAGGACAGGGAATTCAGACGGAGCTTTCCAAACCCGCTATGCCCCACTGCTGTTACCTAGTAGCTGTGCCTGTACCTAACTGGGGTTACACTCAGCAGGCTCCTCAGGGAGCTCAGCTCCATCAGTTTCCCTGGGAGCTCAGCTGCACAGTTAACCCACAGCTGTCCAGCTTCAGTCCAGGAGGAGGTTCTCTCTCTCAATGTCACTAGCCTGGCTTTAACAGCAGTTCTTGGAACTGTGAAGGGCCGGTGCTCTACACTAGCAAAAAGAGCTTCATTATGTTTGTGTTATACCTAAGTACTTGTAAAGCCGCCATATTGTTCGGTATGCATTTTTTTCCTCTGGGTGACCTAACTGATATGTTAATCAATGCTCCCCTCTGTAAAGAATTGTAAATCCCTGGGAACCTAACCTAATTGATATGTTAACCATTGTTCCCCTCTATAAATAACAGATTTGGTGCTAAAACAAGCTGACAAAGGACTGTTAATTACTGCTAGACTAGTCTGTCCTTTGCTAAGAGAAACATTTCCCTAGCAGATTTCCTGATCCATGCCCATAACCCCTTACTTTGTAAACTGTGATATCTACAAAAGGCTAGAAAGCTTTGAGGCGGACACAGCTTTTGTATACTCTAACTGCACTGTGTCACTGAGCCCAAGATAAAATAAATCAGCGTTGCTTTTTCAAAAAACATGTTTTGCCCCATTTTTGGACTCTGGGGGGGGCTCATTTGTGGATTACAAGATTTGGGTTTCACCCAGGAGTACTGGGAGACCCCCCCTCCAAATTGTTTTTTCACCAATCAGCTAAATATCTGTAAGTATTTGGGGTTTTTTGCCTGTTTGTAATCTGAGTGCACACATTTGTAACTGCAGATAAAATGAGACAAATTCTGGGGGCCTTTTTGCCTGTTTTGTAATTTAGGGCTTTTGGGGCCCATTTGTAACTTTGAGCTTTAGCTCGTGTGGTGTTTTTTTGCCCATTTGTAATCTGGATGCGGGCAGTGACTGCAGATGAGCTAGCGCTCCTTCTGCACCAGATTCTGGGGGCTCTCACCTGTTTGAAATGTGTGTGGCCTAGGCCTGTGTGGGGGATCTAGGCCGGTGTGTGTGGCCTAGGCCCGTTTGGGGGGCCTAGGCCCGTGTGGGGTATTGGGGCCCATTTGTATTTTGAGGCTCGTTTTTGTCCATTTGTCTCTATGTTCAGTGTTTTTTGTAATTTGGGTTGTCCACCTGTTTGAATCTGTTACTAACTTTGTTTTTTGCCCATTTGAACTTTTTAAATTTGTTACCAAGGGCTGGGGGTTTGGCTCAGCAGCATGGGCGCCTGCCTTGTGGGTACAGGGTCATGAGTTCAATCCCCAGTACGAATAAAAAAAATTTTTGTTTTTTACTAACTTAGAAGCTTGTTGCCATTTCTGTTGCAGGATCCATGTGGCTTATTGGACTCAAGGTTCATAATGAAAATTATTCCCTTTAGCTTGCCAAACTGGGGACAGAAAAACCTTTGTTTGGTTTTGTCTTTTGTGGTGCCTTGTTTAATGGTTTAGTGCTCAACTGATTACTTGCAACCTCAGCATGCCTTTAAAAATTATTTTTTTTTCTGGTTAAAATATGAATATATGTGCACATATATATGTATATTTTTGGTTTTTGAAAATCATATCAACTTTACCAAGTAAAAACAAGGTCATACTGTGATTGAGCCAGTTAAGAAAGTTACAGTTTTTAAAATGTAGCATTTTAATGTGGTGAAAGGACATAAAATGATTAAATATGTTTTAGACTATTAAAAGAAAGTCACTTCAAAGATTTTGTTAAAGGGGCCTGCAGAGGAGGAGCTGGGCAGATCTGGGGTGCCCTCACCGGCCTCTCTGCGTGTCTGGAGGACTCTGGATATCTGCGCCCAGACTGCTGGAGTTCCCTCAGGCTTCCAGGTGCAGTGAAGGAGAGAGGTGGGTTTGAGGCTTCCACATCAGCCTCCCCATTCCCGGCTTCATTTGGAGACCTGCTGAGCTCCCCATAGGTGGGCTGGCCCACACTACCAGCCTAGCCCAGCCTGTTTAGCTGCCGCGCCTGGCCATAGGTCTGCAGAGGAGGAGCTTGGCAGATCTGGGGTGCCCTCACTGGCCTCTCTGCGTGTCTGGAGGACTCTGGATATCTGCGCCCAGACTGCTGGAGTTCCCTCAGGCTTCCAGGTGCAGTGAAGGAGAGAGGTGGGTTTGAGGCTTCCACATCAGCCTCCCCATTCCCGGCTTCATTTGGAGACCTGCTGAGCTCCCCATAGGTGGGCTGGCCCACACTACCAGCCTAGCCCAGCCTGTTTAGCTGCCGCGCCTGGCCATAGGTCTGCAGAGGAGGAGCTGGGCAGATCTGGGGTGCCCTCACTGGCCTCTCTGCGTGTCTGGAGGACTCTGGATATCTGCGCCCAGACTGCTGGAGTTCCCTCAGGCTTCCAGGTGCAGTGAAGGAGAGAGGTGGGTTTGAGGCTTCCACATAAGCCTCCCCATTCCCGGCTTCACTTGGAGACCTGCTGAGCTCCCGATAGGTGGGCTGGCCCACACTACCAGCCTAGCCCAGCCTGTTTAGCTGCCGCGCCTGGCCATAGGCCTGCAGAAGAGGGGCTGGGCAGATCTGGGGTGCCCTCACCGGCCTCTCTGCGTGTCTGGAGGACTCTGGATATCTGCACCCAGACTGCTGGAGTTCCCTCAGGCTTCCAGGTGCAGTGAAGGGGAGAGGTGGGTTTGAGGCTTCCACATCAGCCTCCCCATTCCGGCTTCATTTGGAGACCTGCTGAGCTCCCGATAGGTGGGCTGGCCCACACTACCAGCCTAGCCCAGCCTGTTTAGCTGCCGCGCCTGGCCATTGGTCTGCAGAGGAGGAGCTGGGCAGATTTGGGGTGCCTGCATCGGCCTCTCCATGTGTCTGGAGGACTGTGGATATCTCTGCAACCAGAGAGGGTCCACAGGTTCCTGAAGCACTGCGGCCTGTGGTGAGTACCCTAACCCGGCTGCGATTGAAGAACTGTGGAGCTTCCAAGGGGCAGGTGGGCGCACAGTGTCTCTGAGGCCCAGCTTGTCTGGAACTGTGGAGTTCTGAGCAGGCAGAGGAGGGCCACTGGTTCTGTAGGCCTAATGGCTTGGGGTAGCGTGGCGCCAGAGTCTCAGTAGCTCCAAACATAGAAGGGGATTTTCAACAGATCCTGAGGAAGCTTTCAAATAACACTTGAAACACAGAAATATAGGAAAATGACAAAACGAAAGACCAAATTACAACCTCAAACCTCCAGCCCATCTCAAGAAACCCTAGGAGCGATGTATATAGAAGAAAATATATCCCATCCACCTCATATATCGGACACAATAGCCACTGAAATTGACAAGCAACTCCAGGAAGCTTTAAAGAAATTCAAACTCGAAATAATCTCCCAGATAAAAGAAGAAATGATAAAAGAAATGAAAGAGATTCTAAATATATCTAAAGAAAACACAGATAAAAAATTGGAGGAACTAAACAAAAAGATAGAATCCCTAGACGAGCAATATAAGAAACAAACAGAATACATAATGCAGATGCACAGAGATATACAGGAAATAAAAAACTCCACTGAAAGTTGTAAAAACCGCCTTAATGAAAGTGAAGATAGAATTTCAGACCTTGAAGACAGGATTGCAGCTAGTGAACAGGAAAGGAAAGATCTTTTGAAAATAACAAGGAACCAGGAAACAACAATTAAACAACTGCAAGACGATGCAAAGAAGAATAACATAAGAATGATAGGGATTGATGAAAGAGAGGGAGACAACATGAAGGATGTCAGGAGGATATTTAGAGAAGTAATAGCTGAAAATTTCCCAAGCATGAGATCAGAAACTGACATCAGGATCAGTGAAGCATATAGAACTCCAAACAGTCATAACCAAAATAAAACTACACCCAGACATATAATAATCACCATCCCAGAAATCCAACACAAGAATAGATTATTAAAAGCTGTCAGAGAGAAAAGACAAATCACTTGTAAAGGAAAACCTATCAGAATCACAGCAGACTTCTCAGCACAAACGATAAAGTCAAGAAGAGCATGGAGTGAAGTATTCCAGATCCTAAAGCAAAATGATTTCCAACCAAGACTGATGTATCCTGAAAAACTATCATTCAAAATAGATGGTGCAATACGATACTTCCATGACAAAGAACAGCTGAAGAACTTCATGAACACCAAACCAACCCTGCAAAAAATATTGAAAGACAGTTTAGATACACAAAGGAAAAAAGCACTAAGCAAAGCAAATAATTAAACAGAACAGAAAGATAAAGATGCAACAGCAGAGAGATAACATTCCTACAATTAACCAGCATTTAACAGTAATAACCGTTAATGTAAATGGTCTCAATGCACCAATCAAAAGAAATAGACTAGCAGAATGGATCAAGAAACAAAATCCAACCATATGCTGTTTACAGGAAACCCATCTAACCCAGAAAGATACTCACAGACTGAAAGTCAAAGGATGGAAAACAATTCTTCATGCAGCAGGAATCCAAAAAAAGGCAGGAGTAGCCATTCTGTTTGCAGACAACGTGAACTTTAAACCAACAATGACCATAAAGGACAAAGAAGGTCACTACATACTCGTAAGGGGAAAACTCCAAGAGGAAGAGATAACTATCTTAAATATATACGCACCAAACTCCAGAGCACCCAGTTATATAAAACAATTATTAACAGAAATGAAAACTCAAATTATCAGTAACACAATTGTAACAGGAGACCTTAATACACCACTGACACCAAGGGACAGATCAACCAGACAGAAAATGAGCAAAGAAATAACAGAACTGAATCACACCTGTGAACAAATGGGTTTGATAGACATATACAGAATGTTCCACCCAACAACATCAGAATACACATTCTTCTCAGCAGTACATGGATCATTTTCTAAAATAGACCATATATTAGCTCACAGAACATATTTAAGCAAATGCAAAAGAGTTGAAAACATCCCTTGCATATTATCGGATCATAGCGCTCTGAAATTAGAAATTAATGACAAAGGATACTGCAAAAATTCCGCAAACACATGGAAACTAAATAACACACTCTTGAGTAATCAGTGGGTCACAGAAGAAATTAAAGAAGAAATTAAACAATACCTAAAAGAAAATGAAAATGCAGATACAACTTACTGGAATCTGTGGGATGCAATGAAAGCCGTTCTGAGAGGAAAATTTATTGCACTGAGATCCCACATCAGGAAAACAGAATGAATACAAATAAATAACTTGATGCTACACCTCAAACAGCTAGAAAAAGAAGAGCAAGTCAAGCCCAAAGCCAAAAGAAGAGAGGAAATTATAAAAATCAGAGCAGAAATCAATGCAATAGAGACTAAGAAAACAATCCAAAGAATCAACGAATCAAAGAGTTGGTTCTTTGAAAGAATAAATAAAATCGATAAGCCCCTAGCCAACCTTATTAAAAAAAGGAAAGAAAAAGCTCAAATTCATGCAATAAGAAATGAAAAAGGAGAAATCACTACAGACCCAATAGAAATACAGAGGATCATCAACACCTATTTCGAAAACCTCTACTCTCAAAAGTTTGATAACACAGAAGAAATAGACAGATTCTTAGAAGCATATGAAGTACCAAAGCTAGATCAAGAGGATATAAAACTGTTGAATAACCCAAACTCTGCTAATGAAATTGAGAATGTAATTGGGTCCTTGCCCACCAAGAAGAGCCCAGGCCCAGATGGATTCACTGCAGAATTCTACAAGAAATATAAAGAAGACCTAATGCCGACACTCCTCAAACTATTCAATGAAATTGAAAGGGAAGCAATCCTTCCTAAGTCATTCCTGGAAGCAAATATTACTCTAGTACCAAAACCTGAGAAAGACCCAACTATAAAAGAGAACTATAGACCGATCTCCCTAATGAACACAGATGCAAAAATCCTCAATAAAATATTGGCAAATAGGATCCAGCAAATCATCAAGAAAATTATACACCATGACCAGGTGGGATTCATCCCAGGAATGCAAGGATGGTTCAACATACGCAAATCAATAAATGTAATCCACCATATCAATAAAGCCAAAAATAAGAATCACATGATCATCTCTATAGATGCAGAAAAAGCCTTCGATAAGGTCCAACACTTATTCATGATAAGAACTTTACAGAAAATTGGAATAAATGGTCTTTACCTCAATATAATAAAGGCCATTTATGACAAACCAACAGCCAGCATCATACTAAATGGCCAAAAATTGAAAGCCTTTACTTTAAAATCGGGTACAAGACAAGGATGTCCTTTATCACCACTCCTATTTAATATAGTACTGGAAGTACTAGCCAGAGCAATTAGGCAAGAAAGAGAAATAAAAGGGGTAAAGATAGGAAAAGAAGAAGTTAAATTATCATTGTTTGCAGATGACATGATACTCTACATAGAAGACCCCCTAAACTCCATTGAAATACTCTTAGATACAATAAATAAATTCAGTAATGTGGCTGGATACAAAATCAATACTCAGAAATCAATAGCATTCCTATACACGAACAACAAAATTACAGAAAGGGAAATAAGAGAAACTGGACTATTCACATTAGCAAGCAAAAAAATGAAATATTTAGGAATTACTCTTACAAAAGAAGTGAAAGACTTATACAGTGAAAATTATAATACACTGAAAAAGGAAATTGAAGATGATCTCAGAAAATGGAAAGACATCCCTTGCTCATGGATAGGAAGAACAAACATTGTGAAAATGGCCATTCTCCCAAAACTGTTATACAGATTCAATGCAATCCCAATAGAAATACCATCAACATACCTTATAGATCTAGAGAAATTACTCCTAAATTTCATCTGGAACCAGAAGAGACCTAGAATCGCAAAGGCAATTCTAAGCAGCAAAGACAAAGCAGGAGGCATCACAATCCCTGACTTGAAGTTATACTACAAAGCAACAGTAGTAAAATCAACATGGTATTGGAATCAAAACAGAGCTGAAGATCAGTGGAATAGATTAGAAGATACAACCACAACTACGAACACACTCAACCACCTTAGTTTTGATAAAGGAGCCAAGCAGATTCACTGGAAGAACGACAGTCTCTTTAATAAATGGTGCTGGAAAAACTGGCTCTCCATTTGCCGAAAACTAAAGCTAGACCCATGTCTATCACCATGTACTAAATTAAAATCTAAATGGGTCAAAGATCTGAATATTAAAACAGAAACACTAAATCTATTGGAAGACAAAATAGGTAGAAACCTTGGAGACATAGGAGTAGGTAAAGAATTCATGAACAGGACTCAAACCGCACGGGAAATACTTCCCAGAATCAATAACTGGGACCACTTCTTATTAAAAAGTTTCTGCATGTCAAAAGAAATCTCCAGCATAGTGAAAAGAAAACCCACAAACTGGGAAAAGATTTTAGTGAACTCTCTCTCAGACAAGGGCCTCTTGTCTAAAACATATAAAGAATTAAAGAAATTCAGACCTCCGAAATTCAAAGATCCAATCCAAAAATGGGCATCTGAGATGAATATGCAATTCTCAGATGAAGAAATGCAAATGGCAAATAAATACATGAAAAAATGCTCATCATCATTGGTCATTAGAGAAATGCAAATTAAAACCACACTGAGATACCATCTCACTCCTGAAAGAATGGCCAGGATCAAGAAAACCAACAACAAATGCTGGAGAGGCTGTGGGGAAAAAGGAACTCTCCTGCACTGCTGGTGGGAGTGTAGACTGGTACAGCCTTTGTGGAGATCTGTCTGGAGATTTCTCAAAAAGTTGGGACTGGAAATCCCATTTATTCCAGCTATTCCACTTCTAGGCATATTCCCAGAAGAACTGAAAGCATCATACCACAGTGATATATGTGCACCTATGTTTATAGCAGCACAATTTGTAATCGCCAGATCTTGGAAACAACCCAAGTGCCCATCAACTGAGGAATGGATAAAAAAGTTGTGGTATTTCTATACAATGGAGTATTATTCAGCTATAAAGAAGGATCACATTGAGATATTTATCAATAAATGGGCGCAGCTTGAGACCATACTCATTAGTGAAATAAATCAATCTCGCATGTATGAATACCGAATAGTTTCCCTAATGTAAATAATGATTCAAATATATAAAAATATGTGGTAATCATGATTCCCCATTAGGTGGCCTTGAAGCCTTATAAAGTTTTCACTCATTAATTAGAAAGGCTTTATTCTGGGCTTCTTGATATGAAAATATTTGAAGCTAGAGTATATGAAGTTTTATCCAAATATTTCAAGGAAAAAGACACTATGGTAACTACTATTAAGTCAGGTTATAAGGTGGTGAAGTACTAGGTTGTTGAAACAGTCATGCTGTGACCTCTATTGTTATATTGTTATGTCCTGTTTTATCTCAATCTCCCCCTTATTGTTTCAAAAAAAAATTATTTAGTCATTTCTTATGTTTGTCTTAATTAAAGAAAAAATTCAAAAAAATTAGGATATATAAATAGTAACTCTTTTCGATTTCCTATTAACTTGTTTTGAAGTCCTGTAGTACTCCCACAATCTTGTTTTGACTGATTAGACTCTGTTCCATTCTATATGATAGTATCAAGTTTGAAGACATAGGCAACTACTTTGAAGACAATAAGATTCACTAAGATACCCATTCTGGTTTGACTATTGTCTTCTTTGGAAGTCCTGTAATGTTTACAATGCCTAAGTTTTATTGGTCTTGTTCTCTACTGTTTTGTCCAACTTTATAATATCTAATAAGATAGACAATTCTTTTTAAGGAAACAAGGGACAACGTTGATAACCATTGTTGATAAACTTGTACTCTGTTCTACACCATGTGCTATGTCTATCCTTGGTATTGACTGACAGCTTTGTTTTGCCATATTTGACTCTATTCTTCCCCCCCCCCAAAGAAAGTAATAAGCACTAAGGAGTAATAAAATCCAAGATGTGTAAATTTTGTTGTAAAAAAGAGAGGGAAAAAAAAAAGGAAAAGAGCTCTAACGGATATAACAGCAAGTGTGTTTGGGGGTGTTAAATAGCTGACTTTATCAATGTTTTTGGAACATTGAACACAGCTGTTTGCAGTCTCCCTGTTTGAATGTCCACCTTGTGTTCTTTGATACTGTGATTTGAGGAACTATTTTCAAGAAGATAGTGTGTAATCTACTAGCAGGTGATTTCTTACTGTTATGTTTTTCTGTTTTGTTTTGTTTTGTTTTGTTTTGTTTTGTTTTGTTTTGTAGTTCTGTATTGCGTGTACCCTTACGCCGCTTTGGTTTGTTTTGTGTTTTTCTCTTTTTCCTCTTAAATAAAAAAAAAAAAAGATTTTGTTAAAGGTTTAATGTTATCTAAAAAGCAAGAAAAAAAGAAACAATTGGTCTTGTACTGGAAAAAGTCGATCTAAATTTAAAAGAAATAACTATTGTGCCAAACGTGATTGGTGATTATAGAGATAAAATATAAGTTCTTGCATGTGCTGTAGACATCTGGGAGATTATGCAGCACAATTAATTTTGTGACCTATGAAAAAGCCCTTTTTTGTTAAGTATGTAATTTCAGTAAAACAATGGCCTGCCACGTGACACCCTGGGACAAAAAAAAAAAACAAAAAACAAAAAAAAAAAAAAAAAAAAACAGCCGTGTGCCATCCAGATGAAACCTGCTCTCTGATCCAGAATGCCAGAACCATGTTTTCCTTTTGTCCCACCCGGATTGGACAACCAGAGGTAAGGAGGTTCCTGATTAGTATCCCCAGTTGTTCTCAGTAGCCATTAGGGCACCCCAGAAAACCCACCAATTTGCCCAAGATAGCAGAGGTGAGACAATTGGCTAATAAGTCTCCCTCAGGGCTTTCTGAAAAGATTGCAAAAGGCCTATCACATTTATACACCGGTAGCACCTAAAAATGCAAGGGCCATTAATATTGCCTTTGTAACCCAATCAGCCCCTGATATTAAGCAAAAATTGCAAAGGTTTGAGAGATTTGAGGAAATGCCCTTCAGTCAGTTATTAGAGGTTGCTTAAAAGATATTTGACAACGGAGAAGACCCTAAAAATCAGGCTTACGAGGTTTCTGCTGGGCAGAAAGACTACATGGCTGTTGGACTCTCCATAAAGAAAAATAAAACTCTTTCTTTCCAGCAGATGCAAGCCATCCAACAGATTCCAGTCCCTGTAACTAAAAAGCAAGTGCGAGAATTTCTAAGAGCCATAGGACTGACCCAGAGTTTTGGACCCCGGCAGAGGCCTGTTGCCTATCTTTTCAAGAGACTTGACTATGTGGCAGCCAGATGGCCACCTTGTCTACGGGTGATTTCCTTGGTGACCCTCCTAGTAAAGGAGGCTTAAAATGGACTTTTGAACAATTGGGACTTGCATTCTTATTCGCTGGAAACTCTCATCAAGGCTCTGCCAGACCGATGGCTGCCCAACTCCCGAGTCATGCATTATATGGCATTACTTCTAGATCTGAATACCATCAGTTTCAAGGGGACAGTGGCTTCAAACCCTGCTACTCTGCTGCCTGATGATGCCCCTCCTTGCCCCTCCACATCTGTATTGGGGACCACACTTGACAGATGAGCCACTATTCAGAGTTTCTTTGTATTTCTCCAATGGAAGCAGTTACATCTATCAAGGGAAGCGGGTCATGGGAGCTGCCATTACCACAGACTCTCAGATTCTATGGGAACCAACCCTGGAACCGGGAACATTGGCCCAATAGGCTAAATTCATTGCCCTCACTGAGGCCTCAAATTGTCAAAGTATGCTTTTGTTACTGTCCATGTTCATGGGGCCATTTATCAAGAATGGTGCTTATTTACTTCTGGGGCAAAAAGATTAAAAATGCTCCCCAAATTTTGGACTTGTTGGATGCCATCTGGATGCCAAGGAGAGTGGCTATTATCCTCTGTAGAGCCCAATGGGCAGGAGATGGCCTTGTTATATGAAAAATAATTTGGCAGACACCACTGCCCAAAAGTCAGCCACAAAATCAGTGGGGATTGAGATAGCCCTGACATTACTGCTGATCCCACCTACTTTGTCAGAGCCTATTTGCACTTGAAAGGACTTGCATCTGGGGGCTAATACCAAACCTTGCCCAGTCTGTGAACCTCAGATGCCCTCAGTGCCAATTAGTGAACCCAAAATGACAGCAACACATAGAAACCACTCGTTATTGTGGACTCTATCTGGGGAACACTGGGAGGTAGACTTTACAGAAATAGAGAAGCCTGGACTTCAAGGATATAAGTATTTACTTGTAATGGTTGATACTTTCACTGGATGGGTAGAAGCTTTGCCTACAACATCTGAGTCAGCTCTGATAGTAGTCAAAAAGCTCTTATATAAGGTTGTCCCACGATTTGGCCTCCCTTTATCCATGGGGTCTGACAATGGCCCGGCTTTTATAGCCCAAATAACTCAAAAGCTAATCCAAGCTTTGCAAATCAATTAAAAACTCCATTGTGCTTACCAGCCTCAAAGTTTAGGACAAGTAGAAAGGATGAACCAGACTTTAAAGACAGTAATAACTAAGATGGCCTTGGAAACTGGTGAAAACTGGATGAGTCTCCTTCCTTTTTCTCTTTTGTCTGCGTGATGTACGCCCTATTATTGCAGATATTTCCCCTTTTGAGGCTTTATATAGGGCATCTCCTTCTCTTATCCCTAAGATTTCTGAGGAAAAATTAGCTGATTTAGCTAATCAAGATCTTATTAAGTCTCTCCAGACTCTTCAGCCAGTTATGACTTCCATACACCAGTTATTTCAACAACATCATCCTCTGTCTGCTGCCCACTGTGAGGACGAATGCCCTGCTGTGGCGCCTGGGACACCAGTCCTTATCAAGCGGCATCACCGTGAGTCTCTTGAGCCATGATAGGAGGGTCTCTACATTGTCGTCCTCAGCACTCCAACCACTATCAAAGTAGCCAGAAAGCCTGCCTGCATTCATCATTCCCACTTCAAGCAGGTCCTGGCTTCCGAAGGTGATCAACCTACAGATAAGTGGACTGTTGTTCCCTCCAAAGACTCTTTAAAGTTCAAGATTGCCAAATGTCACTAATAATCTAGTGTTTTCCCTATGGAGACCCCAAGGAGATCTCTGTCTGACTTTAGAAAAAAAAATTGATACTTGTATGATGGAACAGAGTGAATTTAAATGTTGGTGTTCTTTCTCCTTTTGGTTAACAGCTTTAATAATGGAAGCTGCAAGGCCTTTGTTAATCCTCCTATTGGGCCTTGTATTATAAACAAATTGGTAAACTATGTCAAAGATCGGGATCAAACTATAAAGCTCATGATTTTAAAGATGCAAGGTTATAAACAGATGCCTATGTCTGAAAACTCCATGAGCCAATGACTTGGATCACTGACTAAAATCAGAGGGGAATGTTGTACACTAGCAAATGTTATATTTGTGCTATGCCTAAGTACCTGTAAGGCTGCTGTACTGTCTGTATGTGTTCCCCCGCCCCGGGATGCCCTAATTGATATTTTTTTTTTTTTTTTGTCTTTTTCCTTTTTATCGGTACCAGGGATCGAACTCATGACTGCTTGCTTGCAAAGCAGGCACTTATGCCGCTGAGCTAAATCCCCAGCCCCTCCTAATTGATATGTTAATCAGTGCTCCCCTCTGTAAAGAATTGTAAATCCCTGGGAACCTAACCTAATTGATATGTTAACCATTGTTGCCCTTTACAAATAACAGATATGGTGCTAAAAATAAACTGACAAAGGATTGTTAATTACTGCTAGACTAGTCTGTCCTCTGCTAAGGGAAACATTTCCTTAGCAGATTTCCTGATCCATGCCCATAACCCCTTACTTCATAAACTGTGATATCTACAAAAGGCTAGAAAGTGATATCTACAAAAGGCTAGAAAGCGGGGAGACACACAGCTTTTGCAAACTCCAACTGCACTGTGTCACTGGGCCCAGGATAAAATAAATCAGTGCTGCTTTTTAAAAAAACATGTTTTGCCCCATTTTGGACTCAAGGTTGGGGATTCTGGGGGACTCGTTTGTGGATTACAAGAGCGGGAACACATAAGGAATGACAGTGGGTAGATTAAAGAATCTAGAAGAGGATAAAGGTCCCCAGCTTCTCAACTTTGTTGGGGCACAACCCTGTCTGAGAGTCAGGGAGCACAAATTATAAACTGAGTCTGGATTACGTCTGAGGCTGTCCTTGTCCTGGCCTTTTGAGCCAGATTGGAAGGAGGAAATTCCCACCGGTCTTCTGGCTGCAGCTGAAAGCCCCAGGGCTAGTGATGCTGTAGCTCACAGGGCAAGACAAGCCCTAATTGAAGATAAGGCACCTGGGAAGTTTGTTTCCTTATTTCCCCTCGACTTGTCCTTGCAAGAGTGCTTTGTTCCTCTTACTAAACATTCTGTTCCAGGAAACACTCACTGCCCTGCACCCATTGTCTCTGACACAGCTGTAATCAATAAATACCAAAGTCCAACTTCCCCTGGCCTTTTGTTCCTTGAAAACAACTGGCCATCCCATGTTCCTGCTGTCCCTTGCAGGGTCTCCAATACCCTATCTTTGCATTTGTCCTCTTCCCTTCTCCATGTGCCCTCACCCAAACCCTGATCTAAAAGAAAGAAGGTCGGGGTAGTGTGAAGAAGACTAAGCAAAGCTTCACAAGCACCTTCTCTCCATGCTTGGTACTTCAGGGGAGATGGAGTCTCTGACAAGGAAGAGGCAGACTTGCCCCTGCCAGGACTACCAAATGTCAAAGTTTGTTCTGCCAAGGGCTAAATTTCCAAGTGTTTCAGGAGCAAAGAGAAATAACAGGACATGGGACCTACATGACAGGGGCTCTACTGGCATCCAACACAGTAGCCAATGTTCTGTTTTCTTTGTGGGAAAACATATCATTTGCAAGTGGTGCTTATTTTAAATGAACAACATAGCACTTTTTAAAGAACCACCAAAGAACTGAGCTCTTAAAAGTTACCAGCCACTTGTTTGTAGGGAGGACGGCTGCCAGGCTCATTGCAACATCTCTAAGGTCTTATCAGTCACTGATTGACTCAGCAGTCCCACAGCAAGCAGCAACGGACACCCACAGCCTGAGAGGACTTCAACACCATGGCCGAACTCTGCTGGCTCACATAGGTCTCCACTCTAACCCAGGACACATGCACTCACACCCAGCATCGTGGGCTGAAGTGTTGCTCAAGCACAAACTGGCTCGGCCTGAGCAGCTTCTGATTTTAGAGTTAGCCCACACTCCCGGGGAACATGGACAGATGCCTTCCTCCACCTCTGGCCCTGCCCCTGACACTGGGGAGAGTTCACAACCTGCTCACAGCCTTGACAATCCAGAAAGGCATTTTTGCTTTTCTCTTGAACTTGACACAAGAAGTTATGTTGAAACAGAAAATGGGAATTTTAAATGCAATACTTCATTAACAAGCACCTAAATTCTTACTCATGTGTTTCCAAATCCGACCAGGAATTAGTCTACTAATGAACATTATATCTTTGTCAGTAATTTAATACAAGTGAAGCAACTGACAATTGAGAAAAGCTACATATTTTTTAAAGTTCTGACAACTTGAAAATCATTCCTATTTCCTGGACTCTCTTTCTTTGTCTCTCCCAGAAGCTAATCGTCCTTACACATAGAAAGCAGGACTCTCTACTTCCAAGAAATCAGATGGTAGCACACTTTCCCCCTTTATATAAAGCATATGTGTCTGATGCCATCTTTAGGGCTGATTGTAAAACAGGTGGTAGAGGGAATGAAGTACACGTTCTCCAAATTTCCTTTGTAAGGCTAACACTTTGGTGTCTACAAACATGACACTGATGCTAATTCACAAAAGCAATGATTAAAGGAGGTAAACCCACATGTAAGGAGCACCTGGCCTCCAGGAAATGAGCACTGTTGACTGAGGGGAGAATGGGGACGAACTCTTATATCTCCGAAGACAACCATTAACAACCCTTTGTCAAGGAACGTTGGGTTTTGTGTCCACCCAATTTCCCACTGTTTACAGAGTCTTTGCTCAAATACAGATTATATGAAAAGTCCTGAAGGCTTCACCAGCTGACACTGGTTTGCAATTTACTCATACGTTTAATTTGAATCATAGGCAAATGCGCTGAACAATAACTTGACAGCCATTTTATTGCTTATAACCTGACATCCACGCTCTGACCGTGGCGTGGCACTCTGACCAAGCACACTGGTTCCTGGGTGGCCCCATCCTCTCTGTCAAGCTGTAGTTCATCTCCACATTACTGCAGTACTTTCTTTTATCCAAGAGTCATGCTGCTAACACTGCAGCAGTCCATGCATTGTAGAATAAGACAAATAAGACAGAGAGTGATCTCTGAGACCATCTGCCAGTCCCTCCCCAATTTTACAGATGAGGAACCTGAGGACCTGAGAAAGAGATACTAATTGCCCATGGAATAAAAAGTATCCTTCTGCACTAACTAGTTGGTAGCTGTGCAGTTAAGTAATTCTTAGTCTACTGGAGCCTGCTTCTGGGAATTTGGTAATATGCTAGTTAGATAAATATAACCTGAGATCCCATGCAGTTCCAATCAAAACTTCAACCAAGAGGCTGATTTCTGGGCCAGCTATCACATCACCTTGTCTGCCTATGAGTGCTACAGAGGGTATGAGCGGCACTTCCTCAATGGGTACTACCAGAATTCCCACAGCAGCAGCAGTCCTATTCTCTCAAGGGAGACCTGAGCTCCTGGACCCTGGTAGACAAGGTGTTTCTTATCTCCTAGTGCAAAGGTGAGGTAGAGTATAAACGTGAAAGAATGGGTGAGAAGAAAGCTACATGCATGACGTGACTCAGCTAAGAGCATGGAAAGGAGATGCTGCAGTGCTTAGACCCCTCAAAGACACCTGTGACCATCACCCAAACTGTGACACTGAAATCACACTCAGGTGATGAGCCCTGGGCTTCTGCTCTCCAGAGATCATGTTGACTCAGCAATAGGATGGTGCGGTTACTGGGACCAGGCTATAGAGCTTGTGGATGACAGGGCTGCAAGGAATAGAACCTTCTAGAAGTTTGCAACTGTGGTGATGCCTTCTGGGGTGGGGCATCAATGTCCATCCTATGCATAGCATGAGGGGCTGCCTGACCCTCTCATCCTGAAGAATGGAGTTGCTTCTTTAGTCCATCTTCCCCACTGTGGGAATCATTGCTGTCTGGGTACTTCTCAGAGTTGCAGTCCTTGAAAATGTGCCTGCTTTCATAATATGGAAGAAGATATAGAAGCAAAGAGAGGCAAGCATGCTCAGGCCACCTACAGGAACAGCCCCTGGGGCTCTGGCTATCACTCGTGCTTCTCATGGAAGACAGCTGCTCTGGTGGGACTGAGAAATACAAGATTTTCCAACACCCAGCCTTCCACTCACATGCCCTGTGAGTCCAAGAGCTCCTGACTTCTTTTTCTACAGCTGACATCCAATTATATTCATATCCGTGCTCCTATTAGCATGATGCAAGGAAATGGAAAGACCAACTCTGAGTACCGATGAGGCTTCTTCTCTGCCAACTTTCATGTGATAGCAGAGATATGTCATTATGTTGCAGAGCCGCAACTTCTTATTTTCCTAATGGAAATTAAAATCTGTATAAAATTGCTTTTAATAGCTTCTTTTATTAGTGCATATTGTAATTAGTCTCATTTTGGCGTATAGGTACTTGTACATAACAGTTATTTTCACCCCAACAGTTATCCTCCCCGCTTTTTTCCCTATCCTCCTTCCCTGCTATCTCATCTCTAAAAGTCTCTCTCTCTTTTCTGTCTTGTCATCTCTCAGTTTTCCCCTTTAATGTTTTTTAAGATTCCACAAATGAGAAAAAAATGAAATCTTTTACTTTCTGAGTCTGCTTTATTCTACTTAATATGATGATTCCCCACTCCATATATTTTTCAAAGAACATGATTTCATTCTTCTTCATGGCTGGACAATATTATGTTGTGTATTTATATCACATCTTCTTTATTCATGTATTAATTGACAGGCACATGGACTGATTTCATAGTTTATATACTATTGTGCCACAACAAACAAGAATAGGCAGTATTTCTATGGCATGTTGATTTTAATTCTTTTGGGAACATACCAAGTAGAATAACTAGATCAAATGGCAGCTCTATTTTGTGTGTGTATGTGTATGTGCTTGCGTGCATGCATGTGCATTGGATTTAGCTATATCTGAAATCTTTTATCTTTTTTACTTTGAGGCAGGATCTCTCTAAATTGCCCCAGCTGGATTCTAACTTGCAATCCTCCTGCCTCAACCTCCCTGCTGGGATTACAGGCACGCACCATCATGCCAGTTTTCTATTTTTAGTTTTTTGAGGAGACTCCATACTGATACCCACAGTGGCTATACTAGTTTACATTATCATCGACAGCGTAGGAGGAGCACTCACTAATTCTAAAGGATATAGAGAAATACAAGAATAGCCACTTTCTTAAAGAACACTTTAAGAAAGCAGGAGCATTTGCCGTACCAGAATACACATGGGATGGAAAACAACATCTTGTTCATATAAAAGTCCAGTATCCGTTCACTGGCAGGCAGCCTTATGCCATGTGTTTAGTCAGGGCCACAGACTGCTTCCATCTGGAGGCTCTGCAGATTCCCTGCTCCGCTGCACTCAGCTCACAGACAGAAGGCAGCGTGGTTCTTAGAAGAACATTCTTTAACTGCCTTAGCCAATTTTCACAGCATGACATACATTTCTTTGGCTCTCATTATATAGGCAAAAAGTTAATCACATGTTCCACCCCGGTAAGTGGGTGAGTGTCGTTTCCTAGCAGGAACTCTGTACTACGCAAGGGAGCCCACAAGCCCAAAGGTGGCTAGCTACTTACCACCACAGCAGTGTATGTGGTGCTGCTGATTTAATCTTTCACAGATAAAAGTCACACTGAAGTTAGAGTGTATTCTGACTAATATAGACTTTTATTTATGTAGGTTTCATATATAAAGAAGTCTTTTCTTGAGTTAAGAGAATATAAAAATAGATCATTTGACTGGAGGGAAATGGGCACTTCGAAATATACAAAACAAAGTTATTCAAGAAGCAATCAGAAAAATCTACTTTAAAGGGGAAGTCTGGGTACAAACCTAGCAGGAGTGGCCTGAGTTACTTCTCAGGACACTGTAACAAGTCTGAAGGTTTCCAGGAACCAGCTGAGTGTGATCACTGACTGACCAGGTGAGAGTCAGGAGGGAGAGGTGGATTCAGAAAAACCCTTGAGCTGGGCCTCTTCTCCAGAGGCTGTCACTACTAAGCTCTGATTGACACTGTAGTAATGGAGTCCTGGGCACACACACCAACCAGCATCCTACAATTTTTTTAAACAAGGTAAGAAAGTATCTCCTGCACAACCTGCCCTCCCTGGCTCTGCTGTTTGGTTTACCAGCCTTATGGCTATGGGCCTCGCCCATTCAAACCTGTGCAAGGAGGGTTCCGTGAAGAGCCAGGGCTGGACTTGCTGCCTCCTGTGCAGGGTATGTGTAAGGTTTCCGCATTGCTCTGAAACCAAAGCCATTTAAGAATTCCATTGTTTACATCAGCGTATTCTAAGGATGCAACATTTTCCTAAACCTCCCATTTCTGATATAAAAATCTCATTTTAGTAACACATCCTCAAGAAGTCTTGCAGAAGTAAATGCAATTAAAATGCTGCAGCACATTCTGTAATGTCCAGTAAAGAGACAAGGTCAATTTATATAATATGTTGTTTTTATTTCACATTACATTTTAACATCAGGGACATGTCAAGGCAGATGATTCTGGGGCACGGGCAGAGGTTGTCAAGTTGGCAAATCATCAAAACTACAGCGAGACACACTTGTAAGGGTTATGACTACACTTGGGATTAAAGGACATGAGGCCTCATCACAGTAGTGACTCACAGTCCTCAAGAATATTGGAGTAGATTGACCACCTACCTCCATGAATCAAAAGCAAGATTGGTACAGTAGTTAATAACAGCCATATACTGATTTTCCAATAGTTGGCCAGGGTGGGT
The DNA here is from genome assembly GCF_034190915.1 of Cavia porcellus. Classification (NCBI taxonomy): domain Eukaryota; kingdom Metazoa; phylum Chordata; class Mammalia; order Rodentia; family Caviidae; genus Cavia; species Cavia porcellus. The sequence continues at coordinate 25,557,636 of NW_026947509.1, read as the reverse complement.
TGTGGTGTATTGAAAACTGGTGGTCAACTTAATACCAGCTGAACTGAGCCAGCATGGTACTGAGTATGGACCTGACAATTGTTGCCACATAAAAGGGAGACTTGGAGAAGAAGCGTTGTTGGGTCTCCTGAGTTTTTGTTTGGTGCTATTGGTTCTCCTGTTTCCATGGGTTCCCCTGGAGGAGCTTATTTGGCTTCTTACCTGACATGAACTTGGCTGTTAACATCATCAGAGGAGCTCAGGACCTTGTTGTTGCTGAGAATGGCTGTGGTTCACATTAGGGGAGCTCTGGTCCTTACTTTGAGCATCACTGCCTGAGTCCAGAGAAGATGGAGTGCTGTTCAAACTCCTGAAGCTTGTCATCATGGCTTCCTGACATGAACTTGGCTGTACCATTCTTCAGAGGAGCTACAGCCTTTGCCTTTGGCTTGGATATTGTCTCTCAGCTTCCAATGCAGACTCTTCGGCTTCTGCCTTGGATCCTTCAGCCTTCTAGCATAGACTGTTCAGCCTTCTATTGCAGACCCATTGGGTCCCTGATGCAGACTTGCATGGGACACTGCAGTAAAACTCCAGACCATGGGTTGAATCCTTCAGCCTCTGGCGTGCACACACCCTCTGCATGCGTCCTCATCCAACTCTGTGGCTGACCATTGTAAGCCAATCTTGTCATTTCTTATACATTTGTATATTTCGAGTTATATTTGTTTCCTCTAGTAAAACCTTGACTAATATAGAGAAGAAGAGGGGCTGAAGGGAGGGTAAGGGAATGGGAAGAATAGTTAAGTTTAAAAACACCTGCTGGAGTTAACAATTCAAGTTCCTAGAGAAGTTGGGTTTATGGCTGGTACGAGCGGCCAATCCAACCATGACATATATTCCATCCTCCATACTCCAGCCACCTGCTCTGGAGTGAGTGACCTCAAGGAATCCAATTAAGTGTCATAATCAAGTAGACACCAGTTCTTTCTTTTGTGTTCTCAAATAGGAAAATTGATGTCAAAAATCTCTTTCTCCTTTGGTATGTATTTAGAAGCAAGTAAGGATTATGATACTATTTTACAACTAAAATTATACCATAAGAAAGAGGGAAAATGGTCAGAATTACCTTGTGTAATTTCAAAGAAATTAAGAAATTCAAAATGCAAATGTAACCAACAGGAAAACCAGACACCTGGCCCTTAAAACATTCACTGTTACTGAACCTAAGGATGAGATTTCTAAGGCAGTGTTTATCCAAACCTCATCCACTGTTACTGAGGCTAAGGCTTCCCCTACTTGGCAAGACCTTTGGGTCTTGAGGGTGGAGGTTCTAGGCCAGCATAATTAAAGCCTCAACAGGGCTGTATTCACCCTTAGCTGATTTTGTTCAAGCTCCTCAAAGACAATATGACTTATAGGAAGTCAATGGGGAATTTAGAACTATCTGCATTCTGTGTCCTTTTCTCTTAATGACCTAAAACAGATCAGGTGAGATCTAAGAAAACTTTCAGATGATCCTGATAAATACATTGAGGTCTTTAAAAGGCTTACTCAGATTTATGAGGTAGGTCTGAAAAGATGTAATGTTATGCTTAAATCAAACATTGACTTCTAATGAGAGACAGTGGGTACAGACTTTTTTTTTTTTTTTTTTTTTTGTCTTTTTCCTTTTCATCGGTACCAGGGATCGAACTCATGACTGCCTGCTTGCAAGGCAGGCGCTTATGCCGCTGAGCTAAATCCCCAGCCCCCTGGGTACAGACTTTAATCTATGAGTTTCTGATGCATATTACAGACACCCAGGGATACATATTTCCAGTGCTGATTTAAATAGAGCCTAGCCAGAACTTCTGCAGAGGAAAGTTGCCTAGGTGACTGGACAGAGAACTCAGAATGTTTTTAAGGTGTCTTTGTCCTAGGGCCAAGATTTCTTCTGCATTATTATCTGTCTCTGTGTGTCCCCAGAGGTGATATATTTCTTTTGCACATTAGGATTTTAGAACTTTTTGTTCCAAGTTTATTTATTAGAAAGTAAGCCCTAAACAATATAGTCAGAACATTTTCATTTTCTTTCTCTCTCTTTCAAAGGATTAAAAAGCAGCCATTTGGGTTCCTTGATTATTGGTTTAATTTTCTGCTTGACAATACAGATAGAGTCACTCATAGCTTTTGTCTCTAGAGGCTCATTTCACTAAGTATTGCCACTCAGGGAAAGCTCTTGATCTTGATTGTCTTTCTGCACCTGAGATGGGTAGGATTGAATTCTTGTGTAACACTTGGGGTTATTGTTTTGCTCTTTCTCCACTGCCCTGTCCTGAGAAATAATGCAGCTTACAACAGTGATCTGTCCAAGATAATTCTCTCCTCTGTGGCTGCTGGATTTCAGGTCAATTTCCAGAATGGTGAGTTTTCTCTCCCTGGGGCCTTTTGGAGTGGCCTTTGCTTATCTCTGGGACATACTGTTTTTAAAAACTGGTCTAGATTTAATCCTGAAACTTTTCAAAGAATAAATGTAAGTTTAGTCTAAATGTTTGCCTTTCAGTTCTCAAGCAAAACTAGAGATTAAGTTCTTTTACTTCCCACTTCCCCCAAGAACAATGTTGACTGAATTTTATAACACAGACGGCCCATAAGGTCACTGATAAAACAAAACATTCCTAAGGAGTCTTATGAGTTTAGTAATAGTTTTAAACAAGAGCAGGAACTAAAGACTAGTCATAGCCCCAGTGTCCAGAGGATTGCCTCCCTCGTCATTTCTCTCTAGAACTGATCTTGCCAGGCTGGCCACTGTTCTCAGAGGTATGCTAACTGGGACTCTAAAAAGGAAGGTCTATAGCTAAGTATAGTCCAAGGATCACAGGCAAAATGGGGGAAACATTACAAGTAGATATCTGCAGCAGAGTAGGTTGGAGCTCCAACAGGCCTGTCTCCACTGTTTGGTGTTCATGCTTAGCTCCAAAGAGTGCCACCTACTCTTTCTCTACACCCATCCTTGGCCTGTGCACCACCTCCCTGAAATAGTTAAAGTTGCCTTTAACAATCTATAGCTATAGGGAGAACAGTTACACATGGCCATCAGAACAGCAGTTTTGACTATCAACTGTGACTATCCAAGAAATATGGTTGTTGAAACAACAATGAGAAGCCTATGTAACAGGATATCCCAATCAGATAAACCATTGTCGTAGGGCCTGTCTTAAATACTGTCTTTGCTTTCACAGATTCCTATTACAAGAGATATCTGTTAATTGAACTAAACAAAGTTCTGACTAGTCTATTTATAGTTACAAACTTAGAAATTGTAAAAGAATTATTGTAATTCAACATAACCAGAAACATCAGGGTAAACTCTGATTCATCAACAATCGTCTTGTGTGTGTGTGTCTGTCTGTCGGTTCAATTTGTGACTGGTTATAATGCTTACAGCTGTTTTGTTTGAGCTCAACACTTCTTTTTCCTTAACTTTACTTTTTTTGAGATATTTGTCTATAACTTAAATTGGCTTATAGATGAATGTCATTAGAGTTAAAGGCATGCTTCCACCCAGGTTTCCAGTTGATCAAAATGATACAAGACTGGTTTTACAAGTGCAATGCATATTGTTATCTGTGTACAAAACTTGGGAGTCTTTCATTGATCAAGAATACTATGTTAGTCTTTATGATCTAGTTCTCATAAGTCATCTAAAAACTTATTAAAATTATTAAGAAGGAACCCGTTAGGCTTAAAACTGCTGGACGGGTCCTCCATGGTGAATAAAAGATCATCTGCCTGGAAACATTTTATTCCAGCCTTTGTTCACTAATGGGATCCCAAAAATTTCCACAGCCTTCTGAGAGACACACTCCAATAAACATTACTTATAAGGATCTGTTGAAGCTGAAAATTGACCACACCTGTGGAAACCAGCCAGCTGGGTCCAAGAACAAAGACTGCCTGGGGGGATCTGCAGAAACAAGTGACTCTGGGCCCCAAAATTCAGGGCTGACATACATGCAGATTACTAGGCAATGGGGTGTTGTGTGACCTTAAGTTGTTACATGTATAAATAAATGCTCCTGCAGACCACAGTCTGTAACATTATATATGCCTGTACTTGTCCGCTGGGTTGAAGGTAGACATAAGGAAGTGAGGAGGCAATGACTTAAGGCCAAATGGTCATATTTAGAAGATACCTCAGCTTGCAACCACTGCTGCATGTGCAATTTTATTTACCAGTGTGCATAGTAGCAGACAATTTCTGTTACGAAAAATGGGTATGTAAAAGTATTTGATGTATTTAAAAATAGAAGAACTAAAATAACTGCTATAGATTAAACCTAGTGGTCAACTTAATGCCAGCTGGATTACATCAGCATGGTGCTGAGTTTAGATGTCCCACTTGAGGAAAGTTGCCAGCATAAATAGAGATGTGGAGGAGAAGAAGCTGTGCATTGAGGCATTGAGGCATTGTGGATTCTCTTATATGTTGCTGTTTGAGCTGTTAGGTTCTCCTGGAGAAGCTTCGTCCTTATATCAAGCATGCTTCCTGGCTCTGGAGAGGAAGACATGTGCTGCTTGGTCTCCAGGATGAACTATTCACACTGTCTTCCTGGCATGTACTCAAGCGTGCTTGTCATTGAAGGAGCTTGGGGTCTCTGTGTCACTGAGGATAGCTGTGATGCTTTTCAGGACAGCCCTTGTCTTTGTTGTGAGTGTGACTTCTCGGTTCCAGCATAGAACCCTCAACCTACCAGCACAGCTCCTTCACCCTGCTGGCATAGACTTTCTAGCTTCCACCACTGACCTTTGGGCCTTCCCATCATGGATCCATAAAAGAGACTGGTGTGAGTCCTTCTTGTGGACTTTAGACCTTCATTTGGACTCGTGGAAGGCATTGTCATGAACTCTGGGTCTCCATCTGAACTCATGTGGGACATTGCTGTGGGAATCAGGCCCTTGGCTAAATATTCTGTGTCTTTAGTGGTGTGGATTGATTCCCTGCATTTTCTTGTGTTAACTCTGGGTGACCATCATAAAACAATATTATAAACTCCATGTCCTGATTCTAATTGTTTGCCTCACAACCCCTGACTACAACAATGACACTTTCTGAAAATATCTTTTTTAAACTGATGGGAATACTACATTTAAAAATAGAATTGTTAAACTACCTCTGGACCAGTATACTCTCTGTACTTGTTCATAGAAGGTGAACAAGTGGGAGGAAAGAAATTGTGAAAAGTGTTAAGTATATGGTAGAAAATGCCAGCTTATCCAATGCTCTTAAATTACATGTATTTCAGTTAACTTTGACATACTGTATACGTAATGTATACATGACTTCTAATTGTATATCTAGTCTCTAGATATTAAGAGATTGTCAGTGTATGACAAAAATAGCAAACTAACACATTTTGTATACTTTGTGTTAAAATTCATAAAAAGGTTGTCTTTAGAAAAGGACTGTTGGAAGCATAATTGTAAAATCACATTTGACTGACACATGCTCCTGTACCACATGTGATAAGAGAGGAAGAAACTGAAAAATGAAGGATTCTAGGTCAAAGTCCTCTTTATAAAACACTTTCAGATATAATCATTGTTATATACATGTATTTTTCCAAAACCACTGTGTACAGTATATAATGGACAAACTTATGTCCATGTTTGAAACATCTAATCTTTGTAGATGTTTAGAATTGCACAAGTAGTATGTTAAATGTAAAAGTAGTAAACAACACACTTTATAGATATCATTTTGTTGAAATTAGTAATGAACTTAGGAACCAATCTAACAAAAGATCTATTCAGGGAAAATTATAATGCCCTGAAAAAAGAAATCAAAGAGGACCTCAGAAAATGGAAAGACATCCCTTGTTCATGGATAGGAAGAACAAACATTGTGAAAATAGCCATTGTCCCAAAATTGTTATACACATTTAATACAATCCAAATCAAAATACCACTAGCATACCTCACAGATCTAGAGAAATCACTCCTAAAATTCATCTGGAACCAGAAGAGACCTAGAATAGCAAAGGCAATTCTAAGCTGCAGAGGCAAGGAAGGAAACATCACAATCCTTGCCTTGAAGTTATACTACAAAGCTACTGTAATAAAATCAACATGTACTGGAATAAAAACAGCCCTGAAAATCAATGGAATAGATTAAAAGATACAACCACAACTACAAACATACTCAGCCACCTTATCTTTGAGAAAGGGGCCAAACATGTCCACTGGAAAAACAACAGTCTGTTTTAAATGGTGCTGGAAAAATTGATTTTCTATATGCCAAAAACTAAAACTAGACCCATGCCTATCACCATGTACTGAAGTTTAAATGTGTTAAGAACTAAATATTAAAGCAGAAATACTAAATCTGTTGGAAGACAAAGTATGTAGAAATCTTGAAGACACCGAGGTAGGTAGAGAATTCATGAACAAGAATCAAACTGAAAGGGAAATACTTCACAGAACCAATAACTGGGATTATGTCCTATTAAAGAGTTTTTGCATGTTGAAAGAAATTTCCAGCATAGTCAAAAGAAAGCCCACAAATTGGGAAAAAATGTGAGTCCCTCAGACAAAGGACATATAAAGAATTTTTTAAAAAATCAGATCCCTGAAATTCAAAGACCCAATCCAAAAATGGGCATCTGAGATGAACACATAGTTCTCAGATGAAGAAATACAAATGACAAATAAATACATGAAAAAATATTTGGCACCATTGGTCATTAGAGAAGTGCAAATTAAAACCACACTGAGATTCCGTCTCACTCCAGAAAGAATTGCCAGGATCAAGACAACTACCAACAACAAATGCTGGAGAGGCTGTGGGGAAAAAGGAACTCTTCTGTACTGTTCATAGGAGTGCAGACTGGTGCAACCACTGTAGAGGTCAGTCTGGAGACTCCTCAGAAAGCCAGGAGTGAAAGTCCCATTTGACACAGCTGTTCCACTTCTGGACATATTCCCAGAAGAACTGAAAACATCATATTAGAGTGATATATGTGCACCCCTGTTTATAGCAGCACAATTTGTAATAGCCAGATCTTGAAAACAACCTAAATGCCCATCAACTGAGTAATGGATAAAAAAAGATGTGAAATTTTTATACAATGGACTATAAAGTATGGTCAACTATAAAGAATGATCACATTGAGATATTTATAAGTAAATGGATGTAACTGGAGGCCATACTCATAAGCAAAATAAATCAAACTCACATGTATAAATACCATATAGTCTCCCCAGTGTAAGAAATGGTAAGAGTACCTAAGATACAAAATACTCAATAGATACAGTGAAATGATAAGAATCTGTTATCTCAGGGAAAATAAGGAAAAAGAAGAAGAAAGGGGAAAATTATCTAAAATTATATAATACGTGATAGCTAACAGATTGTGCTACAAATTCTATAAGTTCTTGGAACAAAAAGTTAACATTCTTAGGATTGGAATAATTGTGGACATTATTGTATGGTGATCTGAGGAACTCTTGAAGATCATTATGTAAAATAACAACCCTAGTTATGCTCCTACCATCTTGTTTGGAAGGCCTATATTGTCAGTGTTTTGGGCCCTTTGCTATTGTTATTTATTTGTCTTTTTTGTTTTGTGTTTTTCTAGGAATTTATTTTGTTTTGTTTTGTTTTGTTTTTCCCTCTAACATAGAAAGGATAGGTATACATGTAGAGACTCATACATGCATAGAACTTCTTCTTAACAGTTTATGAGGATCAATAATATAAAGCATGATGAAATAAACAGCTACTTTGAAGAAAAAGAGACTATGGTATCCACTGCTGAATCCATAGCATCATGCTGTGAAATCCAGCAACACTATTATTCTTTGTTCAGCCTGATTTTAGTCTGTTTTGTGATAATTTTAACATACATAAAGATATGGACAGCTATTTTGAAGAGAACAAGAGTGTGATAGCTCGGACGACGGAATAAAATCCAAGGAAGCAGAAATTAAAATTTGGGGAGCAAAGGCTTTATTTTAGGCCAGGCCTGGCAACACAGCCTCCAGGAGCCAATACGGAGTCTGAGTGCCTTACAGCTAAAAGGGTTGGGTTTTAAAGCCGAAAAACCACAGGAATGCTGTGAACTTTGACCCAGTTTGATAACTTCCTTGTAGCTAACCTTTTCTTAAGGACAGCACATTGTATTACAGATAGACTGAAGTGGGTGGGGAGGATTACAAGAAGCTGAAACTTAAAGCTTTTATGGGAAATGGAGACAACCTAAAAAGAATGGGGAGGGGAGGGGGATTTACAAGGAGCTGAAACTTAAGTTTTTACTGGAGATGGAATTTTAATCTCTATTGAAACAGTGCATACAGAACAGAAAGTAGGTGCATTGTTTAGAAGTAGGTTACAACAAAGAGACATTGTTGATTTCCCTATCATCTGGTTTTGAAGGCCTATAATGCCTTTATCATCCTGTTATGGTCAGTTTAATACTATTTTGTTTTGTATGAATTCATTGTGTGTGAAGATATGAACAACTATTTGGAAGAAAATAAGAGACAATATGATCGCCCGTGATGTTCTCTTATTGTCTTGCTTTGAAATCTGTGTTACTTACATTGTTTTCTTCTGAACTGCTTTGTTCTGTTTTGTTATGTTTAATTTTACTCTCTTTAAAATAAAATTTAAAAATTAATAATGAAATACTGTCTTTAGGAAATGAAATGCTCAAATCACTGATTTGAGAAGTATACATATTTGTGCTAGTTCAGAGAGAAAGGAGGAAAAGAAAGTACAGAGAGCTCTAAATCAATGTGGTTTGGATGAAGCAAGATTGACTACTGTCCATATGTCTATGTATTTTGTTTTACTTTCCTGGATATCTAGTTGTGTATAAAAAACAAAAGAACTCTAATTTACATCTACACTTTCTAGATGTTAAAGAGGTTGCCAGTGGATTACAGAGGTAGAGTTAGTAAACTGAAAAGTTGAGTACACTTGGGTTTAATTTCATGAGAAAAAACGTTCATAAAACCACTTAGGAAATGAAGTTATTAAAGTTCCCTCTAGTATTCCATATGCATATGCCATGTCCAGCACAACTCTTCAAGTTCCTGCAGGAAAGGACAATGAGAGGATGGAGAAATAAAGCTAAGAATCTGAATACACAGAGCTGAAGTCAGGTGGAGCCCTCTATCCAGATGGGAGGAAAGGAATGGCTTAACCACCACAGTGCATTTATTAAGACATTTGGCAGGTTGATTTCACGTGGCACCCCTTTAACCAGAAACCTGCCTGCAAGGTAGCCTGAGAGTACCTTGAGCTCTCAGAGCTGGAGCAGCTTTTTCAGGTGGATCACCTTGGGCCTCTTTGTTCTCCTGATTGGCCTTGCTTCAGCCCCACCCATGTAACTGATCTTCAGCTTCAGCTGCCCCAGCATCTCCCCTTTTTCTGTTTTGTAGTTGCAAGTGATAGGTGGTCAGTTGAGGAGCTGTGTTGGGAGGACTCTGCAGAAGACCTTCTCACACTTGAACACTTTTTATTCTGAGTGAACTTACTCATTTAGGTTAAAGATTTCTAGTCCAAGGATTTTAAGTCCTTGCATTCAGCAATTTAACCCTATACAGCCCATTAATCCATAACAGTAGTCAGTTACCAATGTAGCCAGAAATTGTCAGAAGGTGTTAGTGACTTCAGCTAGCACATTACTATGGCACTGTTTTACACCTTTTTTAGTTATATTTTTCTGCAGAATGTTCAGGACCAAGTTAAAGTAATACAGGTATTAATTACAATTAATTTGTTGCTGTCTACCAAGGTCAGGGAAATCTCCTCAGAAATTACCTTGGAACCATGCACAACACCTCTTAGTGCTTCTGTCAGTGTCAACCATTTGGATGAGTTACAGCCATTACTTCACCACATTGCTTTGTGTGAAAGCTTGGGAGACTTTTTTTCTTCTGGTGACTTTCCTTAGGCACACTATACATCACTGACCACTTTCTTCTGTGGTCCCATAATCTTGGTCAGAAGACCGGGTGATTCGCTGAGTTATAGGATGCTGCAGAAGAGGTTCTCTTATGTCATGGGCATTCATTGACCTCAGATAGCCAGGGCCAAAATATTGGCTGCCCTCCTAGCTCACCTATCTCTCCAGTGTTTTGGTCTCCAAACCTCAGTGGTTGAACATCCAGAGAAAGTTAACATTACAGAAAGTTAACATAATATTATAGTTATATAATTTTACACATAAATTTTGAAATAAAAAGTCATACATAATATTGAAGCATGACAATCATGGTGACATTTTTGTAATACATCTGAAAAGCAATTTTAACATAAAATAGCCCACTTAGTCAATAATCCTTATCTAGTACATAAGAAAATTTTACCTGACTTATTGGCCATCAGTGGGATGTACATCTCGTAAGTTTTTTTAAAGGCAAACGTCTGAATTTAAAATAAAAGTCTATCATCATAAACAGTCTGTGTTTTATATTGCTCAAGATCTGTATATTTGAAGGCATAAATACATTTACTATACCACAAGAATAACAATCACTTCTCACAGACATATGAAAACCTTTGGACCAGATCATCTTTAAATCAAAAACTTAGTTTGGAAAACTTAATCTTTTGGAAAATGACCCATGTAAACATATCACAGTTATATACATATAATATATATGATATATAGTTAATATATATACATATTAACCTTGTCTTCCACAAGGTTATGGAGATCACTGGGGCTGCCTATTAATGAACAAGAATTGGACAAATGCCTCCAGGTAACTGCTTTCTTATTCACCAGTTAGAGTCTTGTCCAATAATTTCTCCCCACCCTAAGGAACTCTTGTTTAATTAGCTTAACAATTTTTGATGACCTATGAGAAAACCAAATTTGATATCATTTTGACTAGCTGGCAACCCAGGTGGAAGTTTTTTTTAAATCTATAAACCAAATTAAATTATGAACAAATAATTCAAAAACTCAAAACAAAAAAGGAAAAGAGAAAAAATTGTTGAACTCAAAAACAGCTGAACTCAAATGAAAAATGGACAAACAAGTATACAGCTTTAACAGATTGGACAAACAGACAAGCTTCTTTAAAAAAGAGTGCACTCAAATATATTCTGAGCCAGTTGAATTATAATAACTGTTTTACAATTTTAGAAGTTTGTAATTATAAATAGATTAGTCAAAATTATTTGTAGGTCAGTTAGCAGAGTTGTTTGTTTTTTGAACTGGGAATTGAACGCAAGACCTTGTGCTTGCCAGGCAGGCACTTGTGCCACTGAGCTTTCAGAGATCTCTTATAAGAAGAGTTTGGAAGGAATAAAATATTCTATTATAATTAATATATTTTTGTGTTTTATTTTTAAAATACTGGTAATATTTGTGTCCCTTACTTTTAACTTTCAGCTCAGTTATCCCCATGCACTCTATCACCTACTCAGACCTTTGATTCCCATTTTTGGTTACCATCTCCTGGGCATCCGGGATCAATTCTATTAATTGGTCCCAGGTCAGTTCTAGCCCCATATTTGCCTATTGGCTGTGGTGTGAACTCCACAGCATCACTGTCATAGGACTGAGTATCAGCTTATTGCAAGGTAGAGTCAAGTCTTTCTCCAGGTCGGTTCAATGACACAGCTGGACAGCATGCTCTGGTACGCAGATGGTCACTCAGCATTTTCTGGAAAGATACAAGCATATCCTGGACCTCAAGTTAGCACTGAGCTGGGTCCCTTCCATTGTTCAGTATAAAGAATTTTCCAAAGGACCTTTCCTAACTTCTCTATGTCTCTCCCTGTCTCTCTGTCTCTCTGTCTCTCTCTCTCTCTCTCTCTCTCTCTCTCTCTCTCTCTCTCTCTCTCTCAGGAGTCAGCATCACCTCCAAATATTTTTTTTAACAGTGAGAACAATATTAGATTTCAAAAATGAGACAGAATTTTCCCACAGTTATTATATTACATATTGTTATTCTCTAAATAGATACTCAGACTACTAGCATTATACCTGCAAAGTCAGTTAAACAATACAAGCAGTAAGGTGGTTTTTTTTTAACTTTAGTTGCTAGCATTGCAGCCTGTGTTCCTCCGAATCAGCCCATTGCTGGAGGAAGGGGGTGGCTCTTCTTGTCTTCTGACCTGCACACTGGCTGGCAGGCAAGAGGGCACAGGTTGGCTTCTTGGTTCTCTTGCCAAATTCTTGCATAAACACCATGGAACTATTAAATTTAAACTAGCTAAAATTAAACAAAATTGAAAATTCATAAACCAGCTTGGTGGTGCATGTCTATAATCCCAGAACTCAAGAGGCTGAGGCAGGAGGATTGCCATGAGTTTGAGACCAGCCTACGATACATAGTTATTCCAAGGCCAGCCTAAACTACATAGTGATACCCTGTCTCAAAAAAGAACAAAAAATGCAACTCCTCAATCACACTATCCACCTTCAAATGTCCAATAGATGTAGGGAGATAGCAACCACTGTATTGTATGGCACAGATATTGAACATTTTTCCATTGTAGTGGCAAGTTTTATTGGAAGGTGACTCACTAAACAATAAGCTCCAATAAGGCAGAGAAAATGGGTTTTGTCCAGAAGTGGGTCTCTGGCATCTATCAAGCTGTGATGTTCAGTTCTATTGCTAAATATCAAGTGACTGAATGAATACACTCAGTGCCACATCCTTCACATGAGGCAGCAATATCTCTAGTGTCTAGCCCCTGCTTCCTCCTCCAGACCAGGGCTGCTAGTTCAGCATTTTTTTTATTTAAGGAGAAAAAGAAAAAAACAGAAAAGGGTACAAGTAATACAAAATTTAAAAAACAAACAATAAGAAATCACTAGTTAATAGATTACATATTCTCATCTTAGAAATGGTTGTTCAAGTTACAAAATTGAAACATATAAAGTGGACTTTGAAACAGTGAGAGTGCAAACAGTTTTGCTCAATGATCAAAAAAACTCAGTAATATGGTTATCTATCTTATACACTTAAACATATATGCAGTTATAACCTTTAGAGAACTTTCTTTTCTTTTCTTTTGTACAATGACAATTACACATTTTGGGTTTTATTACTCCCACAGTTCTTATTACTTTTTTTGAAGAGAGTAAAACCAAATGCAACATATCAGAACAGAGTCAGTCAAATCAAAAGGATGGACACGATAGATAATGTAAAAACAAAATACAAGGTGATCAACAATGGTTACCATTACTGCCTCTTGCTATTTTAAGAAGAATTTCCAGTTATGATAAAATTGAACAAAACAGTAAAGAATAAAACCAAAGCACTGGAGACATTACAGGACTTTAAAAGAAGATAATAGTCAACTGGAATGGGCATCATAATGATTTTTATTGTCTTCACAGTTTTGCCTATACTTTTGAACTTGGTACTATCAAGCAAAGCAGAATAGGAGAAAATCAGTCAAAACAAGATGGTGAGGGCAATACAGGATTTCAAATCAAGTTAATAGGAAATCAAAGTAGGTTACTATAATGTATCCTGCTATTTTTTATTTATTTTTCCCTTAATTAAAAAGATAAAAAGAAAAAAGTAAATAATTTTACAAAAAGAGGATTGAGATAAAAGAGAGAATAACAAAACAGCACAGGTCAAAACATACCAATTTAAGCAAAATAGTGTTTCACCACAAGATATCCTGACATAAAAATAGTTATCATAGTGTCTCTTTCCTTGAAATCTTTGAGTATAACTTCATATACTGTAGCACCAAACATATCAAGACACTATAAAACCATTCAAGAGAATGACACTATTACAGGGTATTTAGAACCAATTAACAGAAAATGAACAATGGTTTCTGTATAATCTCCTTGTCTATAACAGTTTTTACTTATATTATCATATATAATAAAATCCAATAAGATACAACCTTTTAAGACCAATGGAGACAGAAGAACAAAAGCTTGATGGGACTTCAAAACAAGATGATACTAAATCAGCACTAGCTATTATGATGTCTTGTTTTCTCCAAGATAGCTGCTCCTACCATCCGATCTTCTCTGCCTCATTTCTGTTGACTTTTTTTCTGTCATTAGTTGTCAGTTTGTCTTCTTCATTTCGCTTTCTGCTCCATTCATTGTGGCCTCTCTGCCACTATTTCTAGAATCTTGGTATTTTCCTTTTTTAGAATATCCTGCAGTATTCTCTGTAGAGTTAAGTTGGTGGTTGCAAATTCCCCTAGTTCCTCTTTATCTTGGGAGCACCTTGTTTTTCCATCAATTTCTAGGGACAGCTATGCAGGATATATCAATCTTGGCTGGAGGTTATTATCTTTCAAAGCTTTAATTATTTCCCCCCATGCTCTTCGTGATTTGATGGTTTGTGTCGAGAAGTCTGCTGTAATTCTGATGGGTGTTCCCTTGTAACTATCTGTTTCTTGTCTCTGATGGCTTTTAATATTCTGTTCTTATATTAGATTTCTGGAATTTTGATTATTATATGCCTGGGTGTAGCTCTGTTTGGGTTGTAGATGGCTGGGGTCCTGTATGCCTCATACATCTGAGTATCTTTACCATTTGCTAAATTAGGGAAATTCTCTTGGATTATTTCTGTGAGTAGCTTTTGTAGTCCATTTGTTTGTGTTCCTACTTCTTCTTTTATGTTCTTAATTCTTAAGGTATAGATCCTCTTATCATCATCTAGCCTTTGTATTGTTGCTGGTTTTTTTTTTGTTGTTATTTTTAAGAAGTTTTTCATTTCATGCTCCCATATTACAAATCTGCCCTCCAGTCAGTTCAGACAATCTGTCCTTAGTTTCTTTCAAGCTGTTATGCCAGTTTTCGATAGAGTTTTTAGTTTCCTGGTAATCTCTTTGAACCTGCTTCACGTATTCTATGTTTTCTCTATTTTCTTCATCAAACAATTCTCCCCTTTTTTTCTGTTCTTCCATTCCACCATCTGTTTTTTCTTGGGCGGTGCTTAGCATTTCTCTAACTATTCTACTTATATCTTGCTTCAGGTCGTTAATAACTTCATTCCTGAACTCATCTATGAGGCTCCAGAGATAGTGCTTTATGTCTATTGGTGCCGTGTCTGATAGTGCATGTTTCTCAGGATTGGGGGCCAAGGATCTCTTCTTGTTGCTCCCTCTTCCCATATTTTTTGTTGCTTTTATACAAGCATATATAGGAGGCCTAGTTTCTTTCTTCATCCGTTACACTTTGTTTGAATTGCACCAGCTAGGTGTTCCCGCCCATTGCAGTGTACCAGGGAGACACAGACCTGGGCAGCCTATGCTGGGTCCACCCCTCCAGGTCAACCTACTGAAGGCTTCACTGCTAGGGTGCACCTCCAGGCACTGGGACCTGGTTTGGGCTAGCCTACTGGGTCTTAATCAGTGGCGTCACATAGGTCAGGCACTCCCCACCAATCCCACTTGAGAAGGGAATATGTGAAGTCACTGCAACATCCTGTTCCAGGTAATCTGCCGGGTCCCAGTATGTCCTTTGCTGAAGCCTCCTACTCTATGGAAGGGTCCCCGATCCACTCACTCACCGCAGGTCGATGCATGGCTCCCAGCCAGTCCTGCTCTCAACTCCATTCACTGCTTCCCACTCTCAGAGCTTTCACACCTCTCTCCTTGCCATGCTGATTGGGACACAGCAGTAGCTGCAGGAAATTCAAATCGCAGCTTCCAGTGGCGTGGGGTCTGGCTTCTGCACTGAGACCTTATCTGTTCCTGTTATATCACCAGGGTTGTGTTTCCAGTTGGTTTCTCTGAGTTTAATTTGTTCCTGGGTCAGCAAAGAATATCTCCCCTTGCTTAGGATTTCTCACCCAGCACCATTCCTGGATTTGAAGTGTGGTTTCTCAGAGAGCCTCCAAAGCTGCTGCTATCTATCCGCCATGTTCTCCCGGAAGTCACCTCCAAATAATTATGGACCATGGTTTTTTGGGAAATACATTAAATCAAACAGAGTTTGAAGGGATAAATGATTTACTTGCTTCCACTGCAAGAGTACAGGGGTTGACCTCTAATGGAAACTTCAAAGATGCACCAGGAGGCTAAAAACAAAGTAGTTGCCAAAACACTGGTAATCAATGTTTTCAAAGTCAATAAAAACATCACTAGAATGCAGCAGTAAGTAGTTTTATTGCTGGGAATTCAGTACAGTAAAGCTGTCAAAAGTCTTAAAGGCTAGATCTCTCCCTCTCTGTTTCCATATTCGCATTGCCTCTGTCTTAGTTATGTTTACTCATCGCTGAGACAAAATATCTGAAGCCCAAAGTTGGGAAAGGAAGGGTTTATTTCTTACAGTTTTTGGAGGTTTCAGTCCATATTCAGTTGGCTCCAAAGCAGGTTGGCATGGCGGGGCCGCAGTTCATAGCAGCTGCAAACAGCAAAGCCGAAACCAGCAAAAGAGTGAGACACATCTTCTTCATGCCATTACATCACATCCTGGCTCCACCCCTATGTGGGTGTAGCACTGACATCATCAGTCCAAGCACTAGACAATGAACCAATCACAAATAGACAATGCAAACTCATGAGGCCTGGTGGTCACAGACATAAACCATGACAGCCTCAAAAGAGTCAAATCTCCAAAGCAGAAAACATTTTTTTTTAAATTCTAAGTGTAGTACAGTGTCCCAACAACTCACTGCATTGTTTTCTGGTAAGTAAGCAAGTAAAAAAGGAAAATACAAGAGAAAGCAGAAGAAATTTTAATAGAAACTTGTGAAAAGTTATCAAAACTTTCCAAAATTAAGTGATCATGAACCAGTGGATGGCAAGAGTCACCATTCAGATGCTCACAGGCCACAGTGAAGTATGTGAAGTGGGCATCATTGATGTAGTGGCAGTAAGGATAGGTCCCAGTGAGCTGCCAGAAAGTCACACTAATAGGATTTGTCCTCTGGTGGCAGTTGTTCTGGCCATTTTGCACTAGATGTTGCACAAAGCAGACACCAGTCACATTTTGGAGAGTCAGAGAGAAAGATGTATATGGGCTTAACAGACCCATGTTGATATGAAGCATTGAATTGTTGCATGGGATTCTTCCTAGCTGTAGGTACTGGGTTTCAAGTCACTTAGCCTTGGTTAGCCCCTTAGGCACAGCCCAAAGAGGACACAGTAACCCAAATAGCCCCTCCAGGAAATCTTATATCTTGCACCTTCTGGTCTGTGTAGGAAAAGGGAACATCATGGTAATAATAGATACCATGGGAGCAAAATTACTAATCAGCACTATTTATAACCTTGCTTCACCTTCTAATATTTCATCCCCGTTTGTAAAATCTCTGTTACACAAAGTTTCACGATTCCAGTGAAAAAAACATGAGGTCAGTGCTCTTTCCCATTGTCTGGCCTATTCTATTCTCTACTTTGACCTGTACTCATGTATTCAATAAGCCTCGTACCAAAATCTGGTTTTCTGCCTCTCACCTGGAGATGTTCACCCTTTAACTATTACAATCTCCCAGCCATCATTACCCTGCTCATGCCAACTCAAAGTTCTCCCCTCTTCCCAATGTCTGTGCTGGGATCCTGGTGAGCTCACAGCAGTGCTTAGTCCAGGTTCAGAGGATTCCTTCTGCTTCTCTTCTCCCCAGCCAACCAGTGCTGCTTGTGCCACACAAGGGAAGATGTCTTCTGAGCTCCAGGAAAGAGAAACCCACCTCTTTGCAGATGTAAACTTCTGCTGTGAGGAATAGAACCCAGATCTTTAAATCTCTTTAAACTTACAAGTTTAATATAAGATATTTATAGAGAAAGAACTCTCCTTTATGTAACAATATTACTCAAAATTAACAGTTTAAAAGAAATGATCACCTCTTGAAAAGGTTTAGTGCTTTCTTCTGGATTAAAAGCTTCCATTTTTTGAAACGGTATGATTTCAGTTTCTTAAAAGAAAAGATAAATGTGATATAACAGCTGTCAGATATTTGGTAATGCTATGAGTTACAGCAATAGATGTGCATGAATTATTCACTTATGTGTGTGTTTATTGTGCCTCATCTTGGACCACTTAGAATCAGGAATTCCTGTCCACTGAAGGCCAGAGGCAGGTACGTAGACAAGTGTATTACACATACAAAGACAAAGATGGCATTTGCAGGGTGATGGAGGACATGGCAGAGGCTGTGGGGAGACTGTGGAGAGCAAAAATTATTGGGACCCAGCCCCTGAATTGAACTTTGAGGAGCAGACATAGGTGAAGAGAAGATAAAGCCAAAAACAGGAATGTGTGTGTGGAGAAACCCATAAACATGAAGAAAAAGGGAAAATGCCAGGTCTTTGCCTTTGAATCTGTAGTTTTCTTTCCACTGGTGCTGCAGTACCTTATTCTGCACCTTAGTTTCTCCGGGATGGTTCAGACAAAGCTCCCTACATACACTCTATGCTGTAACTTCTTTTCTTTATAATCCAACCTGCTTTCAGATTAGTCTTCCTCCAGTGTAGCTATAGTAAGTTCACCATTCTGTCTAGCTTTTTCATGGTTCCACATGTCTACAAGTAAGAAGTGATGTCTGTTTGTAGTTTTTCTGCACTTAGGTTACTCACAGGACAAAGGTAAATATACAAAAGTAAATGCTATTTTATTTTATTTTATTTTATTTTATTTTATTTTCAGCCAGAATCCGGTGCTTGGTAGCCTGGGGTGGCCTAGAACTTACTACCCTCCTACTTCAGTTCCAGGACTACAGAAGAATGCTACCATGACTGGCTCAAAATTCAATTGCTTTTCTATATAACAGCAATGAACAATAGGAATTTAAAATTAAATACAAAATGCCACTTGCATTGCCCCAAAAGAAAGTGAAATACTTAGTATCAGTCTAATAAAATATTGTAAAGATTGTGCGTTACACAGCTATTCGTTGCTTTAACCTCTTATAGGGAGTCGGGCAGTGGGAAGCGGGTTGGGACTGTTAGCAGCTTGATGAAGGTATCTTCATTCATCTGCCTGGCCACCATCATGAGTATAATAAAAGCCCATAAAAGCATAAATTAGAGGGGGGGAATGGCAGCTTGCTAGGAAACTGGATAGAGAACCTCTCCAGGTAAAACAGCTCAGATGCTAGAATCTGACAACATGGAGAGGGCCAGACGATTGGAGAATGATCCTCACTAACCCAGGAGGAAACCAAAAGAAAAATAAAATTAGGAAGAGAAAGGAAAAGTGCAAGCGAAGGGCTGAAGCCTGACACACTCAATGAGACCCGTTCTGCACTGTGCTGGGTGCAGAACGATTTAAGGAGTCAGACGATTCAAGGTCACGCCAAAACCACAGCTGCCGATAACGGGAGTTGGTGAGTCCCAGGCCCTTGGTAGGAGGATGCAAAGCAGTGTGGAGTGGAGCCAAGGTAGAGAGCTGTATTGGCTCTCAGTCAGGCTGGAAATTGGGTCCTGTGGCATGAGAGGCTGACTGGAAGACATCTTAGAGTAGGGCAGAGCCCGGAACTGCGGTGGCATCAGTCAACTGCCTCTGGCCCAGAGAGGACTGGTGGGAGCAGCTTGAGCTGAACCACGCTGCTGGTTGGGAACAAATAGCCAAGGACAAAACTGTTTGGACCCTGTGACATCCGCCACAGCACAGTGTAAATTGCTGAAGGCACTTGCAGGTTGACTGCCTCAGAGGGGAAGGGCCAACCTGCAGCATCCCTGCACACCACCTCAGATATAAGCAAACTGGAGAGAGCAGCAAGCCCCCAGCTAGCACACTTTAGAAAAACTGTAAGTAATACCAGGACAGCCTGAGACCTCCTTCACACACCTATCTGAAAGAAACCAGGAACATGACAAGAGCAAAAGATGAGATGAAACCTCCAGCTGCTGACCCTGGGAAAATAAACCCAGGAGAGGTAAATACAGAAGAGAACCAGTCCAGCAATCATGCAATGTTAGCTACAACATCAGCAGACATAAAGAAATACATTCATGACTTCATAGATGAACTTAAAACTGAAATTCTAACCCAAGTGAGACAAGAAGTAAAAAAGTTAATTAAAGAAATGCTAAGCCCCTCTCAAGAAAACACAAAGGGAAGAAGAGAGGAACCCAGAAAGGAAAGAGAAACCTTTGGTGAAGAATTTAAACAAAATCTAGAATACATGAAACAGATCCAAAGAGACTACCAGGAAACTAAAAACTCCATTGAAAGCTGGCAAAATGCCTTGACAGAAATAAAAGCTAGCTTTCGAAACTTGAAGAGAGATTTACAATGTATGATTGTGAAATAAGAGACTGATTAAAAATAACAAGGGACCAAGAAATAATAATACAAAGGCTAGAAGACAACAAGAGGATCAATAATTTAAGAATAAAAACCATAAGTGAAGAAGCAGGAGTAATCACAAACAAATTACAAAGACTATTCACAGAAATAATTAAGGAAAACTTCCCAAGCATAGGAAACAGAAATGATATTCAGATAAATGAGGCATCCAGAAGTCCAGCCAACTACAACCAAAAGAGATCTACACCCAGACATATAATAATCAAGATTCCAGAAATCCACCACAAGAACAGAATATTAAAAGTGGCCAGAGAAAAGAAGCAGATCACCTACAAAGGACAAATCATCAAAATAATGACAGACTTATCAACACAAACTATTAATTCAAGAATATCCTGGGGGGAAATAGTCTAAGCCCTGAAAGAAAATAACCTCCAACCAAGATTAATGTACCCTGAAAATCTCTCTCTCAAAATTAATGGAGAAACAAGATGTTTCCAAGACAAAGAGGAACTGTGGGAGTTCATGGCCACCAACCCAACCCTACAGAAAATACTGAAGGATATTCTAGAGAGAGAGAAATAAAATAACAGGATTCCAGCAACAGTGGCAGAGAGACCTCGGTGAACAAGGAGGACAGTGGAATGAAGGAGAAAAATGGACAAATAATAGCAGAAAAATAGAATAGCAGAGTTCAGGCAGAGAAGGTGGGCTATAATTTTTAACATAGCCTAGATACACTAACAAAAAGAAACACAGGAAGAGTAGTTTAGGAGGCAGGATCCATTGAGATGCTCTGAATAGGAAATATAGTCAACCTTAAACGAAGGTTAATAAACTGAAAGTCAAAGGTGAGAAAACAAAGTTCTAAGTGACAGGGAACCAGAGAGAAATGGGGACAACTCGTCCAGCAGCCACAGATAAGTTGGAAGGTTATGACACTTTTGTGCAGTGTAGAACTACAAAGCTAGAAGGAAGGAAAACCTTGTGGCTTTAGTAAGTAAAAGAGTACAGCTCAAGATCAAGCTCAGGGGTAAAAAGGTTCAGCACCACTCAGACAGATAATGGGTTGTCCCCTTAACCTAAAAACTAAAGGAGTTAGTGGGACCCAAAATATACAAAGCATCCTGAGAAAGGGAAAAAGTGAGGAATTGCCTAAAAAAGGAAGGCAGTGGACTTTGTTAATAGTGTATCAGGATTTAAAAGCCACAGTAATCTTAACGCTCTGCTTAGTTTGATTTTATTTGGTTCAGGTCTGTCTACTCATACTAGATTTGAAGGCACAGATAGCTAGCCCAAAATAGCAAGCTATACCATGGTAACTATCCTTAATTTCCTACTAACTTAAACTGAAGCCCTGTATTACTAACATTGTCTTACTATGACTGATCTTATTTGAAACTGGTTTGTTAAACTGCTGTTTTGCCTTGAGTGATCATATTCAAATTTGGTATGCTTGATAATATTGAGTCTAAGAGTAGAGGCAACCACTCTGAAGATGACAAGATGTAAAAACATACCCATTCTGGTTTGATTATTAACTGCTTTTGAAGTCCTACAATGTCTCCAAAGTTGTGTTTTTATTAAAATAGCTATGTAATGCTATGTTCAATTATTATATGTCTGATGATGTGGACAACTCTATTGAAAATAACAAGAGAAAGCATAGTAACTATTGTAGATCACCTAATAATGTGGCTTTATATGTCTTTTTCATTTCATGTTTTTCTAAGAATTTGGTTTTTTGTCTTGTTATGATCTGTTTTCCCTATAATACAGAAAGGAAAGATATACATGTAGAGATTCATACATGAGGAGAATTTCTAAACAGTTTATAGGAACAAATTACATAATGCACGATGTAACGAACAGATACTCTAAAGAAGAAGAAACACTAAGAAACCCAATGCTAATTCTGTAACATTATGATATAAAATCTAGCAAAACTATTATTCACTGTTCAGAGTGATATTAGTCTAGTCTCTTATGTTCAGTTTCAGCATAAGTAAGGATAAGGACACCTACTATGAAGAGAATGAGGGACATTATGGCAGTCACTATTGATTTCCCCAATGTCAGGTCTTGAAGACCTAAAAAGCCTTCATCACCCTGTTATGACCAGATTAGTTCTATAATGTTCAGTATGTATTCACTGTGTGTGAAGATGGGGACAACTATTTGGAAGAAAACTAGTGGCAATAAGATAGACAGTGAAGATCTCTAGTGGACTTGCTTTGAAATCAATGCTTCTTAAAATTGTTTCCTTATGATCTGTTTTGTTCTAGTTTGGTATGTTTAATCTTACCCTCTTTAAGATATGGGCAATTCTTTTGAAGATAGCAAGAGGTATTATAGTAGCCATTGTTGATCACCTTATATTTTGTTTTTGCATCATATACTATGTCTATTCTTGTTTTAACTGACTCCATTTTGCTTTGTCACATTTGGTTTTATTCTCTTCAAACAAAGTAATAAGAACTTTGGAGTAATAAAACCTAAAATGTGTAATTGTTATTATAAAAAAGAGGAAAAGAAAGTGCTCTAAAGGATATAACTGCATGTATGTTTAAGCGTGTAAAATAGATAACCATATTACTAAGTTTTTGTTGGATCACTGAACAGAGCTGTTTTCAGTCTCACTGTTCATGCAGTCCACTTTGTATGCTTTAATTTTGTAACTCAAATAGCAACTTCTAAGATGCCAATATGTAATCTATCAACTAGTGAATTCTTACTCTCTGTTTTTTTAAAATTCTGTATTACTTCTACCCTTTTTTTCTGTTTTGCTTTTTTTCTCTTTAAATAAAGTCCTTTATAAAAAGAAAAAAACATAAATTAGTTTATTCACACCTAAATGGGAGAGCAGATGGTCCACTACTTCCCCCAACGCCAGCTCACAGCAGTTCACCAATTTATGGAAAAAGTAAAACAAGCACCAGAAAATATGTCAGGTTATGGCTCAGAAGAGAAGCCAGGAAAAATACTGAAAGCCTGAATCTTTCAAAAGCTTGCTCTCACCATGAGGACACTGGGAAAATAGACCAACTGTTAAAAGTTCTAAATTGATATTAAGAGATCACAGTTTCCCAAAGTGATCCTTAGAGTAATCTCAGTTGATACCTCAGGAAGTTATTTTATGAATATTAATAAGTTCTGAACTTTATATGGAAAGTCAAGATTCAGAATAGTCAATATAATAAGGAAAAAGCAGTACAAATTCCAAGGATTAAGAGTAACCAACTTCAAAGAACTGTGCACCTCTAGGAATCAAGAAAGTGTGCTAGTTTGTCTTCCATGGCTGTAAGGAAAACACCTGAAATGACTGACCTGGAGGCTTTCCACTACGAGGTAGGAAGAGATGGAAATCCAGTGACACAGTGGTGCATACAGGTGGGGCTTTGGGGGGTGATGAGGATTAAAATCAGCAGGGTGGAGACCTCAGGATTAGATTGTGTAGTTATAAAACAAGAGTAGGAGGGATTTTTCTCAGTCCAGGACTCATCTCATGGTGCTTTTCATCTTTTTCTGCCACAAGAGGCCCAGTTCCAGGACAGTGTCATCAAAGAGAAAGGGTTCATCAACTGTGCATGACACTGTGGAATGTGGAAAAACAACCCCATGGGGTGAGAAAGTCTTATTTCCAAGGCAGGCACCACCACAACCCCCATTATCTCTGCTAGAGCTGGGGGCAGGGTGTCCACTGAGCAGCTTTAGAAAGTCCCAGGCCTGAAACACAGGCCTGTCCGGTAGGTGATTAGGAAGACACCAGGGCCAAGCTGGCTCCAGATGATGCGTGCTGGGCCTTTTTCTTGTTTTTACACTCACTGAACCAAGTGACAATGCCGAGGAAAACTTCCTCCCACAATTCTTTTTTTTTTTTTGAGAATGATCATTACTATGGTAACTAATTTTTAAAATATTTTGGGAAATTTCAAAATATTTTAAATTATAAAATATAATTATATAATTATAATTATAATATAAATATAATTATAACACAGCAGAGAAATTAATAACCCCTAAATGACCATTAGCCAGTTTCAGGACCTATCAGCTCTCAGCCAATCTTAATTCACATCTAGCTGTATGCCGTCTCTCTTGCACTGAGGATTTTGTAGTAAATTTCAAACATCACATTTTATCTGTAAGTATTTCATCAACTAATAAGATTATAAATGTTCACTAAAAAGAAAGAAAGAAAGAAAAGAATCAGGTCACGCTGATAGGCAGGAGGCCCAGACAGAAGAGAAATTATGCCTTCCCATGAAGTAAGCGCTGCCATGCTGATTGGAAAGAGCAATTGGAAGAAACTGTCTTCCAGTGAGTCGCTGGTGTGGGGGCTGAAAAGCCAGCAGAGCGCCTCCACCCCATTCCCACTCCCACTGATTCTGAGGACTCAGGGTGAGATGACGCCAAATGAGGGCAAAGGAATAGATCTATGCTGTGTTGTTTGACTCTGCAGGCGAGGGGCTGGTGGTCCGGGCATCTACCTGGAGGATGGCAATGTGCGCTGCGGCACCTGTGAGGGATTTCCTCCTGTCTTCTTTTTGAAATCCAATGTTCTGTTCCATTCTACTGTTTTGTTTTATTCCTGCATCTGGTAACCTCAGTAACTATTTTGAAGATAACAGTATGCAAAATTATTCTCCCTGTTTTGTTTTGTTCTGATTTACTGTTTTATTTTTTTCAATGTTATATTTTGATTGGCTTTATTCTGTTTTGTTTTGTTTGACTTTATATGTTTGATGGTACAGACAACTATTGTGAAATAGCAAGATATATTTTGGTAATCGTTGCTGATTTCCTATTGTCCTGTTTTGAAGTTCTGTACCACTTTCACTGCTGTGTTTTGATTGACTTAATTCTGTTTCATTGGTGTTTGTTCCCTTTAAAATAAAAAAAAGTGTTCAACTATTAAATCAGGAAGTCATGTATTTACTTATGCAGCCTTTATGATCCTTGGCTGTAAAATGAAGAACTTGCAATAAAAGACCTTAAAGTTCTTTTCATTGCAGACTACTTCTGCTTCTCTGAACCCAAGACCAAGGAGAAGAAGAAATGAAACCTAAAATGAGAAACAAAGAAAAACTAAGTCTAAAGTGAAACATTTTGTCGTGTTTGCCCAATTTGGTTCAGAAGAGATTAAAAAATCAAAAAGGAGACTCTATTTTTGTCATGAAAATGTTCCTTACTGCTTCCTAGGTCACATCCTCATATTTCTTGTGGCGTTAACAAAACAAGAAATTCTTGTGAACATTTCCTTTGCCCAAACTCAGCGTGTAAAACAGTGTGGGAATTGGTGATTCTTTTAGGCTCAGATTTAGCAAGGGTCTCAATAAATGCTTTCTTTGTTCTGAATTTGTGATGGTTCCATTGCACTTAGAATCAGTACTCCACAACTTTAGAAGAAAATTCCTTTAACACTTCTCTGACACATCTTTCTATAATTCTATTTGAGCATCCTTTTCAACCTCTCTAGAGAAAGAAATTGTTATTAGTGCAGACAGCATGAAAATCTCTGAGCTTTCCTATTTCATTCTTGCAACCTGATCAAATACGTCAAAATACACAATTGTGCAGTGACTTCTGGAGAGATACATAAGAAGCTGCACCAAAAAGAATGAGCCTGAGACCAAGGAATGTTCCATGCATTAAATCTCTTTCCAATCAATTCCATGCTGGAATTAAGTCAACCAGCACCTCACTATATGGAAGCCATTCATGTGTCACATGCAAGGAGTGTGTACCACCACTCCCACATATGGCCACTGTGTGGGGGGGGCTGTGTGCAAGAAAGTGTTGATGGTTGGTGATTCCTTGTCAGCACTCAAGGGTACACATTGCAAGAGTGACCCACAGCTGAAGAAATGCCTAGTGCTGGACACCAATGTGACTTTCTGCCACCGTTGGCCAATGTTCTCAACCGTTGTTCTTATCTCAATTGTAGAAGACACTTTCCTGATACTCTTTACCTTACAACTTCCCTTACTTGCAATTCAAGGACTTCTATGACATTTAGGTGATGCTTAAGCTCATACAATGATATAATGAGCCCACCTTTAGCAGTCTTTAGGTACTAAAAATAAAATAATATGGAGAATCCAGGCTATTTTCTTAACATGTTTCTATTCATTTCTGTTTCACAGAGACAGGTCCTTAGCCCAAGATGTTCCTTTCAACTAAGTCACTTGCATTTACTATAGAGGACAAGGAGGGCAGTTAGATAGTTACACAAGATGCAGGCAGGTGGTGCATTCACTGTATGAACAGGAAACAGTGGCTTTGATGAAGCCCTTGGGCTTCTGTCTTAAAAGGAGAAGCTGCTACATGAGCCTTGAGTTAGGTGCCCCTCAGCTCTGCTTGGTACTTACTTTGAGCTAACACTAATCAGAAATCCAAATATTCCATGCGACAATCTCTTTCTGGAAAGGCCAAACGTTATTTTTTAAAAACCCTGTGTCTGTATTGAGCCAATTTTACCTCAAGCTATAAATACTTGGTACAACTTTTTCCAACCTACTGAAGATTACAAACAACCCCTTTTCAGCATATACAATATTTATAAAAATGCCTCACATGCAACACAGAAAAATGTGCTAACTATTGAAGTAATTAAATAATTCCACAAGAAAAATTATCAGTGCTGTTAGCTCTGCATTCTGTCCTGTCTGGGTCAATATTAATACAGGGGAAATGTAACTCCCAACCTTCTAGATGTCCAAAACAGTGAGTGTGTGTTCTCCAAAATCAAGGAAAGAAATCTAGGAACAACAGAGGTTAAGAGTAGAAAGAATTTGGGGCTGGAGATTTAGCTCAGCGGTATAAGCACCTGACTTGCAAGCAGATGGTCATGAGTTCGATCCCCGGTACCGATTTTAAAAAAAGAGAGTAGGAAGAACTTATTGAGAGAAAGAAAACTTCTGTCTAGCAGGGACAGAACGGGGACAGGAAAGTGGGTTGTCCACCAACCCCACTTCTCAAGGGTGTTTATTGAGCAAAGTCACAAGGTGAGGTGGGTTCAAGATGAGACAGAACTGTAATCAATCAGTGAGATTACAAGTATGGGCACTTAGATAATATTGATCCAATGGGAAATCATAAGATGAGTATGAGGTGGGACACAACTATGGTGAACCAATAAGATTACAGCAAGTATAGTCGCTTGGGTAATATTGATTAAATGGGGATCAGTGGGGAAACAAATGTGACAGTCAAGGACTTTCCTGGAAGGGATGGGTTAAGGAGGATTGATCCTACCCCTCAAGGTGATTTATATCTATTTATAATATCAATCACTGCTGTTCATCCCTAGGGAAGTGCACAGGTGAGTAGTTATTCTTTTTCTTGAAGTCTGGCCTTCAGCAATACACCTCCAGCCACAGCTGTCTTCCACATTGACAAGCTTGAGTCTGACTGACTGTCTATAATTTTTCTACCTAACTTAACTATCTGTAATAATGCTAGTGTCCATATTTATATAACGACATCAACCACAATATGATTCCATTTTTAGATAGCATGAGTACAAAAGGATAATAAAAGTTGGGTAAACTAATTTTGTATGAAAATTATATACAACCACAACAATCTAATTTCAACTTTTCTCCCTAGAATGTAGACCAGTGACTTAATATCATGAGCACTTAGTTTCTAAACTGAACCTGTGTTTTATTGATTTACAAATATATTTTACATCCAAATGAAATAACATGTGCTTTTTTTGAGTCTTGTTTGTAATTTCGTTTTTGCAGTTTTGGGGAACTGAGTGGACTATGGAAACGTGAAGCTAATCTTGTGTTAACGACTGCTCTTCCTTACTTCACTGCCACGTCCACTACACACGCACTAGAAGTGATATTGATTGCAGGTTGATGCTAGATGGCAAAGCAACTTTGAATCTCCTGGAAGAATTTTGTTCTTCCCACCCAAGGTATCGTCCTCCTCCACTTTTTTTCCTCCGCAGCACTTTGAAGTTCCTAATTTCAGCTCAGGTTTTTAGCAAACAAATGTGTGGATTTTCTTGTCTCTGCTCCCTTCAGGAAGCAATTCAAAGATAGCACTGAAATAGACTATTGGGAGGTGCCATAGAACTATCCCAGGAGCCAGAGCACACTGATGCTTTCTTTAGGTCAAACACCAGCCAGAGTAGTAGGAACAGTAGGAGAGTGGAAGAAACAGGCAAGTGCAAAGAAATCACAGGTAGCAGCAGAAGGAGCCCCCAAGGTGAGGAGAACCAGCGTCTCTCTTTGGAATGTAATAGAATGTTAGAGACCCTTCCCATGGGGCCAGTTATGGGAGACCCCTGAAGTGGGTTCCAATCTCCTGCCTGGATTATGGCACATGGGGGAAAGAAAAAAATGAGCAAGAAACAAAGCATAGGGGTGCATAGCAGGGATGGGGAATCACCACTTGCTCTCTAGGAACAAAAAGCCCTGAGTCTCCAGCCAGCTACCATTTTATGAAGCAGTAGATGAATATCAGGAAGGGGGCTTTTCTTGGAACAGCACAGAGGCAGTGGAAGAATGGACAAATTTAACACTATAAAGGAAACAAGCCTCTTTCCATCTCCACACCTGGATGCTAAACTCATTGACCCAAAGAAAAGTGATTTCCACATCCCAAAACCTGCCTAAAAGACAAGCAGGACAGGGAGAGCCTAGGACTGATTCTATGTCAATTTACAAATTGTATACCCAACAATAGAATCCATCTATGATGTCAGTGTCAGGCACTGGGCTGATTTTCCCTTGTGCTGTAAGAAAATAGGTGCCATCATTCTGGATGTCATGGCAATAACTCACAATTCACTCAAAATGATCTTCTGATATTCATTTAAACACTAGGGGAATGTATTTTATTTTTCAACTGTTTTTTAGATGAAAAAATCCACCATTAAAATAAGACCCATAGAGAATTTTAAGTGACATAAAGTTACCACTTAGAGGGGAGGAAAGCTCTCTAACTAGTGGAAGTGCAAGGTACCCAAAGAAACACGTGCAGAAGTGTGTCATCACTTTGAAAATCTCTCTGGTCTGGAAAAGACGTCTTTCTGGACAGGGACATTATATGCTGCAAACTAAAGATCAGTGTCTCAAAGCATTCTCGTCCTTCTTTTTCCTTTTCCCACGTGGATTCTCAAAGCACCAAGAGGATCACCATGGCTCTGAAGATGTCCCTTGTCATGTGCCCACAATCATTCTGGCGCTCTGGGGCTGGGGTGTGTCCAGCCTCACCTGTGCAAAGAAGCTACACCCACCAAGGTCCAGCAGCAGCACACGAGCTCAGGCAGCTCCCCCAACAGCATCCCCAACCACTATGGTGACGTGATGAAGCACTGGAAAACTTACTGCACTGATTGGCAGATGTGCAGGCTGTCTGCTTCCAGAAAATTGTCACCTGCAAGAATGGTCAGACCAGCTGCTACCACAGCCACTCCAGCATGCACAGCACAGAGTGCCACATGACAGGGAAATCCAAGTTCCCTGACTGCTCTTACCATTCCAGCCACGTGGAAAGGAACAGCATCATGGCCTATGAGGGGAACTCGTATGTGCCAGTCCAATTTGATACTTCTACAGAGCCCTCCACCTAAGCCAGAGCAGCGAGACACCCACCTCACCCCTTGTCATCATTTCAACCCTTGCCTTTCCTGTCTTCTTTCCTTGCCCCCCACCCCAAAACCCACCCTCAGTTAGGGCTCCTGCCCAACACACAGGAGCTTCCCTCTCCTGTGTCTGACTCCTGCATGGCTTTGGGGTTGAGGAGTGGGTGGTGAGGTGGGCCCCGTATGAACTCCTTCACTGCTTCTTTCAATAAGACACAGCTCCTGAAGCATCCTCCCAGGAGCTGCTTCTGAGGTTGCTTTCCAGTAAAGAGTGCGGCATGCAGAACTGGTTCATTTTGGTAAAGAGAAAATGGAAAATAAAACACCCTTCCCCTTTAGACTGGTGGATTTTGCTGTCAAGAAAATATCCTTTTTTGTGTGTGTGGGGTGAGTTATTTCCACATCAGGAAAAGTATATGTTATTGGCAAGTAAGGACCTTAATTCACAGAACTAAAAGAGAAATGAACTCATGGTATTCAGGGACAGCAAGTGGATTTCAGCTTGTGTACCAGCTTTATTGGAGGTGCCTACCTAGGGAGCTATAGAAAAAACCTACAAAGTGCTGTTGTTTGACAACCTCTAACTGAAGTGCACACACCACACATTTGCCGACTCTGACCTCATTTAAGTCCCACTTTTTGAAACACTTGCTCATGGCCCCTGGTTGCTGGCACATGGCCCCTGGCTGAGACTGGAATTTAGGACTCCTTAGTCTTTCTACTGAGAGTTTAACTCAGGAAATAATTCTCCAGTCTGATGGAGACCACTATTAAGTGACACTACACAGATTTTAGGATTAATAATTACTTTCTATAATTATAAGTCTGTCCCAGGCCTAGGTGACTTGTTCAAAGAGCTGGTGGCAGGCAGGGACTAAGTGTGACTCTTCACACCAATGATCACAGGAGAGGTCTGTACTGGTTCATGGCTTGGATGGCAAGATAAGGTCATAGCTGAGGAAGTTTTGTTCACTCCTTATTCCGGAGCAATAAACTGCCGACCTTAGAGATAAGACAAGTCTAGTAACATGAAAGATTTACTGCTGAATAATGTCTTTGTCCTGACTTCCCAAGGTCCTGCTCAGCTCCCTGCATTTGCCTTAGCTTTTCCCTTCACTTTCACTCTCCTCCCCACACTCAAATTCCAGTAAATACTGGCAGTCCAGAGCAGTCTTTGTCCCAGCTCCTAGAGTTCTGAGCTCCACAAGCTCTATTTGCATTAACTTTATTTAATCCTTTTCCATAAGTTTGCCTCTAAGATCTGGAGCCTGAGCAGCTGGAGATACAGTCTCCCTCCTTCCCCAGATGCCGGGGAGAGGTATCCCTCTCTTGCTAGCACGATCACCTACAGATCTCCAGGATAACTGGCCTGTGAGCCAACCCTCACAGTTCTTAGCAGCCCTTCCTGAAGGTGAATTAAAGTCCTAGATTACCTTTCCCTCATCGCTTGATCGTTACTTCTGATCCTGCGCTGGTTGCTGTGTCTGTGTCTGGACAGGCTCACAGAACTGTGGAAAGGCCCCACTTCCAAAAGTGTGACAAGCTCTGTTCTTGTCATTGCACATTTATAGACTTGGGAGTAACTCTGACAGTCCCAGGTATCGTGTTATGGCAGTCCATGTAGACTCAGTCAACAGGTGACTACTTCTCAGTGACCCAACTACTCCGTACTCCTACCAGATCTGAGCATACAGCCAAAATGATCATCTGTCTCTTCTCCATTGGCCATTCATCTACTCTAGCTTCCCTCTATGGTAAATTTTCTCTTCAGTTTAGGAGCCAGTATTCACTAACCCTAACACTACCCCCCACCAAAACAAGGAAGTCACCAATGCTTGAAATGAGTCCTTCAAATAATAGTAAATAGATGAGTATCATGGCACATACTTGTAATCCTAGAACTGTGGTTGAGGCAGGAGGATTATAAGTGCAAGGCCACCTTAGGCTACATAGAGAAACACTGTTTCAATCAGACAAACAACAGAGACAAACAACAGACAATTAGCTGGGCATAGAGGCACAGGCCTGTAATTTTGACACTTGGGCTTCCCATTTGCCAATCCATCAGTGTTTGCTCACTGAATGTTTTCTCTAATTGTGAATGGAAAGGCTATTTCCAATCCCCATTCATGGCATTAATTTTTAAAAAAATTAATAAAAGACTAGGAATATTTAGGAATTTTTGTTCATACATCAGAACAGGAGAGACTGCAGCAGAAGTATTGAGGGTTTGAGGCAAATTTAAGCCAGATTGTGTCTCAGACTTTTAAATAAATAAATGAATAAATAAACAAATAAATACAACCAGTGACATAGCTCAGCATTTCCTGGTTTAATTTCCAGCATCACAGCCCCCCAAAGAAAAAATAAAAAAAGAAACTACCATTCTTCTGTGTGTGTGTGACTCTCTCTGTTCTGTCTCTCTAGTTCTCTCTCTGTCTGTCTCTGTCTCTGTCTCTGTCTCTGTCTCTCTCTCTCTCTCTCTCTCTCATCACCTCCAAATAGAATGCACGCTGCCTCCAATGAAAACATATGAAATCATGAGCAGAGTCTGAAGGGATGCAGGACTCTTTATTTGCACTGACAGGACTCAGGGGCAAGCAGTGGCTGAGTTCTCAGGGAGATCGCAAAGGTGGCCTCGGGAGTGCAGGTGGCACAGGGGTGGGAAACCACTCCTTTTTCACCCACCTAAATTTAGGCAACACTCAGGGCCATCCCTGCTTATAAGGCTCTCAGAAAAGCAGAAATAATAATAACAAAGGCCCAGACAATCTCTGTAGCACCAGGTCAAAGCACAGGCACACTAGTCAGGGTCCTGACCTTCTGGAACACTTTCCCCATTCAAACCTCATTAAAAGTTCACAGACTTGGACTGCATCCTATGTATATAATGTATCAGAGTGACTTCTGGGACACACATGCAAGTTTTGTGCCTCGGCGATGACTCAGCACTCTGTCAATCATGCCTGTCAATCTTATCCAGAGACCAGGGAGAAGCCCCTGGGCTGGGGTGCACATCCTTTAAAATTCAAAACCGGATTTATCTGTGTGCTGTTCACTTTCCTGTCACCCTGACACCACCTTTCTGTTCACCCCATCTGAGCACCTCTTCCTGTCGTCTCCAGTAAATGTACCTGCTTTTTCCCTTTACCAGTGGATATACACTTGAGATTCTTTGCTCCACACACACCACAGTCTGGAATCTATGTATTAGATGTACCACACAGCAATGTAGGAATTTAAGAACAAAAATGTTCTTGGAATACTGGCAGGAGATGACTTGAAGTATGATAAAAGCAAAGTCACACTCACTAGAATGCAGCAGGAAGTCATTTTTATTGCGTGAATGCAGTGCAATTATCTTGACAAAAGTGACAAAGTCCTAGAACATTTCCCCCCTTTCCATATTTGCCTTGCTCCAGAATAGACAGGCCTCCAAAGCAGAGAAGAATTATTCTTCTACCCATCCAACCTCAGGTCTGCTACAGCACCCTAGGCACTGTAATTCTCCCAACACCTCTCCTCTTTTTTTTGCAGGAACAAGAAAATCAAAAAAGAAGATGAAGAAGGAAAAAGAGCAGACCAAAAATGCAGAACAAACTATAATAGCAACTGCCTGTCAAGACAGAGGAAAACCGCTGGGAATTGTGGACAATAGCGTCAAAGTGAACAGGAACCAGAGGGTACTGACGTGGATCCTCCTGCTGAGGTGGCTCACAGGCCACAGTGAAGTTCTTGAGAGTGGAATCAGTCCTGTAGTAGCAGTTCGGGTACTGACCTTTAGTTAACTGGCAGACAGTCATCTTCACAGGATGTATACTCTGGTGGCAGTTGTTTTGGCCATTCCTGCAGAGCTGGTTGGGCAGTGTACACACATCAATCACATTCTGGAGAGAGTTATGCAGAAAGGTGTTTGTAGGCCTGCACTTATGATTCTTTTCTAATTCATTGACAGCAGTCATCGCCGGGTCACATGGGCGAGGGTCTGGCTGTACATGTTTATGCTGAAACATCTGAAATGGGGTGAGATCCTGAGACACAGCCCAAAAAGGGCACAGCAGCCCAAACAGGCACAGCAGCAACAGGAGAGGAAACCTCACAGCTCGCACCATCTTTTCTGTGTAGGGAAAGGGAAGATCATAGTAATAATAGAAGCAATAAGAGCAAAATTATTAATCATGCCTGCTCACATTCTTATTTTGCTTTTAAAGGTTTCATGCCTCTTTTAAAAGTCTGTCCCATGTAGCCTCACAGTTCCACTGCAAAGAATGGGAGGCGAGCAGCCCTCTCCCTTGACTGGTGTATCCCATCTCCCACTTTGGCCTCTACTCCTGTATCCAGTGACTCTAATGGTAGAAATCTGGGGCTTTTTGCATCTTCCCCTGAGATCTTGACCCTTCATCTATAACTGCCTCTTCTGAATCCCCATCACTGCCCTGTTCATCCCAGTCCTGAGGTTTCCCATCTTACTAGGTGTTTATGCTGGAGTTCCTGGTGAGCTCAGAGCAGTGCGTAGCTCACGTTCAGAGGATTCCGTTTGCTTTTTCTCTCCACACCCTACCTGAGATGCTGTGCTGGGCAGAAGATGTGTTCTGAGTATCAAGAAAAAAGAAACTTACCTCTCAACAGATTTGGACTTCCAAAGTACGGATGAGAATCTAGATCTTCAAACCTCCTCTATAACTTCATATCATTACCACTTTTGATAGAGGAAGAACTCTCATTTATATAACAAGATGACTCAAAAGATTATTCAAAAGTTTACTTCTGAGTAAGCAGGAAATTCAGCTGGTAGCTGGGGTGAGTCAGCTCCCTATCCAGAACCCGGGAGGCTGTGTTAAGATCATTGCTCCCAGAGCTCAAGGGCCCGCCCAGAGCCCCGCCACACTAGGCTGCACTCGTCTGGCCGGTTTCAGGCCTACCTAGGACATGCCCAGCCACCTTCTCCAGAACCAGGAACCCGGAAACTCAGCTGGTGGCTAGGGTGAGTCTGCTTCCCATTCAAAGCACTGGAGACTATGTTAAGATCATTGCTCCCAGAGCTCAAGGATCCGGCCAGAAAACAGCCACACTAGGCTGTGCTTGCCTGGTGTGATAGTGTTATAACTCAGGCCCCGGTATAAAATCCAAGGAAGCAAGAGACCGAAAATTTAGGTGGGAGCCAATTTGGAGACTGTGTCCCAGAGACTGAAGGAAGGACTTTAAAAGGAGGCTAGAGGAAAGCGCGGGGGGGGGGGGGGGGGACCTGCAGAGCCATCAAACTTGTTGACCCGAGTCTGGAAACTGTGTTGCTGTCCACTTAGCTCTGACAATCTCGGGAGTTCCTGGTGTTTCTCAAATTACTCCCATCCTACAGACTGACATCATCTCAGAGTGGCACATCTGCAGCAATATTTGGAGAAGAAAGTGGAGAGTTAATTATCCCAGGACAGCTCGTTTTCGCTAGTGGGTGTGAAGGGGTCAAGAGTTACAAGAAGCTGAAACTTAAGTTTTACAAAGATCTGATATCTAACTCATTTGATGCATACAGAACAAAAGGAAAGCACTGATTGGGGTTTGGGCCATAGTATTTCCCGGTAATTTCTTTGAAACTAAACAGTTCTTAAAATTGGGGCAGGCTCATTTTATGACAGATCATCACCGGGTTGGGAAGAGGTCACCAGAAACCCAAATTCTTTATGGCCTAGATAGATAGGTGAGGGGAGAGGGAGGCAATAAGGCACCATACAGAACAGAAAATGGCGGTTATGTGTCAAGGTCAGGTAAAGGGTTAAACTCATATGCAAATCTCTCTGCACACAAGCAAGTTACTTCAAACAAGTGTAAATTAATGGGCCATCCTAGTTTTCTTTAGCTCTTTAGCGGAGAATAGAGGCGCCTAACAGTGATTAACAACCCTTGTTAGCTTGTTTTAGCACAACTTCTGTAGTTTGTAGAGGGCAACAATGGTTAACATATCAATTAGGTGAGATTCTTGCAATTCTTTTCAGAGGAGAGTATTGCTCACTATATCAATTAGGTCATTTAACATATCAGTTAGGGAAAAAGGATAAAAAAAACACATTTAGTAAGCCACGTTGCAGGTTTGCTATAATACACATATAACGAAGCTATTTTCTTAGAGTACAACAATAGCTTGGACCCCAGAATAAAATCCAAGGGAGCAAGAAATTAAGAAATTTGGAGCAAAGCCTTTATTTTAGGCCAGGCCTGGCGATGCAGCTTCTGGTAGCCAATATGGAAGACTGCATGCCTAACAGCTAAAAGACTGGGTTTTTATCTTGTAAAACCGTGAACAGCTGCTCTCACAATGCAATGAGGGGAGTGGGTTTGTCGTGCACTATAGAACAGGAACATGGTGATTACATTTCTTGGGAAGAGCAAGGTTCAGGTAAGGGTTGGGCTAACAAGCAAGTTTAGATTAGGCAAACATCCTCTAGGGGGAAGGCACATCCTGCAAACAAGCAAGTTACCCTGCAGACAAGCAAGTTTAGATTAGGAAGCATCCTGTTCTGCTCTTAGAGTTACCTTTGATTTTTTCCTTGCCTCTGAAGAGACTTATGAGGGGTTTTTTTATATACAGGTATAGCACCTGGCAGATTTCAGGCCTACACCAGGACACATCCAGCAACCTTCTCTGGAACCAGGAAGCAATAAATTTAGCTGGCGGCTGGGGTGAGTCAGCTCCCTATCCAGAGCCCAGGAGACTGTGTTAAGAACTGATAGAAGGGGTCCTGTGAGTTGTTTATGTAATACTGATCTAATAAGGAAGTAAGTCATGTAATGAGCAGACATGGAAAGACCAGAGAACTTTTAGGTAAGTAGATCTGGGGGGTCTTCGTTGCCCAGTGAGGTGACTGATACCTATCTAGATTTTATTAGAGGATGTGTTAACATTTATCTCATCCCTTGGGGAATAGGAAGGCCTGGCCCTTCTTGTTGTTATCTTCAAGCCTGGCCTCTAACTGATGCATCTATAGCCACAGCTGTGATACATTTTTACCTCTTGTTCTGACTTTCTGGAAGGCCCAGACTTAGCTGTCTCTGATATTTTTACCTAATTTATCTCGCTGTTTTTGCTTGTTGCTGCCTTGAAATATTACCCTGGTGTATGCCACCCTGGCTTGGAACCAACTGATTACATACTTAAACTTCCATGAACTGTGAGCTAAATAAACCTTTCCTTCCTTAATTTTAGGTGTTGGGTATTTTGTCCCAACAATAAGAGAAAAGTAACCAAGACACCCTTGTTATAACCTAAGGCCCCCTAACTATCGTGCCATAAGGTCTGTTCTGTATAAGCCCACCTGCTGCTCCCCCTCCCCTTCTCCCTTCAAATCTAACTAGGTTAAGTTTTAACTTCCTAAAGGCCATAAAACAAAGGCCTGAGGTAATAGCTCCTGACAACCTGGGTCTTCCCTACCCGGTAGCCTGTCACAAATTGTGTTAATTGCATTAGATTGTATTAGATTGTACTATTCTTCACAAAAATAGCTTTGTTTGTATCATAGCAATACCTGTAATTTGGCCTTACTGTATATGTGTGTTTTCTTTTTCCCTCTGAGTAAAGGATTGATATGTTAATCAATGCTCTCCTCTGTAAAGAATTGTAAAATCTTACCTAATTGATATGTTAACCATTGTTGCCCTCTACAAATAGAACAGTCGTGTTTTTAAAGTAAGGTAACTAAGGTTGTTAATTGCTGTTAGACTTCTCTATTCTTTGCTAAGAAAAACAAGATTTCTTCTTATCTAAACTTGCTAGTATGCAGGGAGACTTGCAATTGCCGTTTCTGCTTTGTAGTGCGTCACACCCCCATCCCCCTCCTTACATTGTGTGACCAGCAGCTTTGTGGATTTACAAGATAAAAAGTCCTGACTTTTAGCTGTGAGGTGCGCAGTCTCCAAATTGGCTCCCGGAGACTCATCACCAGGCCTGGATTTTACCTAATAAAGCTTTTGCTTCCCAAATTTTAATTTCTTGCTTCCTTAGATTTTATACCTGGGTCCGAGTTACCACAACCTTCAATTAGCTTTAAGCAATACCAATGAGTCCAGTTGAGGCACCAATGAGAAGTAAAAAGTGACAAGTCTGTGTTGCCCACCTATACCTCCCTACTACTAATCGTGAGTTGGCTGAGAGATGCCTCCCTATCAGCTGGGAATGAGCTTCAAGAAAGAGGCAGTGAGGTCCCAGGGCAATAAAAGCTACACATCAGAGTTGAAGCAGCCAACACAAAACACAAGACACTTTCTCAAACTGTCATGAAGATTCCTCCAAATTTAGAGGCTACTTGGTGCCAAAATTTGGTACTCTTTCTATATTCCTCTCTCTGCATGTCACAGAGGTGTCTTTGTGCCTCCTCCCTGGTCCAGCTCACAGTAATCACTTACTTCCCACTATGCTCACAGTCACTCAGTCCTAAGCCATTCCCTTCTTCATGGGTTGTGGCCTTTGTTCTGGTTAGTCTTGGTTCTGGCAGGACTTAGGACACTCTTGGATCCCCACAACTGCAGATATGTCTTTGTCTATTTATTCTCACCATGGATTGCATTGAAAGTGGTAAATTGGAATTTACTTATGAAAGTTCCAATAGCTTTTTCCCTGGGATTACAATTTATAAACACCTCTGGACTATGATGAGGTCAGGACAGACTCCTTTAAGGGTCTACCAGGCTTGTCCAAAGGCAACATGGCATGAAATTTATTATGTCTGGTGCAGGCAGAAAGAAGGTAAACAGGACATCCTTGTGGTATGGAGAAAAAACAGAGCCTTTTCATAGGGTTTGGACAAAAAGAGTCAATGGGGGAGCTCAAGCAAAGTATCTGGTAAGGAAGTCAGGGACCTTAGGTAAGGAGACCTGGCCAAACATCTGTGGTAAAAATTCTCCAGTACCAAGCCATCTAAAGACACTTCCCACTGGTAAGCAGCTCAGGTTAGGAGGCAGAGGCTGGTCCTTCTGCCTCGTGCATTCCAGCAGCCGTCTGAGGACACTGCTCACAGGTAACTAGCTCTCAAGTTGTGAACAGCAGCCAACCCTGCTCCTGCACACACTCCAGCAGCCCTCTGGGCACTTCTGTCCCAGGTAACCAGCATGGGCTGGGAAAAATCACCAACTAGCTCTGTACCAGCACACCCAGTAGCCACCACTGGATACGTGTAGCCAGCACTGGCCATGAGAACCAAAGAGTCATGCTCCAGAGAAATTGTAGCCAACACAGGAAAGGCCTGGAACCCCACTGTCCACTTGTTTGGAAGAACTCAAGAAAATGTCAAGAAGAAGAAGAAGAAGAAGCAAAAGGCAGTCTGTGGCCTCCACCCAAGCACAGCAAGTCCAGCAAATGAGAACATGGAAGAGATCAAGGATTTTCTCATTTCCTGATCGACGCCCATAACCCCTTACTTTGTAAATCATGCTTGCTACAGAAAGTCTGGAAAGTTTTGAGTGACACACAGTTTTTGCAAACTCCAACTGCACTGTGTCAGTGGGCCCAGGATAAAATAAATCAGCGCTGCTTTTTAAAAACATGTCTTGCCCCATTTTTGGACAATATGTTGGGGGCTCTGGGGGGCTCATTTTTGGGCTACAAGACCAACAGCATGGTAGAGATGGGCCAGTGCAGTGTTGGCCATAACCATTAATGTAGATAGCCTCAATTCAACAATAAAAAGAAACACAGGCAGAGTGGGTCAGGAGACAGGATTCATCAATATGCTTTATTCAAGAAATATATTTAACTGTAAAGGAAATTCCTAGGCTAAAAGTCAAAGGAGAAAAAACAATGCTCTATGTGACAGGAAATCAGAATAAAAGTAGGGGCAGATTGTCCATCAACTGCAGAAGGGATAAGAAAGACATGGCATTTCCATACAATAGAAAGCTACTGAGCTATAAAGAATGATAACCCCCAAGGCTCTTGGAGGTAAATGGATACAACTTGAGATCATGCTCATGGGTGAAATGGTTCAGAGTTAAGTGGGTGATCACTTTAAAATTATACACTTAAAATTGTGTTATCTCCATAGTGTAAAAAGACGAAAGGAATTAGTGGGATACAAAATGCACAATAGAGGTTGTAAAGATGAAAAGAGATGTCTAGAGAGGGAAGGCAGTGGGCACTGTTAATTTACGTCCTGTTTTGAAACCCTACATTGTTTTCATTGTTCTGTTTAGCTTCATTTTATTCTGTTTTGGTTTGTTTGTTTGTTTGTTTTCATATTTGATGGCATGGACAGCTATTTCAAAAATAGCAAAATGTATTATAGTAGACATTATTGATTTCCAGTTATCTTATTTTGAAGTCCTGCATTGCTTTCTTTTCTTTTCTTTTTTTTTTTTTTTGTTTTTGTTTTTGTTTAAGGAGAAAAAGAAAAAAAAAACAGAAAAAGGGTACAAGTTATACAGAATTTCAGAAAAAATAAACAGTAGGAAACCACTAGTTAATAGATTATATATTGTTATCTTAGAAATAGTTGTTCAATTTACAAAATTAAAGCATGTAAAGTGAACTTTCAAACAGTGAGACTGGAAACAGTTTTGTTCAATGATCCAACAAAACTCAGTAATATGGTTATCTATCTTATACACTTAAATATATATGCAATTAGATTCTTTAGAGCACTTTCTTTTCCTTTCTTTTATACAATGACAATTACACATTTTGGGTTTTATTACTCCCACAGTTCTTATTACTTTTTATGAAGAGAGTAAAACCAAATGTGACATAACAGAACAGAGTCAGTCAAATCAAAAGGATGGACATAATAGATAATGTAAAAACAAAATACTAGGTGATCAACAATGGTTACCATACTGCCTCTTGCTATCTTAAAAAGAATGCCTATATCATCAGTTATAATAAAATTGAACAAAACAGTAAAGAATAACACCAAAACATTGGAGACATTACAGGACTTTAAAAGAAGATAATAGTCAACCGGAATGGGCATCATAATGAATCTTACTGTCTTCACAGTTTTGCCTATACTTTCGAACTTGGTACTATCAAGCAAAGCAAAACAGAGGAAAATCAGTCAAAGCAAGATGGTGAGGGCTATATAGGGTTTCAAATCAAGTT
The DNA here is from genome assembly GCF_034190915.1 of Cavia porcellus. NCBI lineage: Eukaryota > Metazoa > Chordata > Mammalia > Rodentia > Caviidae > Cavia > Cavia porcellus. The sequence continues at coordinate 25,516,784 of NW_026947509.1, read as the reverse complement.
AATAAGAAATCAAAGTAGGTTACTATAATATATCCTGCTATTTTTTATTTTTTGTTAATTAAAAAGATAAAAATAAAAAAGTAAATAATTTTTAAAAAGGACATTTAGATAAAAGAGGGCATAACAACAAAACAGCACAGGTCAAAGCATAACCATGTAAACAAAATAGTGTTTCACCACAAGATATCCTGACATAAAAGTAGTTGCCATAGTGTCTCTTTCCTTGAAATCTTTGAGTATAACTTCGTATACTGTGGCACCAAACATATCAAGACAATGTAAAACCATTCAAGAGAATGACACTATTACAGGGTATTTAGAACCAACTATCAGAAAATGAACAATGGTTTCTGTATAATCTCCTTGTCTATAAAATTTTTGCTTATATTATCACATATAATAAAATCCAATAAGATACAACCTGTTAAGACCAATGGAAACAGAAGAATAAAAGCTTGATGGGACTTCAAAACAAGATGATACTAAATAAGCACTAGCTCTTATGATGTCTTATTTTCTCCAAAATAGCTGTTCCTACCATCTGATCTTCTCTGCTTCATTTCTGTTGAGCTCTTTTTCTGTCGTTTGTTGTCAGTTTGTCTTCTTCATTTCGCTTTCTGCTCCATTCATTGTAGCCTCTCTGCCACTGTTTCTGAAGTCTTAGTATTTTCCTTTTTTAGAATATCCTGCAGTATTCTCTGTAGAGTTAAGTTGGTGGTTGCAAATTCCCCTAGTTCCTCTTTATCTTGGGAGCACCTTGTTTTTCCATCAATTTCTAGGGAAAGTTGTGCAGGATCTATCAATCTTGGCTGGAGGTTGTTATCTTTCAAAGCTTGAATTATTTCCCCCCACGCTCTTTGTGATTTGATGGTTTGTGCCGAAAAGTCTGCTGTAATTCTGATAGGTGTTCCCTTGTAAGTGATCTGTTTCTTGTCTCTGACAGCTTTTAGTATTCTGTTATTATATTGGATTTCTGGAATTTTGATTATTATATGCCTGGGTGTAGCTCTGTTTGGGTTGTAGGTGGCTGGGGTTCTGTATGCCTCATACATCTGAGTATCTTTACCTCTTGCTAAATTAGGGAAATTCTCTTGGATTATTTCTGTGAATAGCTTTTGTAGTCCATTTGTTTGTGTTCCTACTTCTTCTTTTATGTTCTTAATTCTTAATTTATAGATCCTCTTATCATCTTCTAGCCTTTGTATTATTGCTGTTTGTTTTCTTGTTATTTTTAAGAAGTTTTTCATTTCATGCTCCCAAATTACAAATCTGCCTTCCAATTCAGGTAATCTATCCTTAGTTTCTTTCAAGCTGTTATGCCAGCTTTGGATAGAGTTTTTAGTTTCCTGGTAATCTCTTTGAACCTGCTTCACGTATTCTATGTTTTCTCTATTTTCTCCATCAAACAATTCTCCCCTTTTTTTCTGTTCTTCCATTTCACCATCTGTATTTTCTTGGGCAGTACTTAGCATTTCTCTAACTATTCTACTTATATCTTGCTTTATTTTGTTAAATACTTCATTTTTAAACTCATCTATGAGGCTCTGGAGATATCGCTTTATGTCTATTGGTGCCGTGTCTGATATTGCATGTTTTCTGTTTTCCTTTGTGTTTCCCTTTTCTGGATCTGTGTTCTCAGGATTGGGGACTGAGGACCCTCTCTTGTTGCTTCCTCTTCCCATACTTTTTATTCTTTCCATACAAGTGAATGTAGGAGGCCCAATTTTTTTCTCTTTTTCGGTTATGGTTTGTTTGAATTGCACCGACTAGGTGTTCCCGCCTACTATAGTGTACAAGGGAGACTTAGACCTAGGCAGCCTCTGCTGGGCCCTCCCCTCCAGGTCAAACTACCAAAGGCTTCACTGCTAGGGTGCACCTCCAGGCACTGGGACCTGATTTGGGCTGGTTTGGATCTTAGCGACATCACACAGGTCAGGCACTCCCCACCAATCCCGCTTGAGAGGGAAATATGCGACTAATGTCACTGCAGCGCCCTGTTCTGGCAAGTCTGCCGGGTCCCAGTATGTCCTTTGCTGGAGCCTCCTACTCTATGAAAGGGTCCCCGTCTGCTCACTCACTGCAAGTTGATGTAGGGCTCCCTACCAGTCCCGCTCTCAACTCTGTTTGCAGATTCCCACTTTCAGAGCTTTCACGTGTCTCTCTCCCTGCCAGCAGATTTGGATGCAGCAGCGGCAGCAGGAAATTCAAATCGCAGCTTCCAGTGGCATGGGTTCTAGCTTCCGCGCTGAGATTTTATCTGTTCCTGTTATAGCACCAGGATTGGATTTCCAGTTGGTTTCTCTTCGCTTAGTTCATTCCTGGGTCGGCAGGGTGTATCTCCCCTTGCTTAGGACTCCTCATACCACACCATTCCTGGATTTTAAGCAGGGTACCTCAGAGATCCTCCGTAGCTGCTGCTATCTATCTGCCATGTTCTTCTGGAAGCCTCTTTAGTTGTTTTCTTTTGATTGATTTTATTCTATTTTGTTTTGCTTAATTTTATTATGTCTGATGATATAAACAGCTACTTTGAAGACAACAAGATGCTTTATGCTAGCCACTGTTTTGTCTTGTTCTGAAGTTCTATATTGCTTTCATTGTTTTGCTTTGATTGGTTTTATGCTGTTCTGTTGTTGGATTTTATTATCCCTGATGGTAAGGGCAGTTATTTTGAAGATGGCAAGAAGCATCATGCTAGCCATTGTCGGTTTCCTTTTATCTTGTCTTTAAGTTTTGTATCACATTCATTGTTTTGTTTTGATTATCACTATTCTATAATATTTCTTTCAATTTTATTCCCTCCCCCCCCAAAAAAAAGTTCACTAGTACCTCAGTGGTCAAAGTCCTCAGGGCAAATGGTGTAAAAGTATAGATGTTTTGAGGTGTTCTGGTGTTTGGAGGATTCCGTGTTCTGTTCTATCTTTTCTTTTTCCTTTTTTTTTTTTTTTTTTTTTTTTGCCTTTTTTGTTACAGGGCACCACTATGCAGTTCAGGCTGGTCTTGAGCTCACTTTGTAACCCAGATTGGTCTCAAACTAACAATGATCCTCCTGCCTCAGCCTCCCAAGTGCTGGGATTACAGGTATGCACCACCACGCCTGACCTGTCTTATCTTTTCTTTATACCACCTTGCCTGGTTTTTGCCATGGGTAGCAGCATTGGTGCTGAACTGAGTTTTCTCTGAGGACAGTGGTCCTTCTGACAAATAGATTGGGTTCTGGGAAAGTCATGCCCAAATGAGCCTGACAGATTTAATGCTTTCTTCTTCATTAAAAGCTTCAAGTTTTTTAAACTGTATGATTTTAGTTTCTTAAAAGAAAAGGTGCATGTAGTATAATATCTGCTACATATTTGGTAATGTGCTGCATTCCAACAATAGATGTGGATGCTTCATTTATGTGTTTATTGGGCCAGATCCAGGGCTGCTCAGATTCAGGAGTTCACACTCCAGTGAATGAGAAAGTCAAGCAATGAACAATACATAATGAATATAAAGATGAAAACAGATGGCATTTGCAGTGTGATAGAAGGCACTGCAGAGGCTGTGGAGACTGTGACAGGCCACTTAGGCTCCTAAGCTCAGGTTCACTCAGGTCTGTTTGCTCATCAGTTACCAAGTGAAAGGAGACCATATGTTCTGGTGAAAAGGAAAAAAAGGATTTATTCAAAGTAGCCCTGAATAAATTATGCCTCATTTGTCTCAAGTCACCATCTCCTGGTTGCAAGGGGTCAAGGATCTTTTACAGTAAGGAACAAAAAAGGAGGTGAGTACAGAGAGACGATGCAGATCTCCACATTTGCTTTACTGATTTTAGCCACCTGAAAACTCATTGCCCCCATTGTTGTGGATTGGGAACTGGGCACTGGAATTCCTGGTGTCAGTATCTGCATATTCTATTCCTTCATTTGGTCTGGGAGGAGGTGGGAGTTGCTTGTAACCCAGCCATCAGGAAGCCACTTATCCTGAAAGGAAATAAAACTAACCTCTAAAGTTCCATTTTGTGGGGCTGGCAAGAATTATTAGAGGAACACAACCCCTCAGCTGAATTTTGAGGAATTAGAAGTAGGTGAAGGGAGAGATAAGAACCTAAAAAAGATAAAAATGTGTTTGAAAAGCCCATAAATATGAAGCAGGAAGACAAGTTTAGACTATTTGCCTTGAAATCTGTTCTTTCCTTTCCACTGGTCCTGCACCATCTCGCATTCTGCACCTTATTTTCATGGGTGGCTCACATAGAGCTTCCCACCTGCACTCCCTGCCTCCAACCTCTTCTCCTAAATATGCACTTGGCTTCCAAATCAGTCTTCTGTGAGAAGAGTTATGATAAGTACGTAACTTCTGTCCTATGCTTTTATGGTATTAAATATCCACAAGGAAAAAACGGTGTTTATTAGGGTTTACCTGCACTGAGGTTAATTACAGGATACAAAGTTAACACACAAAAGTCAATGCATTTATGGTTTGATTTGGCTTGATTAGAACCAAATCATTTTATTGGTTTAGTTTGGTTTTGAGACATAATTTCACTATGTTTCTGGGTAGCCTCGGCTGGTCCACAATTGGATGTCTTCCTGCCTCCACTTCTTGAGATTATAGACAATGGCACCATGCTCAGCTCAAAAGTCAATTGCTCTTTTACATACCAAAAATTTAAAATAGAAATTTAAAATAAAAAACAATGTGGTTTTCATTGCCATGAAGAGAAGTACAATATTTATGCATCAATCTAACAAAATATGTAAAGCTGCTGTGACTAAATGTTATAGGAGCCAGGGCAATGGCTGGATGAATGTTTTTATTAGAGATAGCTAAGTTAAGTAGAAATATTATAGGCAGTCAGACAGGGATGGGCCCTCAAGAGTCAATGAAGAGTACAAAAACGCATTGCACCTGTAGCTGGAGGTACATCTGCTGGGGGCCAGGCCTCAGGATAAAGCCAATGAGCAGGCCTACACCCCTCCTGAAGGATAAAATGAGTGGTAACACCTGTTCCAATAAAGTCTAGATGGACATCAGTCACCCTGGTGGGTAACCAAGATCCCCTAATCCATCCCTTCCTTTAAAAAAAGGTCTTTGTTCTTTCCATCTACACTTGCTAATCACATGCTTCCCCATTGGATCGATATTACCTATATTTCTAATCTTATTGGTTAATCATAGTTTTGTCCCACATTGTATCTACCTTGTAATTTTGCTCTTCAAAACTTATTTTGACTTCCATTGTCAACTCACTTTTGGTTCCTTTATTGTCTCTCAGGAGCTATCTCTCTCAATAAATATTTCCTAACCCTAACCTTCATAATTTCTAAGAAGTTATTCTTCAATTTTGTGGAACATTAACTCAGTGTACCTAACATCTCACAGATTGGGTGTTTCATTTATTACCCCTACATCATTTGGAGGTTTCAGCAAAATAATTGGAAGGAGATAAGTGTTTGCTCAGAAATTGTCATCCTTCTTTGTCAGTTGCTTATGCCTTGATATTTGTTTTGAAGACAGTAAAATAAAACAAAACAAGACAGGACAAAGCCAATCGAGACAATCAGTGAAACTGATACAGAACTTCAGAGCAGGATATTGAAATAACAGTAATAGGTACCATAGTATATCTTATCTTCACAATAGCTGTCCATTCAATCAGGTATAGCAAAATCAAACCAAAAACAGAACATTATAAAACTTATCGAAACAGAATATTGAATAGAGAAAAATAATCAGAACAAAGCAAAACAGTGAAGACAATATTGGCCTTCAAAAAGAAGATAGAAGGAAATCCCCATATTTGCTGTATTGCATAGGGTCATCCTCCCAAGAGATGCTCAGACCTCTGGCCCCAGGTCAGCATAATCAACCCAACAATACAAGCATTTAGTTGCTTTATGTGCCTTAGTTGCTGTCAACTCTGACTGCTCCACACCACCCAGTTGGGGGTGGAGGGTTGATTCTCAGCCCACGCCCGGTAGGTTCATGGGAGACACTGACTGGCATTCCCCACTGCTCGCTTGCACCTATTTTTGCCTATTTTGTTTTCAAAACAAAATAATAGGAGAATAACAATAGTTAATATATGGCATATTGTTATCTTCAAAGTAGTTACTGAGAGTACAAGATATGGGCATAAAAATTCTCTAAGTAGTATTCACACAAACGTTTCTTTTCAGTGAACTAAGAAAAAACTAGTTGTGTAATTATCTTGTACTTTTTTTTTCTTTCCCTTCCCTCCTTTCCTCCTTTTTTCACTCTAGTTCCTCTTTCCTTTTGAACAATTTCTTCCCATTTCACAATATCTATTCTACATTTTGATCCTTATTTACTCTTTCAGTTTCTTACACCAGTGAGACAATGTGATGTTTACACATGTGAGTCTGATTTATTTCACTTATAAGTTGGTCTCAAATAGCATCCATTTATCTATGTCTCAAGTTTACCCTTCTTTGTGTCTATCTCATGAGACTGTTTTCCCAATGTATTAAGGATGAGAAGTTGTTAAATACTTGGCTCAGCACCCAGTCCTTTGGTACTGGACTACAGTGATGTTTATGACTCTACACAGTCACAGGGGAGAAAAATTGATGACAACCCAGCTAAAATAGTACACCAAAAGCCTAAGGATGTGGTTTCCAAGGCAACCATAAGATAGTCTCTTCCACTATTATTCAGCCTGAGGTTCCCTCACCTTCTGCACCCTATGGGTGAAGTTTGCAAACCAACCTTAATTGAAGCACCCACTGGGCTATATACATCCCTATTTGATCTTGTTTGGACTCCTCAAAGACAGTATATACCCCTTAGAGGATGTGAGTGGAGAATTTGGCACTACTTGGGTCCATATGTGCTTTTCTCCCAGTGACCGCCAACAGATCAAATGAGATCTAGGAGATCTACAGGGTACTTACTCAGGCCTATACAGTAAACTGGAAAGATGGAATGTTCCTCTTAAATCAAACACTGATTTCTATTGAGAGACAAGCAGCACTACAAGCGGCTATTACATTTGGAGATGAATACCACATTGTTAATTTTAGAAGACTAGAAAACAAGCAGCCAGGGGAACAGCTGGTTCCTACCAGAGACCAAGTAGTTCCCACACAAGATCCCTACTAGCCTGCCAATGAGACAGGAAGCTGGAATAGGAGACATCTTCAGGTATGTATTCTTAAAAATGTCCAAAATAGAGAACCCCTCTGCCTTCTTAGATCATTTATAAGGCACATTGATAAAAAATAAATCCCTCGCTCCTTTGGCGGAAGAACACATTATTCTTAAAGACAAGTTTATTGCCCAGTCCATCTCAAATACTAGGAAAAAAACTACAAAAGATGGCTTTTGCTTGAGATACCTCCCTGATACTTTAGTGAGAATTACCACCTCAGTATTTTATAATCAACACCAGGAGGAGGCCAAAGGGAAAAAACAAAGACACCAAAAGAAAGTGGCTGCCTTTGCTGAAACCTTAGAAGAAACAGAGTCTAAGTCTGATTCTCGGGGCTCCAAGAAGAGCTCAGTGACTTAACCCACCTGCGGTCTCAGTGGAAAGCCAGGCCATCTTAGAAGGAACTGTGATAAAAACCATCACAGCGGGGCTGGGGATTTAGCTCAGCGGCATAAGCGCCTGCCTTGCAAGCAGGCAGTCGTGAGTTCAATTCCCGGTACCGGTTTAAAAAAAAAAAACCATCACAGCAAGAGGGCCCGAGGGCTGTGCCCTGACTGCAGAGGCAACCACTGTACTTTAGACTTCACCATGAGCTGGAGCCCAGGTAGTCATGACTGTGGAGGGAAGACAAAGTAGACTATTGCTGGACACTGGCCATCTCTGTCCTTCTCAACCCTCTCTTCCATCTAGCCATCATACCTCAGTGAAAGGAGTCATGGAGCAGAGGTTACTCACAATTTCTTGCAACCCTTAGATTGCAACTGGGATGACTTCCCCTTTCCCCATTTCCTTTTTAATTATGCCTGAAGGTCCAGTTCCCTTCCCAGAGAAAACTTATCTTGCCTGCATACTGTAATTTACCTGAGTCCAGGTCAGGTACACTGCCTCCCCCTCATGGAGAGAGAAATAAATCCTCAAGTATAAGCAACTAAAAGTAGTACAGAGAGCAATAGGGGCTGCCCTAGCGCAAACACATCTCAAAGATCCCACTGTTCTTCCTCACTGGAGGTAATACCTGCTTAAGGTCTAACTTTAAAGGAACTATTGCCTATAATTGACAACTTAAGTGCAACAGGTTTACTTTCACGTTGTGACAGCCCTTGCCACACTCCAATCTTGGAATTTCAAAAACCCAGTGAAGAGTAAAAGCCAGCACAGGTCCTTAAATTGGTAAATGAGGCAGTAATGCCAATCTACCTACCCCATATGCTCTCATTTTCCAGATCTTGAAAGACACCTGTTGGTTTCCAATGTTAGGTTTATTTATGTATTTATTTATTTTTGTCTTTTTGGACACGGGTTCACTATGCAGCCCAGGCTAGCCTCCAAATCACAGTAATTCTCCTTCTTCAGCCTCCCACGTGCTGGGATTACAGGTGTGCACCACTGCACCAGCCTCCAGTGTAAGATTTAAAAGATGACTTCTTTTGTATTCCTTTACATACACATTCTCAGTTTCTTCAGAAAACCGCATGACCAGGCCTCTCAACTAATTCAGACTGTGCTTCCTGAAGGGTTCAGAGATAATCCTCATCTTTTTGGACAAGTACTGTCCCATGGTTTGTCATGTTCTGAATTTTCCCAAGTCACAGCACTACAATATGTAGATGATATACTATTATGTGCCCCATAAGAAAAGTTCTCTAGCCAAGGTCACCATGCTGTGCTGAATCTTCTGCAGAGAGAGGTAATAAGGTTTCTAGGTCTAAGGCATACCTTTTCAGCCTTGCAGTAAAATACTTGGGATTTATATCTAAGGGAATCTTAAGGCTGGGGGAAGAGAGAATGAAACCAATATTTTCTTTCCCACAGCCCAGGTCCCTAAAACAGCTAAGGGGATTCCTAGGAATTACAAGCTTTTATCACTTTTGGGTAACAAGGTATGGTAAGAACACACAACTTCTCTACCAGCTTATAAAGAAAGCCCAAAAGGTAGATAAACATATTTTAACCTGAGAACATAAATGCAAAACTGCATTCTAGAAGCTTAAACAAGCACCTCAAAATGCCCCCAGCACTGTACCTACTGTCAGGAAACTGTTTCAATCTTTATGTTGATGAAATATAGGGCATGGTTTTGGGAGTGCTTACCCAGGATCAAGGACCTGCTCAACATCCTATAAGACACCCAAGTCATGACTTGGACATTGTAGCAATGGGATGGCCTGTGTGCCTTACAGCTCTTACTGCTATCACTCTCCTGGTACCCAAGTCATCCAAACTGACCTTAGGCAAAGATCTCACTGCATATACACCTCACAATAAGGCAGGACTTCTTTCTTCCAAACAAAGACTATGGCTATTAGTCAACTGACTCCTGAAATACCAGGACTTACTTCTAAAAGACCCAGTCATTCAAGTAGAGACATGTTCTTTCTTAAACCTTGTCATCTTTCTACCAGGAAAGGGGGGCATTGAGGTTGAAAGACATGACTATGGATAGATAATTCTCCATATGTACACAGCCGGAGATGACTTGTTAGACACACCCCGTTACTAGTCCTGATTTGATGCTTTTCTGTGATGGCAGTTCCTTGATGGAAAATAGCACAAGAACAGCAGGTATGCAGTAGTGACTCTACATCAGACCTTTGAAAGTTCCTCACTTGCCCCTGGGACTAGAGTCCAGCTAGCAGAACTCACAGCTCTGACAAGGGTTTCGCAACTGATTTGCATATTACAAGGAAGGAGTGTTAAAAATATCAACAAAAAAATCTGTAAACTTACACTATCTACAACATCAGTGATCTAGAAGTACATCTGGTTGGTGTGATCTCTGGCCCTTCCCTAGGATTAGAGGATATCATTTAGTACATCAAGGCTGAGGCTAACTATACTCAGTGGGCCTTAAATGATATCTTGACTGCTCTCTCTCCCCTAAATTAAGGAATAAAATTAATGAGTCAAGTTGTCCTCCCAAATTGAATGGCATTAGACATCCTAACACCTGCACAAGGCAGCACTTGTACAATTGTAAAAGCTGAGTGTTGTGAGTGTATTTCTGACACTTCTGCTATTAAAGATATTAGATAGCTTAGTGCCATGTTGAATTCTGAAATTCCCTGGACATTTTCCTTACCTTCTTTGTGGGAGGCTATTATTGGTTTTTCTTGGTGGAAATATTGTTGGTAGTATTCATAATAGTCTTGTTCATCTTATTATTTGGCTGATACAATTTAACTGTTTCTGTGGCCTTGTCTCCTCCATATGTAAAGCTCCATGACTATGGACCAGGGTTACAGCTCAGTGGCACAGTGCCTGCCTGGCTGAGGTTCCTCTCCCCTGTTGATAACATCGTGAGGCTGAGGTGCCTAAGTAATTCCTGATTAAAGCTTCTACCAGGCTATATTTTTATCTAACCTAAGTAAAGCCCAACAAGGGCTATATCCTTTGCAGGAAGCTGGGAGTGAGGCCCCACCTGTACATGTGGCATCTCCCCCTAGTGAGCTCAAACAAATGAAATTTTTGAAAACATTTGCAGATGGTCCTGATAAATACATTGAATCTTGAGAGAGCTCACCCAAACATGAATTGATCTGGAAAGACATAATGTTGCTTTTAAATTAGATCCTGATCCATAGTAGAACAAAAATAGCAGCATTATAGGCTGCTGTAGCCTTTGGGTAAGAGCTACCTCAGGTCCATTACAGAGGACCAGAGGATTTACCACCAAGAGAGCAATAAATGCCTAATGGAGCTTGGGTAGTTCTGGTACAGGAACCCAAACGGCATAATTCTGCAGTTAGAGACTGCATCAGGAAGTATTTCCAGGCCTGCATTTTCAGTGCATGTTGGGCAAAGTACAGACATCGGTCACACTTTGGAGAGATTCATGCTGAAACTAAGAGAGAACATATCTTAAATTTTTAAAAAAATTGATAAAGAGTTGGAGACACATTGGGAATAGTCATCCATCCCTGTAGCGCCTATACTCAGGTGGTTGGGGCAGGAGGCTTGAGTTTGAGGCCAATTTAGCCTGATCCTGTCTCAAAATTTAAAAATTAAAAGGAGTAATGAAATAGTTCAGCACTTTTTATGTTTACTTCACAGCATCCCACCCCTCACAAAGAAAGATAAAAGAATCTCTCTCTCTCTCTCTCTCTCTCTCTCTCTCTCTCTCTCTCTCTCTCTCATCAGCATCACCTCCAAATAAGTACAGACAATGGGTTTAAGTAAAAATTACAAAATCACCAGCAGAGTTTGAAGGGATGAAGGATCGCCTTGGTTGGAATCCTAGAGATACAGAGGTAAGAGAAGTGGTTGGCTTCCTCAGGGAGACTTCAAAGGTGGCCTAAGGACCTAAGAACAAAGTAGTTCTTCTTGGAGTACAGGAAAACAAGAATTTGAACAGATATAAAACACACCAACGCTCCCTAAAATGCCCATTAAAAATGATTTTATTGCTGTGATTACAGTGCAGTAAAGTCTGGCATGAAGGCCTACATCTCTACACAGACAAACCTCTAAAGCAGAAAAGAAATATATGTATACATTCAATCCCAGGCTAGTCCAGTATCCTAGACACTTTAATACTTTGAGCACTTCCCTTTTTTCTTTTGTGGGAGCAAAGAAATAAATACAAGACAGACAGAACAATAAACTGCAGTAGAAGCTGTGTCGAAAGATTAAAAAAAAAAAAAAGCAATCAAAACTGTACAGAAGCCAGCAGTGGAGAGGGGGTGATGAATACAGACCCAGTGAACAATTTGAAATGAGGACTTCAAGTGTCATGGCAGTTAAGAAACATCCCTCCAAGAAACGTGCAGAATCAGGGTGAAAAGATTTGCAATTTTTGTCTCCATTAATGCAGATAACGCTGGGCATAGCACAAGTAATAGCCATGTTGGGAAAAGAGTCATGCAGAAAGCTGTTTGCAGACTTGCCGAGGAAATACTGGCACCCAACGCTGCTGCCAAGATTGAAGAGGACGTGGTTGTATGAGCTAGATTTCAAACCACTGAGCCCCAGAGAGGCCCAGAGGCACAGTCCAAAGAGGACACAGGAGCCCACGCAGCTCCAGCAGAAACAGGAGAGGAAACGTCATATCTCACACTTTCATGTCTGTGTAGAGAAAAGGAAGATCATGGTAATAATAAAAAGAAAGCAAAATTACTAATCACAAGTATTTATGTTCTTATTTTGCCTTTTGGGATATCAAAAGAAAGGAAATGTAATCAAAATTTCAGACAATCTTATCTAAGTGTACTGGAACCAACGGATAGGAAGTGTCATTCTTCTGAGGTGGTTCACAGGCCACAATGAAGAATTTGAACTGGGAAGCATTCTTGTAGCGACAGTTGGGATACTTCCCTCCAGTGAGCTTGCAGTTGGTCAGGCTGACAGGACTTGCACTCTGGTGGCAGTTGTGCTGGCCATTCTTGCAGGTGATATTGGGCAAGGTACAGGAATCACTCACATTTTGGAAAGAGTCATGCAGAAAAGTGTTTAAAGGCTTACAGCGCTTGGTATAATTGTTGACATCGCTCATTGCTCCATCACATTGGAGAGGAATTGGCTGTATGTGCTGGATCTCAAACCACTGAGCCTTGGTGAGGCCCTTAGGCAAAGCCCACAGTGGATACAGAAGCCCAAACAACCCCAGCAGCAACAGGAGAGGAAACCTCACATCTCGCTCCATCTTTTCTGTGTAGGAAATGGGAAAATCATGGTCATATTAGAAGCAACAACAGCAAAATTGTTAATCATAACTTTGCAGGCTTGTTTTGCCTTTTGAGATTTCCTTCCTCCCTTAAAAATCTCTCTCACACAGTCTCATAATTCGAGTGAAAAGACTGTGCAGTAAGCAGACTCTCCCTTGACTGGCACATCCCACTCCTCTCTTGATCCCTGCTTCTGTGTTCAGTAACCTCACATCACATTGGAAACCTGGGTATTCTACCTCTTCCCTCCTGCGACGCTGCCCGTCATCCCTGACGGCCTCCTCCCAGCCTTCGTTACCCTACTCATCCCAGCCCTCTTACCAGGATCTGTGCTGGGCTCCTGGTGGGTGCACAGCAGTGGTTAGTCCAGTTCAGAGGATTCCTTCTGCGTGTCTTCTCCCCAGCCGACCAGCGCTGCTGTGCCTGGCAGGGAAAGGTATATTGTGAGCCTCAGGAAAGACGACCCTGCCACTTTGAAGATGTGGACTTGTTCTGCAGTGGAGATGAGATTCTAGACTTTTAATCTCCTCTTGAAATTCATATCCTTGTCACTATTTATAGAGGAAGAACTCTCATTTGTGAAACAGGATGACTCAGAACAATTTTGAGGAACTGACAACTTCCTGATAAATCTTCAGTGCTTCTTTCTTGAATCCCCAAGTCAGTTTTTTTTTAAGCTCTATGATTTCAGTTCCTTTTCTTCCTTTCTTTCTTTTTTCTTTTACTTGTTTATTTATTTTTATCTCCTTTGGTTTGTTGACACAGGGTCACACTGTCTAGTTCAAACTGTCCTTGAACTCACTATGTAGCCCAGGTTAGCCTCTACTTTGCAGGATCCTCCTGCCTCAGCCACCTTACTACTTAAATTTCAGTGTTACATCACCACTCCCAGCTCTGATTTCAGTTCCTTAAGAGAAACAATAAATTGATATAACAGCTGCAGCATACTTGGTAATGTTGCAAGCTCAACAATAGATGTAAAAGCCAGACATGGTGGCATGTGCCTGTAATCCCAGAACTCAGGAGACTGAGCCAAAAGAATTCCTGTGAGTTCAAAGCCAACCTGGGCTACAAAGTAAGTTCAAGGCCAGCCTCAACTACATAGTGAAACTCTGTCTCAAAAAGACCAAAAAAGAATGAATTATCCATCAATATATGTGTTTATTGAGCCAGGTCTTTCAATACTCAGATTCAGTTCATGTTTTAATTATAGTCAGATAACTAGAGAAATATGCTACAAAGATAAGGACAGACTGCATGAGCAGGATAACGGAGGACATTGCCAGGGATGTGGGGAGGCTGAGGGGAAAAATTATTAGGATCCTGAACCTGAATTCAACTTTGAAGAGGGTTTAGCTGTAAGGTAATTAGAGGTAAAGAGGGTGATAAGGCCTAAAACAGAAAATGTATATGAGGAGACCAATAAGGAGAAAGGCAAATTTAGGGCCTTGGCCTTTGACTCTCTTCTTTCCCTACCCGTGTTGCTGCAATGCTCTCATTCTGCACTAGTTTTCTCATAGAGGCCTCACATAAGCTTCCCACGCGGACTTCCTGCCTCCAGCCTCTCTTCCTTACAGTCCATTCTGCTTTCAGATTAGTCCTGCGCCAGCAGAGTTATAATAAGCTCAGCACTCTTGTCCAATGCCTTTAATGGTTCCAGATACCTACAGGGAAAATACGATGCCTGCTTGTGGTTTACCTTCTCTGTGGTTATTTCCAAGATATAAATTTAATATACAAGATGCTTCTTTTGTTTGGTTTGGTTCTGTTGTGCTCTGAAACAGGGTCAAACTGTGTCACTGTGTAGCTCAGGCCATTCTAGAACCTAAAACTTACTGACCTCCTGCTTCGGTCTCCTGAGTGCTAAGAATACAGACGTGTACTACTGTGGCCAACTCAAAAGAGAACCACAGCAAAGGACAGTGCAAATTTCAAATTACAAACACAGTAACATTCACGTTGCTCCAAAGAAAGGGAAATGCTTAGGTGTCAAACTAGCAAAGCATATAAAGATTTTGCGTGAGGCAACCTTTTGTTGTTAGTTAGTTAGTTTGTTCGTTTATTTGTTTGTTGCTGTAACCAATTATTCCAGGGAGCTAAGGTTGTTGAGGTGGGGAAAGGGGTTAGAGGCCCAAAACCGGACATCAACTATCTCTATTAATTTGCCTGTTTACCACAAAGAGTTTGAAAAAAGCCTATAAAACATGGAAAACATTCACAATCTGGTCAAATTCCTCCCCCTCCACCCAGCTCACATCAGTGCTTCAGTTTACGGAATAGTTAGAGCAACACCAGGAAATATGCCAGGTGTTAGTCAGTAAAGGACTCAGAAAAAAAACTGTTGAAAGTCTGGTTCTCTCAAAAGTTTTGCTTTCTCCATGAAGAGCTGGGGAAACAGAACTTTAAACAGCTGTAATTTTTAAGTATCTATATTATCCTCTCAGTTACAACAAATATCTGAGAAAAAAGTTAAAGAAAGGATTTGTTTTTGGTTCACAGTTTCCAAGGTTCAGTCCCTGGTTGCTGGCCCCATTGCCTTTACACCTGTGGCCAGGCAGAAACATCATAGTGCAAAGGATCCCAGAGGAAAGATGCTCACTTCATGACCATCAGGAAACAAGAGAGAGAGAGTGAGAGTCAGAAGGAAGGGGCCAAGTACTAAATGTAATCCCCCAGGTCTCTTTCCCATGTTCTGTTCCCTTCAACAAGATGCCCTTCTGTTTCCATTACCTCTCAATAATGCATCAAATTATGGTCTTATCAATGGATTAGTACTGGTGAAGTTAGAACCAATCCACCAAACTGTCAGCAATCAATCTTTCAAAACATAAATCACGTGAAGCTCTTGGGAAACGTAGTCAGATTGCTTTGAGTAAAAATATAAAACTTTGATGGAAGAAATCCAAGTGCTAAATGACTACATATTTCATATTTATGGACAGGAAGAATCAGTATTATTTAGTTCTTTGTCATTTGACCTATAGATTAAGTACGATCTCAACGAACATCTCAGTAAGTTATTTATAATTATTAACAAATTCTGAAGTTTACATGGGAAGCCAAAGTTTCCAAATTATCCACACAATGAGGCAACACAAATCAGAAGCCCGGCAGGACCCAACTTCAAAGCGTTACAGAGCTACAGTAATCAGGAAAGCATATTAGTGTTCCATGGCTGTTACACAATAACTCACATAATCATCTTAGAAGTAGGAAACCAGTATTGTGGCTCACAATTTCAGTGGTTTCTGTCTGTTGGCAGGTGGCCCTGTGGCTTTGGGTCTATGGCAAGGCAGTCATTATGCTCAATAGTTTGTGGTGGAGCAGCATTCTACCCACACTGCTCTATAGTTGGCAAGAAACAAAGAAATGGAAAGAAGAGGGGCTGGGATCTTAGTTTCCCCATACTCTTACTGTCATGCTCCCATTGATCTAAATGCTTCTACTAGGCCCCACCTCGGAAAGGTCCCAGCGCCTCTCAACTGTGCACAAGTTGGGGACCAGACCTTCAACACATGGGCCTTTATCAGGATCTAGACTACAGCAGACAGTGTGATGTTAGTGAATGAATAAACAAATAGGTAAACAGAACAGAATAGAACACCCAGAAATGAATACAGAGTGAGCCAGTCTTTGACAGTGAACAATGATAATTCACCTGAGGAAAGACTGTCTTTATGACTTATGGTCATAAAGTAACTTGTGGTAATAGAGCAACTATACATCCACATGCCAAAAAAATTTTTTACAAATCTATATCTTATATACTTCCATAGATCTACATTGAACATCTTTTACAAAAAAATGAATTCAACATGTTCCATAGACCTAAGTGTAAAAAATTGCATAAAAATTCCAGAAGATAATATATGAAAGAATGTACACAACTTTGGGTTCAGTGATGGTTTTTTATATACAACACCTAAAGCAGAATCTATAGCAGAAAACATGGACAAGATAAACTTCATTCAAATAAAAAGATTCCTACTCTGCAACAGTGTTAAGAGCATAAAAAGACGAGCCAGAGGAAAACATAAAATACAAGCATAAGATATATCTGATGGAATGTTATAAAGAACTACTAAACCCCAATGATAGAAAAACACAGAAGGTTCTGCAAGTTTTTTCTGTATGTGTGGCACTGGAGATTGAATCCTGGATCTCCATACTGAGCTCCATTCCTAGGCTCAAGTTTATTTTTGAGACAGAGTCTCACTAAATTGTGCTGCCTACAGCAGGCTCTAATTTGTGATCCTCCTGTCTCAGCTTCCTATGGTGGTGAGATTACTGGTATGCACAACCACAACTTATTGTGTGCAACTTTGGAAGGGGTACTTGGAATCAAACTCATGACCTCACGTTTGTCAGGCAGGCGCTGAGCCCTGAGCTATATATCCTTGGCCAGGTGCAGCTTTCTGATGACAAATAAAAATCTTAGGAAATTTTCTTTCTGACCAGAATTTTCTCTATAAGAGCATTTACAGACGATTTAGTCATTCTTCTGAGTGCTAACAGACAGTTGTCTTGGTAAAATTCTTTGGAATGACTATGGCAGCTGAGTTGTCAGGAAGTTGCACTAAAGTTAAGATATTGATGTTTTGAGTGTGTGTGTTTGTGTGTTTGCGGCTCAGATGTTTTAAATAAAAAATAATTTTGAATCCATTTGGTGACTTTTAATCACTTCAGCACATTACAAGAGCACTAAAAACACAACAATGAGATACCACTGTTGTTGGCAAATTCCTGAATCAAACCAAAAGAAGACTCCTCAGGGACTGGGGATTTAGCTCAGCGGCATAAGCGCCTGCCTTGCAATCAGGGAGTCGTGAGTTCAATCCCTGGTACCGATAAAAAGGAAAAAGACTGTAAAAAAAAAAAAAAAAAAAAAAGAAGACTCTTCACATCAAGAAGCTAAGAAGGCAGCATCTTTATGCCAGTGGACTATTGTGGGATCATTTCCCCCTGAGTTCACACAGAGTTTAGTTTATATGGCATTTAGAAGTAGAGAGCACAGAGCAAGTGTCAAAATGTGACATAATTAGTTTACAAACATTGAGTCATATATTGACAGGCAGGCTAGTCTTGAACAGATTCGTTGAAACAAAGGGATTGTTTATCACAATATAGAAATATTCCAGGAGCAAGCAGAGGGACCCTTACAGGCTGAGCAGGTCAAAGGTGTCCTTGACTAGCCCAGGGTGCTTACTTTGTAAGCACTTACTCTGACTCTGTGCTCATCAGAGGAGTGCAGTTGGACTGACCTTGACTGTAGACACTGTCAAGGTCAACAGAAGTTAACAAAAGCAGCAGAAATCTGGTCAGAAACCTCTAATTGTCTCTAATTTGTATCATGAAATACCTATAAGTTTTCTCTTTTATAAATGTGTTCTTACATTATAATTGTGCCCAAACACTACCACACACCAGTTACAACAGCTGAACTTTTAAAAAAAACATCAAATGCTGGTGATGATGAAGAGGAGCTAGAATACTACTTCACCGAAGGTAAGCATTTAATTCCACATTGGTATCTTGGGGTGAATATTGTGATCTTCTTCAGTCATATGTTGGGATGAGCTATCCTGGTATCCTGCAAGAGAAAACCCACTCATCCTGCCCAAATCTCATGACCTTTGCTTGGTTCACTGGATAAGACTGGGCATCATTCCTTCATAGATACTCCCACCAATACTGCACACAAAAGAAGAAAGATGGCTATGATAGCTAACTGACCGTGTCAGTTGGAGTAAGAAAGGCTCAACTAAATTGAATCAGCATAGTTCTGTGCATGGCTGAAGAGATTTACCCAAGAAAGAAGACCTGCCCTGGGTGTGAGTGACACTAACCAACAGGCTTCATACCGGGTAGAATAACAGAATAGTGAAGTTGCTTGTTTTTTCAGAGGAGCTCCAATGCCCGCCTTCACCTGCATCATCCTCTCCCAGTTGCCGGCACAAACTCCTCCACCTTCCAGCACAGACCCTCCGACCTCCCGTGGCTGACCCTTTGACCTTCCCATAGAACTCACAGGGAGACTACGCTGAGCTCCAGGCCTTCAGCTGACTCCTCCAGCTCTCCACCACACAGAGAGCCCCTCTGCACTTTTCCACCCCTGACTCTACAGCCAGCCCTTACCGGCCAATATTGTAAATTCTTCTATGCTTGTACATCTTGCATTAAATCTGTTTCTGGAGTAAGCACCAACTGATAAAATAGTTGCCTACGGCAGAGAAATGTATAGTTATCCAAATAAGGGATGGATGCTGGGAAAGTCAGAGCAACAATACAAAACTGTTGTGCTAATTGCCCTCACATCCATTTTCTTGTATACTGATTTAAATCACTATCTTCTAACCCTTTAATAAAAACTGTGGCATGAAACATGCACTGTGGGTGCCAGGCCTAGAGCATGGGTGGCAAGAGAATGAACCAACAGCAAAGAAGATACATAAGCTAAGAGTTGATTAGGGTACTTACAAGACAGTGGCAACCCACTCCAAGAGAAGACTGTTGGGGTTCTGCAAGCAAAGGGAAAATCAAGGGTCGCACACACTAAGGGTCAGCAAAATGGCTGCCACCCACCCAACCTAAGTAAGCAGCTTTTATTGAGATAAAGAGCAAAGAAATTCAAATTGCGCATGTACAGATTATATAACTTGTTTGCTTCTTGACCTTACAGGACCTCATGTTTTTACCTTGGAGTGGTGGTGATGTTTCCACACTGGCACTATTTCCCATAACATTGTCAACCGGATATGTCCGGGACAAAATGGAGTCAGTGTGGATTCTTCTCTACAGAAGACCACACTGTCGGGGTAGAATGCTGGGATTTTTATGAGGATTTTGGAACCAGAAGAGGAAAACAGAACTTTAATAATTAGATTTTTTTTCTTTAGAGAAAAGTGATTTCTCCACACTGCCTCAGACCATTCTCATTAATGGCCATTAATGGCCATTCTCATCTCTCCTCAACCCAGATGCCCAGCTGCAGACTGCAGAAGGCCGAAGTCCACAGACAAGGGAGGGAGAGGGTTGGGTCCAGGAGGGACGAAACAGGCCTGGACAAATCTACTTTTTCATTGTGCTCTATCTCTACACTGTTGCTTGCTATAAAAGATGCCAACACCCATGTACATTGAGAGATGGTGACTTGGATCATGAGGACCTTCCAGCTCCTCAGAGCTAGCTTTGAATAAAATCTTTCTCTATGACATGGATCTGTACAATCTATTATGTTCACATGCCAGTATAATTAATCAGAATGGAAAGATGCATGCTTGAGTACTCCCACAGAGCAGAGCACGACAGACATGGGCACCACCAATAGCAGAGTCAATAAAGGCTAGAGACCCCTCAGGAAGACTCAGAACTTAGTTCAGTCTCTTCCTCTACCCCCTCTTCTCTGAGGGTCACTTTCTCCATTCCACCTCCTTAACAAGCTACCTATTCCCCACCACCTCAGGAATCAGCTCTGCTGGTGAAACAAGGAGCAGCATCTCATATCATCCAGTTGGCAAAGCCTCCTGATACATGGCAGCTTCAAGAAGTCTCAGAGAGTTATATAGTGTTAAGAGAGTCAAGCTCATTTCTCTACAAATGGCCTGGGACAGTGTTAACACAAACTGAAACAGTTTTTAAAAGAATCAAGTAAACTCATAGCTGTTTCCAACTCTGACTTTAGCTTACTATCTGACTTGGAATGATCTCTGAGGACATTTTTCTACCTGCTGGATGCTTAAAGAAAAAATTCATGCATGAGCAAGGACCCGCGCTAGGTTGACGAAGGGACAAGCCTGGGACAGTAGTAAGGATGTGGGTAGAACTATATTCCAGCAAGATCCTCATTGGCAAAATCGGATCAGAGTGAGAGTTAGAAGTGCAATGAGGTGCTTACATATCTAATTGTGGAACGAGAAAATGTATGAATATGCCAGTCAATTATGAAAAGATTACAGAAGTCATCCAAGATCAGGCAGAAAGACCTGCTTTGTTTCTGAGAGAGTTCCCCGGGAACATCCATAAATGTGTTAATATTGATACTAACTCGCAGGAGGAAAAAACTTTATTCAGAAATTATTGTGTAAGGCAGTCCTCCATCAGAAATTCATAAAAGGTTCAGAAACAGGTATGAATCCTCAGACAGACCTCAAGTAGTGAACTTTTAAACTTGGCCTTTGGGATAGTCAACAAGAGGCACGAAACAGAAGCAACTTCCGAGGCTCAGGAAAAGACTACAGGTGTGAGGCAGACATGACTGTTGCTTTGGCATTAGAAAAGGAAACCCTGCTTCATAGAGAATTCCCAGAATTCCATGTGCAAAGATAGAAAATGAGATTAAATGTCTACCACTGCCACAGAGACAAGGACTGCATTAAGCAAGGCCTCTTGCATGCTATGTGCTACTTCAGCAGGCAGGGATAACACTAGAAGCAAGGCCACTCTCACCTCCACAGGGAGAGGCTACCTGCTTCCACTATGGCTGCCCTGGAAGAATAAAGGTGTCCAAGGTGGCTGAAAACCCCACTCATCAAAGTAGGGGAAGAACCTTGGGTAACACTTGACGTGAGAGATTAAACTTCTAATTTTCTCTCATTGTGGATTCATTCTCTGCCTTTGTATTCTCTGGACCTCTTGCTAGCAACACCTACGTTAAAGGATGCTCATGGCCTCCCTAACGGCAAGTGCTTTACAGTGAGTTTAAGTTGCAAGTATGGAAAACTCACTTTCACTTAAATTTTCCTAGTTTTCCTAGAATGTCCCGCCCAATATAGAAAGAGACATTTCCATGTTTGGAATAAACCTTTTGCTGTTACTTAAATATCTGCCTCCCTTTTTGGAAGCATGAACAGGGAAATATATTTAGAGATATACTTAGAAAAGTTTTATCAGAAGTAGAGCCATGATTCTGGAACACCAAATCCTCAGGACAGGTAGTTCACATCCAATCTGTCTTCATTTTCTTAAAAGACCCAAACACCTATACTCATAAACAGCATTCTACTAAATCAGAGTCCCACTGGGGACTTTGGTCTCTATTTTTTAAAATTTCTTAAACAAGTGTCAGTCACCAGTGCCACCATTCTGGTGCCAAACCCAAGGAGGGAATACCAGCTAGTACATCATTTGTGGGCCATTAAGGGAACTGTAACCCTGCTCATCCCGTAGTTGCTAATCCATATACAACTGAAAACCAAACACCAAGAGGAACTACAAGGCTTCTATATCTATGTTTTCTATATCTAAGGTGCCTTCTGCATCTCCTTGCAGCCTGAGTCACAATATCTGTTTGCTTTTGAACAGACTGGTTCTGATACTATAAAAACTGCCCACTATGCTTGAGGCTTGCTACCTCACTTCTAGGAAACAAAGCATCTCATTACATTCAGTGCCCTTGTCCCACTCATGTGTGTGCAGTTTTATATGATGAATTTGCAAGTTGTATGATCATTCGGTTTCCAGCCTCTAAATTTGTATAGATCCTGCTTATCTTCTATGCTCCTTTACGTTAGAAAAGTCTCAGTTCTATTCAGCTTCAGTGATTCATTTCCCTGGTTCCTAAATTCAGCCTATACTTTGCCAATTGATAAATGTATACTACACCCAATTGAAGAAATGTTTGTTTTTATGAACACTGTTCATGATTCCTTGGTTTACCCTGCTGGGAGAGGGAGTGCACCATGGGAGCATAACGCTGAACTGGTGCCATGTCAGGCTTCCTTATGGACACCACATGCATCTGAAGGAAGGACAGAGCAAAGCAAATGTAAATATCCTGAAACAATTTTGTTCTTCCTACCCAGGTGCCCCTGTCATCTTCCTCCCCTTTTTTCCCTATCTGTAACTTATAAAAGGACTGGTGGTTTCAGCTCGGGAGTGGAGTTTCTTTTTTTCTTTTCTTTTTATTTTAAATAGAAAAAAACAGAAAAATCAAGATGCAAACAAACCAAAATAGCAATAAAATCAAAATGATAATAAAAACACAGCAATAGCTATATAGGTTTTCAAAACAAGATGATAGGAATTTAACAATGGTTGTTAGATTGCCTATTGTTATCTTTAAATTAGTTGCTCAGTTTACCAGATACAGGACTAAAATAAAAAAGTAAAATGGAACAAAACATTGGATTTCATAATCAAGACAGAAGGAAATCCCCTACAGTTGCTATAATGTATATTCTTATCCTCCAAATAGATGATTAGACTACCAGCTTTAGGCCTGCAAAGTGAATCAGATTATACAGGCATTAAGTTATTTTTTTACTTCTGTTGCTGTCATCTCAGCCTGAGTTCCTCTGAACCAGCCAGTTGTTTGAGGGGGGCAGTCCTTGTCTCCCTGCCTGTGCAGCAGGTGGCTCACAGAAAGGGTGGTTTGGCTTCTTGATTCTCTTCCCTTTACACCTGATTGCCTTTTTAAAAAGGGAATAAAACAAAACAAAATAGTGAGAACCTGATAATGGATTTCTAAACTAAGACAGTAGGGAGTCTACCATAATTACTATACTGCATATTGTCCTCTCTAAATCGTTACTCAGACTACTGGTTTTAGGCCTACAGAGTCAAACAAACAAGCTTTAGGTTGTTTCTTTACTTCAGTTGCCATCATCACAGTCTACATTCCTCCAAATCAGCTGGCTGCTTCCCTCTCCCCCCACCCCAACCTGGGAGGTGCATGGCTTCCATCCTAGCTCTCACCCTTAGCCAGCCAGGAGCACAGTTTCTTGACTCCATTCCCTTGAGGAAGAAATTTAAACACACTTGGGAGGTGCCTGCCACCCATGGAAGCATCCCAGGACCCAGGACCCACTGACTCTTTCTTTAGGTCCATCCAGTCCTTTGAACTCACACACATCTTGCCTTATTTCAACCCAAAAGCAAATCTAACTAGTCCACATTGTCCTCCTCGAGGAAAAGAGAAAATAGAGGAAACAGATAACTCTCTATAAGTTTCTTAGTACTTAAGGTGCTAAGCCAGGTTTTGGACAGGGAAAGTTGGAATTTAGAGCATGAAAGGGTATTTTGATATTTTTTGACTGCAGATATCAAAGTTGTCTCTTGGAAAAATAGGCCGCCTTCTGTAAGAAAATTCTGTGGCAAAGAAACATTCCTTGGGTTTTTCTTAACAAGGATTAGATGTTTGGTTTATCTTTAGTCCCTCTACCCAGGTCTGCACTATAGAACCGGTAGACATGCTGGATAAAAACTGCTGGTTTCCCCACTGTACTCCCATATAGAGGAGTGGCCTGGTAGGAGTAGAAAGGGCTTGCATTGGGTAGGCTCACACTAGAGGCTTCCTTGTACTCCCTGTCCTTGTGTGGCTTCTCTCCTCCACAATCCCTTTATTTGCCTTTTACTAATCCCCCCCCCAAAAAATGGTGAAAAGGCCAGGCACAGAGGTCACAGGAGTCTGACCGGGTGTGCAAGACTTGGGTGCCTGTGCTGTAGTGACTTTCTTCACAGCTTCTTGTGCATTAGCAGACAGATGAGGTTCACTTGAGAGAAAGAGTCCTGCAGGCAGATTCCCTCTCTCCCAAGCAAACCTTAGGAGGTAACCTACACCATGAGCCACCCTTTTCATACCATGACCTTGTTTTCATCTGAATGGATCCAAGATGCTTCTCTTGCTTGTCTTGGTAAATGAACTCCTTTGCATCTATGTAAAGTACCTAGCCCTGGGACTGAATGATTGCTGTAATGGACCTCCCATTATCAGACCCACATAAATAGCTCAAGCAATGGCCTCAGGAGCTTCCACTTTTGTAAGGCTGGGGAGGTAGAGCTAAGGTGCATGGAACACTGGGAAGGTTTGGGCTCTGCTAACACCTAAAAGCTTGGACCAGGCCAAAGTCAGATGAGGAGTGGGTTGGGAGAGTGGTGGTATAGCCAGGTACAAAGAACTCTTGTGCTGCAGGAGGCCCAAGGTTGGGGAAAGTCAGCAGCTCTTTTTGGAACAAAACAGAACCCCTTTATGATTTGAGTGTCAAGCAATGAACTGAAACTCTAAGACAACAAGCTGTTTCCCCCATCCTGGATGTCATGGCAATAATTCAGTAATAAACTTTGGATCACAGTCTACTGAAAATGATCTGATAAGGCATTTATAGGGAGGGAAATGTATTTCAATTGCAAATATATTTTAGTTTTTTTTTTAATCTAGTATTAACCTGACATGGTGGCACACACCCATATTCCCAGCACTCTGGAGGCCAAGGCTTGAAAACCACCTTTAGTTAAAGGCCAGGCTGGGCTACCTAGTGAGACTCTGCCTCAGAAAATAAAACAAACAAAAACGTCATATGTAAGAGGCATTGCCAGTATTTCAGGTGATATTAGGTTGCCACCTACAGTGGAGGATGACTTTTTTTTTTTTTTTTTTTTAGTCTTTTTCCTTTTTTTCGGTACCAGGGATCAAACCCACAACTGCCTGCTTGCAAGGCAGGCGCTTATGCTGCTGAGCTAAATCCCCAGCCCCTGATGACTTTCAACTAGTAGGAATGCAATGCACTCAGAGAAGCATGTGCATGAGTGTACCATCATGTGGGAAATCTCTCTGGAAAAGAAAGGAAGAGCATATGCCTGGAAACAAGAGATGGGAACAACAGTTCTGCTTATTAAGTAATGTTCCTTCTCTTTCTCTTTCCCAATATTTTGGGGCAATGAAACTCCTGACCTACTGTGTCAGGTTCATGTTCTGTAAAATGGAAAAATGAATTTTAGGAATAACAGAGGTTAAGAGTAGAGTATACTAATTAAGAGAAAGAAATCTTTTCTTGAGAAAAAGATAGCGGATAGATAAGAGCAGAACATAGAGGCTCCCTGAGACAGGCAACTCAGATGCCGAAATAACACAGTGTGGGGAGTCCTGGACAGAGGGAGATGGATCCTCTCAACCCAGGAAGACACTAAAGTGAAAAGAACCAGTCAAACATGCAGTCCCAGGGCTACTATTGAGGCAGCTAAGACTGCATGCTTTTGCACACCGGAATTCCTGCCTCTTCAACACACTGGAACCACAATCGCACTGAAGTGCAGTCACACTGAAGTTGGAGGTCAGTGAGCCCAACAGAGAACAGAGACAGCAAGAGACCTACATTGACCTGCGGTGAGTGCTGGGAATAAAACCATTGCACGGGAAAGGGGCACCAATGGGAAGACATTTTGGAATCGGGCAGGAACTGGCAAGAACAAGGAACAACAGTGACTTCAGTCAGTTGTTCTCTTTCCATACAAGATTAGTGGAGTGTGCTTGGCGTAGGTCACGCCCCTGGCTGAGACCCAATAAGTTGTCCCAAGCCAATTCCCTACATGCGGCACACACTAACACAGTGAAGGCCTCAGCAGGTTGACTGACCCAGAGGGGAGAAGCCAGCATATGTTGCCCCTGTTTGCACCTGAATAACACACTGGAGTAGGCAGAAATACCTAGCCAGCGTGCTTCAGAAGAATCATAACCAACAAGGAAAGGGACTGGGACCTCCTCTATACGCCTATATGGAAGAAAACAAAAAACATAAGAAGAGGATGCAACAAGAAAAAGTCCCCAGCCCCCAACCCTAAGAACAATGATCCAGGAGAGGTAAATACAAAAGAGATTGAGGACATCAAACATGCAATACCAGACACGGCATCAGTGAACATAAAGAGATATCTTCAGGACCTCATAGATGAGTTCAAAAGTGAAATATTTAACCAGGTAAAGCAAGAAATAAGTAGATTAATAAAAGAAATGCTAAGCATCTCTGAATAAGACACAAATGGAAGAATAGAGGAACACAAAAAAATGAGAGAAACATTTGATGAAGGATATAAAGAAAACATAGAATACATGAAGCAGGTTCAAAGAGATTACCAGGAAATAAAAAATTCCATTGAAAGCTGCCAAAACTGCTTGAAAGAATCTAAGGATAGATTATCCAAACTGGAAGACAGGTTTGCAATGTGAGGTCATGAAAGGAAAAATTTCTTTAAAATAACAAGGAAACAGGCAGTAACAATACAAAGGCTAGAAGATGACAAGAGGATCTATAACTTAAGAATAAAGAATATGGGGGCTGGGGATTTAGCTCAGTGGCATAAGCACTTGTGCAGTTGTGAGTTTAAACCCTGGTACTGAGAAAAAAAGGAATAAAGAATATGAATGAAGAAGCAGGGGTACAAACAAATGAATTACAAAGGTTATTCACAGAAATAATTAAGGAAAACTTCCCAAGCATAGGAAAAAGAAATGATATTCAGATGTATGAGGCATACAGAACTCCAGCCACCTACAACATAAATAGAGCCACACCCAGACATATAATAATCAAGATCTCAGAAATACAATGTAAGAACAGAATATTAAAAGCTGTCAGAAAAAAAAAAACAGATCACCTATAAATGAAAACCCAACAAAATCATGACATCCTTCTTGATACAGACCATCAAATCAAGAAGAGCTTGGAGTGAAGTATTCCAAGCCCTGAAAGAAAATAACTTTCAGCCTAGGTTGATATACTCTGCAAACCTGTCTCTAGAAATTAATGGAGAAATAAGATGCTTCCAAGACAAAGAGGAACTGGGGAAATTCGCGACCACAAATCCAACTCTACAGAGAATACTGTAGGACATTCTAGAGAGAGAGAAAAGTACCAGGATTTCAGGAACAGTGGCAGAGAGGCCTCAATGCAGAAAGTCAAATAAAGAAGAAAAGCAGACAACTAATGGCAAAAAAGGAGCACAACAGAAATGAGGCAGAAAAGGTTGGCTATAATCTCTTATATAGATGGTATATAGTATACACTAAAAAAAAAAAAAGAAAGATCCACTAAAAAAAAGAAAGAAAGAAAGAAAAAGAAAAAAAGAGAAAAACAGGCAGAGTAGATCAGGAGGTAGGATCCACCAAGATGCTCTTTATAGGAAATATAATTAACCTGAAAAATGGTTTATGCACCAAAAATCAAATATGAGAAAACAATGCTCTATGTGACAGAGAACCAGAGAGTAATAGGGGCAACTAGACCAGTGTTTGTGGATAGGTTGGAAAGATAGGCTTTAATAGGTAAAGGAATACAATTAGAAATCAAGTCCAGAAGAGAGAAGGTTCAGAACCACTTAGGTAAATAGCAGGTTGGCCCCCCTCCCCAATTTAAAACCAAAAATGCACAGTATACTCTGGGGGAAGTGAAAGGGGAAGAAGAGTCTTAAAAAAGATGGCAGAAGATATTGTTAATAGTGATTAACCGGATTTAAAGCCCATATTCCTAGCACTGCTCTGCTTAGATAGATTTTATTCTGTCCCAGTTTGTCTACCTGCACTAGCTCTGAGGGCACAGACAGCTATCCCCAAAATAACAGGATATAGTACAGTAATCATCTTTAATTTCCTAGTAACTTACTCTGGAGCCCTGTATAACTTATATGTTTTATCATGACTGATCTTAGTTAAATCTAGTTTGTTTGATTGCTGTTTGGTACCGACAGATTTTATTCAAAACTGTTATGATTGATAGTATCAAGTCTGAGTCTAGGCAACTACACTGAAGATGACAAGATTCACTATGATACACCCATTCTGGTTTGATTATTACCTGTTTTTGAAGTTTTACACTATCTACAATGTTTTGTTTTTATTAATATTGTTATGTACTGCTGTATTCAATTATACTATGCCTGATGATACAGACAGTTCTATTGAAGATAACAAGAGACAACACAGTAACCATGGTAGAACTCCTTATACAGTGGTTTTATATGTCTTTTTCATTTCATATGCTTATAGGAATATGTTTTGTTTTGTCTTGCTTTTTTGTTTCTCCCTCTAATTTAGAAAGGATAGAAATACACGTTAAGACTCATGCATGCATAGAACCTATAAACAGTTTACAAGAACTGATGGCATAATCCATGATGAAATGAACAAATACTTTAAAGAAAAAGAGACACTGCAATACCTAGTGCTGATCCCATTGTGTCATGATGTGAAATTCCGCAATTCTATTACTCTTTGTTCAGAGTGATTTTAGCCTGCTTTGGTTTGTTTAGTCTCAACATAAATGAAGATATAGATAACTGCATGTATGTTTAAGTATATAGGACTGATAACCATATTATTAAGTTTTTGTTGGATAGTTGTGTTTTACTTTTGTATCTTGAACAACTATTTGTAAGAGGACAATATGTAATCATCCACTAGTGATTTCTTACTGTTTATTTTTTAAATTTACCAGTTTTCTGTTTTGTTTAGTCTTTCTTTAAATAAAATATTAAAAGAGAGAAAACTTCTGTCTGAAAGAGACAGAAAGGGTCCCGAGCAGGTTGCCAAGGATTCTGTCTTTTCTAGGGACTTTTATAGAGTATAGAGTGAGGCAGGTTCAAGGTGGGGAAAACTGGGAACTTACAAGGCAGATGATGTCCCATAAGGTGGGACAGAACTATGGTTAGCCAATAAGATTAATAGTTCAGGTAAAAGTGATTAAATTGAGGACAAATGGGGAAGTGATCATGTAGAAAGTGGGCATTTTTAGGAATCAGTGACTCTTCCCTAGTGAGGTGGGATGGTGACTCCTGGCTTCCTCAGGTGATAAGGAGCTATTTTGAATTTCTGTCGTTAGGATATGGATGCATTTGCTTGGTTTCCTAAGGTTTTGAAGTTCTATATCACTTATACTGGTTTATTTTTTATTGATTTTAATCTGTTTTGTTTTCCTTGGTTTTAGCCTCTTTAAAATAAAATGAAAAAAATTGAAATGGATCATCTTTATCTCAATCTGATAAAAACCATCTGCAACAAACCAACAGCTGACATCATATTAAGTGGACAAAAATGGAAAACTTTCATTCTAAAATCAGGAACAACACAAGGACATCCACTGTCTCCACTCTTATTCGACATAGTCCTGGAAACTAGCTGGAGCAATCAGACAAGAGAAAGAAACAAAATGAATAAAGATAAGAAACAAAGAAGTTAAACTATCATTATTTACAGATGACATGATACTCTACTTAAAAGATCCCAAAAACTCCACCAAAAGACTTCTATGTTTAATAAGCTAATTAAGTAATGTAGCTAGTTACAATGTCAACACTCAAAAATATAGCCTTGAATAACAAATTCACTGAAAGAAAAATCAGGGAAACAATATCTTTTACAATGCATCCAAAAATATGAAATATCTAAGAATCAATCTAACAAAGGATGTAAAAGATCTATACAATGAAAATTACAGTACTCTGAAATAGGATACTGAAGAGGATATTAGAAAATGGAGAAGTATCCTGTGCTCTTGGTTAGGAAGAACCAATATAGTGAAAATGGCCATACTTCCAGACCTATTATACAGATTCAGTGCAACCCCAATCAGAATTCCAATAGTGTATCTCACAGAATTAGAGAAAACAATCCTAAAATTCATCTGGACCAGAAGAGACCTAGAATAGCAAAGGCAATCCTGGGCAACAAAGACAAGATGGGGCATCACTATTCCTGACTTCAAATTATACTATAAAGCTACTGTGATAAAAATAAGGTGCTATTGGAAAAAAAAAAAACAGACCTGAAGATCAATGGAACAGATTAGAAGATGCAGAAACAAATCCAAACACACTAAGCCATCTTATCTTTGACAAAGTTGCTAAACACGTTCACTGGAAAAAAGATAGCCTCTTTAATAAATGGTGGTGGAAAACTAGCTCTACACATGCCAGAGATTAAAACTAGACACATATCTTTCACCATGTACTAAGCTAAAATCAGAATGGATTAAAGATCTTAATATTAAAACAGAAACATTAAATCTGCTGGAGGGCAGAGAAGTCAAAACACTTGAAGACACTGGTGTAGGCAAAGACTTCATGAACAAAATCCATACTGCACAAGAACTATCACAAAGAATCAACAAATGGGATCTCACCCTACTGAGAATCTTTTGAACATCAAGAGAAACCACCAACAGAGTAAAGAGGCAGCCTAGGAGAAAATGTTTTCCAGCTGTTCCTCAGACAAAGGATTACTATTCAGAACCTATAAAAAAAATCAGTCCAGATTTAAAGACCCAATTCAAAACTGGGCATCTGAGATGAATACACACTTCTCAGATGAAGAAAAAAAGCAGCAAATAAATATATGGGAAAATGTTCAACATCACTGGTCATTTAAGAGATACAAATTAAAACAACACTGAGACTCCACCTCACCTAGAAAGAATGACTACTATCAAGAAATCAAGCAATAAAAAATGCTAGAGAGGTTTTGGGGGGAAAAAAACCAAAAAAGTAATAAGAACTGTGGGAGTAAAAAAACCCAAAAAGTGTAATTGTCATTGTAAAAAAAGAGAGGAAAGGAAGGTGGTCTAAGAGATATAACTGCATGTATGTTTGAGTGTGTAGGATGGAAAACCATATTACTGAGCTTTTGTTGGATCACTGAACGGAACTGTCTGCAATCTCACTGCATGAATGTCTACTTTATATGCTTTAATTTTATAATTTGGACAACTGTTTCTAAGATGACAATATGTAACCTATTAACTAGTGATTTCTTACTGTATTTTTTTCTTGAAATTCTGTATTATTTGTACCCTTTTACTGCTTTGGTTTTTTTTAAATTTCCTTTCTTTTTTCTCTTTAAATAAAAAAAGGAAGCCTTCTCCACTGTGGATGGAAATGCAGACTGGTGCAACCACTGTGAAAATCAGTGTGGAGATTCTTCAGAAAACTAGGATTAGAGGTCCCATTCAACCTAGCTATTCCCCTACTGGTTATCTTTCCAAAAGAATTAAAAACATCATATACCACAGTGATATATGTGCACTCATGTTTATAGCAGCATAGTTCATAATAGATCTTGGAAACAAATGTCCATCAACTGAGGAATGTATAAAAAGATGTGGTATTTTATTCAATGGAGTACTACTCAGCCATAAAGAAGGATAAACTGGAGACTTTGGAGGTAAATGAATACATCTTAAGAACGTATTCATTAGTGAAATAAATAAGCCACACATGTGTAAACCACACACATTTCATTAGTGTGAGAAGCTGAAAGAAAAAAGTGTGTTTGCGTTAGTATATATATAATGTTAAGATACTTAATACTGATTTCTCTGAGTTCACTGAAGAGAAATATTTGTGCCAGTATGATTCAAACAATTGAATGCAGATGTCTCTTGAGCTCTCGATGAATGATTTAGGGATGACAATGCAAAATATATGTACCATTGTTGTCCTAATTGATGCGTTTTGAAGTTTTGTTTTGTTTCTTCTTCTTTTTTTATATCCTTGAAATAAAATGGATTTGGGGAGGAGAAACCTGGGTTTTTACCCTTCCCCTGAGACGCTGACCTTTCTCTGTGACCGCCTCCTCCCAGCCATCCTCACTGCCCTGCGCACCCCAGCCCAAGGGCTTCCCCTCTTACCAGTGAGTTCCTGGTGAGCTCAGCAGGGTTAGAGAATTCCTTCTGCTTCTCTTCTCCCAGCTGACCAGCACTGCTGGGCCAGGCAAGGCAAGGTATGTTCTGAAACCCAGGAAAGAGAGCCTGCCTCTTAGCATGTGCCCTTAGGATATGGACTCCTTAAATAAAGCAGAACTCACAGGAAAATCAACCATATGCAAACTCTCCCTCCAACTTCCCTCTCTGAAAGTCCACACCTCTGTGAGGACACAGATAAGGTTAGCACCTGTGCTCCACGAAACACTGACCTCTGCTCTGTTCCTGGTAAAAATGACTGTTACGGTTCTGAGGAAAGAGTCCCGTAACTCCCCGTGGCATCACAGCGTCCAAGTTTGTGACATCTCCGTGTCCTCACAAGGTTCAAAAGGCTCTGAGTTAGAAACTCATTATGAGAATAATCACTAAATAAGATAATCCCCAGCACATGTATAAACCCTGGACCTTTTCTCAGTCCCATTGCCAGTCTTTTGGACAGAAGTCCAACTGAATCAGGTGCACCTAATAAAATCCTCCTGTTGGGGCTGGGGATTTAGCTGAGCGGCATAAGCACCTGCTTTGCAAGCACATGGTCGTGAGTTTGATCCCTGGTACCAATAAATAAATAAATGAACAAATAAATACATAAAATAAAATCCTCCTGTGTCCCAGGGTTCCCCCAATGTTCTAAAAATTCTGCAACACCTTTGCAGTGTGGAGACCCTCAGACCTTTCATCTTCTCCTGTTTTTTTAACTCAGGGCCTCATGCTTGTGGGCAGGCACTTGCTACAAGCTATTGCCCCAGCTACATCTCCTCTTTCACTTGGTAACGTTACCGTAGTGACAGAGGACAAACTCTCCTTTGTGTAACAAGGTTACTCAAAACTCAGCTTGGAGGACCTGAGCCTTCCGCAGAAAAATGTAGTGCTTTCTTCTTGATTAAAATCTTCAGGTTTTGAGCTTTATCGTTTTGGTTTCTTAAAAGACAATGTAAGAGTGGCGTAATGGCCACCACATAGTTGGTACTATTGTGAGTTCTAACAATAGATGTGAGTGAATTATTGACTTATATATGAATTTATTGGGCCAGATCTTATTTTTCACAGACGGCTCACATGAAACTTCCCACGTGCACTTGCTGCCTCCATCCAGGCTTCCTTATAGTCCAATCTGCTTTTAGATTAGTCTTCCTCCATCGTGGTTACACTAGTTTAACATTGTTGTCTAATTTGTTTTGTTTTAGATAGGCTTTCAGTGGGTAGCCCAGCTGGGCCTGGAAAACTCACTATGCTCCCCAGGCCACCCTGCACATGTAGTAATCCACTTGCCTCTGTCTCCTGAGGGCTGACATTACAGTATGGGCACCACACTCAGTGTGTACCATGCTTTTAACGGCTCCAGAACCTACAGGAAAAAATGTCCATGTGTGGTTTACCTACACTGAGGTTACTCACAGGACACACGATTAATAATATCTGAGATGATCCATGACGATGACTGCCACTGTCAGGTATGCAAAGGATGGAGATTTAATACCACAGTGGCACATGCAGATGGGGCTTTTGGAGGGCAATGCAGATTACAGAAAGTCATCAGAGCAGGACCTCAAGGTTAGATTCTGATGGTTGTAAAACAGGAGGGACAGTGACCACTCAGGCACATACCCATGGCCCTGTCTCTTGCCATATGACATCCTAGTCATCCTGGGACTCTACCAAGTGCACATGTGTTTCTCCACCCTCCTCTTCTCTCTCATCAGCCCTGGAACGAAGTGGGGGCTGCCAGGTCACAAGAACTCAGCAGAACCGCCTGGCCTGGGTCTAGGGCAAGCCTAGCGTGAGGCGCCAATTACAGGGGCGCTGCCGTCTTCTGCCACCCTGCTGGGGTATTGCAGTCATCTCAGAGCAAAGCTGAGGGAGGCTGCAGTTTCAGGAAAAGAGCAGAGGTGGTGACGGTGATTTCCAGCTGGGACACATTAAATCTGAGTGTCTAACACGGGCACCCTAGGAAAGATGCCAGGTAGACAGCTGCACGTGCTAGTGCAAAGCTGAGAGAGAGTGGGGCTGAGAGTGAAAGCTGGGGAGCTGCAGGAGAGCAGGGTCATGTCAAACACGAGGCTGGATAAGACCACCAGAAGCCTATGAAGAGGGCAGGGTCTTAGGTGACCCCCAACTCTCCAACAGCAACTCGCCAGGGAGGAGAGGGGCATTTGGCAGGAAGACTGAGAACAAAAGCCCTGCAGGTCAGAGAGAGCCAAGAGGATGCGCTGCCCACAGAGCCTGTAGGCCAGGACCCAGGGATGCTTGTTATCCCTCTTTTTGCCACAAGAGCCCAAGATGCAGGGCAGCATCAAGGAAGACGATTCACCAGCCTTGCATAACACTGTCAAATGTGCAAAACCAACCCAATCGGGGTGGAGAGGTCTTGTTTATAGCCAAGCACCACCACAACCCTACTCTTCCCATCCCCGAAGGCAGGGGCAAGGTCACTGAGATTTCCAAAGTTCCAGACCTAGAAGACAGGCCTGTTCAGGAAGTAACTAGGAAGAGTCCCCATTTCAGTCACGTGATCTGTGCAACAGGAAAGAATGGAAACACGGGCAGTAAGGTACCTGCATCTCTTCCTCTGATTCACCAGCAGCCCACCTCCATACGTTTCATCACTGTTCCTGCCCTCTGGGGGGGGACTGCACGTGTACAAACCTGCCTAAGTGACCACCTGAGTTCACCCTGCCAGGTCCAGCTGCAGCTCCTCCACCCTACCAACCTGACCTGCACATACTTTGGAAGAGCTTCACAAGTCCCGCAGAGATCCAACTCATTTTTTAAATGTCACAAAAGTCTAATGCAAATCTCATTTCAAAGAATTGTATTTAATTGTCATATCAGGAAGTTCTGAATTTAATTTGTCAGCCACTGTGGTCTTGCCTGCAAAATGACGAACTTGGAATTAAGGACCTTAGAAATTATTTCCATTGCGGTGCTCTCTAGTTCCCCGAAACCTTAACTAAGGAATGGGGCTGGAGTGCACATGAATATAGAGGAATATCTACTGAAAACATAATCCATGGTTCTCAGGTTTTTTACTATGTACACCTGATTTCATCAGAAGATTAGACCTAACCCCAGACGTATCCAACTATCTGAGCTGAAGCTACTGTCCTCTATAAGCCCGTGTGTTTATATAATGTGCTCTTCTCTATCCACCACTGCATTTCCCATGAAACCCACTACCCAAGGTCAACCGCAGAAAAGGAAGAAGATGCATATAGTATAAGACATACAGAGAGAGAGAAAGAGAGCATTCACACAACTTTTATTACAATATATGTTTATACTTCTCTATTTTATTATTGGTTTATTATTTATTGTTGACGTATTTATTATTGTTGATTTTTCTCTGTGCCTCCTGTATATACTATTTGTCACAGGGATGTATGTATTGGAAATAACATAAAGCTGTGTATATGAAATTCAATTCTATCCACTGGAGCTCTTGGAATTTTACCCTCATGGAAAGGGGTGTCTACCATAATTGTTGTTGCCATTAATTTGATAACATCAAATTTTTATTTTATTATTTTATTATATTATATTATGGATCACATGCAAACCCCTATCCCTCAGAACTCAGAATTCAACTGCACAGAGATCAATACAGAAAAGCACAAAGGCAAAGGTCAGCACAGAAGGCTGAAGGATGACCTTGCACCTCTGAGACAGTCCATATTTGAGAATTGCTGAACACACTAGGAGAAATCTCTCAGTCAGCAAACATTAATGTAGCAACTCCTACACTTAGCTCTCTGTTCCTGTAAGCTTCATCTGTTCCCAACTTGCAAACTGAAGCCCTAAAGCATATTAAACTAATAAGGAAGTTGTGATGGAAGCTTTGTAGATTTAAAGACCTCAGCCTCATTCAAAATCCTTATACCTTTGGTTTTCCAAGGAGCACTGGAAGCAAGCAGGAAAGCTGGTGCCTCTCTTCGCATTTGCTTCATATGAGACACTTGGGATTAAGTTTTACAATAATGCCGTCCAGCAGGTACCACTCTGCCCCTTTCTCAGAGAGACAATTCAGGTTTGCATTTGTGCTCGTAATGTAAGCCATCCCACCATCAGACTCAAGTCTTTTCCTGTTTGCTGCATGGGAGAAAATATGTTCACAGAACAAGTGAATTGTATGAGTCAAACTGATCTGTCATTTCTACAAGCCCACAGACGGCCACACTGGTGTCCCTTAAAGAAAGGATATGATGAAAGTGGGAGACAGAGTAATGGATGATGCTCCATGCAATGAAACATCCTATTTAAGAAATGTGTAGGAAGAACAAACTTTGACAAGAAGACAGTGATTGCTCTGAAAGCACAAAAGGGAAAACCCAAACACTGAATATTCCAGCGGTGACCACTACTACTGAGAAATAGTGTGCAAGATCTACTTGACAAATCCAGGCAATTGGAGTACAGACCCAGGTGAAGCTGGCTGTTAATCTCAGGGTTTTCCTGTCTCATACATCCTGCACCACAGCACCTTTCCACCTGTACTATTAATTAGTATTTCATTTTAATATAACTCACATTTTCACACAGTTTTCTTGATGAAGAAATATGAAACTATAGGTTTGGTGTATTGATTATTCATGCACCTTAGATAAGCTCTTAACTGTGGGCACTTTAAATGTGTGTCTGTAAACATTTACCATTGGCCATCCCCCTTCTCACTGCTTCTACCCAGTTCATTCTTTAACATACAACTTTATCTTGAACTGCAACTTGAAAAATTCTACCTGCAAAAAAATTCTTTTATGAAAGAATGAAAACATGAGGACAGCAGAAAAAAAGAAACCTAAAATGCAAGATTTTGTCTTGTTTGTCCAATTTTGTTCGAAAGAGAAGTTAGACCAAGCAGGCTCCATTCTGTCCTTATAGAAATGTTCCTAATCACTTGCTAGGACAGTTCCTCACCTTTCTCATGGAGTTAACAAGA
Source organism: Cavia porcellus (assembly GCF_034190915.1). NCBI lineage: Eukaryota > Metazoa > Chordata > Mammalia > Rodentia > Caviidae > Cavia > Cavia porcellus. The sequence goes on along the minus strand of NW_026947509.1, from coordinate 25,479,581 downwards.
CAAGGAACTTTTCTTAATATTTCCCTTGGCCCTGATTCAATGCATAAAGTAAATATGTGTGCTGATTGGTGATTCTTTCCATCTCAGACTTAGCAAGGATCTCAGTAAATGCCTTCTTTATTCTAAAGTTCAGGTGGTTTCATTTCTCTTAGAATCTATCTTCCAGATGTTTAGAAAAAATTCTCTTAACTCTCTTCTGACACAGTATTATTCTCTCTATCATTCTATTTGAGCATCCTTTTCAAACCTCACTAGAGAAAGAAATTATCAATGCAGTCATAAAAAGCTGCGAAGAGTCCTATTTAATTTTGCAAACTGATCAAATATGTCAAAATATGCAATTTTCCAATGGACTCAGGAGAGATTTGTGGAAAACAGCACACAATAAGAATGGCCCTCAGACCAGGGAACGTTCAGTGCATCAAATCTCTTTCCAAATAACCTGAATTAGTTCCTGCTCCACGTTGGAATTAAGTTCACCAGCACCGCATTACTATGAAAATCCTTCTTGTGGCACATGGAAGGAGTGTGCACCCCCGTTCCTGCAGACAGCCACTGTGCACGGGAAGCTGTATGCAAGAAGGTGTTGATGGTCAGCAGCTCCTTATCAGCAGCTTAAGGGCACACACTGCAAGAGTGACACAAAACTGAAGAAATGCCTGGCACTGGACATCAAAGAGGCGTTAAACCACCCTGTGGCCAATGTCCTCAACGGTTGTTCTTACCTCAGTTGCAGAAGGCATTTTCCGGGTACTCTTACATTATTAAGTCTGTTATTTGCAGATAAAGGAATAACTAGCCAATAATTCAATGCTTCTCTGACACTGATGTGGTGATTAAGCTAATACAGCAATGCAGTAAGCCCACATTTATCAGGCTTTAGTACTAAAGATAAAATCACATGGAGAATGCTGGGTACTTACTTAACATATTTGTATTAATTTCTGTTTCACAGAGGCAGGTCCTAGCCCAAGATGTTCCTTTCAATTAAGTCACTTGCACTTACTTATAGAGGACAAGGAGGGTAGTTAAATAGTTACACAAGAAGCATTAAGAAAAATCTGTTCAAGGGTGTCCTTAGAATGCAACTGAAAGGAGGGTCTAATCTGAGCCACTGTACAGGACATCATGACAATCTGATACCTCCAGACACTCGCACCTCCAGGTGGTGTGATCACAGCATGAACAGGGAGCAATGGTGTCAGTGACATCCCTGGGCTTCTGTTTTAAAAGGAGAAGCTGCAGACTGCAGCCCTTCCAGGGGGTGAACCAGCAGCAGCTCCTGAGATCTGCACCATGTTGGAACTTAGGATGCTGGGAAGCCAAGCAAGCACCTCCCCACCCTGGTAATCGGTGGCAGTGTGACAGACTGTGGCCCCTCCAGGAGGAGAACCAGCAGCAGCTCCTGAGATCCATGCCATGTTGGAACTTAGGACTCTATGAAACCAAACAACCAGCCTGCCTCCCTGCTAAGCAATAGTGAACCCACTGATGCACGGCCTAGAGTCAAATATCCCACTTCCTCTACTCCCCCCCCCCCCCACTGTGGGAACCAGAAATCTGAGCGTCTCCTGGGAGGTTGACCATAGCAAGTATTTGCCTTCTCTTTGAAGGCAAATATTTTTATTACTGTTTTGCTCTTTTCTGATTAATGGTACTGCTCTATTCAGTATTCTGTTTTGATAAGTTCTATAGTGTTCTATATTTTATCTCAATTTGATATACGTGATTGAAAGAATAACTATTATAAAGATAACAAAATATACTGTGATACCTATTACTGTTATCCTGATAACCAGCTGTGAAGTTCTGTACCAATTTCACTGTACGATCTTAGTTGACTTTATTCTGTCTTGTTCTGTCGTATACTTTCAAAATAAAATTTTAAAAAAAGGAGAAGCTGCTAAGCACAGGTTGAAAGTTAGGCTATCCCTTATCTCCACTTTACATTCATGGTGAGTTCACAGAGGCCCAGTGTATCCCACATTTTTAGTGATTATAAGACTAAACAGGAATTCTAATTTCCAATGTGAAAATCTTCTTTTGGAAAAGTTTTCACCAAGGCCAAACATTATTCAAAGAAAAAAACAGCCTTGTGACTGTATTATGTCAGTTTTGGCTGGAGCTATAAATACTTAGTACAATGTTCCCAACCAATTGAAGACTATGAGCATCCCATCTTCTCGTCTATAAAATTTATAAAAATGCCTCCACACAATACAGAAAAACTTGCTTAATAATTGAAGGAATGAACTAATTTCCAGAAAAAAGTGACACTCATTCTGTCTGGGTCAGTATCAGTGTTCATATTTATGTCAGGATATCATCCGCAATATGATTGTACTTTTAGATGATAAGGATATAAAAGGATAATAAAACTTGTGTAAATTAACCTCTAATTTCAATTTTTCTCCCTAGAACATGGACCAGTGATGCAACATTTTGTATGCATGCTCAGGTCTTCCTACCCATAATAGGCTTCCCGCCTCTGTGATTTCCCACCAGCACCTGTTCTGGAAAGATTCATCCTCTCAGTAATGCCCTGACCAATTGCTCCTTATTCCTCATGGCCTGCACTGGAGGATGGAGCCTCGTCTTAGGAGCCTTCGTGGACCATCGGAGGATGCTCCTTTATCCCTATGCTCCCGCAAAGCCATATTTATACAAGTGTGGTTGCTGCTATCCTGTGCTTTGTTTCTCTGTCACTGCAAGTTACATGGGGCCAAGACTATGTTTCGTACACATTAATACATGGGGTGATAATGACAGTTTTAAGAATACAAGGGGGCTGGGGATTTAGCTCAGCGGCATAAATGCCTGCCTTGCAAGCAGGAAGTCGTGAGTTCGATCCCCGGTACCAATAAAAAGGAAAAAGACCAAAAAAAAAAAAAAAAAAAAGAATACAAAGCACAGTCCATAAATGTAAGAATAGAAAGCACAGTTCATAAATACAATTAAATTCCAAAATAAATCAGGAAATAAAAGCACTGGAAATGTAATGATAGTTGTGTAAAAAGTAGCATAAATGGTAGCAAATCCACAGTTCTGAGAATCTGGATGAGAGTCCTTTGCGCGACGTCAGCCATTCACCTTTTATAGATTTTACACAGTGACTTCTGTCATCTCAGCGTGTGGTAGTTGACAAGGAGTGGAAGCAGCATTAAGGTCAAGACTAAGATGTGGAGAATCGAATCCAGCACAGGTAGAACTGAGGAAAATACAAGAGGAAGAGACAAGTTGCTTTTCTCTGGGCAGAACTCTGATTCAGTTCTGAGATAACGTCAAGAAATAAAATGGCTCAAATTTTCAGGATTGATGAGGTGGAGAAAGCTTGTGTGACAAGGAAACCAGGGATACTCATAAAAACAAAGCGGTAGGCAGTTTCCTTTTGCAAACCTCCCTCCTTTGCTTTGTTCCTTCTGAGTTTTAGTCTCCTTTCTCTTACATGGGGCTAGGAAGTGACTAAAAAGAAGAAAGAGGGGAAAGGGAGATGGGCTCCAAAACTCTGGAGGCTTGACTGATGCTGAGTTCTCACTATACTCTCAGAGCTAGAAAAGGCCTCCCTTCTGATTTCAAATAACAAATTTAGAAAAATATCTGTGCAAGAAAAAGAAGATATCAGTTCCTATTGTAAGTTTCTTTACCTCTTCTGGCTTTAGTCCTTAAAACAGAGTTTGTCACATCTAATATAGTCAGTGAAGAATTCCACTAAGGATGAAAAATAACCTCCATGTCCTAGATAAATGTCTTTTCCTGTTAATATCTCTTTCTTCTTTGTTTTTGTCTTTCTTCAGTCCTTGCTTTTCATAATTCATCATTTTTTAGATAGCCTCCATGACTAGGTGACCGTGTGGATCATTTCCAGTGATCCTCATAAACACTCACATTCCTTCTAGAAAGTTCTCTTTCAATCAATCCCTATTCCAAGGAGTAAACATTAAATTGCTAGAGGTCTTAGAGAAACTGTTAAAGCCAATTTGGGGGCAGGGTGGATTCCTCTGCTCAGTCTGAACTAGAAATGGTTGTTCTAATTCTTGGACAAGGGAGGCCCTAGTTCACATCACTGTCATGAAATAATTTTAAGTTTTTCTTCAGAGTTTTGAATTGACAGCAAGAAGTCTTCCATATCTTCTCTCTGCCATGGTCACTGTGAGACTGATGAGTCTGAACCCCTCAGAGAGGAGAGAGATGGCAGAGTCCCAAAGGCATCCGCTCCAGTAGACATCAGGGTCCCTCAGGCCATTCCAAGCCAAGCCTAGCACTGTTCTCTAATGATCCTCTGTCCCACACCTGCAGGAGCCCAGCTGAACCTCTCCCTCCACAGCCCGCTTGCTCTCTTTGTAAAAGGAGACCAGATCATACTCGCAAATCCCTGTCCTGAAACAGTGAGCCTTAATATTGGATTGTAGTCCACAGCAGCTGTGACAATGTTGCCTTTGGGTATGACTTAATCATCCAGGTCATAAACCTAGGAATCCAGTGACACTGTGATTGTAGTCTAGTCTGTGGGGTTCTTCATGGCTGAAAATCAGACACAGGCAGATATGACCTGTATCTCCACCAGCTTTTGACTAAGACACTGAGGTGTCACTTGGAATCTGTCTCCTTCCCATCCATAAGCAAGTAAGGCCCACATGTTAGGAGATATCACATATTAGTTTGATTTTCTCTAATTTTTCTTCTCATAGGGTGTGTGTGTGTGCACACACACTCACATGCACCCGTGCACATGAGAGTGTGTTCATACACACACACTGAGCTAGACATTAAACGTTGGGCCTCACGCATACTAAGCCTATGCTCTGCCACGGAGCTACATTTTCAAAAGCCCAGTTTGCCTTCCAAATTACTCAAAAAGTCACAAAACTTATATGAGAAAATATACTGTTGCAAAAAAATAAGAAATATGGGGGGAAAGGAGAGAAAAAAACAAATTAGAAAAACTAAAACAAGAAAAACAGAGGACCAAGAAGAACAAGGAGAAGCTTCAGGAGCCTCTGTCCTCGCTGTGACTCTGATGAAGGGGAGGGAGACTCGCAGGTAAGGACCAAGCAGGCAGGGCTGCTTTAGCCCACAGTGCTGCCCCAAACACTACAACCCAGAGCAGAGCGCTGGGCACACAAAGGTAAAGTCAGGATGGCTCCTAGGACAGCAAGGACACTAAAAACAACTCAGGATGTCAGAGAGGCCGTGTGCGAAGGGGTCATCTCTACACTCCAGGGTGAGGTGAATCCCTTCTCTCTTTCTCTCTCTCTCTCTCTCTCTCTCTCTCTCTCTCTCTCTCTCTCTCTCTCTCTCTGTCTCTCTCTCTCTCTCTCTCTCTCCTGCCCTGGCACCCAGACGCAGTATGAGGCCTTCACAGGGGCCTGAGCACAGTGAGCACGTGAGGGCTGGGGACTTCTTCAGAAAGGAACAGAGCTAGGTAATGAGGAAAATGCCTCCTCTTGAAATGAATACTGTGTTATTGCTAAAAGAGCTACAGTATGTTGAATACTTATCATAGGAGATATTAAAAACTTGGTCAGGGATAAAGCTGATGGTGTTAAAGCAAATGAAAGATTTCTTGAAATTGAGAGTTAAAAGGAAATGTGAATGAGATTGAACACAAAATAAAATGTCTGGTGTAAATGCACAATGAGAAATTCTCACTGAATGCAGAGAAAAAGCCAGAAGAGATCAAGATAGGAAAACAGGACAGCCAGGCCTCTACCAGCAGCCTTGGCAGGTCATGTCTGTAAATTACAGAATTTGGGAGGTTGAGGCAAGAGGATTGCTGTGAGTTTGAGGCCAGTCTGACTACATAGCAAGACTCTGTCTCAAAAAAAGAAAAGAAAACAGGAGAAAAAGAGAGAGCTGGTCTAAAAGAAATAGTGTACATGTAATATGAATACCTGAAACCAAAGACTAACTTTTAAAGGTTGAAGTTGATGTAATAATTTTTTGTACCAGGGATCAAACTCAACTGCACACTTACAAGGCAGGCACTTATGCCACTGAGCTAAATCCCCACCCCTGAAGTAATAATTAACTAATTGAAGAAAACTTTTCAGATCTGAAGACATACAAATACCTAAAATACACATTTAAAAATGTGTAACATCACTGGCCATTAGAGACAAGCAAACTAAACAATACCGAGATAACCAGGAGTCCAGTTTCTTGATTCCACTCCTTCAGGAAGAAATTCAAACACATTTGGAAGGTGCCTGCCACCCATGGAAGCATCCCAGGACCCAGGACCCACTGACTCTTTCTTTAGGTCCATCCAGTCCTTTGAACTCACACACATATTGCCTTATTTCAACTCAAAAGCAAATCTATCTAGTCCACATAGTCCTCCTTGCAGAAAAGACATAATAGAGGAAACATGACTTTCTATAAGTTGCTTAGTACTTAAGGTGCTAAGCCAGGTTTTGGACAGGGAAAGTTGGAATTCAGAGCATGGAAGAGTATTTTAATATTTCTTAACTCTACAGATATCAAAGTTATTTCTTGGAAAAATAGGCCGCCTTCTGTAAGAAAACTCTGCTGCAAAGAAACATTCCTTGGGTTTGTCCCAACAATGATTCGGGGTTTGGTTTATCTTTAGTCCCTCTACCTAGGTCTGCACTGTAGAACCAGTAGTCATGCTGGATAAGAACTGCCCACGTTTCCCCACAGCATCCCCATATAGAGGAGTGGCCTCGTGGGAGTGGAAAGGGCTCACACTGGATAGGCTCACTCTAGAGGCCTCCTTGTTCGCCCTGTCCTTGTGGGGCTTCTCTCCTCCACAATCACCTTATTTGCCTTTTGCTAATCCCCTGAAAAAATGGTGAAAAGGGAAGACAAAGAGATCACAGGAGTCTGAAGTGCCATGCAAGGCTTGGGTGCCTGTGCTGTAGTGATTTTCTTCACAGCCCCCTGGGCATCAGCTGACAGATGAGGTTCACATGGGAAAGAGAGTCCTACAGGCAGATTTCCTCTCTCCCCAGCAAACCTGAGGCGGTAGCTTGGACCATGGACTTGTTTTCATCTGAATGAATCCTCCCACTTTTCTCAACCCTTTGCATCTATGTAAAGTGCATAGCCCAGGGACTGAGTGATTGCAGAAACTGACCTCCCAATCTGAAGACCCAGGTCAGTGGCCCAAGCTCTGGTCTCAGGAGCTGCCACTGCTTGAGGGCTGGGGAAGAGGCAACTAAAGTGGGTGGTACAGTGAAAAAGCTTGTGCTCTCACTAGAACCAAAAAAAGCCTAGGCCATATGAACATCAGTTGGGGCAGAGGAGTGCCAGGGTGAGCAAGAACAGGCAGGTACAAAAAATTCACGGGCCTGGAGAAGGAAGTGTCACAGAGCTGGGGGAAGTGAGCAGTGCTCTTTGGATACAGCAGAACCCTTTATGATGTCAGTGTCAGACATGGCCCTGAGTTTCTCTTGTGCTCTAAGACAGCAGGCTGTCTCCCATCATCCTGGATGTCATGGCAAAAACTCAGTGATAAAATTTGTCTCATGGTTTGTTCAAAATGATCTTCTGATTAGTTCTTTGAACTCAGGGGAAAGTTTTATTTTTAAAGTGTTTTATTTTTAAAGTGTATTTTGGATGAAAGAGTGTTCATATGAAGCACTGACAAGATTTTAGCAGAGATTGTAGGTCATCAGCTAGAGGGACAATGGTTTCTCTCTAACTAGTGGGAAGGAAATGCACTCAGAGCAGGTTCTTTGTGTCTCATGGCTTGGGAAATCTCACAGGGAAAGGGGAACTGTATGCCAGGAGGCAGCAGGCGGGAGCTGGAGTGTAATATCTGAAAGCATGCTCTTCCCTCTCTTTCCTTTCCTCATTTCTACTCTTCCAGGACAGTGAGGTCACCACGATGTCTCTTGTCCTGTTCCCACTGCTTGTCCTGGTGCTCCTGGGGCTGAAGTGGCTCCAGCTTACTCAGGACAAAGAATCCTCAGCCATGAGGTTCCAGCGGCAGCACATGGACTCAGACAGTACCCACATCAGCAACCCCAGCTACTGCAATGAAATGATGCAGTACCGGAACATGACACGGGGCCGCTGCAAGCCAGTCAACACCTTCGTGCACGAGCCCCTGGCAGATGTGCAGGCTGTCTGCTTCCAGAAAAATGTCCTCTGCAAGAATGGGCAGAGCAACTGCTACCAGAGCTACTCCAGCATGCACATCACAGACTGTCGCCTGACGAGCAGCTCCAAGTTCCCCGACTGCTCATACCGCATGAGCCAGGCGCAGAAGAGCATCATCGTGGCCTGTGAGGGGAACCCGTATGTGCCAGTCCACTTTGACACTTCAGTGGAGCCCTCCACCTAAGCCAGAGCAGCGAGACCCGTCTCACCCCTTCTCATTATTTCTGTATCTGCCTTTCCCTTGTTTCCTTGCCCAAAGGAAGTAAGTGTGGTTAGGGCTCCTGTCCAACACACACAAGCTTCCCTCTCCTGTGTCCTGCTCCTGCATGGCTTTGGGGCTGAGGAGTGGGTGGTGAGGTGGGCCCTGTATCAACTCCTTCACTGCTTCTTTCAATAAAACACAGTTGCAGTCACTGGTTCCTAGAGCATCCTACCAGGAGCAGTTGCTTTCCAGCAAGGAGGAAGACACACAGATCGGATTCATTTTGGTGAACAACAGAAAGAGAAATCAAATGTCCCTCTCTCTTCACTTGTGGATTTCAGTATCATCAGAAAATCCCCTTTCTTCCTGATTCCTTGTTGTCAAGCACGAAACTTTTAGGTGAGAGCTGTTTCAGATAAAAGGTAGCCACGAAGGAGAGCATGGCTGTGTGGGTAAATCGACAAAGGTAAAGCTCAAACACCAAAATTCTATGACACAGAAGAGGACGAGCACAGCCACAGGAAAGCCCTGCATGTACTCGGAGTGGCCATGAGGAGTCTGTGAGATCCTGACCTTAAATTTCCTCCTTCTTGTTGTTGTTGTTTTTGAGCGAGCTCTGTCTACATCAGAAAAATGCTTGTCACTGGGCAAGTGAGGACCTTAGTCCACAGAGCAGGAAGACACCTGAGGTCATGGTACTGGGGGACAACAGTAGATTTCAGCTTGTGCCCAACATTATTGGAAGCGCCTGCTAGACTGCTGTAGAAAAAAATCTATGAACACAGCCTCTAACTGAACTGCATATGACACACGTTTGCCAGCCCACAGCTAACATAAGCCCCAATTGTTGAAGGACTCCCTCATGGTAGCCAGCTAGTGGCACAGCTGAGACTGGAACCCAGGAGGGTTTAACTCAGGAAGTAATTCCCCAGTCTCCTTTTCCCAGTGCCGGGGAGAGCTGCCCTCTCTTCTGGCGTGATCACCTACAGATCTCCAGGACACATGGCCGATGAATCAGCTCTCACAGGTCTTGGCAGCCCTTCCTGAGGGCAGCGACAGGACTAGATTTGGTGGCCCTCATCTCGTGATCATCCCATTTAATCTTCTTCTGGTGGCAATGTCTGTCATTAGGCTCACAGAACGGGGGAAAGGCCCTGCTTCCAACAAGGAGGACCAGATCTGGTTTGATTGTTTTTGTTTTTGTTTTTGTTTTTGTTTTTAGAAAGGGGCTTGCTATGTAATTCAGGCTAGCCTGAACTCACTACGTTGCACAGATTGGCCCCAAATTCAGAACAGCCCTCCTGCCTCAGCCTTCCAAATGCTGGGAATACAGGTATGCAGGACTATGGCTTGGCACAGGTGTGTTACTGTCTTTGCACATTTCTAGACTGGAGAATGACTGACCATCCTGGCGTGCCAATTTCTCCTTACTCCTAATACATCTTACTGTCCTGACAAAATGATCATCTTCTGCCCCTCTATGCTGCTGGCAACCCATCCACTCCTGCTTGTCCCTCTTTGTTTTAGGAGCCAGTAGTCACTCAGGCCATCATGACCCAACACCAACTATTGGAATCCAAATATCATGTATTGTAAGTCAAATATTGTAATCCCTTTTCCATACTCCCCACAATCCAGAACGTTCATTTGTAATTCCACTGAAACATAATTGGAATCCTGGCAAGCTAATTCAAATTTACTACCTTCAATGCAACCCATGGTGAGAGTAAAGACATCAAGACATATTCCAAATTATGGGCAGCGAAGAGGCCCTAAGTGCAAACCAGGTGAAGATATACAGACAAAAGCCTTGATCCAAGGCCTCTTCAGAATTTATTATCTCATAAAGAAGGGAGTGGCTCAAGCATGGGTGACAGTGAGGATGGCAAGAACTGCATGAGTAACTTGAGCTGGCTAGTCAGTGGGGGGAAAGCATCTTTGCAACACTCAGGGAGAATGATATGCAAGAAGGACCAGTCTGCATAACTCTATTAGAGTAGCATTTAAATGGGTTTAGGAGGCTGCTGCTTCAGTTTCTTATACGTAAACCTTTTTTCCCCTGGTAGTCACAGCACCTTTATTTTGAGGCTTGTACCCGTCTGGCATTCCTGGAGCTGAGTGACTCACTCAATCTTTTACATAAAGTACAATGCAAGGAAACAGGAAACTGTCAGGTTGGCCTCCGAGGATTAGGTATCAGTACCTCAGCTGGCCTTATTTGCATTGCTTATAGCCAGCTGAAGGGAGAAGGAAATACAATGGCCAGCTCTGTACATATCGGTGCATGGAAACAAGATTTTACTAATGCTTAAGCAATTGTTCAGCCTTCAAAGGGAGCTGCGCAAATTGTCTCCTACAACCAACATCTGAAATGAGTCGTTCAAATAAGAGTAAATAGCTGGGTGTCATGGCATGTGTTTGTAATTTCAGCACTGCTCAGTTTAACGCATGAAAACTGCAAGTTCAAGGCCACTCTAGACTACACCAAGACCCTGGATCAAAAACAAAAAGCTGGGCACAGAGACACAGACCTCTAACCTCAACACTGGGGGGCCAAAGCAGGAGAACTGTATGTTCAAGCCCAGACTGGGCTACTAGTAACTTAGCAAGCCACTGTCTCAAAATATAAAAAACTTAAAATAAGGATTGTTGTGTAGCTCTGTGTGAAGGATCTGATTTCAATCCCCGGGACCAAAAGAAAAGAGCGAATGATCACTAGATCAGTGTCTTGCTTTCCATGTGCCATTTCAAATAGTATTTACGCTGAATTTTTTCTCTAATTGTGGAAGGATGCTCCCAGTCTAAGGTCCTGATATGAACTCACCTTAAATTTTTTAAACAATTAATAAAGAACTGGGAAATATTGGAAATAGTTGTCTACGCCTATTCCCAGCACTCAGGAGGCTGAGACAGGAGGACTGCCACGAGTTTGAGGCCAGTTTGAATTACACATTGAGATCCTGTCTCAAAAAAAAAAAGAAAGCAACAAAAGCAAATTATTAATCATAACCATATATAGTCTTGTTTTGCCTTTAAAGATTTCATACCTCTTTTAACATTCTCCCTCATAGAGTCTCACAATTCCAGTGAAAAGAATGTGAGGAGAGCAGACCTGTTCCATGGTGGGCGGATCCCATGCGCTTCTTGACTTGTGCTCTTATTCAGTAATTTATGTAAGAAACCTGGGTTTTTCCCTCTTCCTCTGAGATGCTGACCTTCATCTCTGACCACCTCCTCCCAGTCATCTTCACTGCCCTGCGCATCCCAGCCCGAAGGTTTCCCCTCTTACTGGTCAGTTCCTGGTGAGCTCAGCTGCCTTTCTCCCCCCAGCTGACCCGTGCTACTCAGATTCAAGAGTTCACATTTCAGTGAGAGAGAAAATCAGGCAAGTAGGCTAGTTTGTTACACATATAAAGACAAAGACAGCATTTACAGGGTGATGGAGGACAGAGCAGAGGCTGTGGGGAGACTGGAAAGAACTATTGGGACCCAGCACCTGAACTGAATATTGAGGAGTAAGTAAACACAGGGAAAAAAGTGAAGAGGCCCAAAAGTAGGAAAATGTGGGCAGAGACCATAAGCATGAAGAAGCAAGGCGAATTTAAGGCACTGCCCTTTCAGGTTCTTTTCTTTCCACTGCAGCTACAACCCTCTTAATCAAACCCTCCAGTCTTTTCATAGATGGTTCACATAAAGCTTCCCACATGCACTCCGTGCCACAATTTGTTTTCCTTAAAATTCAATCAGCTTCCAGATTAGTCTTCTTCCACTACTCTTGTCCAGTTCTTTTAAGGGTTCCATACTGGGGACCTGGCCTAGATTCCCCATCTCCCAAATGAGTGTACAGCAAAGGCTTGAATAAATGAGATAATGGTATGATTTTAGGGATCCAGGAGGATCAAAACCCTCTACAGAGTTTGGGGAATCAGATGGCTAAGACAGGAAATGTCTCTGGATCACCCATATTTATTTAGGGAGTTACAGTGGAAAACACAGGAAACTGAACAGACTTTGGGAGTGGTTCAAAGACTTTGCAAGTAACAAATTACCTTAACAAGGAGAAGATCTTCATGTTGCATTTCACTACTGGGGTGAAACGCCTGTGGCTACAGTCTTTATTTAGTTAACTGGAGTTGGAGCCAGGTGTCCTGAGCTGTGATCTTATCTTGCCCTGGCCATGCAGCAGCCCTGCATGAGTGTTCAATTTTCACTTTCAACGGCTTGGACAGTTCCAGATATCTACAGGAAAAAATAGTGTCTGTTTGTGTTTTATCTGTGCTGAGGTTACATACAGGACACAAGGTGATGAAAGTCAATGCCGTTTTGTTTTGAGACAGTCTCTCATGTTGCTGAGCAACCTAGGCTGACCTATAACTTGCTATCCTCCTACCCTGGCCTCCTGAATTCCAAATTACAGAAGTGTGCTACCATCCCCAACTCAAAACTTTTTTACATATTTACATACCACCAATGAACAACAGGAATTTAAAATTTACATTTTTATGTACCACCAATGAACAACAGGAATTTAAAATTTAAAAACACTGCCATTTACATTGCCCCCCCAAAAAATGAAATACTCAGTATCGATCTAATAAAATATGTAAAGATTGTGTTACTTGAGCATTAGTTGCTGCAACTAAATGTTACAGTGGGTGAGGGCCAGTGAGAGGCAGGGGCTGGAGCTTTTGGAGATTTGATACTTTAGCAAGGTATCTGCATTCAGCTGCCTGGCTACCATCAAGAGTATAAAACAGCCCATAAAATGTAAAGCTTAGTTTATTCAAACTTTAGCCCAATTGGGAAGACAAATAGTTCACTTTCCCCCAAGTCCAACTCACAGCAGTATTCCAATATATGGAAAAAATAGAACAAACAGGATGTATGCCAGGCTTTGGCCCACTATAAGACTCAAGGAAAAATATTAAAAGTCTGGTTCTGTTGAGAGTTTTGCTCTTAACATATGGAAGCTGGAGAAAGACAAATTTTTAAAAGTTCTGATTTTTAAGTATCTATAGTATACTCTCAGTTACTATACCTGAAAAAACAAGTTCAAGGAGAAAGGATTTGTTTTGGCTCACAGTTTCGGAGGTTTAGTCCCTGGTTGCTGACCCCATTGCCGTTACGCCTATGGCAAGGCAGAAACATCATAGTGCAAAGGATCCTAAAAGAAAACTGGTCACCCTGTGGCTATCAAGAAACTGGGTGAGATGCAGGCAGGAAGGAACCAAGTACCAGATGCAGTCTCCTAGGTCTCTCCTGCATGTTCTCTTCCCCTGAACTAGGCCGCCTACTGTCACTATTACCTCTCAATAATGCCATCAAATTAAGGTTATATCAGTGAATTATTCCACTGTTGAAGTGAGACCCATACAACCATCAGTAACCAATCCTCCATCTCGGTGAGCATGCCCACCCTCTGCCAGAATGACCTACATTTTTAATCCATGATATTAATTGAAACAAACACTCAGGCTTAAATATTGCATTATTTCTCTTATGTGAGGAACCAAAATACAAATAAAGAGCAAAATAAAAGATAGATAAAAGGAAGTTGAGAGATCTTGTTCAAACTGGAAAGGAAAAAAAGAAGGAATGAAAAAAATGATGAAAAGAAGATGGAAAAATGAAAAAAATGGAAATACAGCTTTTGCAAATGGGAAGGGAGTCAGAGGGGTAGAGGATAAAAAAAAGATATGTACATGTGCCAACTCCCCATGATGAATATAATCATTATACACCGTATCATGTACTAACAAAACAATAAATATATGAACAATAATTCCCTAAAAGTAGAAAACAAAGTGAGCCTTTTAGAAGTCATGCAAATCATATAAACCCTTTAGGTAACATATAAATCATAGCCAGAGAGATACAAGGAAAAATATAAAGCTGATGAAAGAAAATTAAAAACTAAACAAACAGATTCCCATATTTGTGGATATGAAGAGACAATATTACTAAGATGTAACTTTTTCCCAACTTGATCCATAGATTAATCTCAACTGACCCCTCAGGAAATTATTGTATGACTATTAATGAGTTCTGAAGTGTATACGGAAAGTCAAGATTCAGATTCATCAACTTAATGCAGGAAAAGCAGCACCAATTCAGAAGACTGTGAGCACCCAACTTTAAAACCGTATTCCTGCTAGTAATCAAGAAAGTACAAACCAAGGACACAATAGCTCAGCTGCACAGCGCCTGCTAGCTCACAAGGTTGATGCCTGGTACCAAAAAAGCATGCTAGCCAGCTTTGTACTGCTATTAAGGAAACAGCAGAGATGCTTTGTTAGGATGTGTCCCGGCCCACGGGTAAGTCCACGGAGACCCTAGAGGGGGAGTGGGGATGAGAGGGGACAAGAGACGCGAAGAATGGAGACAAGTCAGAAATCCGATCAAGTCTCGTTTATTCAAGGAAAGAGTAACAAATATATAGGGTATTGGGGGAGGAGGGAGTTGGGTTCTGAGACATCAGCAGATAACTTAGCAACAGTGGCAAGACCGAGGGCTATAGGTTAATTCAAATTTTCAAATTTCCCACATGCAGGCTCATAAAAGCAGGCTGATTAACATAATCCTTGAATGGGCCAAACAGGGTAGGCAAGGAGCTGCTTAACTACCAAACTTAACTCCTAAAGGGGATTAAGTAGGTGCTGCCTGCAGACATAAGGTGGCAGCCAATTACAGGGCTTCCCACAAGGATGGTCCCACTGTGAAGTATGGCGAGGAGGACAGAACATCCACGGCGCAGATGCGTGGGCCCCTTGGGGGGCAGAGAGGACCCTCGGGGCAAGCCCTCAAGATTAGATTTTGTTATTGTTTTCGTTTGTTTGCTTCTTGATCTTTCTGTTTTATTCTTTTTTCTCTTTAAAATAATAATAATAGTAAAAATAATAGTAAAGATTAGTTGTGACGAGTAGTTAAGAGAGACATTCTTGCCCTCAGGACCCATCTCACGGTGCCTTGTCCTCCTCCCATCCTCTCCCTGCCATTAAAGGGCACGCTCATCACTTGTGCCTACCGCTACTAAGTATGCAAAAACACCCCCACTGGGTGGGAAGGTCTTGCTGCCAAGGCAACCTGCGCCACCACAGCCCCCATTATCTCTGCTGGCGCGGGGAGGGTGTCCACTGAGAAGATTTGGAAAGTCCCAGGCCTAGAAGACAGGCCTGTCCAATAGGTGATTAGGAAGACCCCATCCGACAGGAGAGAACAGAGACACAGGAGCAGGACCCAGACCTTCACTGCTGAATTCCACCTCCATTTCATCACTGGTCCTGCCCACTGCTGGCAGGACCTTGCCCATACACAGCTCAGTCTAAGTGGTCACCTGAGCTCACACCGCCAGGTCCAGCTGCAGCTCCTCCATCCTGCACCCTGACCCACATGTTCTTTGGGAGAGCCTCACAGGTCACACAGAGACCCAACTCCCTAAATTGTCCCGGGTTACTGATGCAACACTCATTTCAAAGAATCATGTATAACCGTCTTACCACAAAGTCATGTATTTAGTAATGGCAGCCTTTCTGGTCCTTGGCTGTAAATGAGGAACTTGGAATCAAAGGCCTTACAAATTCTCTTCACTGCAAACCACTTCTGCTTCTCTGAACCCAGGAGTAAGGAGTATGTGTGTTTGTGTATGTGTGCGAATGTGAGGAATGTCTATAAAAAAGTAATGCACAATTCTGAATATTTTTATTATGTAAATCTGGTTTTCTTCAAAGATTAGACCTAACCCAGAGGAAATGTTCAATTACCTGAAATGAAGTTACCCTATATACACATGTGATTGTATGCAGTAGTCTCTTGTTAACCACTTCATATTCCATGATTTCAGTTATCCAAGACTAACTACAGACATAAAAGAGGGCGCACACAGTACAAAATATCTTGAGAAAGACAGAGTATTTTCGCACAACTTTTATTACATCACATGGTTACAACTGGTCTATTTCATTATTGATTATTGACTGTGGTTGTTAGTTTTTTCACTGGACCTGGTACACAATTATTTATCACAGGGTGGCATGTATACAAAATTACATATAACTGTATATATGGGGTTCAGTACTATCTACTGGAGGTCTTGGGAAAATCAGGATTTTCTCTACAATTTTCTCTACAATTATATTGTAGAGCAACATGCAAATTCCCATCACTCTGAACCTAGAATTCAGTTGAGTACAGAAAATAAAGACAAATATCCATGCAGAAAACTATAGGATGATCTTATATATCCAGATTTGAGAACTGCTGAATACACTAGGAGAGATGAATTGGTTTGCAAACATTAATGTAGCAATTTCTATGCTTACGTGTCTGCCCCAGGAGGCTTGCCTATCCATGGCTTGCAAACAAAAGCTCTAAGGCTCATTAAACTGATTGGGAAGTTAATGGTGGGTGTTTCATAGGTTAAAGGATCTCACCCTCACTCAAAGTCTGTGCCCTATGGTTTTCAAGGGAGCACTGCTTCTCATGCTGCCCTTGATCATATAAGACACCTGGGATTAAGCCTTGCAACAGTGCCGGCCAGCAGGGAACACTGTTCCTGCCTTTCTGGAATTCATGCAGGTTTGCATTTGTGCTCACAGTGTAGGCTGATCCACCATCAAACTTGTCTTTTTTTTTTTTTTTTTTTTGAGACAGGGTCTCACTCAGGCTGGCCACAAACTCACGGTGATCCTCCTGCCTAGCCTCCCAAGTGCTGGGATTACAGGCGCACACCACCATGCCCAGCCAAACGTAAGTCTTTTAATGTTTCCCTGATGGAAAAAGAAAAGAAACACCTTGCCTGAGCTCACAAGATGAATGAATAGCACAACTATGAGCTACTCTGATCTTTGACCATTACAAGTCTATTCTCTCTACACAGATAACTGAGTTGGTTTCTCTAAGATAAAGGATATGAGGAAACTAGGAGACTGAGATAGAGTAACAGAAGATGTGCATACAACAGAGTGTCCTTTTTGGGAAAGGTTTTATAGAAAGAACAAACCTTGACAATGTAAGAGGCCAACGATCTTTCTTAAAGGCATGAATGGGAAAATCCAGCTACTAAATATTCCAGTACTAATCACTACTATTTAGAGACAGTACAGTGGCTCAAATTGAGAAGTCCAGGCAATTAGGGTACAGACCCCGGTAAGCCTGGCTTTATCTGAGGATTTTCCATATACCAGGCATCCTGCACCTTAGTTCCCTTCCATCTGTACTATTAATATGCCATTTCCCTTAACTCACCTTTTCACACTGTTTGTGAAACATGGTGAAAAATATGAAAACTGTAGATTTGATGTATTGATTATTCATGCACATTAAAACACAGTAAATCCATAGTAATGAACATTTTAAATGTGTCTGGGAACCTTTGACATCAGTCATCTCACTTCTCACAAGCTATATACAATTCATTATTTTTTGTTTTTAGACAGTCTCAGTCTACTCCAGGCTAACCTCAAACACACAGCAATCCCCCTGTTCCTCCTGCTTAAACGTCACAAGTGCTGGAATCACAGGTATGTGCTACCATGCCTGGCTCATATTTCATTCTTTGGGTCAGCTTTATCTTAAACTTCAACTTGGAAATTTTATCTGGAAAGAAAATGCTTTTACTGAAGAATGAAATTGGGTTTTTTTTTTAAGAAAGACTAAACAAAACAGAAAAGAGACAGAAATTGTTGGGAGCCACAGCCCCGAGCCCGGTCGCCTCACTTGGCGGACGTGAGGCCTGTAGTAAAGAGTGAAGCCTGAGGTAGATTACCCCTCCCATCGAATATGTTAGTTTCCTGCTTACCGCGTAAGCAACCCGCTCAACAATATAGTCTGCCTGGCAACTGATGATGTTAGCCAATCAGCTTGCCTTGCTTACTTTAACATGATTGGACACTGTACCCGTATATATACCGGTGCCACCCCTGGGCGGAAGAAGAAGCCAGGTAGAAGCCCAGAAGTAAAAGCCCAAAAGGAGCCGCGGAGAGCGGACCGGTAGAGGCTTTGGGGCAGACTGAAGCACAAAAGGAGCCGCAGGGAGCGGACCAGAGGAGGCTTCAGCTGGGAGAACCCAGGGCAGGCTGTACGGAGAAGGAAAATAAAAAGAAAAGGTTGTCCACTACCAGACTTTGTCGTGTGTCCTTCCTGCCGGCCGGGAGCGGACATCGACATTTGGAGGCCCGCCCGGGGACTGATCACCCCCGAGACGTGGAAGTGGACAACGCTCCAGTACAGAGCTGCGAGACAGGTGAGTTGGGGATAAGCCTGGGCTCTGGGTGGCGCGCACCTACAGGGCTTTTAGACTCCCCTCAGGCTCACGCGTAAGTGGCGGATTCCTTGGGCCTCACGCGGTGAGTAACATATTAAAAGATGGGAAACATGTTAGGTAGCAACACTAAGAGCGAGGGTGGTTGTGGAGAAAGCTCTCAAGAGCTTACAAAAGTACGCAGGGTATCTGAGCAGGCCCAGTCAGGGAGCTCCCGAGAGGGGTCCGTCAAGGGGAACAAGGATGCTAAGGAGGAGGACGGGGCTCTAGCCTCGGAGTCGTCTGACTCCGAGGACGAGGGAAAGTTGAATGGCAAGGAGGCCAAAGAGACCAGCTGTCAGGAGCCTAAATCGCTCAATAAGGAGTCGCAGGGTTCTTTTCCAGCGTTGCCCCGCGAATTGCGCTCTGCTCAACCTGGTCTGCGGAGGAGTAGAGAGCTCCTGAGCGCTCCCCGGCGCGAGAGGGAGGCGATCCCTCGCCACGAGGCGGCCGCCTGGGAGCTCTCTCCCCTTTTGCCAGAACAGGAAGTGATGCACGGGCCCCCATTTTCCGCCCAATCACGGCCGCTGTCTTATGCTCCGCCGCCGGCGGGTCGGTATTTTTACAGGCGGCTTTGGCAGGGGGGACGCTTGTCTCATGAGGTACATCCACCTGGGATAGATAGTGGCCCCTACGGGATATTTCCTGTACAAGTAGCTATGGGCCAGGGACGCAATGTATGGGAGCCTTTTGAGATAAAGCAGATTAGAGAACTTAAAAATGCAGTTACAACCTTTGGGCCGACTGCGCCTTACACCATTGCCATGCTGGAGAACCTGTCTTCTGGGCCCCTCACCCCCGCGGACTGGATTCAGCTGGCAAAGGCGTGTCTGCCCTCGGGTAGTTACCTGGATTGGCGAGCCTGGTACACAGAGTTCTCTGCCGAGCAGGCTAAAAAAAACGCCGGTCGAGGAAATGGGAGCTGGGGATTTAGCTTAGCGGCATAAGCGCCTGCCTTGTAAGCAGGCAATCGCCAGTTCGATCCCTGGTACCAAAAAAAAAAAAACGAAAAAGATAAAAATAAAAAATAAAAAATAAAAAACAAAAAGGGGGAGTAAGCCAAGGCCTGCCTCCAAAGGCGCGGTTATCTATGACAGGACAATAGATGGGCCCGGATCCAGTGGTCAGCTGGAACCGAGGCGCGGTTTGTGTTTTCCCACAGGAACCGGGACGAGAACCACTGTGGATACCGGAGAGACTGACACGGGCAACAAAGCCCTCGACTGAAGATCAGACCTGCCCTACTGGAGATCCATCACAGACCAACCAATAAGATGAATAGAAATAGCGGTAGCCCGAAATGGACAAGAAGATCCTCAGGCATATGCATGGCTTGCTCAATTGGCCCACGACCGAGTCTAGATATGGCGGGCATCCCTCATTCTCCTCCATAAGGTGACAATACACAGCAGGGTAGGTGAGTCAATGACGGGTAAGAGCGTGCCTCCCCAGCATGACTCGACCTAAGCCAGGCCCTACCCCATCCTGCACGTAAGCCGCTGGACTGTTAGATGCTGCCCAGGTCTAAATTTCTCTCCGAGGGGATTTCTTTACGGAGAGGAAATGAGTGCAAGCTTGTGTGCATCCAGGTTCCGTCCAGTTTGTGCCTGGCCCTAGAAAAAGGACGAGGGCCTCAGGGCCTTGGCAGACCATGGCATGGCCAACCAGGGTGTAAGCCAAGGACCTACGGTGGGCCTACACATAGGGCATAAGCCTCTGCACCCAGTCCAGAAAGGGCTACGATGCGCACATTCATAAAAAATAAAAAAGGGGGAGATGTTGGGAGCCACAGCCCCGAGCCCGGTCGCCTCACTTGGCGGACGTGAGGCCTGTAGTAAAGAGTGAAGCCTGAGGTAGATTACCCCTCCCATCGAATATGTTAGTTTCCTGCTTACCGCGTAAGCAACCCGCTCAACAATATAGTCTGCCTGGCAACTGATGATGTTAGCCAATCAGCTTGCCTTGCTTACTTTAACATGATTGGACACTGTACCCGTATATATACCGGTGCCACCCCTGGGCGGAAGAAGAAGCCAGGTAGAAGCCCAGAAGTAAAAGCCCAAAAGGAGCCGCGGAGAGCGGACCGGTAGAGGCTTTGGGGCAGACTGAAGCACAAAAGGAGCCGCGGGGAGTGGACCAGAGGAGGCTTCAGCTGGGAGAACCCAGGGCAGGCTGTACGGAGAAGGAAAATAAAAAGAAAAGGTTGTCCACTACCAGACTTTGTCGTGTGTCCTTCCTGCCGGCCGGGAGCGGACATCGACAAGAAATAATACATATGTTCAGAGAAAAAAACAAACAGTAAGAAATCATTAGTTGATGTTTACATATTGTCATTTTACAAATAGTTGTTCAAGATACAAAAATGGAACATGTAAAGTGGGAAATCAAACAGCGAGACTGCAAACAGTTCTGTTCAACTGTCCAACAAAAACTTAGTAACATGATTGTCAATCCTATACACTTAAACATACATGCAGTTATCCATATATTCATTTATGTTTAGATTAAACAAACTAAAGCAGGTTAAAATCATTCTGAACAATGAATAATAGTATTGCTGGATTTCACATCATGACACTCCATGATCAGCACTGGGTACTATAGTGTCTTTTTATTTAATTTAAAGAAAGACTAAACAAAACAGAAAATGGGTAGAAATAATACATAATTTCAAAGAAAAAAATAAACAGTAACAAATCACTAGTTGATGATTACAGATTGTCTTCTTACAAATTGTTATTCAAGATACTAAAGTGGAGCTTATAAAGTGGGGATTCAAACAGTGAGATTGCAATCAGTTCTGTTCAACTGACCAACAAAAACTTAGTAACATGGTTGTCAATCCTATACACTTAGACATATATGCAGTTACCCATATCTTCAATTATGTTGACATTGAATAAACCCAAACAGGTTAATATCACTCTGAACAAAGAATAACACTATTGCTGGGTTTCACATTAGGACACTCCAGGACCAGCACTGGGTGTTTTAGTGTCTCTTTTTCTTCAAAGTATCTGTTCATTTCATCATGTGTCATAAGATCAGTTCTCATAAACTGTTTATAGATTCTACACATGCATGCGTCTTAACATGTATTTCTATCCTTTCTATATTAGAGGGAGAAACAAGGCAAAACAAAACATATTCTTATAAACACAT
Source organism: Cavia porcellus (assembly GCF_034190915.1). Lineage (NCBI taxonomy): Eukaryota > Metazoa > Chordata > Mammalia > Rodentia > Caviidae > Cavia > Cavia porcellus. Next base: position 25,457,796 of record NW_026947509.1, on the reverse strand, counting down.
GAAATGAAATAAACATATAAGACATCGTGCAAATCGTTCTAACCATAGTTCCTGTGTTGTCGCTTGTTATCTCCAATAGAATTGGCTATATCATCAGACATAGTATAATTGAATGTCAGTACATAACAGTATTAATAAAAACACAACTTTGTATATAATATAGAACTTCAAAAACAGGCAGTTATCAACCCAGAATGTGTATCATTGAGTTTTGTCATCTTCAGTGTAGTTGCCTATACTCTCAGACTTGATACTATCAATCCTATCAGTTTTGAATAAAATCTCTCTGCCTCATTTCTGTTATGCTCTTTTTTTGCCATCAGTTGTCTGCTTATCTTCTTCATTCTGTTTTCTGCTCCATTCACTGAGGCCTCTCTGACACTGTTCCTGGAGTCCTAGTACTTTTCTCTCTCTCTAGAATGCCCTGGAGTATTCTCTGTAGAGTTGGATTGGTGGTTGCAAATTTCCCAAGTTCCTCTTTGTCTTGGAAACATCTTGTTTCTCCATTAATTTCTAGAGACAGTTTAGGAAGGTATATCAATCTGGGATGGAGGTTATTTTCTTCCAGGGCTTGGAATATTTCACTCTAGGCTCTTCTTGACTTGATGGTGTCTGTCAAGAAGTCTATTGTTATTCTGGTGGGCCTTCCTCTGTAGGTTATCTGTTTCTTGTCTCTAACAGCTTTTAATATTCTGTTCTTATGTTGAATTTCTAGGATCTTGATTATTATATGCCTGGGTGTAGCTCTGTTTTGGTTGTAGGTGGCTGGAGTTCTGTATGCCTCATATATCAGAATATCATTTCCTTTTCCTATGTTTGGGAAGTTTTTCTGAATTATTTCTGTGAATAACCTTTTAGTTCCTTTGTTTGTATCCCAGCTTCTTCACTTACATTCTTTATTCTCAAGTTATAGATCCTTTTGCCATTTTCTAGCCTTTGTATTGTTACTACTTGTTTCCTTGTTATTTTTAATAAGTTTTCCCTTTCATACTCCCACATTGCAATATTGTCCTCCTGTTTGAATAATCTGTACTTAGTTTCTTTCAAGCTGATTTGCCATCTTTCCATAGAGTTTTTAATTTTCTGGTGATCTCTTTGAATCTGCTTCATGTATTCTATATTTTTTTATATTCTTCAACAAATGATTCTCTCCTGTGTTTGAGTTCCTCCCTTCTTCCATCTGTGTCTGCTTCAGGGGTGCTTAGTATCTCTTTTATTAATCTTCTTATATTTTGCCTTATTTGGCTAAACATTTCACTTTTGAACTCGTCTATGAGGTTCTGAATATATCTCTTTATGTCCACTGGTGCTGTGTCTGATATTGCATGTTTGCTGTTCTCATTCTCCTTTGTATTTACCTGTCCTGGGTCAATGTTCTCAGGGTTGGGCCCTGGGGACTTTTTGCTATTGCTTCCTCTTCTCTTCTTTTTTTGCTTCTTCCAGGAGGCCTCAGTTTCTTTCTTTGTTGGTTACAATTCCTCTGAAGCATGCTGGCTAGATGACCCTTCACACTGCAGTGTGCTAGTGAGTTGCAGACAGGGACAGCATATGCTGGTCCCTCCCCTCCAGGTTAGTCAAGCTGCTGTGGCCAGCACTACTGTATTACTTTGTGCAGCCTCCCCTCCAGACCAGCCAAACCTCTGAGGCCCCACTGGGCCAGTGTGGTTAGAGTGCAACACCGCTGCAGGGACTTGACCTCAGATAACCTATTGGGTCTCAGCCAGGTCACGTGATCCAGGCCTAGCTCACTCCACCAATCCCATTCAGGAAGGGAACAATTGACTGGAGTCACTGCTGCCCCTTGTACTTGCCAGTCCTGCCTGGTCCCAGAATGTTGTCTGCTGGAACCCTCCTATTTATGGAATGGCTCCACTCCCATCACTCACCACAGGTTGATGTAGGCTCCCTGTCAATTCAGCTCTTTATTTGACTCGCTGACCCTTGAACTCAATGTAACTGCGCCTCCAGTGAGTCGAAGCAGCGGGACCTCAGACAGCTCGGCAAGTCACGGCGGGACCCCAGCCAGTCACAGCGGGACTCCTGCAAAGGGCAGTGGGACCCAGTAAGTTGCGATGGGACCCCGGCAGGGCACAGTAGAACCTCAGCAAGTCACAGCGGGACCCTGGCAAGTCACGGCATGGGCCAGTCACAGCGGGACCTTGGATGGTTGACAAGTCACCTTAATTTCTTCTTAGGATGAGAGAATTCATCTCCCTTTGTTTGGGACTCCCCATTCTGTGTTATATTGAATTCTAAGTTGACTATCTCAGGGAGCTTCTGTAGCCAGTTGTTATCTATCTGCCATCTTTTCTCCTCTCCATCAGAATGAAATTGTTTTAATGACTTTTGGGCTGGGGATTTAGCTCAGTGGCTCAAGTGCTTGCCTGGTAAGTGTGAGAGCATGAGGTCATGAGTTCCATCCCTGCTACAAAAGAAAAGAAACTTTTAATAATTTCAAGTCTTTGGGTTTTCATAGAAAATTGTTTTCTTCAAGTGTTTCACCTTAAAATGTTTCTTGAAATTTTTAATTCTCTGTTACATTCTCTAGTTTTCTGTATATAGGTCTGGTAAATTATGTGATGTGGTTTATCAATATTTTATATTTTAATAATCTTGTAACTGTCTTTCGTTTTTGTATGTTACCATGAAGTGGAAGTATAGCTGCTTTTCAATAAACATTTTTTTAAAAAGAAGGAGGAAGAAGAGGAAGAGCAGGAGGAGGAGGAAGAAGAAAGACTAAGGGACAGTAGGAAAAAATGAAGCCAACTGTGAATAGGGGCATTGGCACACACCTGTGATCCCAACATTCAGGAGACTGAGGCAGAAGCATTGCCATGAACTAGGCCAACCTGGACTACATAATGAATTCAAGGCCAGCTTGAATTACAGAGCAATGATTTGTCTCAAAAAAACAAAAAACAAACCAAAAACAGTGAAATCAGTCATGTTTTTCCAATTTTATTCAAAAGAAAAGTTAAACCAAGAAAGCTCTATTTTGTTCTCATGGAAATGTTCCCAACTGCTTGTAGGACAGTTCTCTATATTTCTCAGGCAGTTAACAAAAGAAGTAATTCTTGCAAACATTTGTTTCTACTCATTCCATTAATAAAGGTGCATGCTGAAAGGTGATTCTTTTAGACTCAAGTTTAGCAAAGTTTCCTGAGAAACAGGGGCCAATGACTAACACAGCTCAATTCAATCTACCTAGACAAATCATTAGAAAATGAGGGATATGGGCATGGTGGTGCATATCTGTAACCCCAGCACTCAGGAGGCCGAGGAAGGATTGCCATGAGTTTAAGCCCAGCCTAGATTACACAGCAAGCTCTATCTCAAAATAAAATAAAATAAACAACAAAACAAAAACTGGAGAGAGAGTGATGAAACACTGTTTTCAAGTTCTCAGTCTATAAAACACCTTGAAAAGACCTAGAAAGATGTACAGTCTTCAATTAACATGATAGTTACATCTATGCAAAAAAGGCATTAGGATGGAGGTTCACATATTCATAAGCTGTTTCCTTGCCCACATCAAGATCAAAAAGGACTATCGGAGAACAAAGCTCCAGAGCTCTGGCCATGGAGGGACTCAGGCAGCTTATTCACCCACCCTCTTGGTAAGCACCTGCAGCTTGGGAGAAGAACCATTACCTGTGAGCCTACTGCCACTCGAGCTGAAAATCAAGCACCCTTCTCCCACCTGCCCCCTCCCCCCTTAGCTACTGGGGATAGATGTTTCAACATCTCTTGGGAGGATGACCACATGCAGCATAGCAAATATGGGGATTTCCTTCTATCTTCTGTTTGAAGACAAAGGTTGTTTTCACTGTTTTGTTACGTTTCTTTTGCTCTATTCAATATTCTCAATTGGTTTTACAATGTTCTATTTTTGGTTTGATTTTACAATACATAATTGACTGGACAGCTGTTGTTAAGTTAAAGAGATATACCATAGTATTTATTACTACTATCCCAGTATCCTACTGTGAAATCCTGTACCAATTTCACTGCATTGTCTCAATTGGCTTTGTTCTGTCTTGTGCTGTTGCATTTTTACTACTTTCAAAATTTAAAAAAAAAATACATGTTAAGACTCATGTATGTGTAGAATCTATAAACAGTTTATGAGAACTGATCTTATGACACATGATGAAATGAACAGATACTTTGAAGAAAAGCAGACACTAAAATAGCCAGTGCTGATCCTGGAGTGTCCTAATGTGAAACCCAGCAATAGTGTTATTCTTTGTTCAGAGTGATATTAACCTGTTTGGGTTTATTCAAAGTCAACATAATTGAAGATATGGGTAACTGCATATATGTTTAAGTGTAGAGGATTGGTAACCATATTTCTAAGTTTTTGTTGGATAGTTGAACAGAACTGGTTGCAATCTCACTGTTTGAATCCCCACTTTTAAGCTCCACTTTAGTATCTTGAATAACTATTTGTAAGAAGACAATCTGTAATCATCAACTAGTGATTTCTTACCATTTATTTTTTTTTGAAATTATGTATTATTTCTACCTGTTTTCTGTTTTTTTAGTCTTTCTTTAAATTCAGTTTTAAAAAGAAGACACTACAGTACCCAGTGCTGACAATCGAGTGTCATGATGTGAAATCCAGCAATACTATTATTCTTTGTTCAGAATAATTTTAACCTGCTTTAGTTTGTTTAATCTAAACATAAATGAAGTTATGGATAACTGCATGTATATTTAAATGTATAGGATTGACAATCATGTTACTAAGTTTTTGTTGGACAGTTGAACAGAACTGTTTGCAGTCTCTCTGTTTAAATTCCCACTTTACATGTTCCATTTTTGTACCTTGAACAACTATTTGTAAAACGACAACATCAACTAGTGATTTCTTACTGTTTTTTTTCCCTCTGACTGTATGTACTATTTCTACCTATTTTCTGTTTTGTTTAATCTTTCTTTAAATAAAAATTTTAAAAAAGACTATCAAAAGTTGTATAAATCATGCACTAATCTTCATCTTTTAGTACATTCCTATATGTTGCCATATGCTCAGCTCATCTGCTACCCATTAAATGCCAGTAACTAATCTATCCAATTATTATGTTGCCAAATTATCTCTATGAATTTCAAAACCATAAAGTCACTGAAAACAACTGGGCTAGAATGATGCAAATTTTGTAGAAAATTACTTTTACTATGTAATCAAATATGAGTAGCTCAAATTGCATGTCAGCTGCATTCACACATCCTAGCAATGTATATTTCAGTTTATAAATTTGCATTTCCCATAATGTCCAAATAGTTATCACTTGACATAAACATTCCAAGTTTTACAATGTGCGTGGCTTTCCTTTAGGCACTGGAGACACAAACATGAATAAGAAAAAAATTTGCCTTCCAAAGCTCCAACCATAAGATCGAAAGCGCACAGGCAAGTCTGATGTACAGTGATAAGTTAGTGTCACGGAGCTCTCCTGAGACTAACAAATGCAATATACACAAACTGCCCTGAAACACAGTGATGTCAGTTCCTTCCCTTTCCTACTGCATGACGTAAAACTGGCAAGAGAGATTCCAGGAATGTCTCTAACGTGGTCTCCCCTGCAACAGCCTTCATCAGTAAGGCCCAGCCTTCCCCCCACCTTCCACATCTAGTTAGTGGCAGGGTGACCTGCTCAGAGGCCCCCTCAGGCTCTGATGACTGTGGAGTTCCTTGTGACACCTGATAGGTCAGTGTCTGCTTGGGTTGACTCAGGAGGTGGAGGACTGCTGATTGTGAGGAGCCAGAACAACCGGAAGATGACATGTTTTACCAAACCACTCAGAGACAGACCCCAAAGAGAAAACAAGACACCTCCTGGTAAACTATCAGCTAAAAGTTAATGATTCAGTCAAACTGTCACTGTGCCTTGTTACCTAAAACAAATATATAAGGTCAGCAGAACTCAATGCGTCCGTTGTTCCTCAATAAATCTGGGGGTTTGAGTCAATTTGAGACTTTACTCCATTTTGTGGAAGTTTTCAGGCTCTCAACAAAGGTACTACATTCTGTCGCTTGCATCTTCATCCATCTAACAGGGCTTGCTGGCCCCCACACAGCAGATGACCTCAAATGCCCTAGTGCAGTCATTCCTCAAGGATATCTAGGATGGAGAAAAGAATGGCTCCATGCCCTAACATGAAGAGACTACCTGTGTATCCTCTTTGGTAGAAGGCTGTGTTAAGGACACTGAAGGCTTCACTCCAAGGTGAGAGTCTGTGTCAATGTTGGCTTAAGTCGACTTGACCTTGCACTGCAGTGCAGTGCGGTTCGGCAGGAGTGGACTCAGGTCACTTGTCTGTGGGTAGCGGGGACATAACAACACAGACTGGAAAGAGGAAGTGGGGAAAAGTAAGAGCACTTCTCCCCTCTCTGCTCATGAACAAGATCCAGCTGTCCACAAAGGAGTGGCAGATACATCTCTTAGTGCTTGTCTACCTCCCTCTGGGTTATCGCAGTGTAGAAAAGATTCTAAACTCCTTTCTCTCTCACATGAGTACTATCAACTAAAGGAGTTTAGCAAGTCCTTCCTGGGACTTACTCTTTCTCATCAATAACCAGACTGAGGACTCTTTCCTTCTATCACTGCTGGCCCAGCTATTGGTACTCTGAGGAGACTGTACTCACCCAGAATGAAATGCATTGAACAAATCCTAATGTTGTGATGAGGGTCCTGATGTAGTGCTGGCTGCAATATTATATACGGCTCATGGCTTTGGAAAGGTGACGCAGTCTGCTATAATTCCCTGAGACACCATGAACTCAGGAATTCTTTTCCCCAGGGCTATAGAGAATTCATAACATAACTATAATGCCCTCAGTGTCTGAGAATCCTCACATCCAATCTGTCCCCTTCCAAATGTACTTTATCTTGATTACATCAGTTAGCCAATGATTTTTACAATTAATTTTTCATAATGACAAGTAAGAAAAGGCTGTTCTTTCGTGCTTGATTTTATGAGGTCAAAGGGAGCTCTTTCGGTGATGTTGCTACATAAAGTTACTGACGCATCACAGGCCAGGGATGTCTCAGATGACAGCTCTGCTGCTGGAATTTCAGTCCCCTCAGTGTTTCAGTGGTGGAAGTGGTGGTGGGGCCCAGGCACTACTGACTGCTCTCTTCATGCACGCACCAGTGTCGGATTCCCACATCTTGTCTCCTCATCTTGTTTTTGTGCCAAAAGGAGCAAGTATACTTGGCAAGCTGGCTGATTCCAATTTTCTTCTCCATTTGTGGAAAGGGAAGCAGCACAGCAGGTCCTGCACTCCCCAATGATTCCAACCTCTGAGGGCGTTGAACCAGGTCAGCTCAAACTAGGTCTGAGCCCAGATCCACAGGAATTTTTAATCCAGTAATAAGTTAAATCCCTGAAATCTTTTTGAAAGACTAGAAGGGAATTTAAAACAACTTTTTTTGTGTGTGATTTTTTTTTAATTTTATTTAAGGAGAAAAGAAAAAAAAGCAGAGAAAGGGTACAAGTTATACAGATTTGCAGAAAAAAATGAACAGTAGGAAATCACTAGTTAATGGATTACATATTGTCATCTTAGAAATAATTGTTCAAGTCACAAAATTAAAGCTTGTAAAGTGGACATTCCATCAATGATACTGCAAACAGTTCTGTTCAATGATCCAATAAAACTCTGTGATATCATATTCTATCTTATACACTTAAATATACATGCAGTTATATAGTTTAGAGCACTTTCTTTTCCTCTCTTTTGTACAATGACTATTACACATTTTGGGTTTCATTGCTCTCACGGTTCTTATTACTTTTTTGGAAAAGAGTAAAACCAAATGTGACATAACAGAACAGAATCGGTCAAGTCAAAAGGGTGGACATAATAGATAATGTGAAAACATAATACAAGGTGATCAACAATGGTTACCATAATGCCTCCCTCTATCTCTAATAGAATTGCCTATACCATTAGTTATAATACAATTGAACAAAACAGTAAAGAACAAAACCGACAAAACCAAACCATTGGAGACATTGTAGGTCTTCAAAAGTAGATAAAAGTCAACGAGAATGGGCGTTATAATGAATCTCATTATCTTCACAGCTGATGCCTAAATTTTCGAACCTGATACTATCCAGCAAAACAGAATAGGGGAACATCAGTTAAAAACCAGATGGTGAGAGTAATACAGGGCTTTAAATCGAGGTAATGGAAAATCAAAGTGGGTTACTATAATATATCCTGTTATTTTTTTTCCTTTAATTAAAAGGATAAAAATTTTTTAAAAAGTATTTAAAAAGTAAATAATGGAGTGGAGATTGAGATAAAAGAGGGCATAACAACGAAACAGCACAGATCAAAACATAACCATTTAAGCAGCATAGTGTTTCACCACCAGATAATCCTGACCTAAAAGTAGTTACCATATTGTCTCTTTCCTTGAAATCCTTGAAAACAACTTTTCCTTTGTTGTCCAATGCACTCACTTAACTTATCTTTGCTTTTGTTTTAGGTTTTGTTTTTGCTGTTTGAGACAGGGTCTTCCTATATGTAGTCCAGGCTGGCCACAAGCACAGCGGTCTTCCTGCCTTGGCCTAGTGAGTGCTGGAATTGCAGTCACGCACCACCACACCCGGCTCCACATGGTCAATAAAACATACAAAAGCAACCACACCTCCTGCGCTCCGTGATGACTGACCTACACGCCTATATCCAGATTTCCCTATAATCAGGGGAGTTGATGTTTTACATTCTTTTCTGGATATGTTCCAGCTCCAGCCTTAAACATCGAAAATGCCTTTGCAGTTTCTGTGTCAGAGCCCTGAGTGCCTGTGCTGACCTCAATCCGGGGCCTCACGATCTCACTCTGACCCTCTGGGCATGTCTTGAACTCTGGTTTGTGACACTCTTGGACCACAACTCTCACCTGTGGGACTGAGGGAAGCAAGCAGCCCACCCTGGCACAGCAAACCATCAGTTCTGGATGCCACACCAACACCTTGCTAAGCACAGCTGACAGACCTGATTGTATCTTTCACTTTCCTTTTTTTTTTTTTTTTTTTCCTTTGAGACAGGATCACGCTATGATATAGCCCAGGTTGACCTCAAACTTATAATCTTCCCACCTCAGCTTTGCAGAAGTAGGATTTGTAGGATATTTTAAGCTCAATATATTACGTATGTTATTTCATATTTCCCAGCTACTTAATCAGTTTATGCTATTATTATCAGCATTTATAGACTAGAAGTCTGAGGCTTAGAGAGAATGAGTAAATGACTGACATCATAACTTAGGCTCCTCATCACTGTCCCACAGATGTGTTCCAGAGATGCAAACCAACAGAAGCAACTCATCATTGACCATGAGCCCTGCAATTTCAATACCTGTCTTGTTTATGCCAAATCTGTGATGATTTCATGTCACTTAGAATCAATCTTCCAAGTTTTTAGGAAAAATTGCTTTGTTCCAGTGCTCCTCTAAAACAGAAAAGAAAAAGAAAGAAACTGTTATCATGAAAAACTCTTAGCATTCCTATTTCAATCCTGTGACCTGATCAAATGGGTCAAAATACACAGCTGTCCAGTGGCCCCAGGAGGCTGCATACAAGAAGGCCTAGAGCCTCTCTGCTGAGCCCTCAGGTCAGCCAAAGCTCAGAGCCTCGGATCTCTTTTCAACTCCACTAGTTAGTTCCTTTTCCACGCTGGAGTTAAGTTCACCAGCACCGCATTACTATGAAGACTTTCTGTGGCACGTACAAGGAGTGTGCACCCCCACTCCCACTGACAGCCCCTGTGCTAGAGAAGCTGTGTGCAAGAAAGTGTTAATGGTCCATGACTCCTTATCAGCACCCAAGGGCACATTGCAAGAGTGACTCACAGCTGAAGAAAACCCTCGCGCTGGACTTTCAGCCACCCTGTGGCCAACATCCTAAGTAGTCGTTCTGACCTCAATTGCTGAAGGCATTTTCCTCTCAGCTTGCCACATCCCGTATTTGCAAGTAATGGTATAACTAGGCAATAATTCAACAGCTTCTGAAACCCTGCTATGGTGATTCTAAAATAATAAAATGAGCCCACATTTAGCATTCATTTGATACTAAAGATTAAATGACTTGAGAATCCAAGACAATTTCTGCACATGTATGCATTAATGTTTGCTTCAAATAAGCAAATTCTTACCTTTGATGCACTGAGCTTTGGCTGACCTGAGGGCTCAGCAGAGAGGCTCTAGGCCTTCTTCTTGTATGCAGCCTCCTGGGTCCAGCTCCTGAGGTCACTGGACAGCTGTGTATTTTGACCCATTTGATCAGTTCACAGGATTGAAATAAGAACGCTCAGAGTTTTTCGTGCTGTCTGCAGTGATAACAGATTATCTTTTCTATCAACTAAGTCATTTGGATTTACTGTAGAAGCAGTGGAGGACAGTTAAATATACACAAAAGGGTTACAAAAGAATGTTAAGGAAAATCTGCCTGGGAGAGTGCTTTGACACAGTTTAAAGGAGGATTGGGCAGGTCCAATTTCCTAGGGCACTAGGACAAGTCTGATGACTAAGAGCAGCCTTTGCTAAGACACTGGAGTTTTACCTGGGATGTGTCTCATTCCCACCCAGAGCAAATAAGCCCTGTGTGCTAAGTCAAATGTCAGTTTGATTCTGTCTGACTTTCTTCTCAGTGTGTGTGTGTGTGTGTGTGTGTGTGTGTGTACCTGTAGTGTGTTTCACACATGCACACTGAGCTGGGACTTGAACTCAGGGCATCACGTATACTAAGTACGCACTCTGCTACTAAGCTAAACTTCCAACCCAGTTTGCCTTTCAAAATTAGTCACAAAAATCACAAAATTTATCTTAGATAGCATATTATGTTGTGGGGAAAAAAAAGAAGTGAAGAAGAAAGAAGGCAAAGAAAAGAAAACTAAAAGAGAAAAGAGGAAGAGATAGAAAATAAAGAAGAACAAGGAGAACCTTCGGGAGCCTCTGCCCAGCCTGACTCTGATGAAGGGGAGTGACACTCATGGGTAGGGGCTGAGCAGGCAGGGCTGCTTCAGCCAACACTGCCCCGAACACTACCTCAACCCAGAACAAAGCACTGGGCAGCCTCGGCTGGCACGCCTGGACCGCCCCGGACCACCGCCACAGTGGGCGCACCTGTTGGGGAACCTCCCCACCTCCTGGGCCTACTACAGTTGATCTTTGGCTCGAGCCCCTTCTCCCAGAACTTTGGCCTACAGCAGATAAACGTGCTGGCTTGATGGGAGACTCAGGAACTCCTCACCCAAGCAGAAGACCTCAGTAGGCTCCAGTTCGTGTGGTGAGTTTGCCCTTAAAATAAAGGTCTGTAGTGGGTAAATAGGAGCAGTAGTGAAGCTCCTTCCAACTGTAAGAACTTGGTGAACCTGGCAAGAGAGTGAGTAATCCCCTCCTCCACACAGAAAACATCAGACAGGTTGAGGAGTGTGCCAACAAGGCCTCCAACTTGGAGAAAATTAAAAGAGTTTATGAGACCCCCAGTGACACAGTAGGGCCTCAGCTGACACAAACACTATAGACAGGGAGATCTCGTGACCTGGAATAACCTGAAGACATAGTAACAGCAGGAACTAAGAGTTGACCTATATCAATACTTCTAGGCTAGTTAGCCAGGAAAGAATATAGGACTCACCCATTAGGCCCTGCAGGAGGAATTCAGGTGACTGGCCCTCATCATTGTGGTACCCAGCAATTGGACAAACATCAACCACACAGTAGGACTTTAAAATTCACACTAACTATTGGGATTGCCCCAAGGGTGAAAATGACAAAACAAAAAACCAAAATGCAATCTCAAACATCTAGCCCATCAGGACCAAGTACAGGTGACACTGAAATGGAGGACTTTAAAAGTCATACCCCAGAAACCTCTGAAAAGATAGCAAGTAAAATAAAGAAACAAATCCATGAGGGTATGGAGGAAATCAAATTAGAAATAGTTTTTCATGTAAAGACAGAAATAACAACCTTAGTAAAGGAGTTGATCAGCATAGCCAGAGAAGAAATAGGAAAAAAAATACAGGAACATGGGAAATTGTTTGAAACCTTGAATGAACAATACAGAAAACAAGCAGAATCTATGAAACAAATTCAAAGAGATATCCAGGAAACTCATAGATTAAAAGTCAAAGGATGGAAAACAGTATTTCATGTGACAGGAACCCAGAAAAAAAGCAGGGGTAGCTATTCTGTTTGCAGACAAAGTGAACTTCAAACCTAACATGATGAAAAGAGATAAAGAAGGCCACTATGTATTTAAAAGTTGAAAACTACAAGAGGAAGAACTAACAATTATAAATATATATATATATATATATATATACCAAATACAGGAGCACCCAACTATATAAGACAAATACTAACAGACAAGAAAAATCAAATACAGAAGAACACAGTTGTAATAGGAGACCTTAACACCCCATTGTCACAAAGATATAGATCAACTAGACAAAAAGTCAGCAAAGAAATAACAGAACTGAATCGTATCTGTGAGCAATTGGACTTAGTGGATGTTTACAGAGTGCTCCACCCAACCACAGCAGAACATACATTCTTCTCAGCTGCACATGGGACATTCTCCAAAACAGACCATATATTAACCCATAAAACATTCTTAACAAAATGTAAAGGGAACAAAATCATCCCATGCATAATATCTGGTCATAGTACATTAAAATTGAAAATCAATGGCAAAAACCCTGCATGAATACATGGAAATTAAATAAAAACCTTCTGAATAACCAGGGGGTTACAGATGAAATTAAAGAAGAAGTAAAACAATACCTACAACACAATGAAAATACAGATACAACATGCCACAACCTATGGGACGCAATGAGAGCAGCCCTAAGAGGAAAACAAATAGCAATAAATAGTCACATCAAGAAAATGGAATGAACACAAATAAATAACTTAATGCTACATCTCAAGCTTCTAGAAAAGGAAGAGCAAGCCAAACCCAAAACTCATAAAAGAGAGGAAATTTTAAAGATTAGAGCAGAAATTAATACAATTGAAACTGAAAAGACAATACAAAGAATTAATGAGTCAAAAAGCTGGGGTTTTTTTTTTTTTTGAGAGGATAAACAAAATTGATAATCCTCTGGCCAACCCTATCAAGAAAAAGAAAGAAAAAACTCAAATCCACACAATAAGGACTGAAAAGAAGGAAATTACTACAGATCTCATGGAAATTCAAAAGATCATGAACACCTACTTTGAAAATGTCTACTCATTTAGGGTGGAAAACACAGAGGAAATGGACAGATTTCTAGAAACATCAACTACTGAAGCTCAGTCAAGAAGATATAGTAATTTTGAATAACCCAATATCAGCTACTGAAATCAAAAACATGATTAAAAACTTACCAACGAGAAAAAGCCCAGGTCCTGATGGATTCACCGCTGAATTTTATAAGAAATTTAGAAAAGATTTAATGCTAATACTCCTTACACTCTTCAATGAAATTGAAAGAGAAACAGTCCTCTTTAACTCATTCTTGGAGGCAAGTATCACTCTGATACCAAAACCAGAGAAAGATCCAACAAAAAAGGAGAACTATAGACCAATCTCACTAATGAACATTGGTGCAAAGATTCTCAATAAAATATTGGCATAGAATGCAACAAATCATCAAGAAGATTATACATCAGCACCAAGTGTGATTTATTCCAGGAATTCAGGGATCGTTCGACATACACAAATCAATAAATGCAATATATCATATCAACAGAGCCAAAATAAATATCACATGACCATCTCAATAGATGCAGAAAAAGCTTTTGATAATGTCCAACACTTGGCATGATAAACACCCTGCAGAAACTCAGAATAGATGGTATGTACCTCAATCTTATAAAAGCCATTTATGACAATCCAACAGCCAATATTATACTAAATGGACAAAAATTGAAAGAATGGCTGCCATCAAGAAATCAACTGATGAGAAATGTTGGCGAGGTTGCAGGGAAAAAAGAACACAGCTCCTCTGTTAGTGGGAGTGCAGACTGGTGCAGCCACTGTGGAAATCAGTTTGGAGATTCCTCAAAAAACTCAGATTGGAAGTTCCATTCAATCTTGCTATTCCTTTCCTGGGTATTTTCCCAGAAAAATAAAAAATAGTCACAGTGCTATATGTGCAGCCATGTTTGTAGCAGCACAGTTTGTGATAGCTAAATCTTGGGAACAACAAAAATGTACATTAACCGCAGAATGGATGAAAAAAGGTGGTATTTTTATACAATGGAATACTACTCAGCTATAAAAAAGGATGATCTTGAGGTCTTTATAGGTAAATGGAGGCAACTTGAGAATATCCTCATGTGAAATAAACAAGACTCACATTAGTAAATATCACATTGACTCTCTAGTGTAAAAAATAATAAAAGTCCACAAAGTAATGGTATCCAAAAATTATAATCGTGAAAGGGAAGAAAAGTGCTCTAAAGGATATAACAGTATGTATCGTGTGTAAGATAGATGACCATATTACTAAATTTCTGTTAGATTGTTGAACAGAAAGGTTTGAACTATCAGTGTTTGAGTGTCTAGCCACTTTTTATGCTTTGATTTTGTAACTTTAACAACTATTTTTAAGATGACGGTATGTAATATGTCAACATGATTTTATGATGTTAATTTTTTTGAATTCTGTATTCCACTTTTTTCTGTTTTTTTAATTTTCTTTAAATAAAAAAAATTGGGGAAAAAAGCGCTGGGCACACTAAGGGAAAGTCGGAATGGCTCCTAGGACAGCAAGGACACTAAAAATAACTGGGGATACCAGAAAGGCCCTGGGAGAAGGGGTCATCTCTACACTCCTGGGTGAGGTGAATCCCTTCTCTCTCTCTCCTGCCCTGGCACCCAGACGTGGTGTGAGGTCTTCACAGGGCCTGAGCACAGTGAGCACATGAGGACTGGGACTTCCCCCAACAAACTGCCCATAGGACTCAGGTCACAAAGCACCCGATGCTGTAATTTGGGTAGCAGCTTTGTGCCCACACCATGATCTCAGTTATGTGAATAGATTTTGAGGGCAGGGGGCTGAAAGATTCAGTCTAGGTCTTTAAGTTACTCACTGGGGGATCCTGCGGGATCCTATCACCACTCTTCATCTGTAAAATGTGGGGCTCGGACAAAGTGAGAGAGGTCGGGGGCGCGTGTGTGTACACAAACTAGGCTTACACTGATGACCATGTGAAATGAAGTAATTTTATATCCATAGTGCATTAGTAACATGGCTCTACATGTGAGTCCTAGTAAAGCCTAATCTTCAGAGTTATTTTTACATTTGGGCAAGACAAAAGGTTAGCACAAAAGACTGAGAGGCAATTTCAGCAGTAGGAACTTCTGAGAGTTTCTGGACCAGTTAAGAGCCTGGAGAGATCAGCCTATCAACAACATAGATTTAATACTTTCACTTCTCAAACACCTATAGAATAGAAAAAGTACGCTCTCACTTGCACCTCGCCTAATCAAAAGCGAAAGAGAAAACCCTCGGAAACTCATCAGAGAACCTCCTGGGTACTGACCACACAGAGCTTTAACTCCTCCATGTCTACCATGGACTGAACCTTTGCGACCCTTAAAATTCATGTGTTAGTTTTAGATCTTCAGATTCAGCACTTTAAAAGACCACGTTTGCTTTTGGGGCCCCACTGCTACGTAGAACTATTTAAAAATTTGTAATACCGCAGTGCACAAACAAGGAACAGAGCTAAGTAGTCAGGGAAAATGCCCCCTCTTGGAATGGCGATGCTGTTCACCACAGCAGAGCTAGGAAGTGTTAAACACTTTATAACAGAAGGCGTTGAAATGCGTTCAATGATGAAGCAGATGGTGTTAGGGTGAATGGCAGATTTCTTAAATTTGAGAGAGCTGGAGCGAGCAGGGAAGTGGACGGACCACAAGAGAAAACGCTGTATGCAGTGCATGCAAAACCAGAGAAATTCTCAGACTGCAGAGAAAGAGGCAAAACATCAAGACAACAAAAAAGGAGAAAAAGAGACACAGATCACAACCAGAGATGCGATCTGCACGTAATGGGAACACCTGAAGCCAAGGACAAAGAACAAGTAACTGAAACAGGACCCGAGGAACTCGCGGAAAAGCTGTCCAGACTTCAAGGGCAAAGCAGGCCTGCAGATGAGAAAGACTCACGGGACACTTTAAATGTTTAATGAAAACCCCTGACACATACCAGCGACATTTTTAAATTTCAAAAATAAAGAAAAAAAGCTTTCAAGGATCCAAAGAAAGCAGGTTGCATACGGAACCTCAGGCTGACTTCAGCGATTTCTCTTGGAATTGTAATGCCTGAAAATAGCAGAACAACATCCACAAGCTGTAAGGAAAAATAATTTTGAACCAAGAATGATACACCCTGCCACGTTATTATTTCTGTGTGAAATATTTTCTGTTCGAAACTGAAAGACAGTCTCGAATACCAACTGATATGAAAGTGTGTCAGCTAAGAGCAGTCTCTAAAAAACCTGCCGAGTGATTTATGGTAGATAATAGAAAACATAATTTAAAAGTGACTAAAGTACAGGGAGAAAATCATAGGAAAGATTTGATGGCAAGCATACAAACTAGTTAAAAATCCAAAGCTATCACCTGTAGAGTAATCCATCTACATGCCAAAACAAACTTTCAACATAGATCTAAAATTGTCAGTTTAGCTAGTCCTAAACTTTCAGAGTATGACAGATATTCACTGTATTCAGCTAATAAATACTGCTTTACTTTTGCCCTGTAGTTGGATAAAGATTCATGTTGTTAAGCCAAATGTATGTAATATAAAAGGGCTTGTCACTGTCAATAAAGTACAGTAAACACATTGTGTGAATCTTACAAACTTGGAAAATGGTAGTTTTATTTCCCTTAATTATAGAAAATTATAAGTAGCAAATCCATAACATTAATGTTACTCACAATGTAAGAAGAAAATTTCCAGAAGACTAGTTGGAGTGAGGTGGATTAAACATTGTTTGATGTATTGAACTGAGAAAACCATTAGTTACTCTACCAGATGCAGTTTATATAAAACTTGTCTTTGAGTTGTGGAGAAAAATAGATTGTGTGTATTCCAAGTTTCTGGAATTGAAAAGTAGTTTAAAAAAAACAAAGAAAGAGTAGCAAAAGAAAAACAGCATTAAAATTAACATAAAAGATACTGGCAAACTGAAAAGGTCATTTGTCACAGTGATAGATGTGCACCCGTGTTCACAGCAGCACAATTTGTAATATGTAAATCTTGGAGTCAACCAAAATGCTCATCAACTGCACAATGGATGAAAAAGATGTGGTATTTTTATACAATGGAATATTACTCAGCTTTAAAAAAGGATGATCTTGACGTCCTGTTAGGTAAATGGAGACAACTTGAGACTATCCTCATAAGTGAAATAAAGAAGAATCATATTTATAAATATCACATTGTGTCTCTAGCGTAAAAAGTAATAAAAACTGTAGGAGTAATAAGACCCAAAATGTGTAATCGCATTAAAAAAAGAAAGGGAAAGTTCTCTAAAGGATATAACTGTATAAGATAAATAACCATATTACTAAGTTTTGTTGCATCATTGAACACAACTGTTTGCACTCTCACTGTTTGAATGTCCACTTTTTATGCTTTAATTTTATAACTTGAACAGCTGTTTTTAAGATGACAATATGTAGTGTATCAACAAATGATTGCTTAGTGTTTATTTTTTTGAAATTCTGTATTATTTCTACTCTTTTTACCATTTTGCTTTTTCTCTTTTTAAATAAAATTTTTAAAAAAGATATTGACAAAGATAGAAGTGAATTATACTCATAAAGTGGTTAAATTCCCAATTAATAAGTACCCAAACTGAGTCAAAAACATCAATCTCTGATCCAAGATTATACATTCGTATGCAACAAAGGTTAAAATGGATTAAAGGTGATAGCAATTTTCTAGGTCATAGAAAGAGAAAGTTTATTAAGCAAAAATAAGGAAATTACAAAAAATTTCACACTGAAGAGACTTTAGGTGGTAAGTAACATGGCACTCATGTAAGATTATTCGTCAGTATCTTGATGTGGTGGTAGTTTACTGCTATAAACTAATAAAGGTATATATATATATATATATATAAAGACAGGGTTGGGCTGGCCTTGACCTCATGGCAATCCTCCTGCCTCAGGCTCCTGAGTGCTAGGATTACAGATATGTGCCACCGTGGCTGGCTGTAGACACAGATATGCTTAAATGCACATCTTAAAGTAGTCCATTTAATATACTTTGAATTTACTGAGTAATTCTTCAACTAATAAGAACGCATGTACAAAAAAAACCCAAAAGTTGAAATCCTAATCCACAATGTCTCGGTATTAGGCGCTGGAAACTTTTTAGTCATGACAGGGCAGCCTTCGTAGGTAGAATTAGAGCTCCTATAAAAAGAGCCAGAGACTCGTCTCACTCTTTCTGTTATGTGTGGCAACAGAAGCTGGCCTTCTACACCCCTGAATCAGACCATGCTTCCAACCTACAAACCAGTGAGAAGCTATTGGCTCCCCAGTCTGTAGTACGTTGTTAACAATCAGCTGAAAATGACTGCTTTGCCCAGGGTGTAGCTCAGTGGTATAAGCGCCTGTCTGGCAAGCACAAGATCATGAGTTCGATCCCTGGTACCACAAAAAAAATCAAATCAAATGACTGCATCATCGTCCACGTATCAGCAGCTTCCTAGTCTCTTCTAAACACATATTTTTATATAAGGTATTTAACATTTTTTAGTTTAAGCATCACAGCTATGCTGAGTCCTAGCACTCTCATGGGCACACTCACAGAGAGGGCACAAAACTGCACAGGAGCTTGAGGTCATGGATGACGGACTCTTACACCCTCGTCTACCTGACTCTGACACTGAGTCACTTGGGTGTGCCGGGTTCCTCTGAGTTACCTGTGCTGGCAAGCGTGGGTTCTGATTCATCCTAATCAGTTGTCCTGGAAATCCATATAATTTCCCTACTAGCACAGTTTGCTGCCTCAGAAGAAAACTATGGGATAGGCCGAGGCCAAAGGTAACCCTAGAAAATATTTTTTAAAGAGCAACAACACTTAAAAAAATAAATAACTGGGCACAGTGCTGTGCACCTGTAATTCCAGCACTTGGGTGGCTTAGACAACAGAATCTCTGAGTTCCATGGAGTCTGGGCTACATAGTGAGTTCAAGGTCAGCCTGAACTATAGCGAGACCCTGCCTCAAAAAAACCTTAAAAAATTATAAGTTTTAGAGACTAGTCAGACCTTTTAAGTCAACATCTATTTAATTTAAAGGAAAAACTACAGCAGCTTTTACTAGGAAAAGGATACATAATACTGACAGATGGAGTATTGTGCCAGATAGGCAGGGTTAAGGACAGGGCTTCCCTGGGATGGAGAGGGTGAGAACCATCAGAACGGAGAACCCTCCTATCTCTCACATTTTAGAATCCATATTTGATTATGGAAAGAACATCACTTAGAAAAGAAGCCAGATAATGCAGTAAGGTCACCCGGGAGAATTGTTCCCATTTCAGGATGAAGAACAGGAGGAGGATAGCGATAGCCCTGGACATGCTACACACCCTGATCGCTCTGGAGTTATCTCAGAAGGAAGGGGACATTCTAGCTTTTGAGGAAGACACTCCTGACTCTGCGACTGCTCTCGCTATATGAGCCTGTGCTTACTCGTCTTCAGACGCAGGGTAACGGTCTCTACCTTGTGGGTTGTGGTGAAGATTAAGTGAGCAGTTTAAGTGAACAGGTGACCCTGCAGAAGTCAGTTAAATCAGCTAAAAGCAGAAGTTAACCGTTGTCTCAACAGCTATCAACATGTGACCAGAAACAAACCAGTGGCCCTTATGTGTGTGCATTTATCTAATGCATATAACAGGCATTGCTTTTATTGTCTTTACTATTTATTTATTTTTAAATGTCCTTATTGGTACCCGTTTACAGTGCACAGTGACTGCATTCATTGTGAGGAGTTGGTGCACAGACACAACAAACACATCTTAGCTCCCTTTACGTCCCTTTCCCCTGGCCTCCCTCCCCGCCTCAATCTCCATATCCCTTTCCCACCTGCAAAAGATCTATCTCCCTGATCCATACTATCCATCCTTTATTTTAAATTATCTATAGTTTGAGTTTCTTGTATAAAAGAAACCATGAGATACTTAAGCCTGTGTGCCTGCTTTATTTCACTTAAGAGTACGGTGTCAGAGCACATCCATTTTCCTACAAAGGACTCCAGCATGTCCCTTATGGCACAGCAGTATTCCATTGTGCATAAATATCACATTTTCTTTATCCAATCCCCTGTTGATGGATAACAAGCTTCTTCCTAGATTTAGTGATTGTGAATTGTGCTGCATGTATTAAAAAACATCTATATGTTCCTGAATAAGGGACTAGTTAATGAAGTCATTAAATAGCCATACAATGGAATACTATGCAGCCATTAACCAGAAAGAGATACATCCTTTGACAAAATATATTATTTGCAGTGAAAAATGAGATGCCAGATACTGTGTTTGGATATATACTGTCTACTCTCTAAATACCTCTATTGTCTGTGGGGTGAAATGGAGATATGCACATGTATATCTATGCAAATAAGCTTATATATATACATAGTCTTAGGTATACAGGTAGAGACTATGAAAGGTTACAGAGAAACCAAACACTTATTTCTCTTAGATAAGAAAACTGGAGCCTAAAGACAAAGATTTAAAAAAGACAACTCTGTGAATACAGACAGAAAAACCAACTCAAACTCAGTTTCTCTACTCTACACTCACAATGCAGATCACTTCTACAACCTCAAAATGTGTGCAGATTTCTCCCCATCAGCAAGTCAGCACTGATTCTTCAACAAGCACCAGCTGCCTGTCCTCCAGTGCGGTCCTCTGGCGCTTTCTACCTGGAGACAGTGTCGGACCCTGTAGGCTGAGGGCTCCGTCCCCGCAGCCGCCCTCACCCACTTTCAGTGCCCTCTGTAAGTACCAAGCTGTTTTTACTGTGTTTCTGTCTATAAATTTGGCTTCCCTAATTTTTCCAAGGCGCCATGGAACTCAGGGAAACACACTTACTGGATTCTTATAAAAGGTATTACAAAGGAAACAGACACCCCAGCATGGTGGTGCATGCCTGCAATCCCAGCACTCGGGAGGCTGAGGCAGGAGGAATACTGCAAGTCTGAGGCCAGCCTAGGCCACATAGCAACTTCAAATCAGTCTGAACTATATAGTGAGACCCTGTCTCAAAAAAAAAAAAAAAAGAAGAAGAAGAAGAAGAAGAAGCAAACAATCAAAAGGCTGGGGATTTAGCTCAGTGGCATAAGCGCCTGCCTGTCAAGCACAAGATCATGAGTTCGATTTCCAGTACCAAAAAAAAAGAATAACAAACAAAACATACAGATGAAGAGAAGCATATGGTGAGATATGTGGGAAGTTCTATGGAGTTTCCATTCTTCTGAACCTTCTTTTGAGTTTTCATGGAGACTTCATCGCATAGGCAAGATTTATAGGACAACAGTGTATTCACGGGAATAGACAGAGGGTATAACCTCATGCTAACAGAGAGTGCCAGCAAGGTCTATCTGCTCAGATTCTTCTGTGCAGCCTTCCTTCATCCCAGGAAAGTGGCAGGATTCGTCCTGAAATGAAAGTTCCTGTCACCCACTATCAGGCAAGTTAAGCCAGATAATTTATCCTTGGCCAGGTCTGAAACAAAGGGAGATTAGAGTGCCTACGACCTGCCTTGGGGAAGAGGAAATTCTGGTTCCTGTAGCTTGCCTTGGAGAGGAAGTTTTGAGCCAGGATGAAAACCGAAGTGTGTGTGTGTGTGTGATATCATACACCCTTTTCATTGTACATGCTTCCTTCATGTTTCAGTTTAGACTTTCACCATATGCATGAGATCGATTTCCACATACAAACAACAGTGTGTGCACATGTACAAATGTGTGTATGATAGTCAAACGGAAGCCGAGCATGATGGCACATGCCTGTAATCCCAGCACTTGGTGGGTTGAGGCAGGAGAATCCTCGAAAGTCAGAGGCCAGCCTGGGCTACAAAGTGAGTTCAGGACTAGCCTGAACCACATAGTGAAATCCTGTCTCAAAACACACACACACACACACACACACACACACAAAGGACAGTCAAACACAGACTCTTCACACTATCCTCTTCTCAGCCTATTCAAGGGATCCGTGGCAATAAAAACTGCACAGTAATAAAATGACACCTGGCGGTTAACATAGTGCTGCACGGACTTGACTTTAGAGCACAGACCAGAACCCGGGTTCTCAGAGCAGACACGCAAAGAGCTCTGCAGGTAGTCTCCCTCGCCTCTCTCCTCCTCTCTCCACTCCACTGCGGTGGGTGAGGCTCGTGGCACCAAGCGGACTGCGACTGACTGTCTCTAGGGACAGGCAGAATAGCTTAGGGGCCTGTTGGCTGAGCAAAGTTCATCTGTATTTCAATCCTATGCTTGTTTTCTGCTGTTATTGTGGCTCCTCCAAAATATTTTTATTGACACATAATATCTGTACAGATTTATTAAGTACTGTGTGACGTTTTCATAGGACAAAGCCCGCAGCCTGCTAAGCAGAGCCAGGAGGGGAACCTCGGCCTCTCTAAACTCGCGCGCAGCGCCCCCTGCCGGCCCGAGTGGCGGCGGTGCCTCCCGGGGACGCGAGCGGGAGGCGGGGCGCGAGCGCTGCCGTGGGGGGCGTGAACAACGTGACTCCCCGGCTCCGGGAGCACCGCGCTGAGGCTCCCGACGGGGACCCAGTGAAGCTTCCCGGGTGAAAAGAGGGAAAGAGGCGAGCTCGGCCTGAGAGGTGGCCGCGTATCCCCGTGTTCCTCCTGGGAGAGCCCGCCGGGGTTCAGGGCACACGGCGAGCGGGCGCGAGTCCAGCTGGCTGCGGAGGTCCGCTGGGGGTGGCCTGGAGCGCGGCCCTCCGCGGCCTCCACGCAGGCTTAGTCGCTGCAGGGAGACGCCCCGGGCATGCAGCCGCCGAGCCGGACGCCGCAGACGCCGTGCACCAGGCGAGCTTGAGTTTGCTGAGCTGAGGAGCAGTCGTGCCCTGCAGGCCCCAACACCCGGCACACTGGGCGTCGCTTGTTACTTGGCGTTCAGCAGCGCTGTGCTGTTAACCGCGCAGACCCTGGAGACCCTGCCTCGCGCTGCGTCACAACGTTAGCACCCTGCCTGGACCACAGGAAACCTGCGCTTCGGTGCGCAGCACGGCTCTGCTGAGGTCCAGAGGCAGAGGCAGGAGGATTGTCGCAAGTTCCAGACCAACTTGGGCTACAGTGAGCTCAAGACCAGCCTGAACCCTGTCACAAAAACAAAGAAACAAACAAAAAGTTGTGCTAGGAGAAAGTGGCTGACCTAGCAGAAGGGGAGGCTCCTCCTCAGAGCCAGGCTTTCTGTGAGAGCCCTGAACCTTGGATCAGTTCCTTCCCCCAAGGATTGCATCTTCCTCTTCATCAAGAAAAGTCCCCCGCAGATTCTCCCCGCTCTCCCTTCTGCTTTTTCGGCACTCCTTGGCACCATCCCAGAAACTCACTGGCTTGAGCCCTCATCTACTTAGCCCAGCACCTCCCTAGTCTCTCCCAGGGCTCCTTCTCATTCTCATCCCTCCCTCCGGGCCTAGCACAGTCCTAAACCTACTTCTTGTGCCCAGATTTGTTGGTGCGGTGAGGAGCTGTCACACAAGGAAAGGGCCCCGTTCCACAATGTTTCATCGTCACTGAACTGCCCCTCAGCATTTACCGTAACCGACAGTTATAAAGTGCTTTGGGGATTACAATACTTTTTTAAAAATCGGATTTCCCACACACACACCCTTGTGAGGTAAGGCATGCATTTCCACAATTCCACTTTTATAAAGTGATAACTGACTCCCAAAATTTCAGTGACTTCTCCAAAGTCAGATAGCTGTGAAGAAGCGTAGAATAATGGAGCCTTCCAGGGGCTGGGGATTTAGCTCAGCGACATAACGCCTGCCTTGCAAGCAGGCAGTCGTGAGTTCCATCCCTGGTACCGATAAAAAGGAAAAAGACAAAAAAAAAAAAAAAAAAAAAAAAAAAAAAAGAACCTTTCAAATTACCCACAAAAGTAATATGCTTTATTATCAGAAACTCTGACTAGGACCCCTCCGCTCCACTCTGTACCCACCTCTGCCTCAGCCCCTGCATTCCTGTTCTTCCCCCCAGGGCCACAGAGGGGCCACCACAGCTTCCTCCCTCTCCAGTAAGAGCCCTCACAACCACACTCTTGATCTCTTGCAAGTGGCCTCTTCTCAATCCTGGACCGAGGACCTCACAAAATTAGAGTCAGACACTGTCTCTGGGGAGATGTTGAACTTCTCTCCTCCAAAATGGCTTGTTTCTGTGACCAGCTGTACAGAGCAGAGAGGCAGGGGAGGGTGGGGCTGAATAATTCAGGCACTGCCCTGCCCCATTATCTCCCAGGGAGGGAAACTGTCAGTCCTGACACTCTTGGAGGACCTTGCACGACTGTGAGGAGACTGAGGCAGAAACCCAGCAATCCTTGCAGGAAATTGGCTCCTTGATGGCCCAGCAGGTGAAAAGACACAAACGGAAGGCAGCCCCAATTCTCAGACTTTGTAAATAACTGACTCTGCCCCTGAGCCATTTCCCCCACACATCACACAAGAAGAGATGCTCCTGCCAGTTTTTATCCAGAAGAGCAGTAGCCAAGGAAGAGCAGTGCAACCAGCAAGCCAGTCTCCTTCAGCCAAATTCGACCCACCTGAGCACAAGCCAGCCCCGACTTGGCACTGCTGTGCCCAAGCCCTGCTGCTCTAAGCACCTCTAGGGGGCTCTAACCTGAAGTCCTGAAACCCGGGGAATGTGTATGTGAGTCTGGTTACTAACAACAGTACCGTGAACTGAGCAAGTTTTGTTTTGTTGGTTTTTTACATTTTTGCTAACAGGGATCCAATTCACAACCACACTTGCCAGGCAGGCACCTAAGGTGCTGAGCTAAATCCTTGGCCCATGGGCATGTTTTGAAAAAAAGTTTTACTCTGGTGCCCAGTTCTGGAGGCCCATGTTTGAGAGGCCACCTCCCTGAGGGCCTTCTGACTGGAAGAGGCCCAGGGTAGCACAGAGCATGACATGGAAGAGACAGAAAGTACGCCTGTGTTGTGGTCTTCTTACAGAGCCACAGGAGTCAGTCATGAGGCTCCTCCTTCATGACTTTACTCACCCCTAGGCACCTGCCAGTGGCCCTACTCCTAAATTTCCACCTCTCAGTACTCTGCAGTGAGGATTAATCCCAGCACTCAGGAGGCCAGGCAGGAGGGATTTCCACAAGTTCAAAGCCAGCCTGGGCTACAGAATGAGTTCAAGGCCAGCCAGAGTGAGATCATGTCTCAAAAAAACAGAAAAACACAACACTAGGGAAAGTAATATTCAGTTTTCAGGTGATGAAGTGGCAGCTCAAAGGTCACCTAAGAGGAGGAGCAGACATGAGAGCTCCTTGGATCAGCAAGGAAGATCCAGAGCCAAGACAGAACACAACACCCTGTGTTGATTTGGGGGGGGGGGGGGGCACCCTCCTCTCTTTAATGCCATCCAGCTTCTACAAAGAAAATCCCTAACCCCAGAGCACACCCATACTCAACCACACACCAGAGCTTTGGTCTCAAGAGTTTTTTCTCAGGAAGGGCTTTGCAAACCCCTTGCCAGCCTGTGATCTGCAGCCTGGTCACAAGACTTTGCTTGACCAGCCTGCTCACTCATCCTGCCTGGCCTCCTTCCTCCAGGATCAGAGCTTTTCCCATAACTGAGACGCCACCCTGATCTGACACAGGCCCATGGACAGGAATCATTATTCTGTATCTGAAGAAAGATATAAATTCAGTTATGATGCATGGCCCTTATATAGCACATGCTAAGCAAATCTTTATTGAATGAAATAGAGCTGCCCCAGTGAAAGAAGCCTAAACCAGGCACCACTCCCTAAATGAGGCATCTCCTCTGATAGCCCTTCCCAACATGGCAGGGTGGTGACAGACCTTCCCCTCCCTCACAGTGCTCCAGAGTCCCTGAATGCCTGCGTGGTGTCTACGCAGCTTTGCACTACCAGAAGGGTCTTCTCACCTGCACGCCTTCAGGAACTGTGAGACTACTGGGGCCTATGCGCTTGTTCATTTCCAGAGAAGATGGGATATAAAAATAAACTGTGTGTTGACCTTTAGCGTCGCAAAACCTTCCTTAAAGTTCTCTCTTTTAATTTTACTTTAGGTTTATAATTCTCAAGACACCAATCCTTCCACTGACATCCTTTGGTCCTTCTGAAAGTTCTGGTTACCTCGCCAGGCCATGGAGATGCCATGAAAAAGAACAGGGTCTCTCAGGTACTGCCTGTCTCGTGCTTCATGACTCCTGCTGCCAACTTCTCCTCCCAAGAAGCCATTTCTGCTTTCCCTTAGGGGCTCAGGAAGCCCTGAGTCCTCTGTGGTGCTAAAGAGACCCAGAGAGCACAGCTTACACTGACTGGCCAGTCACTACCACAATGGCCAAAGTGACACAATTTGCCTGTAGGAAGGAAGAAATGAATAAAAGATAGGTAGATAGATTACATTAGATAGATAGATAGATAGATAGATAGATAGATAGATAGATAGATGATAGAGATTTTTTTCCCTGAGAATAAACAACTTCCTGAAACCTCTCTCTCTTCTGGCCACACTGAACAGTGGACAGACGCCTCCTACCCTTGTTCCATCTTTCTTAGAGCATTCTCCCCATCCAGTCTTCTGGGGGAAATTATCATTTATCCTTCCAGACTGTCTGCCATCATGTCCTGGAGGAAACCTTCCTGTCCCCAGAGCTTCCCTTAGGCCTCTGTCTTCTCTGCTCAACTTGCTTTATGATTATCTGACTTCACTCCGTGATGCCCAGCACCACCGGGACCTCTCCTCCTCCCTCACCCTCTCCTCCACAGCCATCTGTGGGGTGCTCTTCCTTCCGGGTGTTTGAGCTTGGCCATTCCTTTGACTGAAGCACTCTGCTCCCGTGGTCCCCTCCTTCATTTCCTTCAGGTATTTTCTCAACTGTCATCTTCTCAAAGAAACTTTTCAAAGCACCCTATTCAAAATGGCAACCCCACCAAACACTCCACATCCTGCTCCCCTGTTTGTTCTGTGTTCTGTCCTGTTCTGTCATGTTCCATTCTGTCCCTGTTGAGACAGGGCCTCACCATGGAGTGCAAACTGGACTTCACTCACTATTTAGCCCAGGCTGACCTCTTCTGCTTCAGCCTCCTAAGTGCTGGGCTTACAGCGTGCACCACCCCCCAGCTTCCCTGCTGTCTTACAGCAGATTCCATTTATTTATTTGCTTACTGGGTATCCGTACCACAGGTCTTAATGTTGCTGTTGGTGATGAGACAAGGTCTTGCTATGTACGTCAGGCTGAACTTGAACTCACTGTGTGGCTCAAACTGGTCTCAAAATCACAGCCTCAGCCTCCCTAGTGCTAATAAAATTTAAGATCAAGAAGAGCAGAGATTTTTGCCTATGGCATGTACTAGTATATTCCCGATGTTTAGAACACCATCCAAAAGAAATAAAATCACAGCTACTGTCCAGTATAAATAAAATAGAAGCCACATGAATAAGCTTTAATTTTCTAGGAAATACGTTTTAAAAATTAAAGAGGGCCAGGGATATGGCTCAGCAGCACAGTTACTTGCCTGCCAAGTTCAAGGTCCTAAATTCAATTCCCAGTTTAAAAAAATAAATGAATTAAAATTAAAAAGAAACAGGTAAAGTCAGTTTTAACTATATTGCATTTAAATTAATGAAAGTGTTGTTATAGCATACAGTTATGTATTATTATATTTATAGTATCACTTACTATAGTACAAAAATAAATAGAATTATTTATTAGACATGTTTTCCTCTCTTTCCTGCCCACCCATTATACAGTTTCCAAAGGCACAAATTACAACATCAGTACCAGAGGTCTCTGCCCAAAATGTAACTGTCCTAATGTTATTCTGTTTACAAAATAATAAAACTGGATCCAATGGAACACAAACTGCCCTCTAAAAGGTTTGCATCTATTTATCATCCTATCTGTTATGTGATAAGCATGAGGTTCATTGCAGTCTTACTTTTTTTTTAACACAGGGTCTTACTGTGTAGTTTGAGCTGGCTTCCAACTCACCATGTAGCCAAACCTGGCTTCTCACTCATGGCAATCCTCCCGCCTCAGCCTCCAGAGCTGAGATTGCAGGCATACACCACCAAGCCCAGCTCAACCTTGCTTTTTTGAGACGTGGTCTACAGAGTCCCAGCTAAACTTGAATTCACTATGTTGCCAAGTGACCGGAGCCGCGGGAGACAGGAGACCAAACTCGAGCAGGATCAGCTCTCAAAGTTTATTGCATACAGCGAACCGGACCTAACAAGGTCCGCCACCCTCAACGTTGGTTCCTCTTCCGCCCGTTGGGGGCAGGAACAGCCTCTTATAAGGGGAAGCAGTATCCAATCACAGAGAAGCGCGTCTAACAAGCTGATAGGCTAGCGTCACGGGTAACTGGGCAGACATGACAATTTGGCGGGCTTGTTCAGGCCGGGAAGAACCCGGAAGCAGGAAATGGGTGCCATCTCAGGCGGCTTCCCACAGCCAAGTTTGGCCTCAAACTTGCAGTCCTCTTGCTTCAGCCTATGGGGTGGTGGAATTTCAGGCATGTACAACAATATCTGGTTGCAACATTGCTTTTTTTTTTTTTTCAAGACAATGCAATTCAAGAAATTGGTACAGAACTTCAGAGCAGGATAGGAGGATAGCAGTGATAGGTACCATAGCATATCTTATCTTCACAATAGTTGTCCATTCAATCAGGTATAGCGAAATCAAACCAAAAACAGAACATTACAAAACCTATCAACACAGAATATTGAATATTGAGCAAAACAATTAATCAGAACAAAGCAAAACAGTGATAGCAATATTTGCCTTCAAAGAGAAGATAGAAGGAAATGCCCTATATTTGCTATATTGCATAACATCGACCTTCCAAGAGATGCTCAGACCTCTGGCCCCAGGTCAGCATAATCAGCCCAACAATATAAGCATTTAGTTGCTTTATGTACCTTAGTTGTTATCAAGACCCTGTCTCAAAAAAAAAAAAAAAAAAAAAACTCGTAGATCCAAGCATCCAAAAATGTAGCTGAATAATGGATTTCTTTCCATATCAGGGCTCCACAGAAGGGAGCTCGCTGCAGGGCTTGGGAGTTACGACTCTCCATATAACAGATTGCATTTTCTTGATAGGAACTACAATTAAGAAACAGAACCTGGGCTGGGGATTTAGCTCAGTGGTATAAGCATCCGCCTGGCAAGCACAAGGTTATGAGTTTGATCCCCGGTACCAAAAAAGAAAAAAAGAAACAGAGCCTGACAGTTTTTAGCAGGTACCTAAAGTTTCTGGCAAAGTACAGTTCTGTAATAATTATCCTTTTCTCCCATCTTTTGAAGTTTACCAGATTTGTTCTGCACAATTTCTCCCCCTAAGCCTCTAAGTGACAGGGGAAAGCAGGAGTGGGAAGCAGAGGAAATTGACAGCGTAGTCCTAGGACTCCTGGGAGGCCTTTGCTCCCAGCTAGTTAAGTTGTTTATTCAACAATGAGTGTCAGTCTGTTTCTTCAGAAAAATATCGGCAAATAAAACAATTCAACAAGAAGGTACAATCATTGTAAACATGTATGTACTGAACATCAGCACACCCAATCTCCAAAAACAAAAGTACTGAACTTAAAAGGACTGACAGACACCAGTTCATTCAGCATGGGAGATTTCAGTGCACTAGTCTCACAGCTAGGTCAGCTAGACAGAGTGAAACAAAACAGCTGGACAAATGGATTTAACAGATAGCTTCAGATGTCTCATTCAATAACAACAGAATACACATTTTTCTCAATAGCACATGGAACTTCTTTCCAAAATAGATCATATCTTAGGCCATAAAGTATGCTTAAATCAATATAAAATGAATAATCTCCTACATGTTATAGAATCACAGTGGGATGGAGCAAGAAATCAATAGTAAAAGAAGCCAGAGAGGGGCTGGGGATTTAGCTCAGCGGCATAAGCACCTGCCTTGCAAACAGGCAGTCGTGAGTTCAGTCCCCGGTACCGATAAAAACGAAAAAGACAAAAAAAAAAAAAAAAAAAAAAGAAGCCAGAGAATCCTGGTGTGGTGGTACATACCTGTACTCCCAGCATTTGGGAGGCTGGGGCAGGATTGCTGTGAATTTGAGGCCTGCCTGGAATACATAGCAAGATCCCATATCAAAAAAAAAAAGCCAGAGAAACTACACAAACATATGAATATATAAAGATTAAACATATTATTGGATAATCAGAAGAAATCAGGAAAGAAATTTAAAAGTTTCCAGTATTGAACCTGCAGTGTCCCTGTGCGCCCACCTAAGATATCAGCAAACTAGAGAGAGCAGCAAGCCCCCAGCCAGCATGCTTTAGAAAAACTGTAAGTAATACAGAGACAGCCTGACACCTCCTCCACACCTGTCTGAAAGAAACCAGAAACATGATAAGAGCAAACACGGGGGAGGTAAATACAGAAGAGAACCACTCCAGCAATCATGCAATGTTAGCCACAACATCAGCAGACATAAAGAAATACATTCATGACTTCATAGATGAACTTAAAACTGAAATTCTAACCCAAGTGAGACAAGAAATAAAAAAGTTAATTAAAGAAATGCTAAGCCCCTCTCAAGAAAACACAAAGGGAAGAAGAGAAGAACCCAGAAAGGAAAGAGAAACCTTTGGTGACGAATTTAAACAAAATCTAGAATACATGAAACAGATCCAAAGAGACTACCAGGAAACTAAAAACTCCATTGAAAGCTGGGAAAATGCCTTAACAGAAACAAAAGTTAGCCTTTCAAAACTTGAAGAGAGATTTACAATGTGTGTGTGATCATGAAAGAAAAGACCTATTAAAAATAACAAGGAACCAAGAAATAACAATTCAAAGGCTAGAAGATGACAAGAGGATTTATAACTTGAGAATAAAAAATATAAGCAAAGAAGCAGGAGTAACCACAAACGAATTACAAAGACTATTCACAAAAAAAAAAAAAAAAAAAAAAATTAAGGAAAACTTCCCAAGCATAGGAAAAAGAAATGATATCCAGATAAATGAGGCATCCAGAAGTCCAGCCAACTACAACCAAAAGAGATCTACACCCAGACATATAATAATCAAGATTCCAGAAATCCACCACACAAGAACAGAATATTAAAAGCAGCCAGAGGAAAGAGACAGATCACCTACAAAGGACAAATCATCAAAATAACAACAGACTTATCAACACAAACTATTAAATCGAGAAGAGCCTGGGGGAAATAGTCCAAGCCTTGAAAGAAAATAACCTCCAACCAAGATTAATGTACCCTGAAAATCTCTCTCTCAAAATTAATGGAGAAACAAGATGTTTCCAAGACAAAGAGGAACTGTGGGAGTTCATGGCCACCAACCCAACCCTACAGAAAATACTGAAGGATATTCTAGAGAGACAGAGAGAAAAAATACCAGGATTCCAGCAACAGTGGCAGAGAGGCCTCAATGAATAAGGGGGACAGTAGAATGAAGGAGAAAAATGGACAAATAATAGCAGAAAAATAGAATAGCAGAGATGAGGCAGAGAAGGTGGGCTATAATTTTTAACACAGCCTAGATACACTAACAAAAAGAAACACAGGCAGAATAGATTAGGAGGCAGGATCCATTGAGATGCTCTGAATAGGAAATATACTCAACCTGAAAAAAGGTTAATAAACTGAAAGTCAAAAGACGAGAAAACGAAGCTCTAAGTGACAGGGAACCAGAGAGAAATGGGGACAACTCGTCCAGCAGCCGCAGATAAGTTGGAAAGTTATGACACTTTTGTGCAGTGTAGAACTGCAAAGCTAGAAGGCAGGAAAAGCTTGTGGCTTTAGTAAGTAAAAGAGTACAGCTCAAGATCAAGCTCAGGGGTAAAAAAGTTCAGCACCACTCAGACAGATAATGGGGTTGTCCCCTTAATCTAAAAACTAAAAGGAGTTAGTGGGACCCAAAATATACAAAACATCCTGATAAAGGAAAAGGTGAGAAATTGCCTTTTTAAAAAAGGAAGGCAGAGGACTTTGTTAATAGTGTATCAGGATTTAAAAGCCACAGTAATCTTATTGCTCTACTTAGTTCAATTTTATTTTGTTCAGGTCAGTCTACTCATACTAGATTTGAGAGCACAGATAGCTATCCCCAAAATAGCAAGCTATACCATGGTAACTATCCTTAATTTCCTACTAACTTAAACTGAAGCTCTGTATTACTTACATTGTCTTACTATGACTGATCCTATTTGAAGCTGGTTTGTTAAACTGCTGTTTTGCCTTAAGTGATCTTACTCGAATTTGGTATGCTTGATAATATTGAGTCTAAGAGTAGAGGCAACCACTCTGAAGATGACAAGATGTAATAACATACCCATTCCGGTGTGATTATTAACTGCTTTTGAAGTCCTACAATGTCTCCAAAGTTGTGTTCTTATTAAAATAGCTATGTAATGCTATGTTCAATTATTATATGTCTGATGATGTGGACAACTCTATTGAAAATAACAAGAGAAAGCATAGTAACTACTGTAGTTCACCTAATAATGTGGTTTTGTATGTCTTTTTTCATTTCATATTTTTCTAAGAATTTGTTTTATGTCTTGACCCAGTGCTAATTCTGTAACATTATTATATAAAATCTAGCAAAACTATTATTCACTGTTCAGAGCAATATTAGTCTAGTCTCTTATGTTCAGTTTCAGCATATATAAAGATAAGGACAGCTACTATGAAGAGAACGAGGAACATTATGGCAGTCACTATTGACTTCCCCAATGTCAGGTCTTGAAGACCTAAAAAGCCTTCATCACCTGTTATGATCAGATTAGCTCTATAATGTTCAGTATGTATTCACTGAGTGTAAAGATGGGGACAACTATTTGGAAGAAAACTAGAGACAGTAAGACAGACAGTGAAGATCTCTAGTGGACTTGCTTTGAAATCTGTGTTTCTTAAAATTGTTTCCTTATGATCTGTTTTGTTCTGGTTTGGTATGTTTAATCTTACCCTCTTTAAGATATGGGCAATTCTTTTGAAGATAGCAAGAGGCATTATAGTAGCCATTATTGATCACCTTGTATTTTGTTTTTACATCATATACTATGTCTATTCTTGTTTTAACTGACTCCATTTTGCTTTGTCACATTTGGTTTTTTCTCTTCAAACAAAGTAATAAGAACTGTAGGAGTAATAAAACCTAAAATGTGTAATTGTTATTATAAAAAGAGAGAAAAGAAAGTGCTCTAAAGGATATAACTGCATGTATGTTTAAGTGTGTAAAACAGGTAACCATATTACTAAGTTTTTGTTGGATCATTGAACAGAACTGTTTGCAGTCTCACTGTTTAAATGTCCGCTTTGTATGCTTTAATTTTGTAACTTGAACAGCAACTTCTAAGATGCCAATATGTAATCTATCAACTAGTGATTTCTTACTGTTTTTTTGAAAATCTGTATTACTTCTACCCTTTTTTCTGTTTTGTTTTTTTCTCTTTAAATAAAATCCTTTATAAAAAAAAGTTCCTAGTATCAAAAGACAATGGAAGCACAACATTCCCACATATATGAGACCCAGCAAAAGCATTTCTGTGAGGCAAGTTTATTTCTGTAAATGCACACACAGAGAAATCCCAAATAATGAACCTCACTATGCATCTCAAGGTCCTAGGAAGACAAGAACAATCCACATCTGAGATAAGAGCAAAGAAATTATAAAGATCAGAGCAGAAATGAGTGAAATTGAGATAATACAAGGGATCAATGAATCAAAGAATAGGCTCTTTGATAGGAAGTGAAGGGGATCTGGGGATAGAGGGGAAAGGAAGAAGTAAAAAGGCCTGGATGCAATGTGTATATTTACATTCCCTGTGATGAAGACAGTTACAGTGTACCACAAATATACACTAGTAAAAAGCCAACTTAGAAAATGCAAACTTAAATCCTCTTCTACCCCATACTTTCCCCTTCCTTCTGGTGGGTGATTATTTTAGGAACACATTATTTCACCAAGATGGCAATGACTTTTCACAGCAAATGATAGATATAATCAGGGAAATATAGAGATATTATCTCATCCCACACAATACTGCCTGGAAAACACTCATCCACCGTTCAGGCTTTGAAGCCCACACAAGTTCTACTTCAAAGTTCATGAGCTCTGCCAAGCCCAATGTGGGCCCAGATCAGCTGGGCCTTGATCTCCGAGGAAGCAGAGCTCGTTCAGTCTAAACCCTGGGCTCAGCCCCATGGCTCGTGTAGCAGCGCCCTTCCTACATACAACACCAGCCCAGCAATTCCTCCTCACACACACACACCACCAGCCCAGAGCTTCCTCCTTACACACACACCACCAGCCCAGAGCTTCCTCCTTACACACACAACACCAGCCCAGAGTTTATCTGTATTCCATGGCGAAAACATTTCCAAAGGAATCATCCATGACCAAATATTGCCAACTTCTCCTGCCCTGAAATTTTCCTCCCTTTTTCAGGACTCTAAAGAAACTTCTTTTTAAATCCATGCCCCATGGTACCCAGCAAGCCAGGCATTCATCCCACTCATTCAAGATAGTTCATCAGCTATTTTTTTTATTTTTGAAATCTACTGTGTGTGCCAAACTTTGCCTGAGTACCACAGCCAGAACTACTTTAGATGTAGCCAGAACTACTTTAGATCCAGGACTCCTTCTTGGACTTCCCGTTTAAGAAAGCCCTGCACATAAGTATCAGATTTCTGTAAAATAGAAAATTCACTTAAGAGCACAGCTATGCTCTGCCCCTTGGGGCTCAGTGCAAACCATAAACCTGAACTTTTGCTTTTATGAATAACGTGCCTCTGGACCAAGGGTAGCTCTTCTTATTTCTTGCCCTAGGTTCTCAAAAGATGAGCACATCCAAGTTCATGACAGAGGCATATCATGCCTCGGTCAATATAAGAAACAGAAGGATAGGGGCTGGAGGTTTAGCTCAGCGGCATAAGTGCCTGCCTTGGAAGCAGGCAGTCGTGAGTTCAATCCCCGGTACCGACAAAAAAGGAAAAAGACAAAAACAAAAAAACAAAACAAAGAAACAGAAGGATTTGGACTGTGCCAGCATTTAGATAAAAGAAATCACTGTGTTTTCGAAGATCTTCCCAAGTGATTTTTTTGTTTTTTTGTCGAGACAGTCTCATCATGCAGTACAGACTGTTCTTGAACTCATTTATGTAGCCCAGGCTGACCTCCAACTCATGGCAATCCTCCTGCCTCAGCCTTCTGAGTGTTGTGATTATGGTCATGCACTATCACATGTGGCCCCAAGTGATCTTTCTGATGCATCATTGGTGCCAAGCATCTGTCTTTTTTCCCTGTGTTCCAACATTACTCACAAAGTAGCACCATACTCCTCACAGCTGTCCACAGCAGCTAAAGTGTATTTTGCCACATTAAACAGTTTTTTAATCTGTGTGAAAGTTTGGACAATGAATTACAATGCTCAAATCTAGTTTCTGGTTTTTTAAGAGTAAAAATCACAATATAATTATCAATTTGCCTTGTTTAACTCCAACACAATATTAGAACATAATATGTAAAACTCATAGTTTATTTCCAAATCTGTTACTTTAAGAATGCTATAGTTGAGGAAGGAGTTCTAAAATAGCAAACCTTAAAGTGAAGGATGCGCGTAGCATCCATGGTACCAACCCCCATTTCCTGGTAAAGATCATTCTGATGTGAATCTATGAATCCAAGTACTAGAAAGCAGTGCTTCAGATTTACAGAAGAACTTGTAGTCAGTAAAGCCAAGGAGTTATGGTTCGTGGGAGGCGTCCATGATGGAAACATGAAACCAACACCTTTCTCTGTTTGCTCTTGAAGATGCTTCAGATTCAACCTGAGATGACTATCACACACACACACACACACACACACACACACACACACACACACACACTTTAATGGAGCACAAAGCATTTTAATTGCTGGACAATAGAGTTAGTCACAAAAAAAAAAAAAAATAAAGTACAGTAGGAAGAAAGCTTTTAGTGGTGGACTGTTAAGTGGTGGTCAGCTTGTTATACCAGGTGAACTGAATCAGCTTGGTGTTGAGTGTAGATGACCCACCTGAGTGAGGATTGGTGCCAGCACAAAAGGAGACCGGGAGAGAAGACTGTTTGGAGCTGTTGTTTGGAGCTGTTAATTCTTTTGGACCTGTTGGTTCTCCTAAAGGAGCTTGTGATGCTGGCTTCCAGATATGAACTCAGCTGTTATTGAAGGAGCTCTGGACCTTGTCACTGATAAAGGCTGTGGTTCACTTTGGGGGAGCCCTGGTCTTTATTTTGAGCATCACTTCTTGGCTCCAGTGCAGAACGCTCAAACTACTGACACAGATCCTTCATCCTGCCAGCATAGACTTTCTAGATTCCACAGCTGAACTTTGAACCTTTGAACCAGAACAGATCCATGAAACAGACTTACATGAGTCATTGTCATGGGCTCTAGGTCTTCAGCTAAACTCATGCAGGACATTGCCGTGGGATCCAGACTTGCAGCTGGATTCTCTAGGTCTTTAGTGTGTGGACAGATTTCCTGCACTTTCTTTGTATTTGGGTGACCATTATAAATACTATAAATTATGTGTCCTGTATCGTCTTGTTCTCCGTGCAAACCCCTGACCACAACAGCAGGGAATAAGGGACAGAGTGGTAATGAAAAAGATGCATTCACTTTAAAATGTCTTTAAGACAGTAATGTTGTATGTGGTATAGCTAGATAAAACCCATGTTGTTGGAAATAGAGACTACAATCCAGCATAGTGATCTAAGCCAGGACATTTAATATTTCAGCAGCTGCGGAAGATGTTGATGACACTGCCCAAGGAATATGTGCAGACAGACTAGGAGAACACAGAGTGGTGCCCATAGGCATCACCAGCACTGTGAGGAGAACAAGTCACTCATTCAAATTGGAATGAAGCTCTCAAAGATAGGGGAGCTAAGCAAGAGTAAGTCAAAGAGGCCTAGGGTCCAAGGACACAAAAGCCATGTAAACACTTTTAAAAGTCCCTATGGGCACTGATAAAAATAGTAGTACTTTGGCTAGAAAATTTGCTTTTGCCTATACTTTCTTTCCTCGTAACAAGGAGGAAATGATTAAGTGTCTTCCTACAACTGTAGCCCCAGAAGGAACTTGGAAGACCTGCAGCCTTACAGATCCAGCTTTTCTAGGGATGTCACATCTGGTCATAGGATAAACATTTCTATTGCTTGTTACTGAAAAACTTGTGTAACATTAAAGCAGTTAAAAATTATTTGAGCTTTCATATTCTTCAGTGAATTGTCTAATATCTGCATTAAAATTATTCCTAAATTCTAGTATGATTTATGATGCACTTTCAGACTGTTTTAAAATTAAATATAAGCATCTCTGCTCAAGAAAAAGAATGTTTTAGTTGGATCAGATACAGTGGCAGATATCTATAATGCCAGCTTTCTGGGAGACTGAAACAGGAGAATGACAAGCTAAAAGTCCTGCTTGAGAAATTTAGTGTAGACCCTGCCTCAAAATAAAAATAGCCCGGTAGAGTGGTGCACACCTGTGATCATAGCAATCAAGAGCCTGAGACAGGAGGATCACTGTGAGTTTGAGGACAGTCTGGGCTACATAGAGAGTTCAAAGCCAACCTGGATTACATAGCAAGACCCTGTCTCTGAGAAAAAAATAGATAAATACAAGTCTGATAATCTAGTTCAGTGACTTCAATTCCCAGTACCACTAAAAAAAAATATAGTTCTTATGAACAAAATTTCTTCAACTTAAAATTATCCTTAAAACTAATAACTGTAATGATTTGCCTAATTTACTTGGAGCTTGAACTTTGGGACTGGAACATAATAGGCAAGTGCTCTACCACTGAGCTACAACCCTAACCCTTTTTGTTTGGAATCAGGGTCTCACTAAGGTCCCAAACCAGCTTCAAATTTGCCATCATCCTCCCACCTCTGCCTTCCAAGTAACTGGGATTACAAGTGTGTATTAAATCAGTTTTTGAGATATTCCATTATTAAAAGCAAGGAATAATCCCAGTTAAGATATTATCAGAATAAAGGAGCCACATCTCTAAGGGCAGCTTGACAACATCAACCAAAAAAAAGAGGAACAGACACATGAAATTCTCCTGTTCCTTACTTCTTA
The DNA here is from genome assembly GCF_034190915.1 of Cavia porcellus. NCBI lineage: Eukaryota > Metazoa > Chordata > Mammalia > Rodentia > Caviidae > Cavia > Cavia porcellus. The sequence continues at coordinate 25,419,412 of NW_026947509.1, read as the reverse complement.
CTCTCTAGTACTTCACCTTACTTGGTTCCACGAATTCCCAGTTTTGGGTCTACTTTGGAAAAAAAAAAAAAAAAAAACATGAATTCAAAATAAAAATTAAAATGCCAGTATACCCTTTCAGATTCCAAAAAAACACATGTAATAATATCAGCATGAATTTATAGAGCATTTACTCTGATCCAGACATTATCTTATTTGATCTTCATCCCAAAAATCCTGGAAAGCAGCGATTAGTATCTCACTGCTCTAGAATTCAAACTTATATTGCCAGACTACAAAGGCCAAGCACTGGAGGCTGAGGCAGAAAGACCACATTGAATTCAGGGTCAGCCTGAACTGCAAGCAAGAACCTGTGTCAGAAAACAAAACAAAAGAGAAAAAGACAGACAGAGAGACACAGAGAGAAAGATGAAAATTAAGTGTGGCAATGTGAATCGAAATGAAAAGACATAAACACTAAAGGAAGGTAAATCTGAAATTTATTCAGTTGCCGTAAACGCTTCAAGTTTCCTTCCAGACATTCAAATGATGAAGGAAAACCTTGTTTTATTGGAATCAATCTTAAATATCTAAACATAAGTCAGACATTTAACTCAAATTGACATAGTTCATCCCAATTTATCCCATAATTATTACATTTAGACTCATATAGTTACATCAAAGAGTACAACACTGTAACTATAGGATCTCCCTCCAGATTTCTATCCCAAGACTTTAAGGGTATACTACAGCTGATTAAAGTATTTGGTATACCAAGAATTTACAAGGCTGGATATGCTGGCACACACCTGTAATCCCAGCACTCAGGAGGCCGAGGGAGGACTCTGTGAGTTGAAGGCCAGCTTGGGCTACAAAATGAGTTGAAGTCTAACCTGGACTATGGTGAAACTCTATCTCAAAAAGACCAGAAAAAAAAAAAAAGAGTTCATAGCATAGTGAGTTGTTTTTAATGTTACCTCTTAACTTTTGAGCAATTAGCATGAAGTTCTTGGTCCATTTGCATCCAAATACCAATACCAAATCAGCGTAGGGTATATAGGTAGAGCTCAGGCTTCCTATTTGAATTTACCTGACATCTAGCAAATTATGTAATCTTGGGCCCACTGAACCAGAACCTTCACTTTTCTCAACTGCAAATGAAGTTAAAAACCAAACCTCCTACTTCATAAAATGTGGGGGAATAGGGCTGGGGATTTAGCTCAGTGGCGTAACTACCTGCTTGGCAAGCGCAAGGTTGTGAGTTAAATCCCTGGTACAAGAAAAAAAAAGAGAGAGATTTGGGGAAACAAAGGAGATACTGTAGTTTAGGTAAAGCTTCTTGGCACTGTGTGTGGTACAGAGATGTTCTCACTATGCATCAGATTAACTTGAAAAAAACCTAACTTTTAAAAATTATTAGTGAAATAAATCACTCACATGTATAAGCAACAAATTGTCTCATTAGTGTAAGAAACTGGAAGTAAGTAAGATCTAAAAGTTATAACAGATACAGTGAAAAGAAAACAAAATGCTCCAAGGGAAATCATATCTTTCAATCAATTTTGCATGCCTGCATCTGGTAACCTAAGCAAATAGGTTGAAGATAATATGCAGTGTAACACTCATTGCTAAATTCCTATCTTATTTTGAAATCTTATTATCACTATTGTTTGGTATTTTTTTGTCGTCATTGTTGTCATTTGATTTTTTTGATTGCTTTATTTTTCTATGCTTTTTTCTCTTTAAAATAAAAAAATTAGCTGTTTATGGTATGAATGATAATACAGTAAACTACTGTAGGAGGTGGAAAGGAAGAATGGTAGATTTATGGCATATAGGTAGACACAAAATAAAAGATATTATAAGTAAGGCAGTAAATCTTTTTTAAATGAGAGAGGGACCAAGAGATGGAGAGAGGCAGAGCGAAGGAAAAGGGGAAGAAACAAGAACTGGAAGTAATTCTATGTACTAATGCCATACAAGGAATGTAAGCATTATATATTACAAACATATGCAATAACAAATGTATTATATAACATACGTAAATAGAAATACAAAGTGAAAAAAATATTCATAAATGTGTAAAACAAATACACAATTGAACAATATTTATAATTTGGTAATATAATTATTAACATATATAACCTCTTATTCTACGTATTTCTTCGTACCATTGGTTTTATGGAAGTAAAATATCTATAAAAATGTAACAGCTCTGTAATAAAAAAATTAATAATTCCGAAAAAATTAGTAACAAGGTGTAATATTTATTAAGCTAATGACTATTTTAACGACTGTTAGTGTATGTTCTCTTTGGTCACCTAACTCTTTTTCTCGTCTTGTGGTTACTGCATTCTCCACTTTCCACAGAGCGAAACAGCCTGAGACTCAGAATTGTCCAAGGAGGAAGTCAAGAAACACAGTTAATATTCCAGAGCCTTCACCAGGCTGTAGCAGTCCCTGTTCCGGTCATTACACTTCTGGCCAGGACCAGAGGCCAGCTTCGCCTCCCTCACATTTCTTCTGCACAGCGACCAATTCCGTGCCCTCCCCCCCCCCCCAATTTAACAGTTTTGTCCTCGAGGAGATTTACATATCAATTGCTTATTGGCAGCTTGCATGTACTCTTTCTTCTCATTGGCTGACTGTGTTTTGGACACCGGAAGTAGCTCGCCGGGACAATGGAGGCCGAAGTCACCAGCGCTTCTGCTTCCGGTTTGTCTCCGGAGTCATGGCGACCACAAGGGGACTGACATTAAGTAGATGGCGCCGGAGCCGTCGAGTGGATCCCCAACATCGTGTAAGTGTCTGTTTCCTCTGCTCTCCGGTGACAGGGTGTGGGGAGATACTTATGCATCTCCTCCTCTGGGGAAGTGCCTGCGTCCGTCCTTTCTGCCTGACAGACCGCTTTTTTCCCAGCCTCCAGGTCTCACTGCCCTCATTCCCAGCGTGACCCACGTAATAACAAGTCCGATTTTCTGGGGAAGAAGCCCCACCGGCAGCACCCTGGCATCGTGCAGCTTCCGCACGTGCGGCTGCCACAGGTGCTGGCTCTGGCCCCGCAGTCGCTGCTACTCGGCGGGTAACCGCCGTGCCGGAGCCCGGGAGAGAAGGGAGCAGAGGCCTGCGCGAAAGTGACTCGCTTTTCCTCTTCGGCCCGCAGAGAGCACGGTGTCCAGTGTAGAGGAGAAGGTACAAACGCTAACCAATTATCTCTGGAGCCGACATTTGCCTGTAGAACTAGAAGAGTTGCAGAGATGGGCTATGTATTTTGAGAAAAAATTCTTGGAAAACCCAGATAGGATTTAAGAATAATTAAGAATATTTCCCGTTTGGAATATCAATGAGAAATGAAACGTAAGAAGTAATTCTACAATGCCTAAAATTGATGCTGCAGTTTCTTATTTGACTTCGCAAGAGGAGATGTTACAGCGCCTTCCTAGAAGGTAGACTGTCTACAGGTTGCTCTCAGGTTTTGGGTAAAGGTCAGAAATCCAGCTCTTTGGGGCCACAAGATTAGGATCTTCTGCGGTGGTGGTGTTGTTGTTTTGAGACAAGAGTCTCACTATGCAGTTCAGGCTAAGCCTTGGGCTCACTTTGTAGCCCAGGCTGGTCTTGAACTTGAAGGGATCCTTCTGCCTCAACCTCCCTAGTGTTGGGATTTCAGGAATGTACCACCACGCCTCTTCTGCATTTTTATTCAGGTGAAATAAAAACACAGAGCCTGTTTGGCTCCTTGCCCAGCACCAAAACACTCTTCAGAGAGAGAAGAAGCCTATTTTTATGATAATGAACTTCATGTTACAGACCTGCCTTTTTTTTCCATCTTGTATTCCCTGCATTCCCATGATACTTGTCTCAAGTAGGCACTCCATAGATGGTTTCTAAAGTGTACGGAACTGAGCAGAGTCATGAGAGATTTTCAAACTCTTTTCCTCCCCGTAGGAATGTAGAAATCCACAGTTTTCTCCTTAGTGTACCCTTTAAATTTTTCTCATACTTCTCTTTTGTATAAAAAACTTGTGGAGCAGCATTAAGCTGAGTAACTGCTGTTAGAGGCAGGAGCCCCTCTATCTGATACACTCACTCTGATGATGATGATTATAGTTGTTCTTAGCTGAACTTTTTCTCTAGATTTGGCTTCACTCTTGAACTTTGAGGCTTTGCTCAGGTGGAAACGAGGGAGGGCTGGACTGGGCAGGATATTTAATACTGATCTGATTCCTGTTCCCTCCAGGGACTCACCTCCAGTCCTCCTTCTCACTCCAGGCTCACCTCAGACAGAGAAGAAACTCCTCAGAGCTGTGCCATGTGCCCTGCACAGAGTCACTGACAGGAACTGAGGTGAGGAGGGCTTGATAAGGTGCAGAGGGGAAACACTGGACTTGAAAAGCAGAATTGGATGTGTAATTACACACAATCATTTTACTGTTTGAGAAAGCCATCTGCACCTTCCTGTAAGGGGAGCAGAAGGGTTGGAAGAGCTCTAGAAGATTTCATCTTAAAAACGTATAAAGTAACTATGGGACTGAGATTATTTCCTGGGGCTATGACTCTGATTTTCATTGCAGCTATAATGAAGAACTGAGCCTGGTGTACATGGCCGCAAAACTGGATGGTGGCTTTGCAGCAGTCTCCAGGGCATTCCATGAGGTGAAAGTCCCCCAACTTCCACCCTGAACCCTTCTGCCTCAGCTCCCTTTTTCTTAAAGTAGTCTTCCAGGGGCTGGGGATTTAGCTCAGCGGCATAAGCGCCTTCCTTGCAAGTGTGCAGTCGTGAGTGCGATCCCTGGTACCAATAAAAACGAAAAAGAGAAAAAAAAACTATATATTAAAGTAGTCGTCCAGAGCAGGGATTCTTCCGACATTATATGTGCATATTTTAAAAGACAGTCTCTTTGTTCTCAGTGAAAGGGTTCTGTCACTCAAGGAAGATTTACAGTGGCTGTTTCATCCCCAGGTGTGGGGAATCAGGCCTGTAATCCCAGCCCTCGGGAGCCTGAGACAGGAAGATAGTAGTGAATTCAGGATCAGTCTGGGCTACATGCCAAGTTCAAGGCTAGCCTGAAGTACTCAGGGAGTCCTTGCCCAAAGGGAACAAAAGGAGTATTTCCTTTTGGAATTCTCCTTACTCGTCCAAAGTAGCTGTCTCCTGTCTCTCTCCCCTGCCTTCCCCCTTCAAAGAAATTCTTTTATTTTTTTTTTTTAAATCACTATTTCACAAGCTTTCTATTCTAGAAAATGTTTATATTTAATCTCAAAATATGTTCCCTTCTCATCTTCTCTGTCATAGCCTCTCATTCGTATTTCCAATGGCCCTGAGTAATTCTCTATTTACCCTTCTGTGGGATGTTGTGTATTTCCTCAGATCCACACTTGAGCTCCGCAGTTCCAGCCGCAGACCTTGATGGACTTTGGCGCTGGTATTTGTTCTGTCACCTGGTAAGAACTTTCTACAGTCGTCTCTGTCAGTCTAGCCCTAAAAAGCCTTGCTTACACCATGTCAGTGTCAAGACTGAAAAAACAGAATAGGAAGATTGGAAACTACAGTTTGTCTTCCATCAGAAGGCAACATATGAATTGGGACCAGAACTTAGAGAAGTATCAACTGTGACAAGAGACCATGTTTAGAAAGGCTAAAAAGGAAAGGAATTAGAGTAAAGAATAGGTTTATATATCAATCAAAACTTGCTTTGGCTAGAGTGGATTTTCAAGTCTGTCTGTTTTTAGGAGTTATAAGTGAAGAAAACAATATTGTATTTTAATGTAAAACCTGTCTCCCCAGGAGCGGGGTGGGAGTAGATAGATCTCCTATAGGGGTGACTTTTGTCCTAAGAATTGTTGGTTTGGGGGGCCGGGTATAATGGTTCATTCCTGTAACCCCGGCACTCAGAGACAGGCAGGAGAGTCACCATGAATTCAAGGTCAGGCTGGGCTACATAGTGAACCCGAGACCAGCTTGAACCTACACAGTGAGACACTGTCTTAAAAAAAAAACAATAAATAAGAAGTGATTGATGGTTTTTGTTTTGCTGTCACAGGGCTGCTCGCACTACTTGGGGCCAGAGCCTCCGTGAATATGTGTGTGTGGACAGCTCAGCTGCCATGAGGAACTTGGCAGAAAAATTACTGAAAGGTGAGAACACACTCTAAGGTAGGACTTTTCCAAAGCTGAGGGAGTTAAAAGCCAGAGGAGCACTAGGAAGATTGTTTTATTGGAAGAAGAGGAGAAGCTGAAAGTTAAGATGAATCTGGTCTCTGTACAATATTCTGGTCAAGTGGAGGGTGCTGGAGGCCTTTGCTGGACTGTGAACAGCTTGGGTTAGGTTAACAGCTAAAGGGAGCTCATACTCACCCTGCCTTTTTCATATTTACTTATACATTGCAGTTCAGAATCACCCAATGTGTTCTTTATGCTCGACTGTTACTGGTCAGGATATCTCTTTAGTTTGTACTTGTGACCATAAACTTCATGTATCCTTTTTTTGTTTGTTTCTGGTTTTTGGAGACAAGGTCTTGCTATATAGTGCAGGCTGGCCTTGAACTCCTTATGTAGCCCAAACTTGTAGTAGTCCTCCTGCCTCAGCCTCCTGAGTGCTAGGATTATAGACGTGTTCCACCCTACCTGCCACACTTCATGTGTGCTCTTAGTTGCCACATCTCTTCTTCCGCAGGTGGTTCAGAATCGGGGAAGTCTTATTTTCCAGGTGTCTTTTTCAGACAGTTCCTACCTGTGTCACCCAAGGCAAGTAGCAGTGCCTAGAGTGTTCTAAATGTGGGATGTAGCAAGGGAAACCTAGGCTGCAGTTTTACAGCCTAGCACTGAGTGTTAGAAGACAAAAGAAATGTAGGGCCCAAGCTTCTTGTCCTCTGGGGATGGCGAGGCGTCAGTTCCCGGCGCTCCTTGTCTCTGCAGGTGCAGTTCGATGTAGTAGTCGCAGCCTTTGCCCTCAGTGAACTGCCCAGTGCTCCACTCTGTGGCGTAAGACGAGCAATTTTCTGGTGAGCTGAAAACTCTTCCCCTCAGTGTAAAGCACCTTCACAGGTTTCCAGCCTTTCCTCCCCTTCTCTTCACTCTATACGTCTGGTCCCTTCTCTAGGGGCTCCACCCCTGTCCTACATGGAAGCCCCCTCCCACTCTGGGTCCATCTGCAGATGCTGTTTCTGGGCTGCTGGCATCTGTGCTTTCGCGCAGTTCACAGCATCCGCTTGTTTTGCCCTCTCATGAGCAGGTGCTGGTGGAGAATGGAACAAAAGCCAGGCACTGGCTTCTCATGGATGCCAGGGACCTGGTCCTCAAGGTAAGGTCCTTGTCCCCTTTCAGCCCCTGCCCATCTGTCACCAATGACTATTTCTTCCTTGGAAACTGAAGAGACCGTCATGGATCTGTGAGGGCACTCTTAGGACACTAGACGTGCAAAGTCCTTGTCATAAAGGGCTGCAGTTGACAGACAAGAGCCTGTGCTTCAAGTCGGCGCGCTGCCTGTTCTTGTGTGCACCACGCAGTCATGTGTCTCTGTCTGTGACTGCTTTCCTGCTGCTAACTGCAGAGCTGAGTAGTTGAGACAGAGACAGCTTTCACCTTCTTCCCTGCCCTTTTAAAAACTTGCAGCAAGACACAGCAGTGCATGCCTGCAAATTCAGCTATGTGAGAGGCTGAGTCAAGAAGATCGCAAGTTCAAGACCAGCCTGGGCAACTTAGCAAGACCTTGTCTCCAAATGTAAAAGGCCAGGACGTAGCTCAGTGGCATAGCACCTGTGTAGCACATACAAGGTCCCGGGTTGAATCCCCACTGTGAAGAAAAAAGTTTGCAGCCCCTGACGTAGGGCTTTGTTGAGTCAAGAACTTTGTGAAAGAATAAGAGCCAGTGTGTAATCATACATTAAATTGTCCTGAGTGAATTTTTTTTGAAAGTGGAAGTTGCTGACAAGGGAGAGTTTCTTACTGTGCCAAATTCCTGCCTCTACTGCTACAAAGAGAAAGCTCTCTGTTTATAGCATTAGCACTTCAGCCAGCTTAACTCAAAGGACACAGGTCATCATTAGGATTGAATGTTAAATGAGTCCTCAATCTCCCAAGCATTGATTGTTAAAAATTGATCCTGAAGACCCAGCTTCATTCCTCTGGCTTTAGGGAGAAGAGAACTCACCTTTGGACCCTGGTCCTGGCTTCATCTTTGCCCTGGTAAGTATTACTTCACCCTGACCCCCCACACACAGATCAGAGTGTGAATGCGACCAGGCAAATCGAGTAGATAAAGCAAGGCCACTGTCCACCACTCTGTGTCCCTCTCCACCTTCCCAGGGACTCCCGGGCTTCCCCTGCCATTTGCTCCTGGCTCCCTTCTCCATGGACCCTCTGGATTCTGTCCTCTGAAATTTTATGGTCAATGGCTGTCTTGTCTTTTGTGTTCACAGTGTCCCCATGGACTCCCTTGTCCTCACTTGATGGCCTCTCGGCCCCTTGCCTGTAGCTTCTCCCAGGTTGCCATCCCACCCCTTCAGCTGGGTGTGTATCCTGGTAGTACTGTAACAGGGAGGAAATAACTGTAAAAGCAGGAAGAGAAAGGGTCAGACCTGGGGAGAGTGGAGAGCCTACAGAACAGTCTGGGGATGTCAGAGGCTGCACATGGATGATGTATACAATATGAGAAGACCGTGGAGCCCGGGAAGGAGGCACACACCTGTAATCCAGCACTAGGAGGGCTGCAAGCTTCAGCCCAGAGTAGGCAACTTAGCCCCCTATCAAAAAATAAAAATTGGGGGATGTAACCCAGTGGCAGAGCACCCCTGGGTTCAGTCCCCCAGAGCTGCCAAAAAAAAAAGGAAAGAAAGAAAGAAAAGAAAAGGGGGCAGCAAGAGTTTGGGAACTAGGGGCTAGGGATTTAGCTCAGTGGCATAATCACCTGTCTTACAAGTGTGTGGTCGTGAGTTCGATCCCCAGTACTGATAAAAAAGAAAAAGACAAAAAAAAGAGTTTGGGAACTAAAAAGCTGACCAAAACCTTTTTCCTCTAAACAGTTCTATATTCTTGCCTTAGAATAAGAACGCTGGCCACGAATCACTCAGCCTGTCCTCAGAGGGCCCCGCCATGTGCACTGTCACCTGTGCTGTCCAGACGGCAGATGCAGCACACTGTCATCACAGCCGGCCAGCATGGCAGGTACGGGAGGTGTGACCAGAGTTAATAGAATGTGGCAGATACCTGCAGCCCGAGTAAACGTCGCACTTCTGTTTCACAGGGATCTGTACCGATGTACCGTGCCAGCTCCTGGGGAGATCTTTTACCCGGAACCACTCCACCCAAGTCTCCTCCATCACCCCCCAAACAGGTCCGCCCAAGGGCTGACAGGAATGTGTGTCTGTAACCAGCTTTTTCTCTCAGACCTGCTGAGACCAGAGCTGCCTGGTATCCAGGAAGGGCAGCTTAGCCCTATACCAGTGATCCTGGTACCCCTGAAATTGTGACCCACTGAACTTGTGAGCTGATAGCCCTGTATGTCTCTGTCTGCTTGAAGTTTTAATAATAATAAATCTTTCGAGAATGGAAGTGGATTTTGTTATCCTATTCTATAATGAAGAATCCTGATATTTTCAGTACATGGCTTCAAATTTCAGGCTAATCCTCTCCTATACTGCTGCTTCTACCAAAGGCTGCGACTTCCGGGGAGATAATCTGGAACAGTGGGGAAAGCTCTTTGAGATCCAGCTCAGCAAGTCTCAGGGTTGCTCTGCAATTCTCCAAATAGGGGACTAGCAGCTCCTTAACCTGTTGCCCTCCCCAGACAGAGTCTTGTTTGTTCTGGCTGACCTTGAACCCACTGTGTAGCTCAGGCTTCATTCACAGTGATCCTATTTTTAGGTTCCTCTGCTCACCAGAGACCAAATCAAAGGAGGCCATTTATGTGGGTAAACAGGAAAAAAGAATTTTTTCAAAGCTACCTCTGAGGAGATGGAGGGACTACTCACTGCACATCACTATCCCACCATTTGCAGGTGGGCACGGGACACAGGAAGGGGTGGCACAGAGATAGTGCAGGTCTCCACACTTGCTCCTGTGACTCCTGGGTTCCCGAGGCTGGCATCTGTATATTCTACCACTTCTTTTGGGCTAAGGAGAGGAAGGAGTGTTTCATGAAGTTTTAAAGTTTTATTTTGCTGTGCAGTTTAAGATTCCCACCTTGTTTATTTTAGCACTCTGTCTTGAGACCTTCAGGTTCCACACCATCTGGCTGGCTGTTTCATGTTGGATTGGTTGTGCACATTTTATCACAGGTGGCTGGAACACAAGCAAGGGAAAACCAGGTGCCTGAGCCTGCAAAGGTATCGCTGAAGACTGTGAAGTCAAATATGAAAGAAAGTCATCTCTGCTCCCTGACAGCCATGTTGCCATTCCCTTCCACTGTGTTTTCTGCCTTGGAACCATCTAACCATGCACTGGACCCCCTGAAATTATGAGCCAAAATAAACCTCTCCCTTTAAAAAAAAAAAGTCAAAATTAGAAAATATCTGTGAAAAGGGTAGGGTTTTTACAGCTTTTAGGCAGTTCCATATAATCCTTTTATAATTTTTACAGCTCTATTTTGGTGGGGTGGACAAACAGGTGGCTCTTTGAAGCTTGGGACTTTGCCCTCTTGTATCTGAACGAAGTTTTTAAAAGATATTGGCAGTTAACCATCTGCAGCCTTATCCCACAGTGTGCCAATAGCTTTTCCCCGTGATGATCACTCAAAACATGTCCCACGTTGGAGGGTGTGACACATGATAAGAGTCAGTGTCATAAAAAACCCTTTTTGCCAAATATGAGCAGGAACTAGTGGCTTTTAGGCTGCTTATTTAGAGTTTATTGTCAAGTCTAATCTTGTCTGTTTTGTAGTCAGCACCCTAAAACATTAGAACTCTGACAAACAGTAGTTACAGAGGTTGTAAACAGACATAGAACAAGGGGGAAAAGAGCCAGGCATGAGGTTACAGCATGCACCACCATACCCAGTGGATCTTTTAAAATGATGAACAGATAAAATCCTCACTTTGAGATTTACTACTTGGTTTTTGTTCTTTGCAGTTTGTGTGTGTGTGTGCTCATGCGTGGCACCTCACACACGCTAAGCAACAGCTGTACTATATCCACAGTGAATGATATCCCCAGCCCTCAGGCTTACTCTAAATTCATTTTTAAGCAGTTGACCTATAACTTGACCAAAGTCTGTACTAAATGTGGTACACGCCCAGTACTCAGAAGGCTGAAGCAAGATCACAGCCAGTCTGAGGCTAGCCAGAGTTACATAGTGGGTTCATGGCAAGCCTGAATTACATAGTGAGACCCTATCTCAAAAATATCAAAAGTAAGTAAAATAAAAAATAAATACATATTGTTTCTCTTTAATAGTTATCTTAGGCTTATTAAAAGGATCAGACGTCTTCTGATCTTATATCAGTGTTATACAGATATATACCAACAACATATGAAGTATATTTAATAGACCCAACTACTATTTATAAATATTAAGAAACAATATACTTTTATTTTAAAGAGAAAATAAAATTTCAAAATAACAATTGGGTAACAATGACATATACATAGCATATTGTTATCTTCAAATCAGTTACTCAGAGTACTGCATTTAACTGTCTGAACAATATGAGCACAAACCCTTTAATGAGCTCAGAGGAATCAGTAGTATCACTGTCTTATCTTTTATATTTAGTTTCTTTCAGCTTCTCACACTAATGAGACCATACGATGTTTAAACATGTCTGATTTGTTTCACTTAATGAGTACGGTCTCAAGTTGCGTCCATTTACCTATAAAAGTCTCAAGTTTATCCTTCTTTATGGCTGAGTATTATTGTATAAAAAAAGCCACATCTTTTTTTATCTAATCCTCAGTTAAAGGGCATTTAGGTTGTTTCCAAGATCTGGCTATTAAAAATTGTACTGCTATAAACATGAGTGCACATTTATCACTGTGATATGATGTTTTTAGTTCTTCTGGGAAAATACCAAAGGATAATAGCTGGATCCAGTGGAACTTCTAATCCCAGTTTTTGAGGAATTTCCACATATTTGCATGATCTGCATAGTGGTTGTATCAGTCTACACTCCCATTGACAGTGGAGAAGAGTTCATTTTACCCTACAGCCCCCCATTTGTTATTGGTTAATTTCTTAATTGTACTTATTCTTTTTGGGTGAGGTGGAATCTCAGTGTTGTTTTAATTTGTATCTCAAAGGGACCCAGTGACGCTGAACATTTTTTCATATATTTAATAGCTTTTTTTATTCATCTGAGAAGTGTGTATTCATCTCATCTGCCCATTTTTAGGTTGGGTCTTTAAATTTGGAAGGACCAATTTTTTTTCTTTGTTTTTTTTTAGAGAAAAAAAACAAAATAGGAAATAGGATAAAAATAATCCAGAATTTTAAAAAAATAACACTAAGAAATCACTAGTTGATAAATTATATATTGTCATCTTAGAAATAGTTGTTCAAGTTACAAAAGTAAAACATAAAAAGTGGACAATCAAACAATGACAGTGCAAACCATCCTGCTCAATGATCTAAATGAAACTTAGTAATATGGTCATGTATCTTACACACTTATACATACATTCAGTTATCTCCTTTAGAGCACTTTCCCTCTCCTTTTTTACAATATGTATTATACACTTTGGATCTTATTACTCCTTCAATTTTTATTATTTTTACACTAGAGAGGCAATGTGGTATTTACAAATATGAGTCATTTATTTCATTTATGAGGATAGTCTTAAGTTGCCTCCATTTACCTATAAAAGCCTCAAGATCATTCTTTTTATAGCTGAGTAATATTCCATTGTATAAAAATACTACTACATCTTTTTCATCCACTTCTGCGGTTGATAGGCATTTTGACTTTCCAAGATTTAGCTATTACAAATTGTGCTGCTATAAACATGGGTGCACATATGTGATATGACATTTTCAGTTTTTCTGGGAAAATATCCAGGAGGGGAATAACTGGATTGAATGAAACTTCCAATCCTGGTTTTCTGAGGAATCTCTATACTGATTTCCACAGTGGCTGCACCAGACTAACCTCCCACCAACAGTGGAAAAATGTTCCTTTTCCCCCGCAGTCTCGCCAACATTTGTTATCAGTTGATTTCTTGATGGCAGCTATTCTTTCTGGAGTGAGATGGAATATCAATGCTGTTTTAATTTGTATTTCTCAAATGACCAGTGATGGTGAACATTTCTTCATGTATTTATTTGCCATTTATATATCTTTATCTGAGAACTGTGTGTTCATCTCAGATACTCATTTTTGGAGAGGGTCTTTGAATTTGGGGGGCTTGATGTTTTTCAATTCTTTATATGTTCTAGATATAAGTCCTTTGTCTGAGGGATTGCTAGCTAAAATTCTTTCCCATTCTGTGGGCTTTCATTTTACTTTGTTGGTGATTTTTTTTTGAAGTGTAAAAACTTTTTAATAAATTGAAATCCCAGTTTTGATTCTTTGAAGTATTTCCTGTGTGGTTTGTGTTTTGTTCATGAATTCTCTCCCTACTCCTGTGTCTCTAAGATTTCTAACCTGCCTTGTCCTCCAGTAGATTTAGTGTTTCTGTTTTAATATTTAGATCTTTGATCCATTTTGACTTCAGTTTAGTGCATGGTGATAGGCGTAGGTCTGGTTTCAGTCTTCAGCATGTGGAAAGCTAATTTTTCCAACACCATTTATTAAAGAGGCTGTGCTTCCAGTGAAGCCCCTTAGTCAAATATAAGGTGTCTGAGTGCCTTTCTAGTTGTGCTTGCATCTTCTGATCTGTTCCATTGATGCTCAGGTCTATTTCTTTGCCAGTACCATGCTGATTTTAGCACTGTGGCTTTGTAGTATAGTTTCAAGTCAGAAATTGAAATGCCTCTTTCCTTGCCTTTGTTGCCCAGAATCGCCTTTGCTATTCTAGGTCTCTTCTGATTCAAATGAATTTTAGGAATGTTTCCTCTAGATCTGTAAGGTATTTTAATGGTACTTTGTTTGGGATTACATTAAATCTGTATGACAGTTTTGGGAAGATGGCAATCTTCACAATGTTGGTTCTTCCTAAGAGCAAGGAATATCCTTCCATTTTCTAATATCCTCTTCAATCTCCTTTTATAGAGTAATATAATTTTCAGCATATAGGTCTTTTACATTCTTGGTTAGGTTGATACTTAAGTATTTCAGTTTTTTAGATGCTATTGTGAAAGGCAATAATTCCATAATTTCTCTCAGTGAGTTTGTTGTTTGTGTACAGGAATGCTATTGATTTTTGAGTGTTGACATTGTATCCAGCTACACTGCTGCATTTGTTCATTACCTCTAGTAGTCTTTTAATGGAAGTTTTGGGGTCTTCTCTATAGCGTATCAGGTCATCTACAGATACTGATAGTTTAACTTCTTTCTTTTCTATCATTATTCCTTTTATTTCTCTCTCTTGTCTGATTGCTCTGGCTAATATTTCCAGAACTATATTGAATAGGAATGGTGATAGGGACAATCTTGTCTTGTTCCTGATCTTACTGTGAAAGCTTTCAGTATTTGTTCATTTAGTATAATGTTGGCTGTTGGTTTGTCATAGATGGCCTTTATCAGACTGAGGTAGTTACCATCTATTCTGAGTTTCTGTAGGGTTTTTTTCACGAACAAGTGTTGGACTTCATCAAAAACTTTTCTGCATCTATTAAGATCATTATGTGGTTTTTGTTTTTGGCTCTGTTGATGTGGTGTATAACATTTAGTTCCCACTGTTACTATGTCTTCAGGTTGTTCCAGGCCACCACAACTCCCTCTCTATAATGTTTGTTTTGGCTGGGACCCTACTGTGTCACTGGGTGTCTCATAAGCCCTTTTAATTTTCTCCAGGCTGGCGGAGACCTTTTTAGCACACGCCTCAACCCACCTGATATTCTCTGTATGAAAGAAGGACTCACCCACACTGTTGCCAGGTTCGCCAAGGTCCTACAGCTGGAGAGAACTTCGGTACTGCTCGTGTTTACCTAACACTGAAGTCCTCTATTTCAGGGGCAAACTCACCACCTGGTGGGAGCCTGCTAAGGTCCTCTGCTTGGATGAGGGGTTACTGAGTCTCCCATGAACCCAGCAAGGTTAATCCATTGCAGTCCAAGGTTCTGGGAGGAAGAAGGGCAGCCAAAGACCCACAGCAGTACTAAGTCCAGGAGCTGGGGCCTGCCCTCTGCTCTGGAGCTGAGTTCTTCATATGTTCTCAGTGGTAATTCCCCGTCTGAGGTACAGCTGGCAAGCATTTTTCCCACACTGTGGGTTATCTCTTCACTCTGTTGGTGGTTTCTCTTGCTGTGCAAAAGCTTTTTAATGAGATCCCAGTTGTTGATTCTTTGTGATAGTTCCTGCACAATTGGGGTTTTGTTCATAAAATCTTTGCCTCCACCCATGTCTTCAGGTTTTACCTACTCTACCTTCCAGTAGATTTATTGTAAGAAACAATACATTTAGCAAATGTTTTAGAACTTAATTGTAAAAGATGTAGTTTTATTTATTTAATTTTTAATAATTTTAATTTTAATTTAACATTTAACATTTTAATAATTACCTCTATATTGTCTACAAATTATAAAAAATCTGACAATGTCTCAAAACCAATTTTTTTAGTTAGGAAAAATATTTTAATAGTTACAGTGAATATCTTAGAAATGTGTCTATATACTATAACACTATAAAGATCTTTGAAGTGTTTGGAAGGGGTGAGGTTTGAACTTGAATATTTATATTGATCTCTGAATTGCTTTTAATCAAATTTTTATGTCACCAAAAACAATTTTGGGCTGGGCATGGTGGCACATACCTATAATCCCAGCACTCAGGTAGTTGAGGTAGAAGGATCACTGCAAGTTCAAGGCCAGCCTGGGCTACATAGCGAGTTCAAGGCCCACCTAACTGTAGTGAGACTTTCTTTCAAAAAAAAAAAAAAAAGCTGCCTTGACAACATTTGGAACAAATCAACCCTAAAACTGATGCATCCATGACATAGAGACCATTAAAAGCATGATTTTGGATTTTCTTTTAACTTTTTTTTTATTTTTTGAGACAGGATCTTACTGTGCACTTTGGCTGGCCTCAAAATCACATTGATTCTCCTATCTCAGCCTCCCTGAGTACTGGGATGATAGGCATGTGTCAGCAAGTCTAGCTGATTTGCATGTTTTTAGTAGGGGATTTAATCAAAGCCATTTTTGCTATAAACCCTAACTTTCAATCAATATCTAGCGAAACACTGCCTATTAGGACAACTTCCGCTAATACTAGAAGCAGACTTTATACCACTGTTACATAACATTTTTCTGAGAAGCTAAACAATGTAAACTTTTAAATAAAAGAATGCTAAGCTGGGCACAATCCAAGGTGAGCCTTGGCAACATGGTGAGTTTAATACCAGCCTGAATTACAGAGCGGGATGCTGTCTTAAAAAACAAACAGTGAATACCAGACCAGTGTTATTACTGCAATATTCACCTGGCTCTGATTTCCAGTGGTCTTTTAAGCCTTCTGACAAACTCAAAAATTTTAATTATCTTCCTTTTATGTTCTTTAATCTTTTTTTAATAGCCTTTGTGAAACTAGAGTTTTTTTCAAGTCAAATACCTAAAATATAATTGTGATTGGCTAATACAGGCAAAATGCACAGTAACAGTTGAGGGCCCTCTATGTTATTTTTTTTTATTATTTAAAGAGAAAGAAATAAAAATACATGGAGATAAAAAAGGGTAGAATACAGAATTACAGAAAAATAAACGGTAAGAAATTGCCAGTTGATAAGTTACATATTGTCATCTTAGACATAGCAGTTCAGGTTGCAAAATTAAAGTATGTAAAATGACATTCAAATAGTGACACTGCAAACAGTTCTGCTC
The DNA here is from genome assembly GCF_034190915.1 of Cavia porcellus. Taxonomy (NCBI): domain Eukaryota; kingdom Metazoa; phylum Chordata; class Mammalia; order Rodentia; family Caviidae; genus Cavia; species Cavia porcellus. Next base: position 25,402,526 of record NW_026947509.1, on the reverse strand, counting down.
AATGATCTAACAAAAACTTAGTAATATGGTTATCAGTCTTACACACTTGTTTTACATCTTAAAGAGGGTAAGATTAAACATATCAAAACAGAACAAAACAGTAAAAAAAAAAAAAAAAAACTAAAGAAATACAGATTTCAAAGCAAGTCCACTGGAGATCTTCACTGTCTATCTAATTGTCTCTAGTTTCTTCCAAATAGTTGTCCCCATCTTCACACACATTAAATACATACTGCATATTATAGAACTAATCAAATCATTACAGGATGATGAAGGCTTTTTAAGTCTTCAAGATCTGACTTTGGGGAAGACAATAATAACTACCATCGCATTTCTCATTCTCTTCGTAGTAGCTGTCCTTATCTTTACATATGCTGAAATTAAACTTAAGAGACTAGACTAATATCACTCTGATCAGTGAATAAGAATATTGCTAGATTTTATATCATAATGCTACAGAATTAGCATTGGGTTTCTTAGTGTCTCTTCTTATTCAGAGTATCTGTTCATTACATCTTACATTATATAATCTGTTCCCGTAAATAGTTTTTTTAAAAAATCTTCTTGTGTGTGAATTTCTACATGTATATCTACCCTGTCTGTATTATAGGGAAAAACAAATCATAGCAAGACAGCAAAACAAATTCCTAGAAAAACATGCAATGGATAAGACACATAAGACCACAATATCCAGGTAGGATCCTTCTATTTATTTGGTTCATTTCAGTTTTCTTCACCTTATTGTTTCATAGCTAGCACAATGTTCTTTATCTTCAAACTCAAAGAATCTCTCCCACAGTTCATGTCAGAAAATATTACAAACCCCATAATCAGATTCATGTGCCCCATGCATGGGTAGCAGCTAATCATGGAACACTGCTGCTTGGGATAGAGAAGTTTAATCAAGACTGAAAAGGCTGCCCGCTCGCTGTCTCAAGTCTGTGTAACCCCAGTGAGTGTGGTTAAGTTATAGAAGGGGCAGGGGACAGAAGGGAGAGTCCAGGCAGACAATGGGTAGTTTCACACGTTTGTAAAAATTAGAGATTTCAGACTTTTGGCACCAGTGAGCATCTATAGTTCTGCAAATCAAGCTTAGAAACCTCTCTGTGTGACAAAAGATTAGCAACTGGTAATTGTAGGAAAGGCAACTGGATTGCATTGTTGTAGTCAGCTAAATTATGTAAAAATATTATGGGCAGCATGAGGGAATCAGTGTAGAGAATGAAAACACATTCTAACTGGAGCTGCAGGCTCGTCTATACAAGCCAGGCCTCGAGATAAAGAGGAAATGAGTAGGCCACGCACCTCCCCAGGGGTAAGTGGTAACACCTGGCCTAATAAAGTCTAGACATCAGTCCCCCTGGTGGGTGACCAAGAGCCCTGGTCTAGCCCTTTCTAAAACAGGTCTTTGTTCTCTTTATATACACTTACTATGTGACCTGCTTTTCTTTTGGATCAGTATTACCTGAGTGGTTATATTTGTAATCTTATTGGTTGGTCACAGTTTTGACCCATACTTGTGATTTTGTTCCCACATCATAATTTTTCTGTAAAATTTTGTGGGTTGATTTTTTTTTTTTTAATGTGGCTCATTGACAACCCAGTTTGGGTCTTCTCCGTTCCCTCAGGAGCTCTCTTTCTCTCAGTAAATATCTCCTATTCTTAACCTCTATGGTTCCTTAAAATTCATTCTTCAATTTCAGGGAACACAAACAGCATATCTGACATCTAGCAGGCTGGGAGCTACATTTATTTCCTGTGTCAAGAGGAAATGTGTCCGCCTGTTATTTTGTTTTGTTTTTTAACTTTCAGGAGATAGACTGGCTCAAACCTCTTAGAAGAGGAAAAAATTGTATTATGATGGGGCTCAGTTACAAACAGTCAAAGTGACAGTATCGATGTTGCGCCACTAGGAATCTCTACTTCACTGTATGCCTGGAGCTATTTTTCTGGAGTTACAGGACAGGGAAGTCCCTTTGCCAACTAGTTCCCACAGAGTGGCAGCAACATGCCTCTCAGCCCTCCTACCTCTTTACCCCAGGTGGCCCCAAATCCCCTGTGAAAGGGTTCAGTTCAGGTATCAGCACAGCCACCTGTAAGACTTGGGATGGAGTGGATGATACGGCAGGATTAGATCAAGTGTTTTGAGTGATCCCCTGTACCTCTGGACTGGACTGCCCCATCGGGGGCTAGACCAACGCAGATGTTCAACCTAGGCATGAACTGGATTATCCGAAGCGCTCAGATTAGTCAAGGCATCGAACAGGAGACAGCACTGAGCTGTATACCTGGCAGGAAGTCTGGAGTTTCTGGTTTGGAAGCTAACAGGCGTGAGCTAGGGGAGGGGCCTCCACCCAGGAGGAGGAGGGCAGCTGGGGCAGGGCCCCTGACAGCTACACAATGCTGCTGCTCAGCCAGAGACAACCCATAGCTGGAGGATACCAACAGGCTCCCGAAACTCAGGGAAGTGGGGACATTTCAGCTTTGATCACCTGAGACACGGCTTGCTTCAGTTACGTTTGTCCTTCGGAGGCCTCTGCCTATCCTGCACTCCAGAGATGGAGTCACTAACAGGAGTAAAGCTGGGCTGCCTGTTTGCCGTGCTCGCTCTCACCCTCGTCTGTGGCCTTGGTCCCATCTGCTCCAAATGGTTCAAGGTGGATGCAGCTACAGGTAGAGTCCTACCCCATCTTCATCCCTAAACCTGAGTCTCACCTCGACCCTATCCTGATTCCTTGTTCTGATTCTCTGACCATCCTTAAGCTCAGGACATTGGATTCTGACTCTCATTCTTGTTATTTCTGATCTCAGTACCAACTGGATTGTAACTCCTCCTTTTTTATTAGGTCACCATCGGAGAATCCTCAGTCTCCTGGGCTGTACTTCTGCTGGTGTTTTCCTGGGAGCAGGTCTCATGCATATGACTGCTGAAGCCCTGGAAGGAATTGAATCAGAGATCCAGAAGGTCATGGGGCAGGTGAGTGGCCCATGCTAAGCTGCAGGGTTGTGAGGCCTGAATAATAAACACAACCAAGGGATGCAAGGGAGGAAACTGATGGCGCCCAGGACGCGGATAGACGACAGGGAAGATAACAGCTCTTGTGCTGTGTGGAGTGGCGAAGCAGGTCAGTTTGGATTTTAAGAAAAGCAGTACTGTTGAAAGGATAAGACAGGAAGTTGAGCTGTTCCTCTCCTAATACTGGCATCTTTCTCCCTAGAATAGGACAAGAAACAAGGGAAATTCTTCTAATGATGCTGGCTCAGCGTTTGTAAGTATTTCCTACCAGCCTCCACCTGGAGGGTGAGAGAAACCAGGTTCTTTCATATCCAGACCCTTTTGAAAGTCATCCAGGAATTCTTCTGCTCTCTGTTCAGACCATTTGGAGGAAAGGATGCAGCAACCTGGTCTTTCGGTGTTGTGGACCCCCAGAAAAACTCCTGCTTTACCATTACCTTCTTTCCCTGACCATCTTCCCGTTGCCTTCCCATCCTTCTAACCCTATTGGTACTGTGCCCCCTCGTCCCCTGGCACTCTCACCACCGCATGCCTTCTGGTTTCTTACCCCACCCGCTTTTTGCTACATTACATTTCTCCCCTGCTCTTCTCTCTCCGGATCCTGGTCCTGTAGTCCCTCCTCTGCGCTGTCGCCCCTCCCTCCGTCTCACAGCCCTCTCTCTGTCCCCAGGTGGAGTATCCCTTTGGAGAACTCATCGTCTCCCTGGGCTTTTTCCTTGTCTTCCTTTTGGAGTCGCTGGCACTGCAGTGCTGTCAGGGGGCTGCTGGACAATCAACAGTGCAGAAGGAGGAGCAATGGGGCGGGGGCCCTGTCTTTGATTTCCACAGCCATGAGTCTCCGCGCTCACCCAAGCAGAGTCCCTTTCGAGCCTTCGCCCTCTTGCTCTCCCTCTCCTTTCACTCAGTGTTTGAAGGGCTAGCCGTGGGGCTCCAGCCAACCGTAGCAGCTACTATACAGCTCTGTCTTGCCGTTCTGGCTCATAAGGGGCTTGTAGTGTTTGGTGTCTCGCTGCGGCTGATAAAGACAGGCACTGGGTCTCGATGGGCCATTGCCTCCATACTGTCATTAGCTTTCATGTCCCCTTTGGGCCTAGCCCTAGGGATGACCATAGCTGCAGGGGACCCTGAAGGGTGGAAGGGCTTAGCCCAGGCCATATTGGAGGGTCTTGCAGCTGGCACATTCCTGTATGTGACTTTTCTAGAAATCTTGCCCCGGGAGCTAAGTAGCTGTGAGGGCCCTCTGGCTAAATGGGGCTGTGTAGCTGCTGGCTTCACCTTCATGGCCTTTATTGCCTTGTGGGCCTAAGCGATTCCTGACTTTTCTGGTGGATCTATCCACTTGTAAGGAACTCTCTCTACCCACAAGGGACACTTCCCAAGTGGCTTTGGCGCACAGACACTTTTGTACTAAGACAATGACATTCATCAGGCATCATGTCCATGAACTAGACTCCAGCTTTTTCCTACGTGAAATTCCATCTCTCACTCAAATTGAGAAAAGGATGTGGTTTGAATACCTGTTAATTGGAGGACTGACACAATGACCAGCACTCCAATTTACCTTTTCCAATTTGTACCACTATGTGTAATAAAGTGCCCATCTGACCCCTCCCCCCCAGCCATATTGTGTTTCATTTTTCCCTGCTGCCTAGAAGCTGCCTGTAGGAGGTGGTAGAACAGGGAATGGGAAGGGTGAGTGCTGGTCGCATTATCATCTTCTGGAATCAGAGCCCCTATCCATTTTGTCCATGCAGGCCCTGCCCCCAGATAAGAAAGCACTTCTGAAAAGCTTCTGTCTACCTTCTCTGACAGAAGGTGAGAAAATGAATCAACCTCTCAGTGTTTAAAGGGAAAGGGCTTTTAACAGAGAGGAGCCTTTTTTTTTCCCTCCACCAATCCCTTCCGGGCATTCCCCAGTCCCCCCTCTCTGCATCCCTGGTGTGCCCAGCAGGCTGCAGGGCACCAGGCTTCCTGGGCTGTTTCTGTTAAACTCCTATTGTTTTTCACACAGAGCTCCCAGGGGTTCCTGGGAGTAACACTATTGTTACTCTTGAGCTTGTCTTCTGGCTGCCTTAGACTGAAGGATTAAATAACAGTGTTTGGAGCTGGGAAAAGGCCCCAGGTAAACCGGTGGGGTGAATACTTGGCTCCCGTAGAGCTTTCTTTGTGCCCGCCCTACCAATTGCCTTCCAGTTTGAGAAATACTTGCAATGTGTTGCTTCCCATAAAAACTGCTAAGGAAAAATAATAATAATAGTGTTGCTAAGGATGAACAGAAAAGCAGGTTAACTGGAATTGAGGACCAAGATGACTACGGCCCAGCCCACACTGCTTAGAGATGCAGGACTGTGTCGCAGGGAGTTAGTGGAGACATAAGGAAAGAGAAGATACACTCCAGGAGCTCACTCATCCTCAAAGTTTCCCCCTTCTGCGATGTTTAGTGTGAACACTCAAAGGAGCTTCACAGAGTCCATTCTTCCCTTGGTCTGTCTCCTTTTCACCTCGCTTCTCTCCCTCTGAATTAAATATTTGTGCTTCCTTAGAGTCCAGCCTATACACCTAGGAATCAGCTTCCAGCAAAAACAGATACACAACAATCGACAGATGGATAGATATACAAATGTGCCAAACACAGGAAAATTTTTCTGCAGCATCGTCTCATGGTTTTTTCCTATGTACTGAATGCAGGAGTATGTGATAACTCTGCACCATGCTAGGTGTGTAATAATATATCGGAGCTCTACACTGAGTGAGCACCACTCTGTGCCTGACACTGTATTATGACTGCTTTTGTGTTCCGTATCTCATTTTCACAGCTCTGATAGGTAAACACTATTTCTGTAGTATGCCCAAGGAAACTAGCACTCAAGAAAGCTAAATAATTTGATCACCTAGTACTCTGGTCTTTGAACCCATGTTTCCATGATTCTTAAGTGCTCAATATGCAGATTCTCTTCTCATTTAGCTTTAACCCTCATCCCCATCTCCCATTCTCTCATGTTAGGATCCCAGAAGAAGACAACCAGTAGTGCATGAGATAACAGAGGCAAATCTGGTAAGCAAGAGTGTTTAGTAAGGTATGTGCACAAGATTTTGACAAGGAGAGAAATGATGACGCAATACCCCGGGGTCTGAGTGTAAACAACGCTGTTACCTCTACTGAAGAGAAAGGAGAGGTTATCAGAAACTGAAATAGCCTTAGTAGAGGAACGTAGCCAGCTACAGGGACTCAACAAGCAGAGCCCAGGAATAACTTCACTCTCCTGTTCTTTGATCTACTGCCAGTGTCTTACTGGGAAACCTAAGAAGCCAGGGTACAAAAAGGTCTGTTCCTATGTTGCAGACAGGCCAGCTTCATGGGGTGTAACTGTTCTGTGCTTTCAATTTAAGTGATCTTGCCAGGACTTTTCCAAGGGTGGATCAAAAGGAACATGATTGTCTGGTGTGGTGGTGCACACCTGTAATCTCAGCACTTGGAAGGCAGAGGCAGGAGGATTGTCATGAGTTCAAAGACAGCCTGGACTTCACAGTGAGTTCATGCCATCCTGGGATACAAAAGCAAATTCAAGACCAGCCTGCAATACATAGTAAAACTCTATCTCCAAAACAAAGACAGAAAAAGGAAGGAAGGCAGGAAGGAAGGAAAGAAAGAAAAAAAGAAAGAAAGAAGAAAGAAAAGAAAAAAGGAAAAAAGAAAAAAGAACTACATAGCAAGTCCCTGTCTCAAAAAAGAAAAAAAAAAAAAAAAAAGGAACACGATCATATGAAAGCAGCAGAGCTATTTCCAGGACATAACACTATAGAAAACAGACTTCCAAAGAAGTACTTTCCACTAGCAAGACTTTCCCCCAAGTGTTTCTGGGTCACTAATGCCATCAGCATTTGAAGTAAATGGGGCGGTGGTTAGGCTATTTTAAGCCCTGATGAATCATGTACGTCTTGCCTTCTTCAGTGCCAGAAGCCTTGGATTCATTCCCTTAAACTCTTCTGCATTTAGCTGTCAACGCTTTCCTTTCTCCCCAAGCCTGTTTTGTTTCCTTTCCCCCAAATTCTTATCAGCTAAGCCCAGAATCACCTTGAGTTTGCATCCTGTTGTACCAAGAGCTGGAATAAAACTAGAGGGTGACTCCATATTGAAAGTATCAGCTGAGAATACCAGGGAAAGCAAACAATATCTTGAACAGTTTCAAAAGACATGAATGCCCAAAGAAGGGCTAGAGAGAACCATAAGGCTACAGAAGGTGAGAGGTGATCAAAGCAAGAATGCGGGAGTAAGAAGAGGCCTAAGGGCCACGGACAGGAGGGAGGCTGAGCGCAGTGACCAGCAGCGAGCAGCGGCCTGCAGCAGGAGGTAAGCAGGATTATGAGTGTGAACAGAACAGGAGTGAAGAGGTGCAGGAGGGAAGAGAGGTGGGGGGCAGCTAGTTGAGATAATCAGGCAAAAATTTATGTGGGGCAATTTTCACATCTCCATCACTGTCACCTGTCCCCATCCATTGTTTTCTCCTTACACACCTGGATTTTTTTATACTCAGGAAGAAACCAGAACTAGCCCTGCAACTGCTTCTTGGGGGTAAGCGTTCCAGTGCTGCCATGAGTAATCACTCTGAAGTCAACCTCTGCTCTTAAGCTGATGGCTTGGCTCGGGTGCTGCAGTTGTAGAAGGACAATTTATTAAGAAAGAAAGATGGGGAATCACATCCGAGAGAAAGCACTTTAGGGCATTTGCAGAAGCAGGGGACAAGGTCTGAAATCAACATAGGGGGTTAAAATACGTCTCATAAGATACGGCGACAAAAAACAGCCCCTGTCCTGAGCCCATCTGTGCTGCTTGGCCCTTCCTAAAGGACAGTTTCAGGGTGGAGGTGGGGGCGCTGTCCCCTAATCCAGCTGTGAGTTCGAGGCCAGCCTGAGCTACATAGCAAGACTCTGTCCCAAAAAAAAAAAAAAAGAAAGAAAGAAAGAAAGAAGAAAGAAGAAAGGAAGAAGAGAGGGAAAAAGAAAAGAAAAGAGAGAGAAAAAGGGAGAAGAGGAAGAGAAAGAAGAAGGAAGGGGAAAAGGCAGGTGGGGGTTCTGCCTCCCTGGCATCCTCACAGCAGGAAATGGGCCCCTGCGCCAGGCTCCAGCCTGACAGCACAGGACACCAGGACGGGAGTGGGCTGGCAATCGTGGGTGCACCTGTCACCCAGACCTCACGTCAACACCTAAATGCGGGGAAGGCGCAAAGGAAAGGCACCCTCGTACCGGTCCAGGGCGAGCTTACACAGACACCAGTCAGAGATTCAGCTTTTAAATTGTAATTGTTTAGAGTTGCTGTCTTTAGATTTATTGCGTGTCCAATACAGAATGCATTCTATTTTTTATATGCATATCTAATTCAGGAAAAATTCTGATGTTAGTGAAAAAAGTGAGCATAAATAAATGATTTTGCTCTGGGTACCGCACCTCTGGCCTCTCATGAGAACTGTCATTTCCAAATAACCCAAAGAGCTCTCTAAAAAAGTGGTGTCTCCCACTCCGACATTTCCCCTTAGGTTACTCTCCAAGGTTTAACATTACATTTTTACTGTTGACGTAGGTAGTCAGATGTTACTTAATGAAAAACGTTCTAAGAAATGCATCATTAAGTGATTCTGTCATTGTGTGAACATCCTGGAATGTGTTTACACAAACCGAGAAAGCTGTAAGATCATTAGGCAATAGAATCTTACGGAATCTGTCTCCTGTGTGGTCCCAAGTTGAACAAACGCTGTACCGTGGCACATGATTCTATCTTCAGAGACTCGCCCTGGAAAAATCTCTTTGTGAGACACAGAATTTTCAAGCTAAAGCACAAAGATTCTTCAGCCTACTCTAGTTTTATTTCCTTCCCATTGAATATTCTTTGAACTGTCTTGAGCCTGTCTTGAGCACATTCCTTCGGCATGGAGGAACAGAATAAATGGGAGTCCTACACCTGAAGCAGACAAAACAGGGGAAGTTTGTGGTTCTGGTGCTATCAAACCCTGCCACCAGGCTCTGAGCTCTGATCTTGAGAATGGAAACAAGCCGTGGGTATCAGGACCTTCCTATAACTACCAGGCAGAGCCACAGAGCAAAGCCACACACACAAGTTATTAAAAATGCTGTGAGCCACAGGAGGGCACTATGTCTCCAGAGGCAGGAGAAGAACTCTAGGACCAACAAAGTGGGGAGGTCAGTCAAGGACAGCAAACCCCGCTCTGCCTCCCAGCACAGCAGCTTTCCTTTTACTAACTCTTCAGATTTCTTGTGCAGAGACATCTGCAGGAGAAACACAGTCAACGCCCCTTTCACACAACCGACAAATTATTATGTGCACACGCGTACTCAGAATAACTTGCTCCCATTTGTGATTTCCCCCGCTAACAGTGTTGCCCGTGTTACTCAGATAACCCGAAAAAACCTGCCTTCCGTCCCATAACGCACTATTGGTGTTGCCAGTAAACGCTGACGCTGGCTGCAGTGCTTGGCATGTTTTGCTAGGAGCGACTGACCCTGATTCCAAAACCCATGTTGTTTCTATTCTTTATGTAGCATTTCATGTCTGCCCTGCACATGGTCACCTTACATCCATGCAACAGCTAGCTCCATAACCCCTCTGACCTCTAATACCTCAGTATCCCTCCTCCTTCCTTTATCCCCTCCTGTTTCTCACCTTACTATAATAGGCTTTTGGTTTTGTACCAGGAATTGAACTCAGGACCTTGCACTTGCCAAGCAGGTGTTTGTGCTACTGAGCCCCACCATATTTAAATGGGCTCACGGCCAGGGATGTAATTCATAGATAGAATGCTTTCTCAGTATGCTCACAGTCCTGGATTTGATGCCCAGCACTGGGGTGGCAACTCAAGAACAAACAGGTAACATATACCTGTCATCCCACCAAGCTGGGCAACTTAGTGAGACCATGTCTCAAGGTAGCTCAGTGGCACAATAAATGCCTACCTTCTGTAAAACTTGAGTTCAATCCCCAGTACTGCAAAAAAATAAAATTTAAAAATCCAACATATAGCCTGTGGCTCACTACAAATTAGTGTGTCAGCATCAGACATCCAGCTGCACTGGTCCTCGTCCAAGTGTTCACCGAGATGGTGTCTAATTGCCCGTGGAGTTTCTATAAAGTAAACCTGTAATGACCTTGTAGTACTCCATGCACAGCACTCCTGCCAATAATGCTATTAAGTGCCTTCAAATTTTCATGTCCCAAGAACCCAAGAATCAACTTCTAGCCATTAGGTATCTAAATTCCTCCTTCCTCTTGGTGATTCACATATGCTAAAAAGCTTAGAGACTACAAATATAGTCTAACTAGCTCCCAATTCCAAGGACTCCATGAGGGAAGAGAATTCTAGAGAGGAATACCCCCAACACACATACACCACCTTTTGCTATGACCCTCCTGGAAGTCTTCAGGATGGCTTCAAGCACCCAAGCCCTGTAATGAGTCCTGGTCTGCTGATTGTACTGACTCATGAAAAGAGGAATCCAGGTAGCCCCTAGTAGCATCCTACAACATGGTGGGTTGCAAGACGTTCTTGAATATTTCAGTCAGCTTTCTTTACTTCTCAAAGATCATGATGTTGGTATTATCTCTGAAATTGTGTATTCTTCCTCAGTGAGTCTAACCTGCTAAGGAAGTCTTCTACAATGTAAGCAATTCCTCTCCTCCAACTTCAAAAGTATTACCAAGAACAGTACCATTCTAGAACAGGGGCCTGTCCCATTGTGGTCACATTTTATGAAGTGTTTGTCACTTTGAGAAGAGAATGTGAGAGTTGTGCGAGTCAAGGGTAGGAAAGGGGCATGATGCAGGTATACTCAGACCAAGAATAATCATGTGCACAGATTCCTCTACAGTTTATTGTCACAGCAGAAGATGGGGGAGACAGGAAGCCACCTGCCACATGTAACCATGTGGTCAGACACCCAGGGTGATCCTTCCCACCCTACTGCCAAGCCCCAGGCAGACCGGGCCACGGTTGGCTCCCTCCCTCTCCCCACTCTAGACGCACTGACAGCTACCAGAGTTAGTGCAGCCAAATGGCCCCAGGCCTCTTCCCACTGCCCCTGCTCCAGTCCTTCCACCATACTCACTCACGGCCCACCAGTTCCCATTCCAACTTCTGTTTAACACACAGGATGTTTCTATTACATCCTGACAACCACTAACCCAAGACTCTCTCTCTCTTACACACACACACACACACACAGACACACATTCATTTAGGCCATTCCCTGGGGGCCTGAAGGGTTAATGAGAAGCCGCATCAGCTTTGGTGAAAGGAGCTCCAGCCCTAAGTCCCCGCCCTTACATGTGTGAGATGAGCGGGGCGAGTCTGCTGGAGGCACCATGACAACTACAACAGCCTCTTATCCCTCATCCACCAACACCTGGACCAGGGAGGGAGGGTACATGCCTTCTCCACAATGCCAAAACGGAAGAGGGGATAATTCAGGGGTCTGGGTCCCTAAGAGATATTAGGACATCTCTCCCAGGAGTAGGGAAATCACAGGTTAAAGGTCAAGGTTAGGGTAGCAATCAAAAGATCAAGGTCATCTCATGTGATCTGCCCTTTATCCTTGCTTCCTGTCACCCAAAGCCCTTATGCACCTCCAAGGTTAGTGCTGCAGGAGGTGAGGCCTGGGTCCCACATCAGAGCGACATGGGTCACTCAACAGGAGACCTCCATGGTGTGCCCTGGGGTCCCTGAAGGGAGAGTCCCAGACTCGCTGCCCTGAGACAGGGTGCGGGAGCGAGACCGGTTGCCATCCATGGATGCTGCACTTGTCAGAGAGGCTGTGCGAGACCTTGACAAGCGAGTCATGCAGGACGAGGCCACTGTGGAGACACAAGGGTGGCAAGCGGTCAGAGAGGAACGGGGCAGGGAGGCTGGCAACTCAAGAGTACAGTGCTTGAGTGAAACCACGACTGCAGGCCTGGGAGTCGATGAGCCTGATTCTGCAGTGGCAGTGAGTCTGGGGATTAACCTATAACGGTTCTGCCCCTCAGTGCACATGCTCTCCTGTCACGATCGCCTGGGTCCCCGTACTCACTGTAGCCCATGCCTTGCAGGAAGTACTTGAAGGCCTCAGTCAGCTTGCCTGGCTGCAGAGGTAAGACAAGAAGAGGGAGACAGGAAGGTGAGGTTAGAGGCCAAGCTAGAGCCCTTGACCCTGGAATGTGGTGTGGTGTGTGTCCCGCAAGGTACTTACCTGAGTCAGCTGAGGCTGACCTCCAGAGTCAGCCATCTGCTCGTCAGAAAGCCACCCAGAAAAAAATGACACACGTATAAATCATGTGATCCTTGCAAAGAGGCAGAAGAGGGCCACTCTTTCCTAGCCTCCAGCCCATTTGTTTTTTCTTTCTTCCCTTCATCCCACTTGCTTATGCAAAACTGGAAGGCTTGGAAGCTGAGTTTGGAGAGGATATATGGCTCTGGATAGGAGGCCAGGAGGCAGGCTGAGCAGGGGGTAGGGTTACTGACCTTCAGGAACGAGGTCTGGGTGGGGTCCAGTTTTGAGTTACACTCCACCTGGAGTAGGCAGAGGTTTGAATGAATGAGCTCACTCGCGCTGTGGCCATTCCTGGCCAAGGGACCCTGCCCCTAGTCTCTTTCTGCTTAGCCCCTACCCAGTTCCTCCTCACCAGAAATCAAATCTTTAATGTCCCAAAGTTGATTTCCCTCTACCAAACAGAGCTTGCCTCTTGGCAAGATATACTCCTGATCACCACCCTCGGACCCCAACCATCCCTCACCACCCCCAAATCTCCTACTGACCACTGCATCTTCATGGGGTGCTTGGTCTCCTACCACCAGCATCACAGGACACCTACAGCACGATGTCAGGAAGAAGGCCGTGAGACCTCCTACTGCTTCGCCCAGCCCTCCCAGCAGAGTATCTGGGGAAATGTCAGGCTCAGAGCTGGAACCAGGCTTCTTTTCCCTGGCTGGTCCCACCAAGAGGATTCAAGGGAGGAGTCCTTAAGGGAAAAGATTGGCTACAAAGGATGGGGTGCACAGTGCCAGGACTGACCAAGACACTCCTTCACAATGAAGGCGAACTCATGGCACGTGGGCCACAGCTGGCTGTTTTGTTATCACTGAAAGCTCTAAAGGTTCGCCATCACTGTTCTAAGGGATATAAGTCCCTCAAGCAGAACCAGGAAAGACACAAAGCATTATCTAAGTCTTACTTGAGGGTGACGTCACCACCTCGCTCTAAATTCAGGTCTCGGCGGCTAGAGAGGAGTTCAAAAAGGAAGAATTTTAGTAAGGAATACTACCTATCCAGATATAAGATCCTCCCCCACCCCATCCCTCTGCCAGGAAACTATCTGCCTTCTTTATGGTCAAATGCTAGTGATTAAAAGTGGAAACCAACGGAGAATACAGCAGGCAGAATCCAAGCACACACACTACTGCCACTGTGCCCTGCACCCCTGGTCAGAGGGTAGTGAAGGCCAGAAAAGGCACCAAAATAAGAGATCACCCTACTTCTGGGAACCCAAAAATCCATGAGATAAACAGAAAAGGGATGGTGTCTCACAATTCTCCCTGCTGAGTCTGTCCTAAAGCTGTTCACACGGCAAATCCCTGGTGCACACTATGTACTACAGAGACTCTCCGTCCTCTATGCCTCCCACCACCCCAGTTACCACCCGGACCTTTGACAATTCTCACACATGCTTCCACACAGCCCACCTACTTGTTATAGCTGTTCCAGTAGAGTTCAATGTTGTCCAGGTTGGGTGCATGCGTAATTATATTTCTGTATTTTTGTATCAACTCAGAATTTCCAGACAGCTCTTCCTAAAGAAGAAGAAGAGATAAATTAGGGTTGGGAAGAAAAGTTGACAATTACTGGATAAAAAGAGGCAAGCTTTCTTCCCTGCCCAGATCCTTTTCTAGCTAAGGAAGTCATCCCAAGCATTCAAGTACCTGCTGGTCCCTCTACTCCTCCCATTTTTCACAATCACCTACCTGGCTGAAAAGATGGCCAAGGATCATCTCCGGAATGGAAGAGGTAAGGCCTGTTAACTACAAGGAAAGGGCGGGAAAGCAGGTTCAGAACATTACAGGGAGAAGAGAACCAGACAAACTGACAGCTTCTCATTCCTGCCTCATCTCCTCTCTGAAGTTCAGAGTCCACTCAGTTATACTAGTAGAATCAAACCGGACCCACCCGAGGAAAGTTCCCAAACACAGGGCCCTCCAAACCTTGTGGGCTGCCCAATCCATCCAGCCCTTGGCATTGGGGTCAATGTTGATGAGAACAAGACCTTCGACTGTGTCCGGGTGGGTAAGCTGAGAGGCACAGAAGAAAAGAAATCAGAGAGAGGACGTGGCCTTATTCTCTCTCGGTGCACTCCACCCACCTTGGGGCCCCCCCAGGGTCTGCCTTCTCATCCTCATCTCCTCTCCTTTAATCACCCACCCCACTGAAATATAGTAATGAGCAACAGTCTCCTAATCAGCCAGGACCCTCCTTTACCCCGTTCAGAAATTTCTATCACTTACAGCAAATCGCGACAGGACATAGGCTCCAGCTCCAACACCAACGCCAATGACTGAAGAGAAACTATAAAAAGGAAACGGATGTCTTGTATTAGTATTTAACACCTGTCACAGCCCAGTTTCTTCAAAGGTCTCACCCTCCTTCCCCAGCCCACAGGCACAAAGGACAGCAATGGACCTTCCTTATGTAAATAGACAAGTACCAAGGCGCTAAAGGTAGGCACCAGTAGTCAGTGGAGTCAGTGGAGATCTCTGACATCCATCCCAGCTTCCTCTTGGCGAGCTCCTACCTTAACCTACCAACCAGACACTCTTTGCCTACACACATAGCTCTTTGTCCACCCTCACCTGTCAGCTGCTAGTTTAACCTGTTCTGCTTCCTGGTTCCTCTAGAGGAATGGGAAGAGTAGAACTTAATGCAAGATATGAACACAAACACAACTTTAGCAAACAGAGAGAATGGGGAAACAGAGGCAAGGAACTGAATCAGAGCTGCTGAGAGCCAGAAAACACCAGGCCACACCCAGGGCCCTGCAGTCAGTACCTTCCCCTGTGACTTTCTCTTCCTTCTCCCACTCTCTGACACACACAACCCCTAGTTCACCAGGTGTGTGCCTGGAG
This sequence comes from Cavia porcellus, assembly GCF_034190915.1. NCBI lineage: Eukaryota > Metazoa > Chordata > Mammalia > Rodentia > Caviidae > Cavia > Cavia porcellus. Next base: position 25,387,352 of record NW_026947509.1, on the reverse strand, counting down.
GTGGGGGAGTAGGCAGGAAAGAGACAAGTCCATCTGGTTCCAGGGAGCAGCTCACCGCCACCTGTTCCTGTCTAGCTTCAAGATCTGAGGATCCGGTCCTCAGCCTGCAGCAGGGCCTAGCACAGACCTCTTCTTCCTTCTCTTAATCTATTACAGCTATACTACTGATTCTAATCAGTTTTCCAAACCCGCCACCCTCTATTTCAACATGTAAGGTGAAACCACAGAAGAGAAAGGAAGTATCAAGGACAAGCCAGCCATGGTGCATGCCTGGGATCCCAACTTTTGGGAGGGGAAGGCAGAAGAACCTCTTCAAGTTCAAGGCCAGCCTGAACTGCATAGTGAGACCCTGTCTCAAGAAGAAAGGAGAATAGAAAAGGAAAGGAGAGAAAAAAGAAAAGAAGAAAATGTCAAGGACAGAGATTGGAACTAGCCCAGGAACCATGCTGGACACAGAGCTGTTAAGCGGTTCCTGTCCTGAAAAGAAAACTCTTAACTTGGAAGGGTCCGCAGGCCTCTCACTTTAAGTACTGCAGGATGCAGGGGATCATGTCTGCAAGCTGGTCCAGAGACGGGTACTGGTACCTAGGAAGACAGCAACGTTAGGACACAAGCTGTGCCCGCACCCTGCACCTCCGGGTGCGCTCCATTCCCTCTCCCGGATGCACTGCTGCTTTCTCTTTTCTCCTCCCTGGTCCCCTCTTCCCGGCATGTGCGCTGGGCCTCCAGGTCTGGTGAAGAGTAAAGAGCTAATTCTCACCCCACAGGGAACACAGGGGCCCCTTCTTCCATTCCAGGGGCATCCACATGAACCCGCACGAAGTTCTGAATGATTTCCTGCATGTCCCCGAATTGAAACAGCGGCTGGAAGCAAGATTTATCTAAAGAGAACCCACATCACACCAACAACAGAATCAGACAGGCAAAAGTATCCCCATGTCTGGACCCAGCCTCTAGCTTTGATGCCAGGAAGTTTAGGAGAGAACTGCTTTACAAGCCACTGGGCATCTAATCGCCTGCCCAGCTGACCATCCCCTGGCTCTGGGCTTTACCCTTCCCCTCCCAGCCTCTTCCCAGAAAGGAGGTGGGGGAGGGAAAATGAAGGTCCTTACAGTTGAGTCCCACATCATGGTAGGTGAGTATCGCTGGGCGTTTGGGTTTGGGGGTGCCATACACTGTAAAGGTGACAGAGCCGTAAGGCGTCTCCACAGAGTGAGTCTGTAGGAAACAGGGCACCGTCAGGGAAAAGGCTAAAGGTCTACACAAATCAGAGGGTGGGGCAAACAGGAGAATTAAAAGGAAAAAGGAAAAAAAATAGGATCACAGCAAGAATTTTAAAACATGACTGAAGGAGATGGGTAGAAAACAATGAAAGACTGGAGAATATCACAGAACTCTGGGAAGGGGAGAACGGGGAGGTGGAGAAAAGTCAGACAACACAGGGCCAAGTAGAGCACTCTCAATACAAGGAGAAGAAAGAGCCCTTCCTCCCACCCTGGGACTGCCCCCCACCATTACCTGTCCCTGGTCCAGAAGGATTCGGGCAGCTAACTCAGCCTCCTAGAGAGACAGACAGACAAGCAGACACACACACATACACAACCACAAAGTCACAGATGGAAAGAAAGACAAAGAAAGGAAGGCAGACAGAGACCACAGACAGAAGCAAATCGACACAGAGACAGGAGAGGATAAAGGTTAGTGTAGTGACAAGACAAGGTGTCATATGGGACAAGAGATGGTAGACGTGGAGGAAGGGTCTGTGGGCTTGGGAAACCAGATGGCAAGGGAGATGTTCAGAAGTCTGGGATTCAGGCAGGGAAGCCAGAGGGTCTCCCCTAACCTTGGCTGCCTCTGGTGTCTGTCCTGGTAACAGCGGCTTCTCCTCTGTGATCTGCACCTCCTGTAATTCTGCCATGGTGGCCTGGCAGGATAAGGAAATGAGATGCATGCTTGCCTCACACCTATTCGAGCCCCAGTTTCCCCTCTCAGCCCCCTGCAATGCAGGTACAGAAGGGTCCAGGACTTGGACTGCACACAGAGGGCATTTCCTGTCCCAGTTCCATTTTAAAGGAGGAGGAAGGGGGGGGGGTCTAGCAAGACAAATGAGGACACCAGTTCTCCCCCAAGTCATCCGTCAACACACACCCCTCTGAACCTCCTCTTCCCCCTATCCTGGACAGAAACACAGTTCCAGAGTGAAGCAGCAGTGTGGCTCCTGTTTCCCAGGCTATATTTAGGGGATACCCCACACTCCCAGTTAGGCAGCAGGCTCAGTGACTGGGTACTCAAAGGAACCAAGGAACAGGGTAGTGAGAGTTCACAACTGACTGTGATCTTCAACTAAATCCTCAAGGTCGTGGCTCAAAGAGAAAAGGCCTAAAATTGCCCCAAGCAATGACCAACGTGGTAGGGACACAACAACAGAGGAACGTAAGTATCTAAATCCAGCCAAGGCCTGCATTCTCCCATGACTCCTGACTTTCCCTCCCAACTGCAAATAACACTGAAGGTGCTGAGGGGTCCACAGGGGAGCTGAGTACCAGAGGAGACCTGCACAGGTGGCAGGCTGCAGCCTGGGGGTGGGGCCACTTACTGGGCTCCTATTGGCTGGATACAGAGGGGTTGGGGTCAGGGTTCCCCTCCTGAAACTCTGGAAAAAACACAGTAAAGAGGTGAATGACATAGGGCATCGGAATGACACAGGAGACAGATCACGGGTCTTTTACGGACAGAAAGCCTCTGCCAAGACCCAGACTCCCAGTGTTACCAGCCCTCCCCAGGTCATTAACCCTCCCCATCTCTACCCCTAGGTCCAGAGAACAATCAATACCAGCTGGACAGGCACTTGGGGCCACACCGAGCAAAGTGGGGAAGGGGGGTGGCGAGAAGACAGTGCTGATGTGGAGGAACAGTGTGTGTGAAAGCTCTGGGTTCTAGCCCTGCCTGCCACTAACAGCATGACCTTGGCTCTGTCGGTTAACGATTTAATTTCCTTTCCGCAAAGTAAAAAGAGGGGGAGGGGCTGGGAGACCCTGAGAGTGCTGACAGCGCCCCACGGAGATGAGGGTAGAGAGCAGGCCTGCTTCCCTCCACCATTTCAAAACAAACTAGGTGAGCCTCGCGCCTCCTCGGGAGGCGGAGGCGGTCCCACAGTCTGCCAGCCTCCCCGACGGCCCGCGAGACCGCGCGCCAGCTGGGAAGGGGTGGCAGGACTCGGAGGCTGCCGGGCCCGGCACCCGGACCTGTCCTGTGAGTGCCCTGCGCCGCCAACCCAACGGGGACCGACCCCGCGCGCGACGGGCGCGCGAAGCCCCGCACCGGGCCGCAATCACGCCCCCACACACGCCCTGAACGGCAGAGCCTCCGCCTCGTGCGCAGCAGCCGAGCGCCCCCTCCCCTGCAGCCCCTTCCCAGCCGCGGCCTCCGAGCGGCGGGGCCACTCCGCCCGCCCGCCCCGCCGGCGCCCCGCAGCCCGCGGCCGCTCCGCCCCTCCCCCTACCTGCCGCCGTGGCCGCCGCCACCTTCACTTGTCTTTGACTGGGGCCCGCCCCGGCTGGGGCTCCCCGCAGACCCGCCCCGCCCCGCCCAGGCCGCTCAGCCCGCCCACGGACTCCCCTCCCAGCAGGCCCACCCCGGACCCCAAAACACGCCCCGCTCGCCCCGCCCGGCCTGTGCGCTCCGGGAGGGGGTGCGCGGGGGGCTCTGGGCTGCACGGACAGCTGGGTGCTTCCAGCTCTGCTTGCGCTCCCCGCAAGCTGCCCCAGCGGGGAAGCAGGGGCTGTGCGTGGGGACCCCTGGACCATGCCAGGGATCCCCACGCTCTCCCACAACACCGCCTCTTCCCACGACCTAGATCGGGCTGTCGCGCTCTGGCCCCTTCCTTCGTCCCCAACCTCAGTGGTGGGGACGGCAGCGGGGAGACGCCCAAGGTACTGACACCCCACGATTCGACTCCGCCAGTCCGGAAACAAGGAGGGGCAAACTCGGCGCCGAGGACGCTGGGGTCTGGCCAGTCAGCCCCGAGTGGGCTTGGGGGAGTCGGCTCCCAGGCGTCCAGGTCCCGGTACCTCCTCTCCGCAGCGTCCCGATGCCTGCTTTCCGCCTGCTCCCGGAGAAGTTGGACAACAAACAGGGGGGGCGGGGAACGCGGGGGGCCGCTATAAATAGAGGGCCATCGCAGGCCGGGGAAGGGGGAGGATGGCCCACAGGGACTCCCGGGTCAGGGCCCCACCCGGGAGGGTGCGGGGGAGGGGCCGGGGACCCCCCCCAAGGGTTATGACTCGGATAAACAGGCGCGGGGGCGGGGTTAACCCTGCGTGGGTAGAGTAGGGGTTTAGGGAGGACGCTGTGTCCCCGGGCTGGGACCCAAGAGACCCTGTGGCTTCGGCACTCAGACCGGCCCAGAAAAGGAGGGCGAGACCGGCTCAGACTGGCTAGGTTGCCTTGCCCTGGCGACGGTGACTCTCCTGGTGCCTAGATGGATTTGCCGTCCTGGACTGCCTCACTGCCACACTGTGGCACCCACGCGATGTGCCCTGTGCCCCTCAGGGGAAGGGTTCGCGGAATGGGATCCTCGATGTTAAAGCTAAGCGAGTTAAAAGTCTTCTTAAGCGAAAGGAAATCAGATCGAATTTCCTCCTACCTGCCCCCCTTTGAACTCCCCACCCCTCCGGGGATCATCCCCACCCCATCCCCCCTTCAGCCTGGATCCTGAGTTACCATTTCGGGGGCTGGGCACCAGGCCAGTTGGGAACAATGACCAATGGAACTGAGCTGCCAACTGCAACACCAGCACAGATGGCTCCCCGAAGACCCCCAAATTGCCCTCCCTATTCCTGCCTGGGAACCACCCTCCCACCACCACCCACACTCCCCCCCACCAAGGAACATCAATGCCCCTTTCATCCCCACTTGGCAGGTCTATTGGAAAGGAGAGGAGGCCAAAAGGGAGGAGGGGACCCAGAGTAGAACTGTGTAGGCTCAAACCCAACCTTCAACAACCCTAAATCTGGGAGTGGGGGAGTTCTGTATCCCCCCAATCTGGGGTACCCGGTTCCCTCTGTCCCCTTCAACTCCCTCCCTTCATAATTATTTCCAAGAAACTGGTGCAGAAGCAGCAGTTTAGCACTCTCCTAGACAAGGAAAAGGCTGATGGAATTAGGATTCTGGCTACAGGTGCCTAACAGGAGAGGCTAGCAGCCCTGGAAGAACTTGGGGAAGAAGCAACCCAGACAGGACTTTCACCTGCATGCTGCTTTGATGTGTCTAAAGTAGTCTTACTTGGAGTGGGGGAGGGAAAGACCTGAAGGTTCCAGAGTCTAAATTGGTCTCTGGGCTAGGATGACTCAGGGGGAACCTGATAAGGGGCCTACGGGGGGGGGGGGGGTTGGGGAGGGCAGGAGGTAGGAAATTTCCACTGAAATCTATTTGCTTCCTAGGCCTAGGTCTAGGAGTCCCCCCACCCCCAACCTGCCAGGAAGACCAAAGTTAAGCCTGGCTGTGCCTTAGAGGATTCTTTTCTATTGGGTAGCTGAGCCAGGCCTGGTTGTTAAGTGTCCCAAAAAGGAGCATGAGTCCTCACCACCTTCACATTCACACACACACACACACACACACACACACACACACACACACTTTCTCTGAGCCAGAAGCGTTTCTTTTTCCTTGTTTTGTTGTTGTTGTTGTTTTTGATTGAACTGACAACTTCCAGCTTGCCGCTGAGTAAGCATTTCAAACCATACCTTCAACTACACAGCAGTTTAAGCACTGTGTGGAGGCATGTGAAGAAGTGTGAATTCTGTCACACCCTCTCTAGATTTTATGACCCAGTAGTCAAGGGAAGATACAAACACAGAAAAGGTTAGGGAAAGTTATATAAAGATCAGTTGTTTAGAGAAAATAAATCCTACAGCAGTAGGTTCCCACTCTTCTTAAGTGGAACATCAGAGTTCCACTTCCATGTGATGGTCTTCATATCCCAACAGAGAAAATACATAAATTCAATGATTTTAAAGAATTGTCTACAGTATTCTGATAATCACGATAGCTGTATATGTAGCAATGCCTGCATATGCAAGGTCCATTATCTACCGTGTCTTTCGTGTTCCTACAGACAGCGAGAGTCTCTCACAGTAATTCAGAAGCCCTCACCCCAAACGCTGGAGCGCGAGCGATTAAGAGCGATTGTCTTACTATAATTCTGAGAAGAAAAAGGCTTTTGTTTCTAAGAAAAATACCCAGAAAAAATATGCAAGGGTGCCCAGTTGAGTTGGAGAGAGGAGCATTCTACCCACGTGGAGAGCATGTGGGAAATTTTGGAGATAGTAATATGCAAGTTATTTGCATAATTAAAGTGTAGCACCACGCATGAGGCATTTCTTACGTGTTTTCCTCCAGTGGTGTATCCCATCCTGATTATATAGATGAGGAATCTGAAGCTTGCAGATATTTAGTGACTTGCCCACAACCGTCCACTACCTGGCTTCTCCACTCAGATGTGCTCTGCTCCAAAAGCTCTGCTCTCCACTCCCAGCCTCTCAAGTATGAAGTTATTGGACCATTATGGCTGCAACTGGAGAATAATACAGATGAGAAGAGGACGAGGTGTGGTGAAGTACCCTGGGCTTGTGTTGTACAGATCCTTGAATGATAGACAAAAAGATTTGGCAGTGAAAGTCCATAAGTGTTCCTGAGCAGGAATGAAGGGTAGGAAATAGCTTTGTGAACATTAATCTAATGAGAAGAGGATAATGGAGATGGTTAATGGAATGGGTGGAAGGTTAAACTTAGGAAAGAGCCACGTCTGATATTTTCACAACAGACTTGACTAAGGGCAGAAGTAATGGAGAAAGAAAAGAATGGGCTTTTAAAACGTACAAAGTTATAGAACCTGGTGAGTAGATAAGGTGGAGAGGGAAGTCACCAAACCAGTTGTTCTGTTTCTGTTCCAGCATCTCTATCTCACCAGGAGGGGGCGGAAAAAAACCAAGGAGAGAAGCCCAGGAGGAACGTTTCTGACCTGCACAGAAACTTCTCTGGAGAATTTTAGAGTCTGAGACACCTCACGCCAACCAGTCAACCGTTTCACACTGACTAGCAGGAATCTCTGGTGTTCAAACCCGTTCTTTTCCTATTGGGCCCTGTTGAAGCTGATCTGCCCAAGCCAGTGAGATCCTCCATGCTGGTGACTAAATCTGAGCCTGGAGACTTGGCAGAGTGGCCATAGATGGAAGCCAGTCTGGTCCCACTTTTCCATCTGCCATGGTCTGAATGTTTGCACCCTGCACCTGCAAGTTCACATCTTAAAACCCTAACTCTCAAAGGGAAGATATTAGGAGGTAGGGTCTTCGAGGAGTCAGGAGTAAATTTCCTGAGAGCCCAAAGGAGCTCTTTTACCCCTTTGTCCAGAGGCAAAAGTTAGAATTCAAGACCATCAGAATGCATCACCTATGAAACAGCAACACACTATCAGGCCAAATTTATTGACACCTTGGTCATAAAACTCTCAGCTTCAAGAACCATAAGAAATAAATTTCTGGTTTTTGTAAGCCATCTAATTTTAAGGTATTTTGCTATATCTACCTAAAAACAGTGACACCTCTCCTGGGCTTTCTTAGCTTTCGTTATGGGGCAGAGTATAACACAGATTGACCAGGACTCACAGGACTGGTAAATTGGATGCAAATGAGGCAGTTTATGCAGAGGCCAGAAGGTTGTCGAATTGCTCAGCACAATGTGTGAGGTAGACCAGAAGCACTCCCTTGAAGATAAAGGTATAGCTGGAGCCAGACATGATGTCACAAACACTGCTGAGGTCCAAGGAGCTTTCCTCCCTGCCCCCTTTCAGCCTCCTCAGTGCCACAGTCTCCCCAACCAGCTGGCTGCTGCACACCCTTATACACACAGGCAGGACAGGGTCAGACACCATCCAGGCACTCCTAGGTAACTGAAATGGTGGGGAAATGGGAGTTTTTCAGTGTGTGAGCTCCACACTAGGATTCCTGGTGCTGGAAAGGGATTCCACACCGCAGCCCTGGCAGATGGAATGGAATGATGGAAAGAAGGGAGAGAACAACACGGAAGAAGGGAATTGTCTCTGTCTCTGGCTTTGTCCTCACCCACCCTCGTCGGCCCTCCACCTCCCCTCCCCTCTTCCCTCACTCTCAGGCTCTCCCCCGCTTCCAGGTGACCATGGCATCAGAAGCAGAGAAAACATTCCATCGATTTGCAGCCTTTGGGGACACGGCAAGCACTGGTGCGGAGATAAACAACAAGAACTTCGCCAAGCTATGTAAAGACTGTAACATCATGGACGGCAAGCTGGTCACCTCGAATTCCGTGGACATCGTGTTTAGCAAAGTGAAGTAAGGCATGTGACGAGGGGCCAGGCCAGCAGAGGCTCCTCTGTAGAGCACCTGCAGTGGGTCTTCCAAACACCTATGGGTGCCTGGCTTGTGCTGCTCTCTGTCCAGGAGACTCTCGAGGATAGGGCAGACAAGGCCAAGTCCTTGGAGGAAGGGGAAGGTGCGACCTCACGACACAGTGAATTCATGATTCAAACTCCTGTATTTCTAAACAACCAGGGACAAGAATGCCCGAACCATCACATTTCAGCAGTTCCAGGAAGCAATGAAGGAACTGGGCCAGATGCGGTTCAAGGGGAAGAACCCAGACGAAGCCCTGCAGGAGATTTTTAAACTCATGGAAGGCAAGGAACCAGCCACCACTGGTGTCACTGTGAGTACAGTTTTCACCCCACCCTTGACCCTACTTCTCCGAGTCCCTGCTGCTCCATTTCCCCTCCTCTTCCAATGTTGCAAACCCCAGCAGCACTGTCGCTGAGAGAGGTGGGGCAGAAGGCCTGTGGTGCGCCTTTGTAACAGAACACAAGTTAGAGACCACATGGTCCTACAGAAGGGAGGAAATTGTAACCCAGAGAGGGCAGTCACTTGCCCAAGGTGCTCAGCAGTTTGAGGAGGGTGCGCCAAGCTGGACCCCTGGCTATTTTAATAGGCTATTTTAATAGGATTGAAACGTGGCTGTCTGAGCCAAGTATCTAGGGCTTGGTGAGTTTGGGGTGACATCAACTTAGAAGACTTGGTACTAATCCTCACTCCTCTTCCGCTCTTCTCTGAGTTTAATCTAAGACCCCCGCCCCTCACCCACCCTGTTTCATCGGCCCCTTCTGTAAAAAGGTCTTTCTGCCCTGCACATTGGGTGGGGGTCATAAATTCTCCAGCAGCAGCATAGACATGCGCCCTCCCTCCTTACAGAGCGCGCACATTCCCACGCAGGATTCCGGATTCCTCATGAGAGGATGGCTCTGGCCAGAGCGCTGCCCCCTGCAGCGTCCAACCCCAGGGAGGCAGCACAGGATGAGGCAGGGCAAGCTCTGGGCTCCTGTTCTGGGGGCCTAAGGCCGCCTTCGGGGAAGATTAGAAGGGTGAAGAGGGCTTGAGCCCATTCTCTGGCTTGCAGAAACCAACGACAGTAGGCGCAGTAGACCGGTTGACAGACACCAGTAAGTACACAGGCAGCCACAAGGAGCGCTTTGACGAGAGCGGCAAAGGCAAGGGCCTGGCAGGACGGGAGGAGACGACTGAGAACACCGGCTATGTGAGTGGCTACAAGGGTGCTGGCACCTACGATAAGAAGATCAACAAGTAGGCGGGAATCACCTCTTAGCCTGCTAACATCCTGACCCTACCATGGGGAGACAATAAACATCCATGTGTGCAGCAGCCATTGCGCTTGGGCTGATGAGGAGGAGGGGGAGATCGGCTCTGTGGGGAGGGAGAGAAAGCCTGAAGAGTCAGTCATATACCTACTACCTCGCATTACCTCACACTTATCAGCCAAGTTAGCATTTCCCGAAGGACACACCCGAGGAATATATTTGGAGATAAGAGATGAACCAGATGTGGAGGTGAGCCAGGTTAGTGGTGCATGCCTGTAATCCCAGTAGTCAAGAGGCTGGGGCAGGAGGGTCCCCTTAAGTTTCACGTCGGCCTGGGATACATAGCGAGTTCAAGACTAACCTGAACTACATAGTGAGACTCTGTCTCAAAAAAAAAAGAGCAGGCACATCATTGGCATCCACTTCTCTTGCCGCCCAAAACAGAGTAGCAATTTCTTTTTTCCTTTTTCCTTTTTTTTTAAGAGTGAGGAGGAGAATCCATTTTCAGCCAGGAACTGAGTTTTACCCACCCCATCTCCAATATGTACCCCGTGAAACAGAAGACCTTTGTGACAGCTGACAGTAGCCCAGGGGCAGCCCCGGGAGGTGGCCAGAGATGGGTGGCCACCAGGACTTCCAGAACAAAAATAAGGAATTGAACTGGGCCTGGTGGTGCAGGAGGATCACTGCAAGTTTAAGGCCAGCCTGAGTTATGTAGTGAATCCTAGACCAGTTTGAACTATATAGCGAGAATCTGTCTTAGAACAAGCAGGGCTGGGGATACAGCTCAGCAGCACAGCTCCTGCCTGGCAGGCACAAGGTCTTGAGTTCACTTCCCAGTACCCACAAAAACCACCAAGGAGTTAGATCAGAACTGAAAACAAACAAATAAAAACAAGCAAACAAGGACTTAGGTCAGAGCTGAACTAATCAAATGTATTTTTAACTTTTTATTTTGAAATGATTACAGATTCACAAGCAGTTGTTAAAAATAGAAAGGCTCGCCCTTCCTCCAGTTGACTGTAATGGTTCTATGTCTGTTTTGTTTCATTTTGATTTTTGAGATAGAATGAGACAGGTTCTGGCTAAGTTGCTAAACTGCCCTGGAACTTTCTGCCTCAGTCTCCCAGAGTTCTGGGATTTTAGGCATGCACCACCATGCTTGGTGCAGTAACTATCTTAACTCAGATATGGTTTTCAAACTTTGTTTGAGTAGGGCCTGGGGAAAGAGCTGTGGTAGAGCACTTGTCCAGCCTGTGTGACTCCTTAGCTTTGCTCCCCAGCACCACCAAAACTTTTCGCATGACTGGAGCTTGGCCTGCCTCATACACTGCTTTGTCAATAGCAGACCTTGGAATTTGGACAATTTCAAGAGGAACTCCTGGAAGGAAGGGGATGCAGGAACCTTGGCAGGAACGGGAGACAGAAGATAGCTTGAAATTCCAGTTGACCAAAGTGGGGACTGAAGGAAGAGACTAGAAAAGAAAGCAGGGTGCCCGAGCAGTTGCAAGTGTGGGTAAAGACACAGCACCAGGCTCCATGGTGGGAGGCAGGAAAAGTGGCAGGTGACATGAAGAAGGGGTCAGTGGCTCTCAGAGAGAAGCAGGTTAGAAACTGAGGGGAAATGAGGTTCTCAGAGAGGCTCCTGTAGCTAGAAATGCTGCCTTGTGGGTCTCTGAGTGTGGGCAGTTGGGGGGGGAAGTGGGGAAGACGGAGACCAGAGCTTGGGGGTGGTGCTGGAGCTAGACGCCTGTTGCTATGGCGTGAGCTGGGGGCCTGGGCCTCCGTCCAGGAGTCAGGATCTGGCCCAGCGCAGGGACAGGCACTGCCAAGTGGACACAGCCAGCTTCTTGGGTGGGTTTTACTGTCCCTGGGAGAGGGACAGGGGGATGGTGGGAGAATAGGGGTGGTGAGGAGCTGGTAAACAAATTGGAAAGGACACAGAAGACAGTACAGCTCTCCACACTGATCAAAGCCCCCGCATTTTCCTACCTGCCTGTCTTCCCAGAGCCTATCTCTGGGCCCTGCTTATTGCAGGAATGAGAGTTTAAGAAATGGGAATGTGGGGCTGGGGATTTAGCTCAGCGGCATAAGCACCTGCCTTGCAAGCAGGCGGTCATGAGTTCGATCCCTGGTACTGATAAAAAGGAAAAAGACAAAAAAAGAAAAGCAGAAATGGGAATGAGATAGGGACAGTGTAGAAATTACATTCCCTGGTAGAGGCTGATGATACCTATTGGGTGACCTTTATACTTGCGGGAGCAAAGCAGATAGAGCCTTTGTCTGGATGTGTTGGTGTTGTAGAAGCAGCTGGTAGATGGCTGTTCAGGCGCCAGGGAGCAGATTGTGAGGGGAAAAGAGTCCTGAGTGAGTGTACAATATTGATTATAAACGTCACAGTAGTAGTCGGTAAAATTGCAGAATTTCCAGATGTCTTTCCAGGGGGAATGCAGCACATAATGGATCTTTGGGCAGAACCAATGCTGTCTTCTGCCCCTCACATAAGCCATAAATCCGTTACAGTAACCACGGAAACCATCTGCGTATGTAACCTTGGGGTAGTCGATGTGTAACTTGAGGAAGTCTTGCGCGGCGGGACTCAGCTTGAGGTCTGTGATCAGAGTTGGTCCTAGAACAAGCTGAAGAAGTAGGAGGCGCTGGGCCACAGCAGATGCCATTCCTCCTGCTGGCAGATTAAGGGGCTAGAATCAGGTGGGCTCTGGGGGCTGCATATCTTCCCAGTCTCCAGCATTTTTCTACCTTCCCCATGCACCTTCCTTAGCATCTAAGAGCTGGTTGGTCCCCAAGGGCTCATCCCTCAAATCCTCACATCAGACAGAGAAAGCCCTTGTCCAAAGCCACCTAGATTGATCAGCCACACAGCCACCCCATCTCCTGGTCCACTGTGGGGTCACAGTCTCACCCAGTCTGTGAGCTGCAGCACTGGCAGAGTAGGAAATCCAGCTGGTCCTTGCGTAAGAGACACTTCCCAGGTAACTAGCCTGCACCCTTTCTGCTAAAAACAAAGCAAAAAGCACACACAGAGAGAAAGGATAAAAGGAGCAGACTGGACTGAGGACTCTCAGATAGCTCTGAGAGCTCTGAAAGCCCTGAGCTGAAGATGGCTGGGTAGGGGCAGGCTGCTCTTTGCCAGAGGCAGAAGTTTCTCCGTGAAGAGGTGTCTGGGAGGAGGAAGTGTCCTCTGAATCTGAGCAGCCCCTGTGCTGAGGGGGTGGGATAGGTGGGAGGAATGAGACACTGCTGTCTGATCTCCTCCTCTCTGGTGTCTTTAGAACACTTAGTTCCAACTTCCTTGCCAAAAATCCCTAAGTCCTTTGGCTTTCTTTGATGTTTGCTCCGTCACATCAGCCCTGCTCCCATAGCAAGAAAAGCACTGTCAGTTTTCTGAGGAACCAAGTGTTCCTTATTCCCCGTCCTCAGAGAACAGAGGGTCCGTCACGGGAGCTCAGGAGGCCAGGTATGTGCACGGGGGCCTCCCACCAAAGTGTCGGGCTGAGGCTGGGTGTGGTGGTGCACACCTAGAATCCCTGGAGCCAGAGGCAGGAAGGTTGCTGAGAGTTCCAGGCCAGCCTGGGCTACATGTGAGTTCGAGGCCCGGCATAGCCAAACCCTGTCTCAAAAGCACCAAACCAAACCATCAAAAGTACCAGGCTGAGAATCAAGAACCTCCGGGTCTCTGTTAACAATCCTGCTCCTCTCACAACGACATCCCTCAGCTGTGACTCGGGCCCTGTCAGCACTCCTGGCAGGCTGTGCATGCTGACTCAAGCTCAGCAGTTAGTTCCAAGGCATAACCTAGACATGAGGAGACATGACCTCAAGCCGGAGCCCCACCCTGCAGACGCCCACTGTGAGCTGGTCTTGAGTAATTTGTCATGCTAGGGAGAGAACCAAGCTCCTGGTTCTCTTTATTCTCAACTACCAACTGTCTGCCCCTTTAACAGAGCCAAAGAACCAGCTCCCCAAGCTGCCAGCACTGGTCTTCAACTTCCATGAGCCTTGAAGTCCTGTCTCGTGTCATGGTGCTCTCCATATCTTGGGCTCCTTCTTAAGGGAGACTTTCAGCCTCCCCCAGCAGGACAAAGAGCCTAAAGGCAGAAAGAACACTGGATGCTCCAAGGGGCCGAAGGGAGGCACTCTGGAGTTCCCTTTATGACATCTCATCCACTGCACCCCTACACTGGCTTTTTCTGACAGCACAAGCTAGAGTCCAAAAATAAATCCATTTAAAAAAAAATCCACCCTCTTTACCAACTTCTCCTGTGCTGTCTGTCTGATTTATCCTAGCGTATCTCCCCAGCCCTCACGCATTCAGACGTGGAGTATTTGAAAGGTGTTTGGGTCATGAGATCACTGCACCCATCAGAGGATGTGTTTGTGGGGAGGGGGTGAGTGTGCTGTAAGGAGGTGGGACCCAATGGTGGGGATGACTTGGAAGCATCTATCCCCATCCTTGTCCCTCCCTTTTCTCTCTACTTTCTGGCTACTGTGAATAAGCAGCTTTCCTGCATCGTGCCCCTCTGCCATGCTGTTTCTGCCTCGGAGCCAGCTGACCATGGTCTGAATCCTCCCAAATCCTGAGAAAATTAATCTTTTCTCTTTTAAGTTGTGGGTGTTGAGTGGGCATCGTGGCCTAGTGATGAGAAAGTGGATGAAAACACTCAGTTACCTGTATAAGAAACTTGAGAGTGATCTAAGCGCCTCCATCCCTTTGACCCCCATACCAAGGGTCAGGACTCCATGGTGGGTAAGATCCAGGCTTTTGAGTAAAATGGGCCAGGAACTGAATCCTAGCTCAGTAGCATCCATGCCATCAAAGTTCACTAAGCCACCATAGGCTTCCTCTCAGGAAGACGGTGTTTCATGCATCATGGCAGGATCCATATTGGCTAAGGTGGGTACCAAGAGCTGTTAGCCTAGTGCCTGGTCTATGGCAAGTACTCAGTATGAGTGTGAATCCATCTGCCATGAAGCCCTGACAGTTTTCACTGAAATTTCTCCAGACTCATCCCTCCCATTCCTGCTCTGCTCAGGGACCCCTCTCTCCAGGAAAGCCCAAGACAAACATATCTTTCACACAAATACAGTCTCTGCTCTGGCACCCAGCACCCTTCCATGCCTTTGCTCCCACCATCCCCTCTACAGGAATGCTGCCACCATCCCCTCTCCCTCTTACTCCATCAGTCCTGCAGGTCCTATTTGAGAGGTCCATGCCTGGAATGACCTTCCCCGGGAACTATGCACACCCAAGCAAAGGAGGATAAAGCCAGTGCAATCAGGTGGCTCGTCTGTATCTTTCAGGATGTTCAACAATGCAGCACTTGTATGGAAGCCACGCAGCCCTGCGACTGAACCAGGCTGCTTCGGGTTTTTTGAGGATCTAACCACAAAACCTGTGTCCCCAGCCTGGAGTCATGTTACCTAACCCTGAAGGCTGCTGCTTCCCTGAGAAGAGAAGGTGGCCTTCTGTGCCTCCTGGTCTTGCTCTTTTTCATCGTCTGCCCACACGTGACCACTCCCCAACGGCTACCACTCACCTATGCCTGTGGGGTCACAGACCTGAAGGGCACAGGATAGGGGAAAGAGTTCAGGACTTAATACCCAATGACCCGCTGCCCTTCTGTTTCTCTTCTGTCAAATGGAATAGTAGCTTCCTTACCTCATGAAGCTGCGAGAATAAAATCAGACAACAAATGCGAGAGTGATTTTTAATCATTAAATGATCTATGAATGGACAATTAGCTGGACACAGGCTCCTAAATTCCATGCTAACTCACTCCTGACATTTGCAAAGCCTCACTTATTCTCTAAAGCAGCCCAGTGATGGCTCCTCCAACCCCAACTTCATCCCACTCTACCCGTCCAGAGAACTTTCTAACTTCTGACCTAGAATTCATCTCCATGAAGTTTTGACTATGTTGAGATAACTTTTTTTTTTTTTTTTTTGTCTTTTTCCTTTTTATCGGTACCAGGGATCGAACTCACGACTGCCTGCTTGCAAGGCAGGTGCTTATGCCGCTGAGCTAAATCCCCAGCCCCCTGTGATAACTTTAAAAATAGCCATATATTACCTGAAAGTCACTTGAAAAATGTGGGTTATATCAATAATTCAGTGGGAAAGTCATACATAAAAATACATGTTACAAAGTTGGGAGCACAGGTCCAGGAACGATGCTGGTTGCAGAGAGGTCCTGATGCATAGAACTGCTCCATCCATTCTGACAGCCTGCTCATGGTTTTGTATGCTCCCTAAGCTCAGGATTTGTGGACTTGCTCCATTACTTTACATGTCCAAGACTCACCCTGAAGATGAAGAACTAAGTTCTGGAGAGACGGTAGCTTGCCCAAGCCGTGTGTCAAATTCAGTGGTTCTCAACCGGGGATGATTGCTTAGCATCTGGAGAGTACTCGGTTTGTCATAACTGGGGTTGCTACTGGCACAAGGCCAGGCATAGTGCTAAAGTCCTGCATTGCACAAGGCAGCTCCCACAACAAAGAACTGTCTCGAGCAAGATGTAAATAATGCTGAGATTGAAAAGCCCTGGTCCAGTTAATGACAGTCAAACTTCCTTACAAGAGCAGACTGACTTGTATCTCAGATTTCTGTTTTTGTTGTGATACTGGGAATTCATGTGCAGGTCTCCAAAACCTAGGCAGGCACTGTGTCCCCATCTCTATTTATTTTAAGACAGAATTTGCTAAGTTACCCAGACTAACCTCAAACTTGCCATCCTTCTGCCTCAGCCTCCCAGGTAATTGGTATTACAAGCAGGCACTACTACAATGGTTTAATTTATATTTGAAAGCATTGGTAAACATATGAAACCTGGAAGTGTTTTTTGTTAAACCAGTTTTTATTGTAGTGGTGCTGGTTCTTCTACCATCAAAAGGATTACCGATATTAGTTCAGCACTGAAACAATAAGTTTGATTTTTGTTGTCATCGTTGTTGTTGATTTTGGTACTGGGGGTCAAACTTGTTGACCTAGCGCTTGCCAGGCAGGTGCTTATGCTGCTGAGCTAAACCCCCGGCCTGATTTGTTTTTCTTATAAAGAGGGTGTTCTGAGCTGGGCATGGTGGTATACACCTGTTATCCTAGCACTGAAGCTACGAGAGGCTGAAGCAGGACAATGACAGATTCAAGCACAGTCTTGTTGAGATCCTATCTCAAAATAAAAAATCAGGGGGCAGGGATTATCAGGGAGTAGGCCCTGGAGTCAATCTCCAGCAGCACCCTACAGACACACAAAAAGAAGACCATTTGCCTGCAAACCTCAATATATTTTATCCCTCCCTCTCCAACAGTAAGCATTGGCGGAACCTTGGCTAGACACAGGTGCAGGGACGGTGTCCTGTAATTCTGGAGAACTCTCAAGGTTCTGCCCGTGGGCACAGCATGGTTTCTCTTTGTCCTATCCAACTCAAGTCAATCAAACAGTATGCCTGGTCACAGACGGTTCCTGGGTTGTCCTTAAACCCAAGGGGTGGTTTCAGCCATCACCACCTTCTTGTTCAGTTCCACTCCTGTTCCTTGTACAAAAGCAGTGCAATGGGGGCTTCCAGCCTTGCACGAGCTGACAGCCTAAACTAGAGGGAAAAAATAAATGTATGTGAAAAAATGGTGGTTCAAAGCAGAAAATAACACTTCTGGAAGGCAGGACATGCTGTAGAAAGATAGAGGTGAGAAAGATCTCTCTGTATTGAGAGGGTCAGGAGAAATTTTCCAGGGGAGAAGGGTGGTCCTTCTGGGGCCTTGGGATAGGTTTCTGGGGGCAGTTGGGAGCTAAGTGGAAATCAGGAAGATTATGAAAATATGTTCAAGAAAAGGGAGAAAACCAGTCTGGCTGATTTTGAGGTACAGAATGGGACAAAAGGCAGAAAGAGACAAGCCACTTTCAAGATGGCTTTGCTGGATGGTGGCAGCACTGATGCTCAGCTAAGGGATCTGCTCTCTGCTGTGTGCAAAGGGAGTAACCAGCAAGAGCTTCCGAGACAGCGTGACCTGCTGGAGCCTCTCGGCCCACACCAGGCCCTGCTCCCCTGCATCCCAGCTTGGGAGCCAAGGATTCCAACTTTCTGTTTTGGAGTGTGCCTCCTCCAAACCCGCAGCTGTTCCAAGAAAGGTCATGGGAATTCAAAGACCTGAATCCAGTCCCATGTCTGACCCAAACTTGCTATACGTTTCATTTTCCCCAAATACAGAAATGAGCCCACCGCCCTTGTTTATCCAAGGATCAACAAAATTAGGATAACAGAACTCAGATCTGTTCCTGCTTGGAGGAAAATTCACACTCTCTTGGGTTTTCCCCTGGTGTCCGCAGGCTGTGTGGAGCTCCGGAAGAGGGAGGGAGGCCTGGCTCTAAAGATGCGGCACCAAGCCAGGCTGGGCCCTTCCCTCCTGTGCCGCCCCAGGCCAGAGGAAGCAGCAGCTGTTGTCCCCAGGGAGCACCGGCAGAGGTCCACCTGGCACTGCTGGGGTTTTCACAACACCCACCGAACTTAAAGCACACACACACACACACACACACAGGACGTCAGCCTAGGGGGAGGTGAGCTGACGGCATGGTAACAGGGGAGGAAGGAGCCCTGTCACAAGGAGCTGCCCTCCCTCTGCCAAGCTCCCTGACCAGCCCTTGGTCTGAGTCTGCCTCCTTTCACTCTCCCTAACCCCGTCTCCTCCCTTCATCCTCTCCTCTTGCCTACCCAGGGAGTGAAGATATGAGTAAAATTATCCTACCAAGTGCAAAGAGGAACAGGTCTTGGGGGTAGATCAGGCAAATAAACATGCACAATTACCTTCCTCACCCAAAGAATTACGGCCAAAGGGTTCTTTGGTTGGTTCAACTCTTCCACTTCAATTTTCATATGCAAACTTTAACTTTCTCTCCCTTCCCCACTGACCTCAGACGCCTTGTTTATTTCGTCTACACAGTTTCTGGACCGTCCAGCATGATGGAGTCACAGAGCAAAGCAGGGTAATTATAATGACAGGAAAGCACAAGTACGGGGGGCAGCTCAGTTCGTGATTTGGAAACATCTCACTCCAGCAGAATGGGAGATGGAAAGGAGACTGCGCCAGGAATTCAAATGAGTCCGAAGCCTCCTTACCCCTCTTCCCATCCAGCCTCCACCTGAGGGCTCATCTGGCCGAGTTGATCTGCATTTGTTCTGCTTTAAAATGTGGATTTTTATCCCCAAGCCTGTGGGTTTCTACAGCAGCAGGGTAAGGATGCTCTGTGTAAAGGTCTGCCTTCAAGTACCTTAACAAAGATATAAAGGGCTGTCCCCACAGGCTGGGCCTCCCCGGGGACAGCCCACAGAGCCCGAGTCCTATGCACCTTCTCCTTGATTCACTTTTGCCATCTAGTGGTGCTTTCCACCCACGACACCACCTTCCCTTCCAGAAGCCTGTCATTCTCATCCACACTTGCTCTGCCCCCACGAGAACCATGTCCCTCTGCCCTAACAACAGATACTCCATCAACTTCCTAACTTCAAAGAGAAAAACACAAACCTTATGATCAAGATGGTTTACAGGACCTCTTCACAGTCACAATCCACAGGACAGCCAGGTTGGAACAGACAAGCCCGTTACTCCTCTGCTCAGAGGAAAAGCCAGTCTCCATGTCTGTCTCACTGTCTCTGTCTCTGTGTCTGTCTCTGTTTCTGTCTCTGTCTCTGTCTCTCTCTGTCTCTCTCTCTCTCTCTGTCTCTCTGTCTCTGTCTCTCTGTCTCTGTCTCTCTGTCTCTGTCTCTGTCTCTCTCTGTCTCTCTCTCTCTGTCTCTGTCTCTGTCTCTCTCTGTCTCTCTCTCTCTGTCTCTGTCTCTCTCTCTCTCTCTCTCTCTCTCTCTCTCTCTCTCTCTCTGGATTGAATGCAAGAACTTTGGACTAAGTGACATTTCCTTTTTTTGTTTTTGAGACAAATTCTTGCTAAGTCACTAAGTTGACCAAACTGGGTTCAACCTTGGACTTCTCCTGCTTCCACCTCCCAGGATGCTGAGAAGACAGGTGCGTGCCACAGTGCTAGGGTATGCAGCCTTTCTGAAAGCTCCAAGGCTTCCCATGGCCCAGTTTCTGACCCCTCTCTGGACCTCTCCTGCACTTGCTGGTCAGCTTCCTGTTCCACCGGCACTCAGGTCATCTAAGTGCTTTGAGGCCTGCCAGAGCTCCTCTCTTGACCTGGAACACTCTTTCTCCAGACAAGCACAAGTTCCCTCTTTCATCTTCAAGGCTCTACTGCTGTCCTCAATGACTCCACATTTTTTCACTCACTATGTAGCCCAGGCTGGCCTCAAGCTCATGAGGAGCCTCCTGTCTCAGCCTCCGGAGTGCTGGGATACAGGCACACACCACCATGCCATGTGACCCTACCTGAAAATTACTGTCCACCAATTCCTATCCTGTCTTTTTCTTTAACAATTATCACTTTAAGCAAAATACATATTTACTGTCTCTCCCGAATGGAATATAAGCTCTACAGAAGTAGAGATTTGCATCTCTGGTTCACTGATATATCCCAAGTACACTCGTCCATAATAGGCACTCAGTTGTTATTTATTGACTACATACACACAGCTGGACCTGAGATTCTGAGTTCACCTACTACTTATAGGTGAATTTTAAGTACAAAAATAGCACCTCTGTTTCTCAACCTCCCCATCCACAGTGATGCTTCTCTGCCAGGGTTTCTCAGCAAGCCCCCATATCATACTTCAGACTCACAGGAGCCCCCAGAGCAGCATGGGTCCAGGTGGTCACTGCCACAAACAACAGGTAAAGGAAGGGCTGGGCAGGAAGAGAAACGCCACCGAAGGCATTTCAAACATAAACATCTACATAAAGCAGAGGGGAAGTGTTGGGTGCTCTCCTGAGGTAAAGCCAGGTGACGCTTCTCAGCACCCAGAACTGGAGGGGCCAGAGAAATGAAGTGTCTTGAAACAGCTGAGCTGTCGCGGATGGTACTGGGCATCATGACTGTGATGATTCGTCCACTTCCCTCGTCTCCTCCATCTCCCCCCAAAGATAAAGGGTATACCTGAGTGACAGAAAACTCTACAAATTCTTTTTCCAGGCTATCCTACCCCTATGCCTACTTAGAGAAAAAGTAATCATTAACAGTGCTTGACTGTTCTTAAATGTCAGAGACATACTTAGGAGGATAAAAATGACAGCTCTCCCTGAAATTCATCTGGGCTGACACTGGGACAGGTACTTTTCTAAGAGTCATCAAAAGCATGTGAATGGGGCCCATGTGCAGTACAGTGTGGATGTGAGTATCCAAGCTTCCTCATTGCAAACATGTTTAGGCAGGTTACTGGCTCTATCAGCATCCACTTACATGGGACCTGACGGTGGAAAGGCATGAATCTGATTCATTTCCTGATAGAAACCGCATAGCCCAGGCCAGCTCTTAAAGAGTCAGGCAGTGAGCACTGGCCCTAAGAGACCTGACGGCCCAGCAAGGGTGAATACATCCTCTGGACAGGAGTCACAGCACAAGGACTAAACCAGGAGGTGAGACTTGGGAGGAGACACGCTGAGGACAAAGAGTAAAGAATAAGAAGGGTTCTGACCATCTGTACACTCAGATGAGTGTTAAGACAGACAAAAGAGGGGCTTGACTTAGCGGGGACAGCTCAGGAGCAGCGGGAGAGTGATCAAGAGAGAACAGTGATGTTGAGGATGGAAATACAGAATGAGAAAAAGGCTGGGACATGGGAAAGGAGAGAGGGGTGTGGCGGGGTGCAGACACAAGTGTAGGGACAAGGGGACATTAAGGAGATGGTAACTGAAGAGACAGAACAAAGAGCAAGAGGCCACAGGGACAGAATGACAGGTGGGATGGAAGGTCAGGAAGGTGGGGTCCCGGTGGAGGCAAGTTCCTGGAGGAAGAGGAGATACCCAGTGAGACAGTCAGTCGGGAGAGGTGTGAGTAGCTACAGTGAGCAGACACACAAAAGCAGTTTCTCAACTGAACACCTGTGCTCTCTGTCCCCAGCAACCCCACCTCTCCCTCCTGACTGCTGTCCCTAAAGCAGATGACACAAGCCAGAGCAAGATGCTGCTCGCTGCTGCTGCTCCTGCTGCTGGGGCTGTGGGCGGCAGAGCTCCCAGTCAGTGCCAAGCCCAAAAGCATGACCTCGGCTCAGTGGTTTGAAACTCAGCACGTGCAGCCCAACCCTCAAGCCTGCAGCTCAGCGATGGGCCACATCAACACGTACACAAAGAGCTGCAAACGCCTCAATGACTTCCTGCACACGTCTCTCTTCAACGTGGCTGCCACCTGCCAGACCCCCAGCAAAACCTGCAAGAATGGTGGTAAAAACTGCCACCAGAGCCCGAAGCCTGTGTCCCTGACCACATGTAAACTTGCCTCAGGGAAGTACCCCAACTGCCATTACCAAGAGAAGCATCGGAATGCACGTTACGTAGTGGCCTGTGAGCGACCCCAGAAAAAGGACTCCGGGAAATTCCGCTTGGTTCCTGTGCACTTGGATGAAGTCATTTAGGTTTCCAGGCTTTCTTACTCCTTGTCTGAGCCTCACTCCTCCTCCTGCCTTCTGCAGGCCTCCTTGTCCCCTCCACCCAAAGCACACTCTGCCCTCCTCTCTTCAAACCTTCCTGATTCAGCTCCATGGCGAGGCCAAGATGGAGCTGGTGCTGACACTGTGGGCTGAGCTGTGAGGACATCATCTTGGTCTTTTTGTTGCTGCTTCCCCCACCTGAAGCCTATCCCCAGGAGACCGCTGAGCAGGCTCAGAGCGTGGCTTCCCTGGGCTGTGCTTGTAAACACCTCTTCCCTGCTGCCTTGCGTGGGGCAGCACCGCAAGAGAAGGACACAGCCCAATAGGCAGCAATAGCTCCACTCCTGAGGAAGCCCCAGCCCTGGTGCGCTGCGGTACCCAGTGTGGGGAGAGGTGTCCAGAAGGAGGGAGACACAGAGAAACGCCACATCGAGTTTAAGGAGCATTTCGTTCTTTTTTTTTTTTTTTTTTAATCAGTACCGGGATAGAACTCACGACCGCTTGCTTGCAAGGCAGATGCTTATGCCACTGAGCTAAATCCCCAGCCCATGAGCATTTCATTCTTTAAACAGCACGTCCGTGAGTCCTCCCTTTCCAATGAGACAGGCCTGAGGGACGTGGCTGACCTTCTTCACCGAGGAGATATTAGAGATTTCAGAAAGCTCGGTCAGTGAAAGAGTCCACTGGCAGGCTCTGGACTTGAAAACAAGTGGCCTTGGTCTACAGACAGCAATCAGTACGCAACCCGTGGAGCAAGCAAGAGAGCCCTGCAGGGGCAAGAGAAGTAGGCGAGAGTTCAGGCGTGAAGAAACACCCTGGGAGCTCGCCAGAGCCTGCTACTGCTGCGGGCTGCAATAAAGGTCATCACCTCTCTCCCCAGAGAATTTTATGAGGTGCCTCAGGACTCCTAATTCATCCCCGTGCTTTCTCATGGCCCCTCCTTCTTCAGCCCACTTCTTTCTGGCCTCACCCTGAGTCTCCTTCTAGCTCCATCCCCTGGGCCCGAAGGCAGAAGAGGGAGGGGAATGTCCCTAGGCTCATGTTTCCCTTGACCTTAAGGACCTTCCATGGCCCAGAGGCTGCTTGTCACAAACCAACCGGTGGAGCTGTCAGGGCTTCCTTCCTGGAGATAATGATCTCCCCTGCCTCAGTGCTTCCCAGGCTGTCCACACTGGCACTCTGCCCAGGCCCGAGGGGTTGAGATGTGGAAATGCCCTCTCTCTGTCTGCCTTGGCTTAAGACACCATCTTTCCCTCTGGAGAATAAAGCTGGAAAAGTTTTGACTGTTGTCACAGCCCCTTCTCTCTTTCTTTATCTCAGTCCAAAATGAACTGTGCCACACCCACGGCCACCTGACTTCCCACCCACACACACTGTTAGGCCTCTCACACCTGTGGGAGAAGCCACCCTCCTTACACCTCCCGTGCCAGCGCCTTCTTTCCTAACCAGAGTCGGGGAGCTTTGCAGCCAGACAGGATGGAGTACAAAGCCTGGCCCGGTCATGCCTCTCCACGATGCTGAACAAATTACTGAACCTTTCTGCGGCTTTGTTCCGTGAAGCAAAATGGAAATTCTATTACCTGCCAAACAAGATTACAGGAGATTCACAAAGGACATTTAAGAAGCTCGGGTCGGAGACAGGTGTGGGGGCTTCTGAGTACAATCCCAGCGCTCGGGGAGGTTGAGGATGGTCACAAATTCACATCAAGCCTGGGTAACCTAGCAGTTGAATGAGCCCCTCTCTTAAAATTAAAAATAAAAGTAAAAAGGGCTCAATGCAAAGGCAATGGATTCAGTTCCCAGGAAAACAAAGAGTAGAAGCTGAAACAGGAGGCGCTGCTGTTGCTGCTGCTGCTCGGCTCAGCCCCAGGCCGTGGGAGGCCTTGGATAATGGTAACTACAAGTGGAGGCACAGCTGCCTCTGACAAGTGGGAGATCAAGGCAAACATCCATGCATAGAGGGGAAAGGGTGGGGAGGAGAGGAAGGGGGATCAAAAGAAAGGAGGGCAGAACACTGAGCAGTCCATACAGAATGGGAGGCAGTCGGTTGCTGAGGTGTTAAGCCTTTCTTTTCTGTGATTTTTTTGAGACAGGGTCTCACTATGTAGTTCGGGCTGGCCTTGAGCTCACTTTGTAGCCCAGGCTGGTGTCGAACTCACAAGGATCCTCCCGCCTCAGCCTCCCAAGTGCTGGGATTAGAGGAGTGAGCCCCTACACCCAGCAGTATCACTATTTCCTGAACACAGAATATTGCCATCATCAAGTGGACTTTTAGGATACTCGAATACAAAGTTTTACCCAAAGTTGTAATTTATTTTTGTGCTTCTGTGGTCAGCATACTATACATTTATCTTTCTATAAACAGATGATTTTTAACCAAGGTGCATAGAAAAGAAGGTATGGGTTTTTCTTCACTTTATTCTTTTTAAAACACTTTATATTTTATATTCTTTTTTTCTTCAGTGCTGGGATCTAATGCAGGGCCTGATATATGTTAAACAGGTACTCCAGCACTGAGCTATAAACCCAGGTGCTCTGCCTCAACCTCCCAAATACTGGGATTACAGGGGTGCTCCACCACACCCACCTGCTCTCTGTGTTCTTCACTGATGATTTTGCTAACGTATATTGTGGTTTTGGAGATCGATGTCTTCTTCTCAAAATTTTAAAGTAGATAAAATCATGCCTTTAATGCATACTCCAAAAACAAAATGAATTTCCAAATAGGACACTTCTTGAAAGACTCATTATCTAAATTCCACTAAGTGACTGAAGAGTTCTAAGGTAGAGCTTGGGTAGAGCACCTGCCTAACCTGCATAAGGCCTGGGGTTGGATCCCCAGCACCACAAAGGAAAAAAAGGAAGCAAATAGCTCTAAAGTAATGAATCTGTGGTAATACAGGCCAAGAGAGTGGCAGCCTTAGGAGGTGTTCACGGGGAAAAGAGGTAGGGGAATCTAAGAGCGTGGAAATGCTGTGTGGTTGATGTAGATATGTTTACTGTATGAAAACTCCTTGAACTGTACACTTAAAATTTGTCCTTTACTGCATGTGACCCCTCAGTTTTTAAAAATCCTCCAAAAATATAGTTCTTGAGGATGGTTTTGTTTCTACGATAAATGTTAATATACCAATCAACCAGAAAAACATTATTGTACAATTAAATCACAGATACAGTATAATGTTTATTGTTTTGCCTTGTTCTATTTGTTAAATAATACTGCATTATTTACTAAATTGTTATAAATATTTTGAGATTGAAAAAATAAGGTTCTTCCTAAGGTTATATAGCTAACACAGTTCTCTTATTATTTATATTATTTGTTAATTAATTTTCCTGTATTTTAGTGATGTGATAAATTTTAATAATCATTTTATGCATATTATTATAAAGTTTTCCAGCCATTTGTTTTACAATATATGTGTTATAATAATAAATATGATTGCATTTTCACTGACTGATAGCACTTCAGCATTTTCAAAAGTTCGTAAGGAATATTTTATTCCTGTTATGTCTAGAAAGCTCAACAATATTTGAAAGTGACTACACATCTTGATACTAACAGTGAATCCAAATGACCTGTTTTTTCTCATTACTACACTTTAACTCATTCTGTATGAAGTCACTCATCCCTTTAGATGAGCTTGATCACCATCAACCTTAGGGATCCCAGAAATAATGTCAAGATAAGCATTTGGCTATTCACCTCCCCCAAACTGAGGTCTGAAACGATAATAATTTTAGACAGACACCCTGACTAGCTGAATCTGTGTGCAGCCCCACTTAAAAGTTGAGGAATGGGGGAGGGTGAAGAATTAAAGGAGGAACTGCTTATGAAGGACTTCTGCTTCCCGGGGCGGGGAGGAGGAAGATGTTCGGGGGATACTGGCCAGCCTCATGCAGACAGATTTAGAGAATTGTTTCAACCTAGATCTACAGAGCAGAAATCAAGGAAGCAGTCGGACAGTTATAGTCCCAAAGTCACACTCCTATGATCCATTACCTTCAACTAAGCCCCGCCTCTTATTCCCAGTGCCTTCCAGTAATGATCTCACTAACTGAAGCAAAAGTCCTCTTCTTCCGACCACATCTCTAGACCCCAATGCTGCATTGGAGATCAAGCCCTCAATACATGAGTGTGTGTTTGTTTGAATGCGTCAGTCTTTGGGGTACTTCATATGTAAACCATAACGTAGAGATACTTCCAACAGTGTTACAGGGGTTAAATGTAAAAAGACAGGCAAAATACTTGGAAGAGTGGCTGGCTGGCCCATAGGGAAGGTTTTAGAGGCATTAATACTTATAAATACTATTGTGATGTCAAATGTTGAGTGTCAAACCTGTGATGAGTGGAAAAGGCCTGGCTTTCTTGACAGAAGACAAAGTACTGACACAAAGGGTATCACACCCCTCTTCATCTGCTTCTTCCAGAAAAGCTACTAGTTTAGAGTAAGGTTCAAAAGCAACTTCCACTATTACCTACTTTCTGCAGGTAAGGTAATTATCAGGGCTTGCTGAAGTGCTTTTAATTGGAGGGGGAGAAGCTACCAAGAATTTCTGTCAAGATAATATAAGGGGCTGGGTGCGGTGGCACAAACCTATATAATCCCAAAGTCTGGGGGCTGAGGCATAAGTTTGAGCCTACCCTGGGCAATTTAGCAATTCAGTGATTTAGTGAGATCCTGTCTCAAAATAAAAAGTAAAAAAACACTGAGGATATATCTCAGTGCAAATGCCCTGTGTTTAATCGCCAGTGCCACAAAAAGAACAATTCAAGAGAAAGTTTACTTATTTCTACTCTCCATGAATCCAAGAATCCAAAGATATAAGAAGCAGCTGGGGGATTTAGGGCAATTAACTTTTGAGGGTTCTTTTTGTACTCCTTCCAGGAAAAAGATTTAATTGTCAAAGCAGTTAATAGAGGAGCTTGGGATTTAGCTCAGTGGCATAAGTGCCTGCCTGCAAAGGTCAAGGTTGTGAGTTCAGTCCCTGGTACCAAAAAAAAAAAAAAAAATTAATATGAGAGGGGTCTAATGACATCTCCAATTTTTCTTTCTGAGATATGTAAACCCTCCCCCTTCACCTCTGTCGTGAAAGATCCCTTCTATTTTTATTTTCTTCTGATTCAGCTTCATTTTCTTCATTTCACAGCCATCCTCCTGCCTCGGGCTCCCAGGTGCTGGGATTACAGGCATTGGCCACCACATCAGCTCAGCTTCTCTTCCTGGTTTCCTTCCATTACTCAAAATCTCTGTTAATCCTCATGGCTCATGACCCTGACTGCTTTCCAATGACATAGTAACACTGAGGAGACACCATGGTCACTACTTTCTGTGACCATTTACATGGAAACAATAGAACACAGACATTTAACATACAAACTGACCTTCGTCTGAATTTGTATAAATGCCTTCTTGGGCCACCGGCCCTTGACACAAAATGACACATTATGTCCACATTGTTTTAGAGCTTTTTGAGTAGCCATAAAATTATAATGTTGCAATATGTCTTATCCAGTGACCTCAGATTATTCAATCTTGCCTTCTTCCTTCAGCAAATGATAAAAGCAAGACCCAGAGCAGTTAAACATATACCCAAGTTTACATGGCTAGTTCAGGCGAGGAATGAGAATTTTTTTTAACAATTCAGTGATATTTCCAAATTGGCAAACTCTAGTAAATGGTTCCAAGTGCATCTCAGGTACTTTCTGAAAGAAAACTCAGCATACATAGACAAGGAGGTGAATCAATCCACAAATGGGAAAATTCCTGGATTTGAGACGAGACAAAAACTATTTTCATGCAAAAGCGTTCAGTGTCCATTGTCCTAGCACATTTGCACTTCTGCCCTCCATTCACTCAGATTATGTAGGTCAGATGCGGGGGAAGAGCACTCAAGGACTTGATCGATGGTCAGCTAGTCAAGTGTGTCGCTGACCATGCCATTGACTATTGTAGACACAGATAAGAATAGGAGTGAGAGGGCAGGGAAAACATGGAAGTCACTGCTGGTGGCATCCCACGTGGGCCAGAGGCATCTTTAAACTTATTTTTGGTAAGGATTTCCATTTTTTACACTAGAAACTACAGAGGAGTGCATCCCAAACTTTCCCCTGAAGTGTTAGTAATGGCAGAGAATTAACTAAAGCAGGAAATTACCAACAAGCCTCAGCCTTCTCTGAGATCTCCTTCTTTCACTTAATTAATATACACAAAATAGCTCTGTGTATGAATAGAACATACATTGGCTTATTTCCTGCATTGTAATAATGGATCAGGGTTGACCTCTTATTTCAATGGCTGCATTGTGGTTATGCAGACAAGGGTAGTTACAGGAAATAATCACTGATGTATTAAGGGGTGAAGGATATTATGGCTTTTATTTATTTATTTATTTTTGAGATAAGGTCTCAGTGTGTAGTGCAGGCTGGCCTTGAACTCACTTACGTAGCTCAGGCTGGTCTTGAACTCAGGACTTTCCTCCTGCCTCAGCCTCCCTAGTGCTAGGATTACAGACACCCATCATCACACTCAGCCGTAACTTGTTGAATAGCTTAGAAGTGTTAGCAATTGGGGGATCTGGATGAAGCACACATGAACTATTTCTGAAACCCTAATTTCAAAATCATTCCAAAATAAAAGTGTTTAAAATTACTTAAAAATATTTCTCTTTTCAGTGTACTCTATCATGCAATTTTATTTTCTATGAAAATAAAGCTTTAGTCTACTATCCTGACTGGCCAAAGAAATAGATTTAGTAAAATATGGAAGGAAAACTTTTATCCTGTGATTCTGTTCTGCCTGAGATAGTAATGTGCTGGTCTTAATGCAGCTTCCCTTGACTTGCTCTCTGTTAGTTTTTATCTCTGACTAGATTTCTCTTTTAAAGCTGGGTGAAGTTGATAGGTTAGTCATGGGGACAAGATAACAGTAATGTCCTTCATATGCTAAAATATGAGAAATTAGAGCGCTTGGGAGAGCGACAGGAACCCAGAAACCCTCAGTAAATGCTAGCTGTGGTTGTGTCACCGGCCTCATCATAGCCAGCCCTGCACAGAGGCTTGCCTAAGTCACAGGCCCCAGCCGGCACAGTGGGGGAGCCAGAGGTCTCAGCTCTGGTTGGTTTCAAGACTACACCCTCTTCTTCACAAGGACAAATTCGGGAGTCTGGAACAAAGAAAGATTGTTCATACACAGAGGCAATAACATGGCAGGAATGTGCATCCTGAGAAGAAGCCTCACAGCTGCATGGCAACAAAAATGGACCAAGTGCAAGAGGGTGAGCCAGAGAAAGGAAAGCAAGGCCTCCCGGGTGTGGCACGTGGACTCCCTGGATGACATCTGGAGGCTCAGAGCTCATAAACAAGGGACCAAGGGAATCTCATGGAACTTTAGATCCCAGAGCTCTAGCTAGAGAAGAATCCCCTTTTAAAGAGAGGTAACTAGTTCTGGAGAGACTAACCTATCTTCCCCACCCTAACTATGACTCTGTCAAGATCTCAGATTCAGGCAAGCAAGCCAGAGAAGCCAGAACAAATCAGCCTTGTTGATCTCTGTAGACGCTGCGCTGCCCCGTGGTCTCCTTTCGTTTCTCTCTTGGCTTCCGGCTGTAGCTTGCCCATCCAGTTTCAAACTGTCATTTGTTCTGCTGTCTCTCTGTCCCAAAATACCCTTATACATGTTCACAGTGTGATTGGGAAACTGAATGCCTCACCAGCGCATTAGCCTTGTGATTCATGCTTCAGGACTCTAGAATCACAATGCAGGTATTTAGCAAGTCAAATGCCAGGACTCAGAGTAGTCCTTGGTAGGAGGAAGTGTCTCTTGCCATCACCTGTCCTGATCCCAGGCAGCTCATCATGGATGGATCAGTTGTTTGGCAGAAATTTAGCTGAAAATCTCCCATGCTGTGTCTGGGGAAACAAAACCATCACCAGCCCTTTGCCTTCTGAAGCTAACATAATATCTTCATCCATCTTATCTTCACATGAATTTTACCACAAGCCTTTTTTTTTTTTTTTTTTTTTTTTTTTTGGTAACAGGGATCAAACTTATTGATAAGATTATATCCAAAAGATGAGAAGTATAAAACAAAAGAGGCCTTTATTCTGAGAACACGGAGAGAGAAAACCAAAACCCCCAGCCGCTGGAGTCGGCTCTCTCTGGTGGACACGTGGCATGGTGGGCATGTAAGTAGCCTCGGTTTGGGGTGGAACCTAAAGGGGCAGCAAGGATGCACGGTAGCCCATTGGTTTTTGTTTGGCGCAATAGGTAAATTCCTAAGGGTGGGGGAGATGGAGCTCCTTGGTTCCAGCTGAGGCTTTACCAGCTACAGTGTCCAGTCTGGGCCAAAACCCTTTCATATCCCATTTTATGATTATTATTATGAAAAGGGGCAAAGATTTCTCTCTTTAACTGCTTCCTGCTGGCAGAGGGCGTTGTACTGGGGTCTAGGGGAGTTGACGGGATGACAGTTAATGCCCAGGTAGATGCTGGTGCCAGGTGTTTTAGCCAGGCCAACTTCACTGGGGAATGCACGTATGTCAGACTGGAAAAACAAAGAGACAAGATGTTATGAGGAGACATGGCACTGTCATATTTAAGGACCCAGGTGAGGTAGAGGAAAAGGTGCCTTTGATTTAGACATGTCATTATATTAGGACGACCTTGAGGTAGGATCATTGTCACGGTGAGGTAGAATTCTGAAAAATAAGTGTGAGGTTAGGAAGAGTGAAGTTATGAGAGGTGATTACTCCCCCATCTGAAAGCATAAAAGTTAAGAGGGTAGGTGTATAAAACTTGTCTCCGGTACAGGAGTTGAACTAGAAAAAATAGGGGGAGCAGGGAAGGCAGTGGCTGTACCAGTATAGGGAAGGTAAGGGCTTAGGCTTTCAGGGATGTCACGCTTAACCAGACAGCTGAGGGTAGACAGAACTACGACAGTCATCACATAGAACATTATAAAGATTATCTTACGCATGATGTGAGAGTCTTTAGGAAAGACTGTCAAGAGTCCTGTCAAGAGTCCATTAATAGAACATAAGAAATTAGGAACCGGGGCTGGGGGTTTAGCTCAGTGGCATAAGCGCCTGCCTTGAAAGCAGGCAGTCATGAGTTCGATCCCTGGTACCGATAAAAAGGAAAAAGACAAAAAAAAAAAAAAAAAAGAAATTAGGAACCAAAGTGGATAACAAAACATGACTTAGCCTGTTAACTGTGGCTGCGAGGCCTTCATGAAACGGAGACAGGTGGGTGACAGAAGATGAGATGACCACTCAGAATGATCAGATTTAGGGCTGGGAGAGCACCTCTTAGCCTGAGTGATGTGAAACCAGGATGGCAGTCTAGCAACTTTGACCGCTGTAGGGGTAGCCAAGTAGACCAGATAGGGGCCACTCCATCTTGGTTGTAGTCCTGTGGATTTAGAACATTTGAGATAAATTAGATCTCCTGGGGATATGGGAGGATCTGGTTTGGCCTCTCCAGAGGGTTGGAAAGGCAGAGATCAGCATGTTGTCGCAACAAGTGTTGGAGGAAGGAGAGGACTGGGACACAGTCAGCAAGGAGAGGGAGATTTTGGGAGCAGGAAGATTGTGGAGTAAGAATGGCCTGCCGTACATAAGAAAGTAGGAGCCTGGGGAAGTGCTCTGAGCTTGGCTAAGGCTAAGGGCAAAAGTTGAGGCCAAGGTTGGTGTAGTTCTAAAGTGAGTTTCGTAAGGTGTGTCTTTATGAGGCCATTTGCCTTTTCTACTTTCCCTGAGGATTGTGGATGGTATGGGATGTGTAGGTGCCAGCTGATGTGTAAGCTTGAGGATACCTGTTGAGTGATCTGAGAAATAAAGGCAGGACCATTATCTGACTGAATACTCTGAGGTAGACCAAACCTTGGAATGATTTCTTGTAATATGACTTTGGTAACTACATCAGCAGTTTCCCTGGTTGTGGGAAAGGCTTCTATCCATCCTGAAAAGGTACAAACAAAGGTGAGAAGATATTTGAGAGTTTTGTGGCAGGGCATGTGTATAAAATCTATCTGCCAGTCCTGACCAGGGGTGTGTCCCCAAAACTGGTGGGTAGGAAAGGAAGGGGGTGCCATACATCCCCGAGGAGAGGTCCTGGCACAGAGATCACAGGTGTGAGTAAGCTTAAGAATGACAGCTTTTAGAAAAGGGTGTGTGACTATTGGGGCTAAGAGTTTGTATAGGGCCTGTGATCCTCCTATATAAAAGCAGTTGTATAAGTCAGTGGTGATATCTAAGGACTGTTGATGTGGGAGAACAAGTTTAGATCCCTGAAAAATCCATCCCCGAGTGTTTTGTGTGTAACCTGGTTTATGAAGTAGCTGTAACTGCTCTGGTGAATAATTAGGCTGAGGTAGACTGTTTGGGACTAATGGGAGAAGATGAGAAGGGCAGGGCCCTTGTGCAGCTAGCTTGGCTTGTGAATCTGCAAAGGCATTGCCTTGAGCAATAGGATCTGTAGAGTTTTGGTGTCCTCTACAATGAATAACTGCTGCCTGCTTTGGAAGTTGGGCTGCCTCTAGAAGTTTAAGAATAAGGGGAACATTAATGATGGGGGTCCCCTGAGTGGTAATAAAACCCCATTCTTACCAGATAGAGGCATGAGAGTGTAAAATGCTAAATGTATACTTTGAGTCAATGTATATATTTATAATCTTGTCTTTTGCTAGTGTAAAAGCCCTTGTAAGGGCAATAAGTTCTGCCCTCTGCAACAAGGTGCCAGGTGGCAGTGGATTTGCCTCTATAACTTTTGACTGGTTAATTATTGCATATCCTGCCTTCTTTTGGTTGTCTGTGTTTGTTGAACTGCCATCTATGAACCATGTGTCAAAGGCCAAAGAGAGAGGTGTGCTACTGATGTGAGAGAAAGGGGTGGGAGTAACCTGTAAGAACTCAATACAGTCATGGTGAGGATGGCCCTCTGAGGTGGGAAGTAAGGTTGCTACATTAAGAGGACCACTATTTGCAATAGAGATGCAAGGGTCTTGAGAGAGAGCTAAGTATACCTGTTGAAGGCGAGAAGGGGCCATGAGGGCAGGGAGCACGTTATGTGAGATAAGCTCACGTAGGTAATGAGGTGAGTATACTGTAATAGATTGCCATAATGTAAACTTCTTAGCTTCCTGTGTCAGGAGGGCTGCAGCCACAAGATCTCAGAGACAAGGAGCCCATCCTCTTACTGTGTGATCTAACTGTTTTGACAAGTAAGCTACTGCTTGAAAAGAAGGTCCCTTTTTGTGTCCTAGTACACCTATAGCACTGTGGCCCTGACAAGTAGTGTATAGAATGAAAGGTTGGGTGGGATCAGGAAGGGTAAGAGCTGGACCTTTTAGGAGAGCCTCTTTTAATTTATGAAAGGAGGCATGTATGGGTCTAGTGGGGTCCAGGGGTTCTGATAAGGGACCCTTAGCGGCCTTGTAGAGGGTTGAGCTAGGGCTGCAAAGTTAGGAATCCAGAGATGAAAGAAATTAGCTAAACCTAGGAAAGATGTAACCTGTTGTTTAGTTGTGGGCACCTGGAGATCTTGAAGAATTACCTTATGATCTGAGGTAATGGAACGAGTGGTGGGGGTGAGAGTGAGACCTAGGTATTTGACTTTCGGGGAGGCTATCTGGGCTTTAGCAGGAGACACCCTATATCCATGACTAGCAAGGAAATTAAGAAGACTAGCTGAATGGTGTATGGCTAACATATGGGATGGAGAACATAATAGAAGGTCGTCTATGTATTGAAGAAGAACACTAGGTTTGAGATCAAGTTCTGTGAGGTCAGTAGCAAGAGCTTGACTAAAGCAGTGGGGACTATCTCTGAATCCTTGGGGGAGCACTGTTCAAGTAAGTTGTTGAGACCTGAGAGTGTCTGGGTCAGTCCATGTAAATGCAAAGAGGTTCTGCCAATCAGGGTGTAGGGGGATAGTGAAGACGGCATCTTTAAGATCTATAACTGTAAAGTGAGTGGTGGAGGGAGGGATATGAGAGAGCATGGTATAGGGATTTGGCATGACTGGGTGAGTTGGGGTAACAGCACTGTTAATTACCCTAAGGTCCTGTACCAGGCAATAGGACCCATCAGGCTTGAGTACTGGGAGGATGGGAGTATTGTGGGGTGAATGGGTAGGTTTAAGAAAACCATTGTCTAAAAGGCGCTTAATTGTGGGTTTAAGTCCCCTTAAATGTTGGGGAGCTATGGGGTATTGGGGAATGCAGGGAAAAACTGAGGGATTCCTGAGATGGATTAAAACAGGTGTGGCATGTGTATCCAGAGTGGGATAAGATGTGTCCCAAACTATGGGGTCAACCAGAGAAGGAGGAAGGGGAGGGAATGGCTTTGCGATGCATTGTGAGGCTGTTTGGAGGATTAGGGCTGTGGGGAGAGAGAAAGTAAAGGAAAAATTAAGCTTTTGAAGAAAGTCTCTACCTAAAAGGGGTGTGAGACATGTTGGGATTACTAGGAAGATATGGGTAAAGAAAAGAGTCTGAAATCGGCATGGGATAGGCCCAGTTTGCAAAGGTTGAGTAGGCTGGCCTTCAATGCCCACAATAGAAATCAAGGACTTACTATAAGGTCCTGAAAATTCAGGAAGTACACTATAAGTCACCCCTGTATCTACAAGCAGACATATTATCTTACCTGACACCTCCAGTGAGATTCGGGGCTCTGACAAGGTTACCAGAGTGGGGGCTGTGAGCCCCAAGCCCCGATAATCTTCCACAGCAAGTCTGAACAGATCAGTCAGCAATGAATCTGGCATTGACAGAGTCTCCTGTGAGGGCGAGGGATTAGAGGATGGCTTACCCACTCACTGGCGGCTAGGACAGTCACTCTTCCAATGGCCCTTAAGATTGCAGTATGGACATGGTCCTAGAGGGATGCCAGGGTTGGGGCAATCTTTTACCCAGTGTCCTTGTTTGCTGCATTTAAAGCATGATCCAGGCAGGACTTGAGCAGCCACACCTTGTTTTGGATTTCTTGTCCTGGGAGCCCCAAGTGCCACTGCTAAGAGATCAGACTGATATTTAGCAAACTTTAATTTTTGAGCTTGTTTTTCCTCTTTTTGAATTTTATCTCTGTTGTTGAAGACACAGAAAGCTAATTTAAGTAGATCCTCTTGCGGAGTTTGAGGGTGATATTCAACCTTTTGTAATTTTGCACGAATATCAGGAGCAGACTGGGAATAAAATAAGAGTTAACAACAATTATCCCTTCATGACAGTCTGGGTTCACATTAGTAAACTTAATTAAGGTTTCCCAAAGCCGATTTAGGAACACAGCTGGGTTTTCATTAGCCTCCTGGACCTGTCCTAAAAGTTTGTTATAGTTAGTGTGTTTGTGAGCAATCTTATTAAGGCCCACAATCAGATACTCAATCATTTAATGTAATTTTGTGGAACCTTCACCATTTTGATAGTTCTGGTTAGGATCTTGTTCTGGCACAGCTGCAGGCCCAGGGTCATTATCAGCGGTGTTCACATTATGTCTGTGATCAGCTTCTTCTCGAGCTGCTTGCCACAGCTGATTTCACTCTTGTGAGCTGAGAGTGGTATTTAGAATCACATAAACATCCTTAAAATGTAAATCATAACAATTAGTAATAAATTCAAATTGCCTGATATAATTCTGTGGGTCAACAGAGAAGCTACCTAATTTATGGGTAATCTGAGATAAGTCAGAAAGGGAGAAAGGCACATGTATATTAACAAGTCCCTTGGGGCCAGCTTGCTCCCGAAGTGGTAGCAGAGATTGAGGAGAAGATTGCGGAGTAGATGGCCATTGGGCAGCCATCCATCTGGTAGATGCGTGTAAGCAATTATCTGTAGATCAACCACAAAGCGGCTGCCAGTTACCCTGAAAGAGGAAACACTGGCAGATGGCATCTCACTGTGTACCTTGCAGTGATGAAATTGCTGTCCGAGACACAATGAACCATCATGTGGTCTGCAACAGGGTGGCTGTTGCTGATCACAAGAGGAGCCACAAGGGAGCGGCCATTGACCATGAGATCCGTCCCAAGGTGGCGGCACCCTGTCACATGGCGGAGGGCCACAACATGGCAACCATTCCCGGCACAAGCTGGAATAGTAGCACAGCTTGGCGGAAGGAAATAGCGACTGAGACCTAGTATGGTGGGCTGGAGGTGAGAATGCTGTAGGGGATAGAGAATTCTCAGGAGAATAAGAGGTTGGAAACTGTGAGGAAGCACTAACAGAGGGATTGGAGCCGCTGGGAGAGTTATGGGCTCTGGGAGAGGGAGGGGAAAATGATCACACAGCAGGAGATAACTGCAACACAGAGGGGTTAGAGCTGCTGGGAGAATTAGGGGTCGAGGGAGGGGAAGATGGTCGCACAGCGGGAGGTAACGACGAGGAATGATTTTGGGGGTAGGCAGGCAGTGGCTGGTAAAAAACCGGGGGTACTTCATTGAGCAGATCATGAGGGCAGGAGGGGAGAGTCTGCGGCGCAGCAGAGTTAGCTAAAAGTATCTGGGCGGGGGTACAAGATTTAATGAGAGATGGGCATGTTCTCAGAACAAGGAAAGCCTGTACATAAGGGATCTCTGTTAACTTGTCACCAGCCTGTCAGAAATCATAGAGATTTTTGAGAATACAGGGGTCCAACGTCGACCAAGGGTTGCCGATAAGTGGATAGGTCGGCCAACCTCCTGGCAGTAAAAAGTTAATCGTTTAGTTTTTATGGTGCTTTTAATCTTAAGAGTACGTAGATTGGAAATTAGGCATTGTAGAGGCATCTTTTGGGAATTAGAAAAAACGTTTCTCATGACTAATTCAGGCAAGAAACAAGCCGTGGTCCGGAGGGTGAGCCGTCACTTGTCCTGTGGCACCAAACGGCGGTTAGGGTTGAAAAACTCTGATATTCCAGTCGTCACTGAGAGTTTTACGAGTGGAGTCCACGTGGGGTCAGTAACAGTTCTGCCCATGAGAGCATGAAGCTCTGAGGGACGTGAGGGTCTCACAGTGTGGGCGGTCCAGAAAACTCTGTCTTAGGCTATCCAAACCCAAAGGACATGAGAGATTTTTGAGTATGGATGCAGGTTGCCCAGAAAGACCCTGCACTGGGCTGTCTTAAGGACGTGGGAGTATCACAAACCCACTCAAAAGGGGAGAAAACTCACCTGGGGCTGAGCCCAGCACCAAGAATTCTCCAGAGTTTGCCCACCTGAGATTAATAGGGCCAGTGTTGTGTGCGAGCAGTTGGGGACAAGTCAAGCAGGTCCCGGGAGAGGATAAGCGGAGAAGTAATCCAGGATGTAATCCGGTCCGTGAATCAGCTGGGGACTCAACTGGGTGTGTCCCAGGAGTCAATCACCTGCTGATTGAGTCACGGCACCAATGATAAGATTATATCCAAAAGATGAGAAGTATAAAACAAAAGAGGCCTTTATTCTGAGAACATGGAGAGAGAAAACCAAAACCCCCAACTGTTGGAGTCCGGCTTTCTCTCTGGCGGACACATGGCATGGTGGGTATGTAAGTATCCTCGATTTAGGGTGGAACCTAAAGGGGCAGCAGGGATGCATGGGTAGCCCATTGGTCTTTGTTTGGCGCCATAGGTAAATTCCTAAGGGTGGGGGAGGTGGAGCTCCTTGGTTCCAGCTGAGGCTTTACCACCTACAGTGTCCAGCCTGGGCCAAAACCCTTTCACTTATCACCTCACGATTGCCAAGCAGGCCTTACACCACTAAACTAAATCCCTGCCCCCTTCAGGCCTTCTATATCCTGGCTTACCTCAGCCTCTGTGGCTACATGCAACAAGAAAAAGTCAAAGGGGACTTAATATTTTTAACTAGAAGCACAAGAAAGAAAAACAGAGATGGGGGAACCCATTTTTGATAAAAATGGAATTTTGAGACAACTTAACTGGTCACATGGCAGGCAGTAAAAATCCATATCACTGGATGTCACCAGAGGCATTCAAGCCCAAGAACATTTGTTGGGAGCATTATAAAGAATCCACCTCTGGTCAGCACAAGAGGGACTAGGTGAACTCTACAGTGCCTCACAGCTTTGGTGTTCTATGAAGTTGAGTCCACATAAAGCCAGTGATGTGCACTACTCAAATCAAGCAGCTGATTAGCAACAGAGCTGGGAATTCAGGGCTTTTATTTTATTTTATCTTATTATTTATTTTTCTGAGACAGGCTTTCACTATGCAATTCAGGATGGCCTTGAACTCACTTCATAGCGCAAGCTGGTCTCAAACTCACAGCAATCCTGCTTCAGTCTCCTGAGTGGAGATTATAGGCATTTACCACCATGTTTGGCAATGTCTGGTTCAGGAGTGAGACCCTGTCTCAAAAAACAAAGAGCTCAGCAGCATAGCGCCTGCCTGGCAAATACAAGGTTATGAGTTCAATCCCTGATACCAAAAATAAATAAATGAATGAATGAATAAATAAATAAAGTGTGTTTTTTTAAAAAAGAAAAAAACTTTAATAAAAAATGTGTATGGTAAGTGAACCAAGCTAGATGTGGTGGTGCATACCCATAATCTCAGCTTTAGGAGGCTGAAGCAGGAGGATCCCCATGAGTTTGAGGCCAATCTGGGCTATATAATAAATTCAAAGCTAGCTTGAACTTTATGGTGAGATTTTGAATTAAAAAAAACTGGGAAAAAAGTGAAACACACATAAAAAAGCACAATATCTGACCAGGCATGATGGCTCATGCCTATATTACCAGTACTATGGAAGACTGAGATGGAAGGGTCACAAATTCAGGCCCAGACTGAGCAACTAATGACTTAGCAAGACTCTGTCACAAAACAAGAATATAAAAAGGCCTAGATGTAGTTCAGTGAAAATGTCCTGGGTTCAATTTCTAGGACTAAAGGAGAAGAAGAAACAGCATAGTGCTTTGACACATGAAGCTCTTTTAAAAATGATGGCTACTATTTTATTTTATTTTGTTTTGTTTTATTTATTTTTGAGACAGGGTCTTGCTATGTAGTTCAGGCTGACCTTGAACTCACTGTGTAGTCTAGGCTGGCCTCAACCTTGCAGTGATCCTCCTGCCTCATCCTCTGGAGTGCTGGGATGACAGGCATGTGCCACCATTTCTGGCAGATGGCTACTGTTTTTAACCAAGAGCCTAGCACTTTGCCAAGCACATAGGAGATGTTTGCCAAGCAATGGTGAAGAGTAGCCTACTGCTGCCGTCACACAGCCCTGTGTTGACCCAAACCTCGGGAAGTGAGGCACAGATTATCCTGGCCACCTTTAGCAAACTAGTTAATATACACTACCCCATCACATTCAGGCACTCTAACACTTCACCACACTACACTGAATCTGTGAAATCTATAGTTCTTGTTCAGTATGCTTTTGCAGAAAAGTATCTAAAATACTTTAAATGTCTTACTATTGAAATTATTTGACTATAACTAATTCATGATTGATACAGTTTCTTCAGCAATCATGGTACTGTACTTGGAAATTCCCATAAAACGAGAAAATCCAAACAAAGATTGTTTTCTAATGCAATGAACTTTTTATGCATGCCAAATTTCAAAATAAACAAAATCAGGTTTATGTTATTTTGGTAACAAGTGAGTAAACATTTTTAATTTGATTTTGCACTTGCCTCTTCCCATACTAAAGCCAATATGTTTTTCCCAGTCTCAAATATCATAGACCCTTGAAAACTTTCCTGGCCCAAACACTGAGCCTCTAGCCCTTAATGGATAAAACAGCCCTAAGACTGAGACATCTGGGAAGATTTGTGATGAATGACTAAAATCAAAATATACAATCAGAGGAACCGCTCCTCTACGCCTTCAGAAAAGCCTGCCAGGTACAGGGCCAGCACCTACTGAAGGAAAACATTATTTGCAACTTAATTGGTTTCAAAACTTGCAAAGTCTGTGGTCAGTTATGTTGGTCAGCAGGAAATGTTTAAGTCCAACCTCAGCTTCTGCTGCCATCCCCACCCCAACCCTTCCAAAACCCTAGTAGCACTGTTCTGCAACAGTTAATAAATAATCACTTGCTAATTTTCCCATTCCAGTGTGAAAGACTTAAATGACACAGCAAGAAAAATAAGATTTTTGGGGGAGAAAAAAGAAAATAAAACCCAGATTTACTCACTTACTGATGCTAAAGTCAGCTGTCTGCTGGGCAATGCTTTCCTGGGTTCCAAATATTAACATTTTATTTCCTTCGTGGGAAGGAGCACTGGAAGGGATCCCTACTATGGAAAGGGTAAGTTTTGTTAGCAAGCCTGGCTCCATATTGGGGTAGAAGGACTAAACTCAGAATGTGCACATTGAGAAATGCAGATTCTAAGAGCCTTAGGAATTTTTAAAATATGGTTGTGGGGGTTGAAGAACATTTTTTCCCCTGAAGGACAGAGAAGTCCCACAAATCCCAGTGGTTGGGATTCAGGGTAGGATCTAACACATCGATGCAGGTCTTTGAGAAACTGTAGCACAGAGCCTAAGCAACCATTAATCATGATGTGTCAACCTGACTGGATTAAGAAATGCCTAGATCACTAAACCACAATTCTGGATGTATCTTTTCGAGATGATTGGCATGTAAGACCGACCCTGAGGACAACCTGGTCTGTTATGGCCGTCACCATCCGAGAGGCTCAGAACCTGGATGGAATAAAGGGGAACGAAGGACGCTGTGTCTGAAGAGCTCCATTTGCGTCAGTGGATGATCTTCTGCCCCCACCAACGCAGACCTCAATCTCAGCTCTCTTCAGCTTTCTGTTTCAGCCAAGACAGATTCCAAAGCTCCTTCAGGCGTGGACTGGTGCTACATCCCTCATCCGTCTTGTTCTATGACTCCCATCTCTTTGCACTGAAGTTCTCCTTTGGTCTGTCTTTGGTTCTCCAGCACATAAATGACCCTTGCAGACTCTCCCAGGTCTGCCCACATAAATTCCCTTACATAATTACATATATCTTTTTCACACTAATTCTGTTCCTCTAGAGAACCCTAACCAATAGAAATTTTGGTATGAGTTCTAGAGAAACAAATTTGTGAGGATGAATTTCTCTTACTCGTTCAGTGGTTCCTGGAGCTGGTGCTGTAATTTGATGATATCTACAATTGCCTTGGCCTTACCTTCTGATATCATAGAGTACCATCAGTCCATGCTGTGAGCTGTTTAAATGTAACCTAGATCCGTTTGCTTTTCCTCATTCACCACTTATGAGATGCAAGGAGCTTAGTGACTCTATATATAGCATCTTCAAGCATTTTGGAAGGGTAAGAAATGTAATAATGTCAGCTGGTTGCTGTTACTATGGGATAAAGTCATGAAAAAGATTTACATTTGCAGACACACATAAACAGCCTAAAGTCTCCTCCTCCTTCTTCTTCTTCTTTTAATTCTTCTTCTTCTCTTCCTCTTCCTTTTCCTCGTCTCCTTTTTGGTCTTTTTGAGACAGGGTTTTCCTATGCAGTTCAGGCTGGCCCCAGACTCACTTTGTAACCCAGGCTGGCCTCAAACTTGCAAAGATTCTCCTGTTTTAGCCTCCAGAGTGCTGGGATTATAAGCATGCGCCACCATGCTCATCCTCTGAAGTCTTCTAAGTGTGTCCCAAAGGAGAATTAGTCTCTCATCATGTGACTGACTGAATTACAGTACAAGTTTAAAGCTCAGCTTCCGAGGGTGTTCTGTAAATTGGAATTAGAAGGAAGCTGATGAGACTGGGGCACTGAATTCCTAAACCCAATGAGATTTTCCTAGAAAACACAATTTCCCCACCTTTAGAGGCAGATGCATCCCTACTGCTACTCCCTCTGGTGTTGGTCTCTCCTCTTATACCTGACAGAACTAATCCTGTACTGCCTATGGGAGCAGTTATGTCTTGTCCCGGTGCAGTACCAAACAGAATAATGCCCATGCCTCTCAGGATCAGCCCCTTCCCCCACTCTGCCTCTTGTGTCATAACCAGGCTCAATTCTCAGAAGCCGATCACAGCATGACCCATGAAGAGGTGGGCTACACTGTCAAAGAACTTCTTAAATTTTCTAATTCGAATAAGCAGAGGCCCTGGGAATAACAATGGGAATGGACTCTAAGGGTGTAAGATAATAGTGAAAGGAAACTGAACTCGGACCAGGTTGAATTGCTTGATATAGACCATTAAGTGATTCTGGATTCATTGTAACAGTGCATGGATATTGGTTGGTTTGCTTGTTTTAAGGTGCTAATAGTTTATTTTGTTGGTTGATTGAAATATGGATCAAAAGGTAGCCCACCACAATGAGCTGGAGCTGCCCAATATTCCTTGGTTTTCTGCTGATGAGATATTCAAAGGCTGAGGGAAACAGGGATGCTGCAGTGGATTTCCCAGGGGAAACTTACTCCCCCACACTGATAGTGTCCGTGAAATATACTCCTCACGAGTAATACTGTGAGAAACAGGCTTGTGAGGAGAGCACAGCACCTTTGAAGAGCTCCATCAGTGCTGTCCTCTGCACACCAGACCTTACAGCGCAGACTGCATTCACTCAATTGGGGAACAAGTGCAATGGGTATAATTGGATCCTGTCATGGCAAGGACCAAGTGGTGCCCCTCAATTACTAAAGGAAGCCAGGTATTTAATGTGATGCACACCGAGGCAAAGCAATGCTCAGAATGATCTGACTCATTTACACCTATCTTGTTGGATAATAAAACATGGTGTTCCCAGAAGTGAAATAGGAAGCCTACTAAAATTTTCCTAATCAGAAAAATTTCAAGACAAATGAACAATCCTACTTTAAATTATAATAACAGAGAATCATGGCCCCTCAATCAATTTTTAGACTTGAGCTGGTTTTCAGCCCCAAAACACCTTGAAGGAAGGAGATGCCAGGTCCCTTTGAGGAAGGATTTGAGTACATCATCAAAAAGTTGTACTACTAATCTTTCTCTCATCCTCCCCAGAAGGACCTACACCCTTCAGCAGAGTAAGCATACACAGGGCAGGGAGTGATCAGACATTTGAGGGACTACTACTCACTGGTTCTGAGATGACACTGATTCCAGGAGAACCTTTTCCAGAATTCATAAATGGAATAGATATATTGAGTACTTGACAGAATCCCCGGGAGTTCCCTAATCTATGGAATGAAGGTTAATATGTAAGAAAAGCCAAATGGAGGCCAGTAGAGTTGCCTTTATCTAGGGAAATAATAAATGAAAACAATATCACATCCTTGGAGGGATTGCAGAAATTAGTGTCACTCTCAAGCACTTAAAAGATGCGGGGTTGGTTAGCCCCATCACATCCCCACTTAACTCTCCCATTTAAACTGTCCAGAAGGCAGAGGCATCTTGGAGAATAATGATAAATTAACAATGTAACAAGTAGTGACCCCAATTACAGCTGCTGTAGTACATGTGGTTTCCTTGTTTGAGCAGATTAACACATCCCCTGGTACCTGGAATGCAGCTATTGATCTGGCAAATGTCTTTTTCTCCA
Source organism: Cavia porcellus (assembly GCF_034190915.1). NCBI lineage: Eukaryota > Metazoa > Chordata > Mammalia > Rodentia > Caviidae > Cavia > Cavia porcellus. The sequence goes on along the minus strand of NW_026947509.1, from coordinate 25,343,669 downwards.
TACTTATCTATAAGCTCCACCAAAAGCAATTTGCTTTCAGCCGGTAATGCCAGCATACACCTTCACTGCCCTACTTCAGGGGATTATGAATGTTCCATTTCTGTGACACAGCTTACATCCCAGAGATCTTGGTCATCTTTCTCCTCCACAAGGTATCGCACAGGCCTATTACATTGAGGACACGCTGATTGAACCAAGCAAGCAAGAGGACTTGTTGATGAAGCATTTTCATGTCAAAGGATGAGAAATAAATCAAATTAAAATTTAAGGACCTGCTACCTCAGAAATTTCTAGAAGTCCAGTGCTGTGGAGCATACAGAGATATTTCTTCTAAAATGAAGGATAAGTTGTTGCATCTGACCCTTACTTAATACAACCAAGAAGGAAGCACATCATCTAGGGTCCTGTATGGATTATACTGACAATATTCTCCTCACTTGGGTGTGAGGTCCTGACGAAGGGAAGGATAATCGCTACCAATAACAAGTGTCTATTCAAGTAAGGAAAAAGTACTGCCCTTTCCAAGATGAAAGTGGTTCAATGCAATCATCTACCACCATGCTGCAAGATCAATCAACAGAAAACAGGCAATATAGCAACTATGGGGAAATTTCTTTCTGTCTTGTTTTTGAAATCCAATATTTTTCTCACTATTTTTATTGTTGTTACATTTTATTATTTTATTTTACTCAACATTCTGGGGTTTGGGGGGGTTGTTTGTTTTTTTGGTAGTGGGGATTGAACTCATGACCTTGTGCTTGCCAGGCAGACACTTTTGTCACTGGGCTAAATCCCCAGTACTCTCAACATTCTGTTCTGATTGGTTTTATTCTGTTCTGTTTTGTTTGGTTTTATTATGTCTGATGGTATGGGCCACTATTTTTAAGATAACAAGAGGCATTATGGTAACCATCATTGATTTCCTATTATCCTGTTTTGAAGTCTGTATCACTTTCACTGTTTTGTTTTCATTGGCTTTATTCTGTTTTATTTTGTTTGGTTTTATTCTCTTTAAAATAAAAAAATTTTAAATGAATAAATAGATATATACATAAATAAAAAGAAAGAAAGAAATCAAGGTATGCTTTTAGATACATTAACCATGTTGGATTACAGTAACTGTTTCTCTTTTTTTCCTATTGCCTATTTTTTATTTTGTACTTTATTTATATATTGAGTTCCTCATATTTTAAAAAAATGTATTATTTAAGCTGTGTGTCTGGCTTACTTCACTTAATATCATGGTCTCAAGGTGCATCCATTTTCCTTCAAATGACCCAAGTTTATCTCTCTTTATAGCAGAGTAATGCTTTGCTGTATATAAGTACTATACTTTTTGATGTGGTATTTGTATCCAGCGGAGTGCTACTCAACTAAAAGGAAAGATTAAACTCAAGGCTTTTATAGGTAAATGGATGCAACTTGAGACCATACTCATAAGTGAAATGAATCAGACACATGTGTAAACATCATATTGTCTTCCTACTATAAAAAACTAAAAGAGTAAATAAGATCCAAAATGTACAATAGATATTGTGAAAGTGAAAGGGGAAGAAATGGCTCAGAGCAAAGAACAAAGATAGTTCTAAGGAAAAGGAAAGAATGACTGGAATGGAGGAAAGGAGAAAAGAAAGAAGAGACAAGATAGTATTTATATAACATATATATGTACAAGACAGATAGTCTTGTACTGCTAATCAATGTTAGTTCATCGAGAACAGTTTGTGCTTTCATTGTTAGAGCATTTTTTTCATGCCTGTATCGTGTAATCTGAGCAACCACTTTGAAGATAACAATGGGGCTTAATCTTTGTTAATTTCCTGTTATTTTGTTTTGAATTTTGTTTGGTACTGGGGATATTTTGAAATTCTGTATGATCATTTTTATTCTTTTTCCTTTTAAAAAAGAAAGAAAAAAACTACGCTTTTTGGGGCTGGAGATTTAGCTCAGCGGCATAAGCACCTGCCTTGCAAGTGTGTGGTTGTAAGTTCAATCCCTGGTACCAATAAAAGAGAAAAAGACAAGAAAATTTTTAAAAACTATGCTTTTTTACCCAGCCTATCTGTTGATGGACATATAGGCTATTTCTAAGATTTAGTTATTACAAATTGTGCTGCCATAAACAGTGTATGCAGGGATCACTGTAATATAATGCCTTTAACTCTTTTAGAAATATACCAGGAAGGGAATAGCTGGATTCCATGGAATTTCTATTTTTAGTTTTTGAGGACTCTCCATATTGATTTCTATAGTGGTTGTATCAGTTTACAATTACCAAAAACAGAGAGGAGTTCCTTTCTCCTACAGTCTCACCAGGATTTGTTACTGATTGATTTCTTGATGATAGACATTCTTTCTGGAATGAAATGGAATCTCTGTGTTTGAATTCACATTTCTCAGATGGCCAGAGATATCAAACATTTTTTTCATATATTAATTAGTTATTTGTACTTTTTCATTCATGAGAAGTATCTATTCATTTTTGTAGCACATTTTTGATAAGGTCTTTAAATTTGAGGGTTTATTTATCTATTTGTTTACTTATTTGGAGACAGAGTCTTGCTTTGTAGTACAAGAACTTACTGTGTAGCCTAGGCTGGCCTTAAATTTGCAGCAGTCCACCTGCCTCATCTTCCAAGTGCTGGGGTGACAGGTGTGCATCATCATGCCCAGCTCTTTAAGGGTTTAATTTTTTTGAGTTATTAATACATTTTAGATGTTAGTCCTTTGTCAAAGAGTAACTGGAAAATTTTTTCCCATTCTGTAGGTATTTTTTTTCACTCTGTTGGTAGTTTCTTTTGCTTTGCAGAGGCTTTTTAATTTGATGTAATACAATTTATTGATTCTTGGTATTATTTCTTGTGCAATCAGGGCTCTATTCAGTAAAGCTTTGCCTATGTCTATGTCTCTAAGAGTTCAACTATTTTGTCTTCCACCTAATTAAATGTTTCTGTCTCAATATTTAGATCTTTGATCTATTTTGATTTTAGTTTAGTACATAACTTCAACCTTCACATGCCTTGTTATTAAGGTCAGTGGAAAACAAAATACCCAACACCCCATATTGAAGAAGGAAAGGTCTATTTAGCTCACAAAGATTTCAGTCCGTTATCCACTGGTTCCAAGGCAGGGTGGTACAAGGCAGAGGGGCAACAGTTCATGGCGGCAGAAGACAGCAAAAGCAGCAGGAACGAAAGAAGGGAGAACAAGCCTCTTCCCCTGCCTCATATCATAAGCAGGTTACCCTCCCCAGGGCAGGCATAGGACGCACACCCACAACCCCAGCACTGAAAATGCACCAATCACAAACGCTGGATTCGGCCATCATGGAAAAGCCACTCATGATCTCATAAGGCTTTGGGAGGACATCTAGACTTGAATCATAGCAACACTTAATGGACTGATAAAGCCTAGTCCCTAGTATATCTGGGGAGATATTTCCAAAGTTGTAAGTGAAATTAACCAAAACACTTGTAGCCTGGATGGAATAAAAGGGAAGGAAGAAAGTTTATTATTTGAAGGTTCTACTTCACTTGAGAGAGTGCGTCTTTTGCTGCTGTTACTTGTGGACATCAGTCTCCAATTTCTTTAGCCTTCCAACACATGCCAGATTCATACTGGTAACTCTCCCATGAGCTCCCAGGCCTTTGATCTTGGCCTGCATGTTTACAACAGCACAATCATAGTAACTAAATCTCAGGTGCAATCCATCTATCTATTAACACATGAATGGGTAGAGAAAATAAGGTATTCATCCCTCTTGCTCTAGTAGCCTTCCTCTTAAAGCGCTGAGAGTAACTACTGGCTTCTCCAGCTCTCCAGTGTACATTCAGATCCTGTAAGCCTACCTAATAAATCCCATTACATAATTATGCATATATTTTCTGTTGACTCTGTTGCTCTAAAGAACCCTACCAATCAGCAAGTTTCCAAAAATTACAGTTATTTGTTTTTTTCTGACAATTTTCATAAGATTCACTTGCTTCAGTATTGTAATGTACTAACTATATATTTACTTATTTAATTAAAATAATTTTTGCAAATGAAGTTGTATAATCATCTGTCACAGAACACTAGGGTTACTTAATAAACTGTAATTAAAAAATATATAGTGAATGTCATCTGGTTTTTAAAAACTCTTTCCAGATATTATTCAGTTGAAGACTCAGTCTGAGGTCTGAGGTCTATCAAAAAGGAGGAAGAACAAATATCAGAACGGAACTGACCTTCTTGTTCTAAGAGGAGACTTTCTCCCAGATGTTATCAGAGGGCTGAAGGGGTTATTTATGCAGTGTTCCTGTACCTCCTAAAACCGCAGAGAAGCACTCACTATGCTCTGCCTCCCTGGTAAGCTCTTTGTCCTACCAATTGTAGCTGCCACTGACAAAGGGTCCATTAGAAAGGAAGTGCCAGGCCCTCCCCCAGTCCTGTCACACCCTCAGTGGCCTTGGGAAGGGCACTGCCTTTTTAGGTCCCTAAACACCTTTACCTACACAGTGAAGCTGTCAGTTGAGGTGATCTCCACCTCTTTCAGCTCTATCATTGCAAGATGTTCTCCAACAGGCATGAAAAGAACCCAGCTCACCACGCTGCTTTGCCAGATTGGAGAAGTGGCTCCCTAAGGCAGAGTGACCAGTTCCCTCTAACTTCAGGAACAAACATAGCTACAGGCTGGAAAGGAAGGAGCCTGACTCTACAACCTAAATACCAAGACTTTCAAGAACACCTAAGCAATCATGGGAAAGCTCTGGCCTTTGTCTTCAAAGAGTAATTTCCCTTCCTGATGACTTCTCAGAGATTCAAAAAAAAAAGAGATACCCACTCACCCAAGTGCACATGCACACGCACACACACACAAAAACACACACCAAAAAATGAAGCACGTGGCCCTGCATGATAATGCACGCCTGTAATCCTAGCACTCAGGAGACTGAAGCAGGAGGATCTCTGTGATTTTGAGGCCAGTCTGGTCTATATAGTGATAACCTGTCTCAAAAAATAAAATAATACATTAAAATAAAAGAAGAAGGAAGAAACATGGGAGTGTAGAAACAATAGGATCTTTGAAAATGGAGGTCTTAATTAAAATCCTGTATTATGATGGCCTTTAGTCATGTGATAATGGGAAGTTTCCCTAATTTGTGAGGCTGATGCAAGATTGAAAAGTTGAGGCCAGCCTATGCTACATAGAGATACTCTGTTTCAAAAAAACAGGGAAAAAAGTTATCTTCTGTAACTAAGCAATAAAATGCCAGTGGTGTCCTTCAATATCTTTAATATCTTGGGCTTCTGGACCCCTGAAGTTCTGGTATGAAATTCATGAGGACTAGCAGCCCCTCTCCCATGACCCACCTACCCCTCCCCTCTGTTCCAGTGTCTGCATTCTTAGGAGAGAAAGCACCAGCCAGGACAGAGCTCCATTCTCTGCTGCTGTTTCTGTTGCTGGGGCTGTGGATGGCCGGGGTCCAGACAATGAGAAGCCCAGAAACATGATCTCAGCTCAGCGGTTTGAAACTCACAAGCCCCCTGGCCCTCAAGCCTGCAGCTCAGCAATGATGGGCCACATCGACAAGTACACAAAGCACCACAAACCCCTCAACACCGTCCTGCAAACACTCTTCTCTAGTGTGGTTGCTACCTGCCAGACCTCCATCATAGCCTGCAGGAAGGGATATAAAATCTGCCACTGGAACCTGTGTCCCTGGCCAGGTGTGAGTATACTCCTGGGAGGTACTCAGACTACAAGTGGAAGGAAAAGTGTTCGGATGTGCCTTACTATGGGGCCTGTGACCTTCTACACTGGAAGGATAATCACAACACTCATTGGCTCCTGGACATTTAGGGAGTATTATCTAAGTCTTGAAGTTCTCCTCCAAGTTCTGCAGACTGCTGCAGCATTTCTTCCTAGATTCTTTCTAATCTTTACCCTTTTTGCAAGTATCATTTTCCTCCATAAGCCCAACTTCACATTCTTTGTAATTCTTGGGGGGGGGGGCGTGTACAGATGCTTCAGTGATGAGGGAAGGAGACCTGTCGCTCACTTTACCTTGTTAGATCTGGTACTCTCTGCCCTTGGGAGCTCAGCAATGACAGATGCAGATGTCTTGGGGGAGGGAGGTAGCTTGTGTAAGTTTGAAGACCTTCTTAAAGGAAAAGAATATAAAATTACAAATGCAACATAAGTTAGGGCCCTAGAAAGGCTTTTGTTGATAGGTTCAAAGGACGTCTAGACAGGAGCAGCCATATAATGTGGGCAGGAATCTGTGTTGGACAAAGGAATGTGTCTGATTTTGCTGAAATAAAAGACCCTACTCTTCCTGACTGAGTGTATGTGCATTAGGTAGGGGTCTCCAGAGGAACAGAATCAATAAAAATATGTCTAAGTATACAAAGGGATTTATTAGGCAGGCTTACAGGATCAAAAACAGAAGAGTCACATAGTCACCTATGGGATCGGGGGTAGAAAAATCCAGAATGGTGCCTGCCCACTGGTGACTGGACGCTCCAGCAGCAGTTGAAGGTTGAAGGCCCGGAAGTTCACTGTAGTCAGTGTGAAATCGGTGTCAGAAGGCTAAAGAGTCGGCCCTAGAAGGTGGAAGAATCTATGCTGGAAAGCGGAGTAAGGCAGAAACCAATGTCCAAAGGCAACAGCAAAGAGCAGGGATATTTCCTCCTTTCCTTTTTATTCAGTCCAGGCTGCAAGCCTATTGGTTGATGCTTCCACAGCTGGAGCGGGTCCTCCCCACTCAGTTTCCTGACCTCCGGGTCAGTCATCTACAGACACATTCAGCTCTTTACTAATCTGCTAGGCTGTTCTTACTTAAGTGAAGTTGACATATCTCAATTAACCATCACTGTACATTATTGTTTGGAGGGAAGTATGGAAGTCTACAGTGCTGTTCCAGGACCCTGAAACAGCTTCCTGCCTCTGGAAGACATCAGCCTCGCCTGCTCTGTGGCAAGAGGAAAAACTGCACCCTGAGCTGCTGAGGTCCCGGAGACTTGCCTCAAATCCTGCTGCCCGATACATCTCTCGTGAAGGGGAAAAGGAGAACAGATTGAGAGCCCCAGGACAGCAATCACACTCTTGAGGCCTGAGCCCTTATTTGTGCTAAGTACTTGAGATGATGCTTCTCTGATGTGACTCAGGACCTCAGCCTCAGCCTTCTGAGGTGAACTTTCCTCCCCTGGGAATTTCAGAATCAGGACCTGTGAAGAATCTTGATCAGTGCTGTCCTAGCAGCAGTGAAGGAGCAGGTTCATATGCAATCTGCTTAGATCGACGCTTTTGTAAAATATGTTAAATGAATTCTAAGAAATGAATGGAACACACAGATAAAGAAAATACAAGCCAAAATTTCTTGCTACTAGACTCAGTTAACATCAAATCCCAAAAGACAAAAAACAAAACAAAACTTACAGGGGCTGGGGATTTAGCTCAGCGGCATAAGCACCTGCCTTGCAAGCAAGGTTTCGTGAGTTCGATCCTTGGTACCGATAAAAATGAAAAAGACAAAAAAAAAAAAAAAACATCAAATCCCTCTGTCAAGATGCCATGTAAGTTTGCTTCCTCTTCATTTCAGTACTTACCTTGATATTTACAGACAGAAATGCATACAGTAAATCCCCGAATTATGAGCAAGTTCTGTTCTGGAGAATGTTCATAAGTTGGATTCATTCCTAAGTCTGAAGAAGTGAGCCTTACATAGTACACCTGTTTAAGTTTGCAGCTTGAATGTTGGTAAGCTGGAGACTTAGTGTACACAAGTTGTACACATACACACATACATACCAAGAAAAGAGACACATAATACACTTCCACACTCCTGTGTGTGCACAGGCTCACACAGACACATATGCACACACATTCAACAAGAAGGCACCTCCTCTCCTTTCTTCAACCGTTCCTGCTCCTTCATTGCACTTCTCTTTCCAATTTTCAGAAAGATTTTTCCCGCAGCATCTATGGTTGCAGACTTCAGAATAAAGAAAGGGGTCTGTTGCCGTGTGAAGCGGCAGAGGAAAGCATGGAATCCAGAAATTCCCATTCCCAGGCCTCGCTCCAGCTTTCTAGGACACGAGCTCATGCCCACGCCATTCCACTCCCACTTCAGCCTCCCGCGCAGCACCGCGCAGCCTTGCACACTGTGCGCTGCCCATCACTGCCACCACGTTGCCTACTTTGGTGTTTATGATAGGGGAAGACACTGGAAGCAAGAAAGAAACAATGTTCGTTTACCTTCAGTTTCTTACCACAGTTGTAAGCAGGCTGTTTCCTGTGCATGCATTTTCAGCGATGGTGTTTCTCAGGGTCCCACTCTTAACTCTCTTTTCCTCTCACACTGCACTCTCCCAGTGTGACTTAATTTATGCCCAAAATTCCACTTCCACTTACCTGCTCCCAAAGGCATGCCTCAAGCTCAGATTGCCCAAGTCCAGACACAGACATCCATCCACTTAGTGTTACTGGCTGTCTCAATGTCCTACAGGCATTTCGACCCAAACTACTCAGAACTAAGTGCAGGCCACCTGGCTTCTACACTTACCCTCCTAGGATAGGCTGGTGGACACATCACACTCAGTCATTTAAGTCCTAACCCAAGACACTTGGTTCCTGAATAATCAGCCATCTATCCCAGGTACCGCCTCAAGAGGGCACAAGAGTCCTTGGGTTTTCCTGTATTGTATTTTTACCAAATGACACTGGGTCCCTAACATGTGCTCAACATTGCTATGGACTTGAAGGGGCTGTCTTGGAAAGAGTAAGGCAAACATATCTTGGCCAATGCAACCCCAGGTTCGCTATCTTGTTTAGGAGATCAGGATAAATAACATGTGAGAAACACTGCCCAATAATAAAAACAAAAAAAGAAGCCTGAATCAAATGAATTCTATAACCTTTTCCTCCCACCTCTTCAGGGTTTCCTTCACCCTCTGTTTAGGAATAAGCTTCCTGTAGCATGTCCCTGGACTAATGTTAGGTCTGCCACCAGAGTCTCAAAACACCAGAAATCATTCAACCAATCGACACCTGTAAGAGCTGCGGCCTGAGAAACTGGAAAACTGTGGAAAGAATTCAGAATACACTGAATCCTTTACGAGACTAATTATATCCAAACAAGTGGTGTAGCAACTCCAGTAGGAGTTTCTGACTTCCTTGCGTAGGTTGAAGAATTAGGTGCAGTGTAATTTGAATCTAGCAGCCCCTGGCTGTAAAATTGGCCCACTTGGAGAGTAATGACACAGTACCCATGAAATGGGGCTCAGTGGGGAACTTGGGGGCCTGAGAAGGGCTGCCCAACACTCTTGGAACAGAATCTCTACTGAATATATCCTCTAGGCCACTGAGAACATTATTTCCAGAACATTCCTTGGAAAAAGGCACCCCAGCCATTTGGGATGACATCTTTGTTTCCTACTGGGTAAGTAGCTTTCAATATTGAGAAATTTTAGAATTAAGGGTGGAGAAATTCAAAAGAATGAAGCATAGCATTATATTCTTGTTTTAAGAAATTTATACATCTCTGGTTGTTTTTGTTTCTGTTTTCTGGTACTGAGGATTGAACTCAGGGCCTTCACTCTGAGACACATCCCCAGCCTATTTTCTATTATTTATTTATTTTGAGTCTTACCAAATTGCCCAGGTTGGGCTTGAATCTGCAATCCTCTTGCTTTAGCCTCCCATAGGATTCCAGGCAGCCATCAGCATACATAGCGATGTTTGGTACTTTATGTACTTATGATGGTAAAAACATTTTAGGGCTGGGACTGTAGCTCAATGGTAGAGTACTTGTCTAGTATAAGGGAGGCCCTTCAATCTCTAGCTCCTGGAAGAGAAAGAAAGAGACAGAGACAGAGAACAATCCACTACAGTAACAAATTAGACTTGTAATTCTAATTTAAAATGTGTGTGATTTGAAATGGGGATTGGAATAGTTAAGAAAATATGAAAATTAGATCACCCTATTTATAAATTGTTAGATTCGTGGGGTGTTTTGTTTTTTGTTTTTTGGTCTTTTTCCTTTTTATCGGTACTGGGGATGGAACTCACGACTGCCTGTTTGCAAGGCAGGCACTTATGCCGCTGAGCTAAATCCCCAGCCCCCAAAATTTGTGTTTTAGATATTCAGGAATGTTTTGTTCATCAGCTCAAACGACTGAATTTCTTTAAGAGACATAGAATACACTAAATTTATAATTTCTTAAACATGTTCCTGCTAACTTGAGGCACTGATGATACATGCATGACGGTTCCATTGATGGGACAGGTAGAACAGGCATGCTTGGACCACTAGTGGTTCAGAGCCACCCACCAGCAAGACAACAAATTACAGCCCCGTCATGAATATGCTAATGTTTAAAGAGTTTCATTAACTATTTCTAAATAGTCATCAATACAATCCTCTAAAGCGAATATTAGAATTTTTGTGTAAATTTAGTTTTTCATAAACATAAAAACTGAAGGGAAAACTAGTCTTCTGATTTGCAGTTTTAACATAGGGAACATAAATTCTATTTTATTTTTTGCAGTACAGAAGATTGAACCTAGGGTCTTTGCATGAAACTACATCCCCACTACATTTGTTTATTTCTTATTTTGAGACAACATTTTGCTAGGTAGCTAAATCATTAAGGCTGGGTTCAAATTTAGGATCCTCCTACCCCACCGCCCCAGAGTGCTGTGATTACAAGTGTGTACTGTCACTTCTGGTGGGAATGTAGATTTTATGTATGTATTTGTGTATTTGTCTTTTCGAAACAGTCTCACTATGCAGTTCAGGCTGGCCTTGAACTGACTTTGTAGCACAGGCTGGTCTCAAACTTGCAATGATCCTCCTGCTCAGCCTCCCAGGTGGTGGGATTACAGGCATGCATCACCTCACCTGACTTGAAAACATAAATTTTAAAAGGCAAGCAGACCTCTGGATATTCTTTGCTAGGAACCAAAGGACATTTTAAAAACTCACATCGTAACAGCAAAACCAGTCCATTTTCATGCTTTCACTTACAGTTTCACAGTTGGCTTTGTGACTGAGCATTTAGTGTTCTCATGTGTGCTGGTTTTACTAGGCCTTTTAGAAGGGAGAGAGGCCAACTGGTGATTCAGGGGCCAAGGCTCACACTCAAGGGCACGCAGAGGCCGTGGTGCAACCATGACCTCTACTTCTCCTCTGTGCAGCCTCTAGGGCCATTATTCTCTGGAATTTGGAAGAGTTGTTGTACTTTGGGAACTCAGTAAGGAGAACAAGCTTCCCTGAAACCAGTGTGGCAGTGACAGAGTAATGCACCAAAATATACTCCAAGAAAAATTAAAATTTAGACACTATAGTTGAATCTCCATTCTCAATAGGGACTTTTTTCCCTGTTTGGCCAAACTTGGAGTTTTGAAACAATATTTTACTATTACAATATTTACTAAGTGGCCATAAACAAACAAACAACTCCAGATTGTTAGGAAACAGTTTCTTCAATAAATCAGGGGAATTGCCTAGAAGTATGTGTGTAAGAGTGTGTGTGTGTGTGTGTGTGTGTGTGTGTACATGTGTTTATAGTGAGGAGGTAAAGTTATGTCAACGGGATGAGAACTGCTATATTGTACCAATTACAGATTAGAAATGAGGAACCAAACTCTTCATTTGAAATGCAAATGTCTGTTGGAAAGATAACAAGATATTGTAACAAACACTTGGAATCAATCACTTAGGTGCTGGGATTGGCTTGGAGCATTTGATGGTATCACTACTTTTTTTCTTGTCTTTTTGAGACAGGGTCTTGCTCTGTGGTTCAGGCTTGTCTTGTGCTCACTCTGTAACCCAGGCTGGTCCCAACCTTGCCTCAACCTCCAGAGTGCTGGGCTTACAGGAGTGCTCCACCACACCCAGTTTAGCACTACTTTCTATAACATCTTGTAAGCTTGTGTGCAGTGGCACATGCCTGTAATCCTAACACTTGAGAGGCTAAGGCAGGTAGAGGGAAAGTTTGAACTCACCCAGGCAAGACCTGTCTATGAGCAGGTGCAATATAGGCTGAGACTTGGAGGTACACAGTGAGCACAGGAAAGATGTCAGGAGCTGACGGCAAACCTTGCCCTATCTGCCTGGCTGTTCTGAACACTGAGGGTGGGAGAGGGTAACTCCCAGATTTTGCCTGCCCTGGGAGTCTCTGAGATCTGCCAATGAGGGATCAGGGACGCTGCTGATAAAACTGATGCATGCTCCATCTTAATAAAAGTCATGTAGAACTTATTTTTGGAGCAAAGGTAGAGGACAAGGAAAATACACAGTTCACAAATCTGGGAAGCTTGTAGATGATTTCTTTTAAAACTCACTATGCATAAGAGTTTTCAGTAAAGAGAGATCTACTTATAGAAATAGATAGTCCCATTTTCAGGCAGCTCTAAATATTAAATGCCCCCTTGCATAGAGCCTGATCCACTTATAATTGCAACAATTTACTGATGCTCCTTACATGTGGCCTCTCGGAACAACTCCAGTCCTCTTCACAAACAAACTTTTAAATATTCTAAGATTTTCATGAGCCATGCCCTCCAAATATTGCCTCATCTGGCAATAACAAAAACTATAAAGTGGCTCTTACTCAGTAATTCCAATTTGTAAAATATACTAAGTGAGAATAACTCAAAGTGAGGAGTGCGTTTTGTCTGTTCGTTTTCTTTGTACAACAGAAAATCTTGATATAATACAAATTCCTTAAAATCAAAAGTAACTAACCAAATGGTGAATGATTGCAAAAATTACCCTGAAGTGTAGAAATGTGTATGGACACTCTACACGAAAAAAAATGGAACATAAAACTGCAATTCAAATGAGCTACAGCTACTTAAAAGAGTTTCTGAGTCTGAACAGCAACCATTTCCATAAGTAGATATGGAGTCTTTCCAGAAATCCCTCACCAAGCCGTGTGTTCTCTGGCACAGTGCACGTACAGCTGACTCACAGGAGGCTCCATTTGTTTTCAGTTCTGTCCCGTTTAGCTTCCATTTGCAAACATCCTCCGATGGCAAAGAGGAATGCAAGGGCTGAGTCCAGGGAGACTGGAAAGCGAGGTGCCAGGTCTCCACTCCCACGCTTGTGCCTGTTTTTATCCCTTGTGTGTTTCCACCTCCATTTCTGTCTGATGGGCTTTTTGCTCTCCTTACCATCTTCACCTGTTTTGATGTCTTCAAAACCTTTTCAGACACTAACTATAAGAGATCACTGACAACATAGTTCAAATTTCTGACTTTACAAAGTTTAATTTTAGTTGGGGATTTAGCTCAAGTGATACAGTGCTTGCCTAGCAAGCACAAGGGCCTGGGATTGATCTCCAAAACACACACACACACACACACACACACACACACATTCATTTTTAGGTTACATGTAGCATGGACCAGATATATCATAATGATATAGGAGAAATGTTAGATGTCAGATAGGTCCGGTTTGTGCTCCCAAGGTCAAAGAATAAATTGTAAGGACAACAGATGGAGGTTAAAAGTAGGAAAATTTATTGGGGGAAAGAAGGGGAATACTTCCTGAGAGACAGGAAGTGCTCTGAATAGTTTGCCAAAAGCACATTTTTCCAAGTTTTATAGAGCAAAATCATGAGGCAAACAACATGGATCACAATTATGATTAACCAATAAGATTGCAAGTGTCTTCAACTAAGGTAATGTTGATCTTGTGGTATCAAGGGCATATGGATAACAACACTACACGTGGTCAATAATCTAGTCTTAGTCTTGTTTTCAATTTTAGTAGTCTCAGTCTTAGTGCTTTTAATCTTAGTCCTAGTGGGTGGGAAAGAATGACCCACCCCTAATGAGAAATGGGAAACCTCAAAAGGATGCCACCAATAATGTCAAGCCTCTGTTTAACTCTCAGGAATGCAAGTAAATTTAGCCATTGTGACTTTACTCTTGCTCAAATGTGCCTCCACAGTTGTGATGCACTGTCATCTCCTGCACTGACTACATTGTCCCAGCCCCGTCTGACTGCCTACTATATTTCTGCCTCACTCCAATGTCTATAATAATAAGACAGGCAATAAGCAAATAAATACATGGTCAGATAGAAACAACTATTGTAGAGCTGAGTGTAATGGCACAGTCCTGTAATCCCAGTACTGGGAAGACTGAGGCAGGAGGACTCTTGCAAGTTTGAGATCCTGTTTCAAAAAGACCAAAAAGGTGGGGAGGGAATATTGAGAAGAAACAAGACAGAATAAGTGAGAGTCCACTTTTGATTGCACGGTCAGGGAAGACCTTTAAGATAACTTAGTTCAGTGAACTGTAGAAAGAAGACAGAAACAAAAAGAACATAAAAAGCTGCCAAATTAGGAATAAGGAAGGCAAGTTGAACTGCAAAATCAGCTGGATGTGGTAGTGCATACCTGTAATCCCAGCACTCTGGGAAGCTGAGGCAGGAAAACCTCAACTTCAAATCTAGCTTGACACTTTTGCCATTGATTTCCAGTTTCATTGCACTATGGTCTGACAATATGCATGGAATAATTTCAACTCCTTTGCATTTACTTAAGCATGTACTATGAGCTAGTATAAGGTCTATTTTAGAGAACATCCCATGTGCCTCTAAGAACAGTGTGTATTTTGATGTGGCATGGAACACTCTATAGACCATTCTAAGTCCATTTTTTTAAAAGTTGGTCCAGTTCTAATTTTTCATCATTGATTTTTTTTGTCTAGTTAATCTGTCTGAGACAGTGGGGTATTGAGATCCCCCAATACATTTGTATTACTGCTTATTTGATTTTTCATTGTCTGTTAATATTTGTTTTATATAGTTGGGTACCCTGGTATCTGGTGCATATGTATTAAAGACTGTTATCTCTTCCCTTGGATTGTTCCCTTTACAAGGATGCAGTGACTTTCTTTGTCTCTCTTAACCAGTCTTTGCTTGAAATTCACTTTGCAATTAGAATACCTACCCGTTTTTTTCTGGGTTCCTGTCACTTGGAATATTGTTTTCCATTCTTTGACTCTCAGTCTATGATTTTTTTGTTGTTGTTGTTCAAGAAATTGAATTCATGACCTCATGCTTGCCAAGCAGGTGCTGTGCAACTGAGCTATATCCCCAGCCCTATGAATTTCTTTTTAAATTCAATATGTTTCTTGTATGCAGCATATTGTTGGATCTTCTTTCTTTTTTTTTTTTTTTCTTTTTCTTCTTTTTGTCTTTTTTCCTTTTTATCGGTACCAGGGATCGAACTCACGACTGCCTGCTTGCAAGGCAGGTGCTTATGCCGCTGAGCTAAACCCCCAGCCCCTGGATCTTCTTTCTTAATCCAGTCTGCCAGTCTGTCTTTTGATTGGTGAATTGATACCACTAACATTGGTGGTTATAACTGATGTGTTTGATTAACACTTGTCATGCTATTTTCCTGTCGCTGACTGCCTTCCTTTCCCCTCTCTGTTTGCTTGCCTTGCCCGGTGGATTCCTTCTGTTGGAATTGTAGTTCTTGTTATCTCTTTCTTTAATGTCCTTCAGAACATTTTGGAGTGCTGGCTTGGTGTTCATGAATTTCCTCTGCTGTTCTTTGTCATAGAAGTATCTTATTTCATCATCTTTGAAAGATAGTTTTGCAGGGTACATCAATCTGGTTTCGAGATTGCTTTCTTTTAGGGTTTGAATACTTCATTCCAAAGTGTCCTTGACTTCAAGGTTTGTGTTAAGAAGTCAGTTGTGATTCTGATGAGCTTTCCTTTATAGCTGATTTGTTTGTTTTCACTAGCAGATTTTAATATTCTATTCTTGTGTTGAGTTTCTGGAATCTTAACTATGAAATGTAGATTTTTTTGATCGTAGCTACTGTAGTTCCATGTGCCTCACTTATCTGTGTGTCAAATTCTTTCTTCCCACCATAGCAGTATTCTGCCATGACATCTGTGAACAGGCTCAGCCTGACAACTTAGCAAAGACTTAGCAAGATCCTGTATCAAAATAAAAGGCCTGGTGCGGTAGCTCACTGTGAAGGTCCCAGATTCAATCATCAGCACTGAAGGGGGCGGGGGAGGGGGGACAACTGAAAAGTCACTGTATCCAGAGGCTTACTAGCTGCTTACCACATCAGAGGTAGTAAAAGATGGAGATGGGGAGGCAGAAAAGGAGTCACAATGCAAATTAGAAGCCTTTAGAAGAGGTTGATAAAATCTGTTCTTGGACTTTTAAAAACATTTCAAAGGCAAATTTATTTACTTACTTACTTATTTGAAGTACTTTAGATCAAACCCAGGAGGGCCATACCCCTGCACTACGCTCCTAGCCCTTGTTATTTTTTATTTTGAGACAGGTTTGCACTAAATGGCCCCAACAACACTTGAACTTGTGGTCCTCCTGCCTCAGGTTTCCTGAATGCTGGGATCACAGGTGTGCACCACCACACCTGGCTTAAAAGAATTTTTCTATTTACTTTTTTTTTTTCTTTTGCAGTGCTGGGGATCACATCCAAAGCCTTATGCACACAGCAGGGAAGTGCTCTACCTCTGAACTCCACTCCCAGGCCCTTGAGTCAGATTTTTAAAATTTTGCTCTGTGTGCAGAAAATGGCTTATCAAGAGGTCAGAGTGGAGTTGGTAGAGCACAACGGAAACTAACACTCCGGCAACACAAGACATTGGAGGTATGGGCTTTGGTAACAGTTCAGAGAAGACAAGTTGTAACACTTTTAAAGGAATATTAACAATCAAAAACCCAAATTAATGAAAAAGTAATTCAAAACATAGTTAACATATGCTTGTGTATTCTGTAGGCTTATCCTAAAATAACTAAGTATCTAGGTAGGGCACAGGGGAAAAAACTATACCTAAAATTCCCCTTAGGTCTTTTATTAATTATTCCTTAAGTGGAGGCTTGGGACAGAAGAGAAGCTCTAGTTTCTGCTAGTCTCCAGGAGGATAAACAATGAGCAGTCTAAAGCTCCGAGTAGCTGTGGCATCTCTTGAAGCCCGTTAACCACCACAATAACCACTCGGACAAGGTGTTTCTTTTGCTTCTCCCATATAAGGATGATATACATCTTCATGAAAACCATACTGGAAACTTCTGAGACATTATTTTACCAATTATTCTAGAACAAGTCTGGGGGAGGGCAGGGAATGTGTTTACTTCTTGGATCTATAGGGACCTACTGATCACTTTTAGAAATTCTTTTAGTACTACTACAAAACCAAATTGAACACTTTCTAATGTGATGTCTAGGTGTTTTAAAAAGTGATGTTTGTTCAAAGCCTCTTTATGGATTTTGGCAGCCTCAACAAAGCCCTGTAACCCAGGAGTTGAGAGGGATGGCTCTGGAGTCATATTGCCTGGCTTCAAGTCTTGGCTTCTCCATGTATTGTGTGATTTAGAGCAAGTTACATAATTTCAGTAAGCCAGAATTCAGTCTGTAAACTGGGAGTTGATAAACACCAAAGAATTTGCAACTGGTGAAATAGGATGAGAAGTGTTTGTAGATGTGGCAGAGGGTCTCTAAGCCAGCTCTCTTCCCAGCTTCCAGTTTCTCCATTATAACCTTACCCTTTCGGATTCCCTTCCAAAACCACACACATCAATACAAACTTTATTGTGTTTGTGCACATGTGCATAAACGCACACACAATATTTAGATGAGAGGTGCATTCTCTACAGAAAGTAGCATTTAACCAGTGTAAGCACTTGTGTCATTTACTTAAAATAAACCTTTGTTATTTAGCATAGGCTTAAAAATTCCTGAAAGAAAGGATAACTGCATTCCAGACCTTGTATCCAATCTCTCTCTCTCTCTCTCTCTCTCTCTCTTTCTCCCCCCCCCCCCAGTTCAGAAACTCTCAGGGGCTCCTTTTTTTCCCATGGGAGGAAGGATCCACTCTTTTTTTCTGGAGTTCACAGCCTATATTCCATTACCTAGTTGTGGGAACCCTGGATTCTACCATAAAGTAACCCCTCAAAGAACTTGCTTTCAGTATAAGGAATGCAAGCCCCATTAAGGGAACGTTTACCATCTCTGAACCCAGCGAGTGGGTGAACTGGACTCAAGACAAAGGATGAACAAGGTTCATAAAACATCCTCTGGGAAAGCTTCCTTATGTGCGGGCTCCCACTGGCTACTGGGCAGTATTTACCGAGTGGACACCAGGGGGTAGCAAAATCTCAGTTTCTTAGCTAATTATGAGGCGGCTGCAAAGCCTGGGTGACTGAGGATCGCCTAATTGCGGTGGGAAAGAGCATCACAGCACTGCCATGCTGGAGAATACTCATGGGGTTTGCTGCCCACACCCTTTTCTGAAGTTCTGAAGAACAGTGCTCATCTCCAACAAGGATGCATGTTTCTCTTCTTTTCTAGACCCAGTGAGTGGAGGTAGGAGGAGGGGGCAGTGTTCAGAGTAGAGCCCACAATGTTGGCGACGACCCCCCCCCCTTTCCTCTTATTCCCATTGTCCAGAAAATCTGGCCTCCCAGTCATTTAGAAACTGCATCCAAGCAGGACACTTTCTAAAGCAGCATCCCCCAACTGTAGTGACACCTACTTTAAGTCCCTCTTGGGGTTTATTTGGCTTTCTCATGTCCTCTGGAAGGCCCACCTTTTGGGAGGGTCCACCATGAGGCCAAGCATTCTCTTGCCAGTACAGAGGTGAGATAAAGCCCTACTTCCTCTGCCTAGGTCTCCACCAGCTCTGCTGCAAGTTTCACTTCCCTCTGAAAGGAGTGGAGGATGCTAGCGATTTGGTGGTGAGACGGGAGATGGGGCTACAATTTTCTTCTTTCTTATCTAGTCTAACCCTCTTTGTCTACTGCGTGGTCCCGGGGCTACAAGTCCTATCAGCCCTGGGACATTATCACCATTCACAAGAAGGCCCATCTGGCATCCCACATCAGACCGTAAGGTCTGAGCCCGGGAGCTGGAGCTCTGCTTCCTCTAGGAACAAGGGGCGACAGGGAACGATGCAGAGAGGGCCGAGTGAGGCAAAGAGTCAGAAAAAGTTCGCGGATGCACAGGCCCTGGTCCCGGGACCCTGACTCTCAGGCACAGTATTACCCCAGTCCCACTTTCACCGCTCCCACTCGCCTTGCATAGAAGCCCATTTTTGGTAGCCTGGAGTGTCGAGGCCGAGAAGCTGGGAGGAGGAGGAGGAGAAGGGTGGCCAGGACCGTGGGCAGTTAGGGGAATGCCCTCATGTTGCCACCTGCCACTCTTCCCCAGGGAGACAAGGGCGCCTCAGGTCTTTCCAAAGTCTGGAGGCCGGCGGGGCGAAGAGTCCTTGCGTGCGTGAGAGACCGCAGGCGGAGGGTCCACTTTGCAGAACCCCGCGCGGGGGCCACACTGAGCCGCGGGAGCGAGGCGACGGCGGGAAAGGAGGGGCGTCCTCGGCTGGGCGGGTTGGCTGGGACCCGGGGGGCCGCGGAGAGGCTCGGCGGGGCGCGGCAGTCTGGGCCGGCGCGGGGCCGCGTGGCGGCGGGGCGGGCGCGGAGGGCGGGGCGGGGCGGGGAGGGGCGGCCGTCTGGACCCTCCCTGGCGGGGCCCCGCGGCCTGGAGCCCGAGCCCGAGCCGCCACCGCGGCCGGAGCTGTCCCCCGGCCAGACCCGGCGAGACGCGAGCGGCGGGAGGGAGCGAGGGAGGGAGGGAGGCGGCGGCGCGCCGGCCCCGCCCGCCCGCCCGCCCGAGCGTGCGACGCAGCCCGGCGCCGAGCCATGGTGAGTCCGCGTCGCAGCCCGGGTCCCCTCGGCCCTCGGCAGCCCGCTGGGGGCCCGGCCCAGCCTCGCGCGGCGCTCCCGGGACTCCCCGCGCCCATCCCCCTCCTCGCCCCGCGCCCGAGCCCTGCCCCCCGCGGCCCGAGCGCCCTCGCTCGCCTTTTCTTCTCGCCCCCCGCGCCTTCCCCGGCCCGCGGCGCTCCTCCCGCTCTCTTCGTCCGGACCTGTCCTTTCCTTGCAGGTCTGCCCTCCCCCGCCCGACCCCGGCTCCTTACTCTTCGCGTCGGTCCCCGGCGGCCCTGGAAGGGCACTGCCTCGGGTCATGAGAACTGACCTGCCTGGAACCACCATTTTCCATCCCCGTCCCCGACCCGGTGTGGCGGGCCCACCCATCCGGCCCTAGGGGACCAGCCGCAGCTGTGGCTGGGCCAAGGGCCAGGGGCACAACCAAAGAGGGAAACTGCCGAGGAGAAAGAGGGGCTGCTGTAGGGTAGTGGCTGGAAGAGGGGTGTCACAGTCCTAGGGGGGCGTGACGCTCCACAGCGGACCACAGATTACAGGGAAAGCGCCCGGGCTCGCACTGCGGGGAACAGGCACCTCCTGAGCACTCCCGCGGCGGAGAGGGAGCACGACGAGATGGAGCTCCGTGCACGAGGCAGGGGACCCTGGGAGCAACAGCTGGGGCACTGGAACCCACATCCCAGGAGTGAACGCTATTTCGGGACCTTTGGTCCAGAAGTGCTCCTGAAGAACCACTGCAAGAATAGGCACTGTCTAGGAGAGCGCCCGCTGCAAGGGGAGGGGTGCGGCCACCGAGGCGCTAGCTGCAAAGTAGTGGAGGGGGAGAGGCCCTGGCAGGGGGCGCCCGCTGCAGGGATGGAGGAGGGACTGGAGCACCCACCGGGCCGCTCCTCTACGGAGGAAAGGACACCCCCGGTAAGCTGGAGCGAGAAGAAAGAGGAACTGGGCCAGGGAGAGCTGACTCAGTCTCTCTTGTCTTTCTGGTCCTGGCCGGCGAAAGGCCTGGTCTCTGGACTCCCGCCGCCTCCCGCCCAGACCCCTCCTCCCCTCCTGCCGCTGCCGTTTCCTGTGGCTGAGACTCTCAGCCATGAGCTCACCGCCCCTAATGGGTTGCAGCTGCCTCGCCGCTCCAGCGCCGCTATCCCCTCCCGGCCTTGCAGCCGAAGGCCCACCCTGCCCTACCCCTGCCCATCCCGACCTTCCCTCCACCCACGAGCACAGCGCCTGCCAGCCAGGAACACTGGGGGGTCTGTCTGCTCGCCCACACACCTTGGGGCTGGGGATGTGCACTGCCGCGCTGAATGTCCCTCTCTGGAGTGGCTGCCCTAGCTGCTCAGAAACCGAGACAAGCAAGCTACTTTAGCTGGAGAGACTCAGTAAAATATGTAATGTTGTCTTCCCAGTAAAGGCAGGACTTGGGGGGGGGGGCAGAGAGCTAGGTAAATACTGCACTGAGCACCCCCTTTCCCATTTAAAGCAAAAAAAAATCTGATGAAAGGAACTTCAAAGGCCATCTTGAAAGGAGAAATAAGCTTGCAAAGGAGCTGCCCAGGGGGCTGTTATTCAGAGTATGGGAGAGAGAAGGATGTCCCATCGATTCAGAGGGAGGCAGGTATGCATGAAGCCAGGCTGTCTTTTGAGCTGGTGGCTTCAGGTCTAGGTTGGTGAGAGGTCCCGGTGGAATTAGAAGGGATTTCAGCTGGAATGCATACCATCATCAAGGCCTCCTCCTCCCTTCCTACATGTTCCTTTTGTGCCTTATTCCTACTAGAATGCCCCCACCCAGTTCATTGTAACCCAATCCCCCATGTTCTGGGAAGGGGTGATTGCTTTAGAGCCACTCTAAAGGAGAAGGGTGCTATAAAGACCTGAGGCTGCTGCAGTTTCCTACCCACGGATCCTCTCAGAGATGCAATTGATTGTGGGTGGCACCACCACTTAGGGTAGGAATCTCTGGACAGTGAGACTGGTGAGAAACAATTTGCAGGATGGCTGTGTGGAAGCCTCCTACTCTGCCCTTTAGAGCTGGTGACCATCAGCTCACTCGCCTGATGGCACTAGAGCCTGTCTTTTAAATCCTGAGGGCCTGTGCAATCACTGTGATTCACAAGCACACGGAACAGCCCAGGAGGAACAGCCCCCATCTGAATGTGCATTTGCAGTACATTCTCCCAGTGTGTGTTCTTATGTCTCCAAAGGTCTCACAAGAGTGTGCAGCGCTGCTAAGCCTGTGTCTGACTCTGACTGACTGTGCAGCCCCAACCCCATCTTGGGTTCCTTTAGCCAGCATTTCCTGTGTGCTCACTCTGTGCATACATTGTACGATGAGGACACAGCTGCTCACAGACCGGTACGGTCCCAGGGAACCCTGCTTGGGTATCTCCAGGTATCTCTAGCTGGGTCTCATCTCTCCCAGGAGCCTGAGCCGGTGGAGGACTGTGTACAGAGCACACTCGCTGCCTTATACCCACCCTTCGAAGCCACAGCTCCCACCCTGTTGGGCCAGGTATTCCAAGTGGTGGAGAGGACTTACCGGGAAGATGCACTGAGATACACACTGGACTTCCTGGTACCAGCCAAGCACCTTCTTGCCAAGGTCCAGCAGGAAGCCTGTGTGAGTGGCTCTGCATCCCTCTTCTGCCTTCCTGAGACCCACTGCCTTGCTCTGAACTAGCTAGGCTTGTTTCCTCCCACCTGAGATGCACCCCGCTTTAATACTGATCTCCCAAGAGGAACTTCAGCCTCATTTTGCTGATCTGCCATACGCTTTGACCCTCAGAGGTGTGGACCACTCATATACTAACACATACATGTGCATGACCCTGATCCTGCAGGCAGACCCAATTCCAGACATCTCTCACTCATATGAATTTCTCAAGATACTAACTCCCCCAGATATGACTCAATGGAGATCCTTTACCTCTACAGCCATGAAAACCCAAGTCTTTGATTCCTCTGAGACAGTAGCATCTGCTGACCATATCATTATAATGATTAAGTTCTTGCCCTCCTACACTAGCTTCCTACCAGCACCAGACTGACAAGTCCCAGTGCCTTCCTTTCTGCTGTATGATCTTCCTTCCTGCTCCTCTGGAAGTATAACTCACCAAGCATAAGGCCAGTCCTGCCTAGGTTAGGCCCATTCTCACCACTCTCTCCTGCTGAGTGCAGCCTCCTCCTCTTTCCCCAGGCCCAGTACAGCGGATTCCTCTTCTTCCATGAGGGCTGGCCCCTCTGCCTGCATGAGCAGGTTGTGGTACAGCTAGCAGCCCTTCCCTGGCAGCTGCTGCGTCCTGGAGACTTCTACCTGCAGGTGGTACCCTCAGCAGCCCAAGCACCCCACCTGGCACTCAAGTGTCTAGCCCCAGGAGGTGGGCGGGTACAGGAGCTGCCCGTGCCCAGCGAGGCATGTGCCTACCTGTTCACACCTGAGTGGCTGCAAGGCATCAACAAGGACCGACCTACAGGTCGCCTCAGCACCTGCCTCCTATCTGCACCCTCTGGGATTCAGCGGCTGCCCTGGGCTGAACTCATCTGCCCACGATTTGTGCACAAAGGAGGCCTCATGGTTGGACATCGGCCAGGCACACTGCCTCCTGAACTGCCATCAGTACCCCCAGGGCTTCCCAGCCCTCCCCTCTCTGAGGAGGTGCTGGGCACTCGGAGTCCTGGGGATGGGCACAATGCTCCAGCTGAAGGACCAGAGGGTGAGTACGTGGAGCTTTTGGAAGTGACGCTGCCTGTCAGGGGAAGTCCCACAGATGCTGAGGGCTCTTCAGACCTTGCCAGGACTCGGACGGTACCTACCCGCAAGAGTGCTGGAGGGAAAGGCCGGCACCGGAGACACCGGGCATGGATGCACCAGAAGGGCCTGGGGGTTCGGGCACAGCACCAGGATGGATCACGGCCACCCGGTGAGGGGAGCAGCACTGGAGCCTCCCCTGGGTCTCCCCTAGGAGCTGAAGCTGTCCCAGAGGCAGTAGACGCGGAGGTATCTGAACCCCCAACAGAGGCTTCGGGGGAAGCTTCTGAATCCTGCCTCCTGCGGTCAGGGGATCCTGGAGCAGGCCAGGGGGCTGAAGGACCACCGGGTACCCCTCGGAGAACAGGCAAAGGAAACCGGAGAAAGAAGCGGGCTGCAGGCAGAGGGGCTCTTAGCAGAGGCGGGGACAGTGCCCCACTCAGCCTTGGGGACAAGGAAGAGACTGGCCACCATGGAGCCCTTGTCAGTCTGCCCTCACCAAATGAAAACAAGCTTCCAGCATGCAGCCTGGTTAAGGATGGGAACAAAGGCTCTGAAAACTCAGAATCAGAGGCCAAAGAGGAGCTCACATCCCCAGATGAAAAAGAGACTCTGCCCCCAGAAAACTATGGTTCTCCAGAAGAGGGGACCAGAGAAAGACAGCAAAAAGGATCGAGCCTGGTGTGTGTGGCAGGTAAGAGAACCCCGGGGAAGGTGGCCTAGGAAAGGAGCAGGAGCTGGGGATAGGCAAAGAGAGAGCGGGCAGCCCCGCCTTCTGAGGTCCACAGCTCTCCCCTGTCTATGCAGCATCTGCAGGCTCAGAGGGGCTGCTGTCGGACCCCCCCACACAACCCCTGGAGCCACTGCAGGAAGTGAAAGTAGAGAGCATCCCAGAAGAGCCCCCTCCAGTCTCCATCTCTGCTGACTCTGACATAGCCTGGGAGTTGATGGCCTCTGGATTCCTTGTCCTGACTGGTCAGTTGGTGAAGGGAGAGGGGCTTGGGGAAAGAGAAGTTGAAGTGGGCTTGGGAGGGAGGTAGCCGAGGACTGCTCCCAGCCAGGACAGCCTGGCCATTTTGTGTCTTCAGGAGGGTTGGACCAGAGTGGGCGAGCTCTGCTGACCATTACCCCACCGTGTCCTCCTGAGGAGCCCCCACCCTCCCAAGACATGCTGAGCACTGTTCTTCATTACCTCCACTCACTTCTCAGGTAACCACAATGGGCCTTGGAGTCCTAGACTTCATGCCCTGAGTCATGAGGAGCTGACCTCCTTGTTCTCAGGACACCGACTTTCTGACCTCTAGGACACTTACTTCTTCAGCCTCTGAAGTCCATGACCAGTCCATGACCTCTGACCTTACTGACCCCTGATTTCCAGGCTAATATCAGCACTGATCTTCACAATCAATGCTGCTGACCTCAGTGTTCTGGGACACTTCTTAGACTGTCAGGACATTGATTCACAAAGTACCTGTGAGACTCCAGGATACAGACCTTTCCAAAATATGGAACTGTTAACTTTCCAGGCTTTTATGCCATGACCCCACAGTCATGTGAACCTTAGCTCCTGAATGCTAGGCCACCACTCTTGGACACACATCCCAGACTTGGGCTCTTTGCACATTGCTTCTCTAATGTAGCAGGAACTATGAACACTATGTCAGACTTGTGCCTCTACTCTGCCCTGTCAGCAGTCTCTCCAACACACACACACACACACACACATGTGTGCGCACGCACGCACATACTGCAGTCTTCTGTCCTTCCCACCTCACAGGCCTGACCTCCAGTTGTTAGGACTGTCTGTCCTGCTGGATCTTCGTAAAGCACCCCCACTGCCGCCAGCTCTCGTTCCTGCTCTGAGTCAACTTCAGGTAACTGCCTTTCTCAGACAAGCACTTCCCCTAGGTCCAGCTCTTCCCTAGTGGCCATTTCAAGCCTCCCAGTGACCCACAGTTTAGGGTTGTTATTCTCTGCCTTCAGGATTCAGGAGATCCTCATCTTATTCAACGGTTGCTGATTCTCACTAATGATGACCCTCCCACTGAACTCTGTGGATTTCAGGTTTGAACCCCTCACTCTGTCACCTAGTCACCCATCAGTAGTTGAGAGCAGCAGAAGGGGTTGGCTGGGCCCCTGGGCTGGTGTCTTACTCCCTGGGTGCTCAGGCAGAAATTCCCTGGCTTTATATGTTGATAGGGTGCTGAGTGGGTGTCAGAGAATGATCTGAAAAGAGTGGCCAAGCCAGAGGAGCTGCAGTGGGACCTAGGAGGTCACAGGGACCCATCTCCCAGCTACTGGGTAGAGATACATAAGGTAAGCATCCTCCCCACCATCTACCTTTGCAGCCAGCGAGGCCCTAGGTGTCCCAACTGAGGACATTCTAGGAGACAAGAAAAATCCATAGGTTTGGGGGAAAAAGAGTTTCCCTTTCATTCAACTCAGCAAGTATTTATGATTCACAGGCCATGACCAGGATACTGTGCATTATGTCATGGGGAAACAGATGGAGTATGCTAAATTCTTCATATGATATTAATATATGAACTTCAGTGGAAAATTAATTCATGAAAGAACTAGAAGAATACAAGATAGTGTCACTGGGTTTATTAGAAAGTACCAAGAGTCAAAAGATTGGGTTTGTTTCTTGTGGCCTTGGACAAGTTACTACCCTTTTGGGTATGGTGCTCTTTCTTCTCTGCTCTCTGCACCAGTATCCAGGCCTGAGGATCCTCGTCTGCAAAGTACAGCAACTTCGCTACACTCTGTGAAGGTTCTTCCAACCCTTGTCTCCCAAGTTCCATGAATCTAAGTCCTGTGAGTCATCAAGAAGAGAATAAATGTGATCTGAGCTGTAGCATGTTCTATAAGCTGTGTGCCGAAAGGCAAGCAGATCTGAAGAGGCAGAAAGGAAGGTCTGCCAGGGCAAAGACCCAGTGTGAGACAGAAGAAAAAGGAGACACACATTTAATAAGCTGTACAATGTTTCAGCCCCATGCTAGTTGCTGGGCAAGTATCATCTCTTTAAAACCCACAAAATCCTGTCTTATCCCAACTTCATAGAAGGGAAAACTGAGATTTAGGGTTTCTGGACCTGCCCAATAGCATGTAATTAATAACCAACAAAATCAGAAACTAAACCCAGTATTACCTCCATAAAAGTCTCTGGGTTGTGTGGCATGGTGGCATACTATGCCAGCTACTCAGCCAGGAGGATCACAAGTTCTGGGCCAGACTGGGCCCCTTAATAAGACCCTATGTCAAAATAAAATATAAAAGGAATTAGGTGCATAACTTGATGGAAAAGCTTTTACTTAGCATATACTAGGTTCAATGCTGAGCACCACACGCCCCCAAAAAATCTCTGGGCTCCCTCCATCTAAACTCTGACCTTGAGCTCCATCCCTGCATGTGTGTTTCAGGAAGTGGCAAGGCTCTGCAGCCTATGCCAGGGTGTGCTGAGCTCTGTGCGGCAGGCCATTGAAGAGCTGGAAAGAGCAGCAGAGTCAGAAGGAGAGGTATGAAATGAGATGGGGCAGTGGGGGATGGCAGGGGATGGGACCCGGGTGAGCGTTCTGCGGTGGAACCTCTACTGTCAATTGCTGCTTGTCCCTAGGAGGCCGTGGGAATGCCGGAGCCTCTGCAGAAGGTGCTGGCTGATCACCGGCTGACGGCACTGCAGAGGGATGGGGGAGCCATCCTGATGAGGCTACGCTCCACCCACAGCAGCAAGTATGAGAGATGAGTGTGCAGAGCAGGAGGAAGTGGTAGTCAGCGGAGGGCTGCCAGATAATTCTTTTTTTTTTTTTTTTTTTTTGGTCTTTTTCGTTTTTATCGGTACCAGGGATCGAACTCACGACTGCCTGCTTGCAAGGCAGGCGCTTATGCCACTGAGCTAAATCCCCAGCCCCGCCAGATAATTCTTACTGCGCATGCAGGTCTGCGCAAGATACTGTGCTTTTTGCACTTACTGTCTCTTAGCCTTCACATCGTCCGTCAGTGCTAGTTAAAATTACCCTGCGGATTTGGAGGATCAGAAATGTTAAGAGTCTTGGCCACGCTAATTCAGGAAATGGGAGAGTTAGGACAAGCAATCTGAGACTGCCCATATTCCTATCCACAGTGCTATACCACCTCGCATATTTGCATCCCTGGAGGTGCAAGGACAAATTGAGGGGTGCCTCTTCCTTCTTCCCCAGGTTGGAGGGCCCGGGCCCTGCTACCCTCTATCAAGAGGTGGACGAGGCCATTCACCAGCTCGTGCGCCTCTCCAACCTGCAAGTACAGCGGCAGGAGCACCGACAGCGCCTGCGCCACCTCCAGCAGGTGAGCGGTGGCCCCACCCATCCTGCTCCGCCTGGGGCCCTGGCCTCCAGTCTCCCTCCTGGTGCTTAGCAGTGATAGTTCCTGCCTGGACACCCCTCCCTCTCTATTCGCCTCCCCTGGAGGATGGGCATGCCAGGTGGGAGATTTAACAAGAAGGTGGCTTTAGCACTTGGGAGACTTGAGGCAGGTGGATCACTGTAAGTTTTGGGTCATAGTGAGTTCAAGACCAGCTTGAACTACAAAATGAGACCCTATCTCAAAAAACCAAACCAAACCAACGAAACAAAAACAAGAAAGTGGGAGAATCTTAGTACCAGGAAAAACAAGCCAGATCTTCCCTCTGTTGATGTTTGGTCAGGCACCCTTAGTGATGATCAGAAATGCTTGGGGCCCCTGGGGATTCTGGAAAGAGCTGACTGACTGGCATATCTACCTTCATATTTAAAAAATGACAATATTGAATATCTGTTGATACCAGCTCTTTAGTCAGGCAGGTTGCCTCAACTTTTTATGCAGTATCATCCCCTAAACCTAAGGATGGGGTGATCCCACCTCTCTTCACTTTCAAAGGAGAAGGCATTGTGAGCTTTAAGAGGACTGCTGCATTTGTAAGGAACATTCAGAAATAAGACTGGCTTCTCTTGCTGGGTGTGGGCAAGTCATGAAGCTTCTCTGAGTTCCCACATCCTCATCTGTAGAATGGAGATGTTAATAACTACTACACAGGTGGTTAGGATGACCAAATTAATTCAAAAAGGATACTTAAACGATAGTTATTGTTAGCATCGGCTGTTGGGAACATCCTCAGACTTCTCATCTGCAGGCTGTTCCAACCCAACTTCTAGCCTCTGTCAGAGGAAATGTTATCATCTCTTCTCGATCAGACACCTCTGAACCAGCCTCAGAGTTTCTGTACCTACACAATGGGCAACCAGAGCTGGACCCAAACATTCACATGCACACGACCATCTTCTGGGCTGCCTCTCTGGGCCTGGTGCCTGCAGTGTCTGCCCACCAGTCACTGGGGTCCGGGATGAAATTGCTCCTGGCCTTCAGTTATCCAAATGACCCTCGTCCAGGCAGGTGTGGTGTGGTGGTCCATACCTGTCATCCCAGCACACGGGAGCCCAAGGCAGGAGGATCACCATGAGTCCAGAGCCAACCTCGGCTACATAGTGAGCTCAAGACCAGCCTAAACCACAGAGCGAGACCCTGTCTCAAACAAACAAACAAAAGGCCTGTCATCCTGCTTCTGGTTCCCACCTCTCGGGCCTGTGTCAGGACCTCTCACCTTGCTCCCTCCGTGCTTACTGACAGCACAACTTCATCCAGCACTTTACTAGTCTTTTCACCCAGATTTTCACTTGATCTTTGTGGAAACTTGTGATCATCCACAAGTATCAATTGCATGTGACAGAGGAGATGAAATTTGTCACTCAAGTATCTGTAGAGCAGGGTGGGAGCTGGCACTGGGTCTCAGCCTTTCCTTCACGGCCGCCTCTTCCACCTGTGTGCCGCAGGTGCTGCAGTGGCTCTCGGGCCCAGGAGAGGAGCAGCTGGCCAGTTTTGCTATGCCCGGTGACTCCCTCCCTGCTCTGCAGGAGACAGAGCTGCGATTTCGGGCTTTCCACACGGAGGTTCAGGTGAGAAGGGAGAAGAGAGACACCCAGGAGGCAGAGGAGACTAACTGGGCGTGCAGCCTGGGTCTGAGCACTGCCTCCCTTCCCCAGGAGCACCTGGCCCAGGCGCGGGAGGCTCTGGCTCTGCAGGAGGACCCTGCCTCCCAGAAGGTTTTGGATATCTTCGAGCAGCGGCTGGAGCAGGTGGAGAGTGGCCTCCATCGGGCCCTGCGGCTTCAGCGCTTCTTCCAGCAGGTGCAGACAGAACCTCTTCCTTCTGTGCTGTTTCTTTGGCCAAGAGAATGTAGTCAGGTACAGGCAGGGATTTGGGAGCCCACACCTCGGCTTTGTCACTTAGCTCTCTCACCTCCTTGCCAAATGACCTGAGACCAGGTACTAGACCTGAATATGCCCTGTTGACATCCACCGCATAGGAATTCTGTGAGGACCATAGGAGGTGATGTAGAAACTTGTTCAGCACGATGCCTTCTACACTAAGCATCAGCTATTCCTTAGGCGCTTCTGTCTCAGTAGCATCTCCAGGTGACATGGCTAGACAGTGAAGGTGACTCTTATCAGAGCTGGCCTGAGCTTCTGGGGGTGGCATGAGTCCTCACCCTTGCTCTCCCGTCTCCAACCCTTTGGCTCTACAGGCACATGAGTGGGTGGATGAGGGCTCTGCCCGGCTGGCAGGAGCTGGGCCTGGTCGTGAGGCCCTGCTGGCAGCGCTTGCCCTGCGGCGGGCCCCGGAGCCCAGTGCTGGCACCTTCCAGGAGATGCGGGCCCTGGCCCTGGACCTGGGCAGCCCGGCAGCCCTGCGAGAGTGGGGCCGCTGCCACGCCCGCTGCCAAGAGCTGGAGAGGAGGATTCAGCAACAGCTGGGAGAGGAAGCCAGTCCGAGAGGCCACCGGCGGCAGCGGGCAGACAGTGCCAGCAGCGCAGGGACCCAGCGGGGCTCCCATAGCCCCTCGCCCAGCCTCAGTTCCCTACTCCTTCCTGGCAGCCCTGGCCTACGGGCTGCTCCATCCCATTGCTCCCTGGCCCCATGTGGGGAGGACTGTGAGGAGGAGGCACCCGAGCTGGCTCCAGAAACAGAGGGCAAACCCCCAAGGTCTGTGCTGATCCGGGGTCTGGAGGTCACCAGCACTGAGGTGGTAGACAGGACGTGCTCGCCGAGGGAACACGTGCTGCTGGGCCGGGCTGGGGGGCCAGACGGACCCTGGGGATTAGGCACCCCCCGGATGGAGCGCAAGCGGAGTATCAGGTGAGAGCCTGGCCTTTGTGGTGCCCAAGAGGCAGACCCAACTGACCAGCAAGAAAAAGCATGACATGTTGGGAGCTGTGGCTCTTTTATGTGCCTGGGTGACACTTCCTCTGCCACTCTGCACCCCCAGTACCCAGCAGCGTCTGGTGTCTGAACTGATTGCCTGTGAACAGGAGTATGTGACCAGCCTGAGCGAGCCTGTACCACCCCCCGGGCCTGAACTGACCCCTGAACTTCGGGGCACCTGGGCTGCTGTCCTGAGCACCCGGGAAAGACTTCGCAGCTTCCACCGGACACATTTTCTTCGGGAGCTACAGGGCTGTGCTACATACCCTCTGCGCATCGGGGCCTGCTTCCTTCGCCATGTGAGTGACACTGTGAAGTCTATCATGTCTTCCAGTCCTCTTTCTCCCGTGCTGTAGCTCATCCCCTGGCCCTTCTCAGTATCACTGCCCTTGGTCCCTTGTGTGGTCCAGGGCTATGAAGCACAGCTGTTTTCTGGGCCCATCTGGTTCTACGCAGATTGTGTCTCTGTTTACGAGTACTGCCTGGACCCCTCACTTCCTAGCAGGCTGGGCGCTCCCTGACCAGCCTGGGCTGGGCGCTGCAGTGAAGGGTTGGGGGGAGAGGGGG
Source organism: Cavia porcellus (assembly GCF_034190915.1). Classification (NCBI taxonomy): domain Eukaryota; kingdom Metazoa; phylum Chordata; class Mammalia; order Rodentia; family Caviidae; genus Cavia; species Cavia porcellus. The sequence goes on along the minus strand of NW_026947509.1, from coordinate 25,312,376 downwards.
TTTCACCTGCCAGGCCCTCCCGAAGGACACCTCACCTCATGCTTGCTGGTGCAGGGGGACCAGTTCGGCCTTTACGCCCAGTATGTGAAGCACCGCCACAAACTGGAGAACTGTCTGGCTGCACTCAACCCCCCATCCAAGGTAAATTTCATTCCAGTCTCGTGAGAAAGACCTCTGTGAAACCCACCTCAAAACCCCTCAGGGAATAAAAGCCTTCCCAGCTGTGCCCAGGCATGTCTGCTACCAGTCAGGCCGCAGAATTGCTCAGGGTAGGACAAACCCTGGACTGAGGCTGGGTCCTTACCCATGTCCCCAACATGAGGGTTTAAAGGCCAAATGCTTGATTCCTCTGGGCCTCTGTTTCTCCATCTGATGAAGGAGAGTAATAGGTACTCGCTGAGAGCTCTGAGCATCAAAAGACCTCACATCAAAAGATGTGAAAGTTGAGGCTGGGGATTTAGCTCAGCGGCATAAGCGCCTGTCTTGCAAGCAGGCAGTCGTGAGTTTGATCCCTGGTACCAATAAAAAGGAAAAAAGATGTGAAAGTGACTTCAAAAGCTAAGAGCCGAGGAACAGAAAGGGTCATTACCTGGGTGCTTCCAACTGTCTTCAAGACACAGAATGACTGCATCTCCTGCAGCCCTCTGCCTGGCTTCTTTCTGGAGGGGAGTGTTTTGCCTGACCTTTGGGAGTATTTGGGCTTTACCCCAAAAGCATGGATCTGCCTCCTGACTACTCGCCCCCAGAGCTTGGCTGCCACAGACCATGCAGTGTTTCTCAAGCGGCCAGGAAATCAGGGACAGCCTCAGCCTACAATGCATCCCTTGCCCTCATCCCTGTCTGTCTTCCCACCCTAGGGCTCCACAGAGGGTGGCCCTTACCTGCCCCTGGCCCTGCAGCAGCCCCTGGAACAACTGACTCGGTATGGGCGGCTCCTGGAGGACCTTCTGAGGGAAGCTGGGCCTGAGCCGAGTTCTGAGCGCCAGGCCCTCGGAGCTGCTGTGCAGCTGCTCCAGGAACAAGAGGCCCGCGGCAGAGACCTGCTGGCTGTGGAGGCCGTGCGAGGCTGCGAGGTGAGCCTTAGTTCCAGTCCCTCCGGCCAACAGCCTAGCCCTGTGGCCTGGCAGCAAGTGAACCAGACTCAAGCCCTGAGGGCCATCTGGTTTCTAACCTGCTGGGTGACCATAGCCGACTCATTGCACTTAACTGGCCCTCAGTTTCCTCATATGTAAATACAGAAACTGTGTCCTGGTCGACATCCTACTTTATGCTCTCCTGTTCCTCTCCTAAGGCTTACTTCCCTATCTACATGATACTTCTCTCCACGTCCCAGTACCCAACACATGCCTGTGCTCTACCTCGTCATTTTCCAGCCCTGAGATTCCAGACAGGCTAGAATCTTACCTCCTGTAGGATATCCCTACCACAGCTCTTTGCTGGTTCTCTTCCTGGGTCCCCTACACACTAAGGCTCCCCCAGAAAATGCTGAAAGCCCTGCCAAGCAATGCACATTCCCATTTTCAGAGTGGAGCTATGCTGCTGGGTTGGGTGTGCTGGGCCTGAGGACCAAGGCACGCATTGTAGGCTGAGGCTGTCCCTGATTTCCTCGCCGCTTGAGAAGCACTGCATGGGTCTCACTGCACTACAAATTTATGTTTACTCCTCACTAAATGCACACAAAGGGCCCTTGGCCAAGAGCATTTTCTTTTTCTTTCCTCAGATAGATCTGAAGGAGCAGGGACAGCTCTTGCATCGGGACCCCTTCACTGTCATCTGTGGCCGGAAGAAGTGCCTTCGCCATGTCTTTCTCTTTGAGCACCTCCTCCTTTTCAGCAAGCTCAAGGGCTCTGAGGGGGGCTCTGAGACCTTTGTTTACAAACAGGCATTTAAGGTATGCTGCCCAGAACTGAAGTGGGAGGGCTGGAGCTCTTCTTGAGTGCTCAGAACACCCTCATAAGCTCAACCCAAACCCAGATTCAGAATCCACATCACCTAGACAACTCTTGGGCCTGCAATCAGTCATCAAGTTAAGGTGTCAAAGGGTGATAGAAGTCCCTGTCACTGGGTTACCCCATGGCATCTTCCTTATAGTTCATGTGGGAGACTTATGAGGCATCTTAAACCAGAATGGGAAAGGATCTATTAAGACATCCATCCATGGCTTTTGAGTTAGGAGCAAGGACACTCTATATAACTTCATTTAACCAAACAAGGCCCAAAAGAGGGAAGCCTGGCTTTGGGAAACTAGCCACATAAGTGTTCATAGCAATCTATGATCCTGATCAGAACACATGGAGGGATTCCAGAGCTTCCTACACTCTGTCCCCCTATACTAGTTTGGCCTTCCAGAGGGGAATATAGTATAGAGAAAGAGGCCCTGGTTTGAAATGACATAGACATAGGTTCAAATCCACACTCTTATAAACTGTGACAAGAGCTTGGGCAAGTTGCTTCACGTCACTGGGCTTCATTTCTCCGATAAATTAGGGTGGTTGTAAAGACCACGTGTAGAATACTTGGTGCTGTTTCCCGAACATCCACCAGATGCCAGGCTAAGCGCAGTGCTTGCTCGAGTGGCACCAGGTGTCCAGGACTCTCGCATGTCCACCCATGCTCTCCATCTTTCCTCAGACTGCTGACATGGGGCTGACAGAAAACATCGGAGACAGCGGGCTCTGCTTTGAACTGTGGTTCCGCCGGCGGCGTGCACGAGAGGCCTACACCTTGCAGGCAACCTCACCAGAGATCAAACTCAAGTGGACAAGCTCCATTGCCCAGCTGCTGTGGAGACAGGCAGCCCACAACAAGGGTACTAGGAATAGCAGAGACAGTGTGGCCGGTGGCTTTCTGCAGAATACAGAGATTGCTTGGGAGTACAGTGTAGGGTGAAGGGTGAAGTACAGTGTAGGGTACAGTGTGGCTCCAGGGAGATGGCTGAGTTTGAGATCAGTCTAAGGTTACTGGGTGTGGTGGTGCATGCCTGTAATCTCTGCACCCCACAGGCAGGGGCAGGACTGCCATGAGTTTGAAACCACCCTGGGCTATATAATGAGTTCAAAACCAGCCTGAACCCTGAACTGTGTAACAAGATGCTACCTTAAAAAAAGGGGGGGGGATAAAGAAATAAAGAAGTAAATTAGTCTAAGGTGTACCAAAAAGAAAGAGCTAACAAATTTCAGGGGAGCAAATGGCTGGGCTACCGAAAGAAACTGCACCCTGGATTTGTGATTAAGAAGAGGTACCACTTACTCGCTGTGTGATCTGAAGTAGTTTGTTGATTAGTTGGTTTCATTTTTGGTTTGGATATTTTGTTTTTTAAATTAACTGAGGGAGAATACATGGACGCACTTTGTAAACCATAACAATATGTAAAACAGTGAGTTTTTTTCCTAAGGCCCAAGGTAAAGAGAAGCTGAGCGTTAGAAGAAAAGTCAGGTGGCTAGGGCGCCAAACGGGCAGAATTCAACATGACCCTGAGGAGAAAGTCAAAGGCATGCCCCGATAGTCAAGGGCAAGAGCAACTAGATACCAGGGGAATGAGGGAGAGGAGTAAGGGGGAGCAGGGAAACTGAGTCAGCCACCATGGGCCAGGGTGGGGCTGAGGAGCCTCAGGAGGAGGTTGCTAATGGGGTGTCTGTTCCCTAGAGCTTCGAGTGCAGCAGATGGTGTCCATGGGCATTGGGAATAAACCCTTCCTGGACATCAAAGCCCTGGGGGAACGGACACTGAGTGCCCTGCTTACTGGGAGAGGTGAGGGCCAGGGTGCTGGGGGACCCCCAGAGTTATACCGTTACTAACAGCACAAGCAATGGGGAGGCCTGGTGGGAGTCAGGAAGGGTAACAAATGGGTATCTCTTCCACCATCTGTGGTACTAACCGAGAGGCCCTCTATGAGACTGAGTTGTTCCAGGGAGCCAAGCGGGCTTTCCCACACCAGCACCCCACGCCCACCCCCACCCCCCACTTTCTGCAGCTGCCCGCACCCGGGCCTCCGTGGCCGTGTCATCCTTTGAGCATGCCGGCCCGTCCCTTCCCGGCCTCTCACCGGGAGCCTGCTCCCTGCCTGCCCGCGTCGAGGAGGAGGCCTGGGATCTGGACGTCAAGCAAATTTCCCTGGGTGAGGCACCTCTCAAGGGGTGGCCCCCAACAGCTGGGTCATCGTGTGATGTTTAGGCTGCCTGCCGCTAAGCAATTCCTTTTTCTAGCCAAATAGCCCAGTTGTCATGACAACTATGTACAGCTTCCCCAGTGCTAAAAGAGCCTTTCATCTGGTTGCTAGGGTGATGCTTACAGCAGCTTGTTGCTAAGAAGTACTTCCTCTGTACCTCTCTCTCTCTAGCACTCCTTGAGTTTCTATGGAAACTGCCTCAGCATCCTGTTGTACCCTCCTGGTTCACCACGGCAATCCTTAGTTTCCTGTCGCTTCTTCCCTGGTTGCTCTAATGGTGCTGCTGACAATTTCCTGCCTCTTGGTAGGGGGGTTCTCTTGCAACTGGATTGCTATGGTGACTCACAGCTTCCTGTTGCTATGGAGCTTTTTCTTCCCTGATGGAGCTGCTTGGTTGCTTAAGGTAATCTGGAGCAATTTTATACCCTGCTCTCACCCAGTCTTCCCCCCTAGCCCCAGAAACACTTGACTCTTCTGGAGATGTATCCCCAGGACCAAGAAACAGCCCCAGCGTGCCGCCCCCCCACCCTGGGAGCAGCACTCCCACCCTGGCCAGTGGAGGGATCTTAGGGCTGTCCTGGCAGGTAAGTCCCTGCAGTAAGGCTATGACGAGTGACCTCTCCGGTCACTTTCTGGGTGGGTTTTTCCTCATCATTCAGCCCATCAAAGGGCAGAGGAAGCCTGTGGTCGTGTTCCCAGCTAAGGCTGCAGGTTGGATTTCTCATTCAGTGTGCCTTTCTCCTCTCCCTTAGTCCTAGCAAAGAAGTGTCAAGCTCAGAAGTGACAAAGAACCGTTAGCAGAAGCAGGCTTAGGGATGAGACAGGGAACTCACTGTGGTTTTTCTGCCCTCAGAGTCACGCCCGAGCCCTGAGTGACCCCACCACACCGCTGTGACCCAGGTGAGTCAGCGTCCCTTCCTACCATGTCCCACGGGCCTCCCTCCTGCAAGTACTGTCCCTGCTCACCTCGGCAGCTTCCCTCTCTCACTGCACCTCCCCCTTCCCCCCTGGCTTCCAGAGCAGATGCGGCACATTCTAGGCTGGAGTGGCAGTGGCATGTAGGACTAGCAGAGCACGGAAGAGCAGAGCACTGAACTCCTCTGCATTCTGGACAGGACAGAGGGTCGAGGACCACGGCATGCCCTGCTACTGCTGTCTCTAGCTCTCCTCTGCTTGGTGCCTTCTGCATCAGGACCCAGCACGGCCACACCTCCTTGCCTTGGTACCCGAGGTGGGAATTTCCCCTCTTCTAGTCCTTCCCCATCCTGGGCTACTGCACACCCCAGGACACCACTGCGCCATCCGCCTGTTTGCTCTTCTCATCCCAACTCTCAGAGAAGACACATTTCTGCCAGGCCAAGGAAGCTCCTTGGTGACTCCCATCTTGTGGTGTCACATAAAGTGAAGCTATACAAACTATAATACCAGAGGGGAGCAGGAACTGCAGACTTTATATATGTAATTACTGTTATTATATTACTATTATTATATTAAATATACTCACACTTTGCCTGCCAGGAGCCAAAGCTGTCCTCTGGATTAGGGTGTTCTGACTTGAGCACTTCTCCCCTCAACCAACCATTAAGCAGAGCACAGGAAATAAAACCAAGGCTAAGCGATACTCTCTCCCCTTACTGGTCCAAAGCTGACTATGCGTGAACCAGGCGAATGTGTTCCTCTGCAGTGGCTCCTAGGGCCTTGATGAACTCTGGAGCTTTTCTTCCCGCACTGCACCCACTTCCAGAGGCTGAGCTGGTCATACACAATCTGGGGCCCAGCAGTTCTCCAATGGGGTGCTCAGGCCACGGTGCATGAAAACTCCCTAAGCTACTTGTTACCTGTGTTTAGGCTCTAGCCAGAGTACCAAGTATACCAGAGTACCCAATCCTGGGACCCAGGATTCTGTGTTTCTTACCAGGCTCTTTTGAGTGGTAACTAGGTACGTGGCCAGGTGACAGTTTCCTGGGTAAAAGAGACCAAGGAAGGGAGTAAGACACAGGCAGACAGACACAGGGCCCTGTGCCTCAAGACACCTGTTTATTGGGGACACGACTCTGTGACAGGGATGACAGGAATCGTACCAAAAATAGCAACGTCTACAGGGCCCCTGATGGGGCTAGAAGGGTACAGTGCCCCCCACCCCCACCCCCTTGTACAAAAATAAACTCTCAGGCCTATGGACCAGCAAAAACTGGCAGAGTGGTTCCTCAACAGGGACACAACCCTCTCTGCCAGCCCTGGGACCCCGTTCTTTGACCCTCACCTCTGCCACTTCTAAGGCACTGTGACTCCCATGGGCTGGGTGGGTACCGCCTGCCCACCCTCCTTCGCCTGCTGCCCCTCCACCTCTGGTCGGCCTGGGGCTGGGATGTGGGTCCCACGCTGCCCCTGCTGGCTGCTCTACCCAACTACCTCTAGCGCTTCCCTGCTCCTGCAGGGAAAGCTCACTAAGCTAATCACCCCTAAGAGGGTTCCCTACCGCTCCTGACCCCCCAGGCCTGCCTCTCCGGATCTTAGCCCAGGGCCCTCCTCGCCTTCCAGAGCAGGACTGGGAGGGGTCTCTCCTGATGGTACTCGGGTATAGGGGGGAGATGCATCAGCCTGGGGCTGCCGGCGACCCCGGGCCCGGCGGCTGTGGTGCACTTGCAGGTGCAAAGCCATGAGCTCAGGGGCTCCAGTGGCAAAAGGACAGAAAAGGCAGCGGTGGAGGGCACCCCCTGGCCCAGCCTCACCTCCCGGGCCTGCCCGCAGGGACAGGTCCAGGGGTTCAGCCTCACCACCTCGCCCATTGCGCAGGGTCCTCCCAGGGCTGGCGGGCTTCCGACGGGAGCCTGGAGCAGTACTGCCGGTGGCTCGTGGGCTTGCGGTCCCCTCCACCCAGGTAGAAGGCTGCTGAGCTGGCTTAGCTCCAGACAGCGGGGCTGAACCCCGCTGGGAAGGGGGTGGCGGCTCAGGGGGCGGCCCTGGGCCTGCACTGCTCCTCTGCTCACGGTGGTGACGCTGCAGGTGATACTTAAGTGAGCCGGACTGGGTGCCTGCGTAGTCGCAATGTGGACACTTGTAGGGGCGCTCACCTGGGGAGAAGTGAGATAACACAGAGTTACCATTTTCACACACAGCCCCTCGCATCTGACTGAGTTTACAGACCATCCTCACATCAGGAACAAGATGCTCTCTCTCCCACTGGCTCTGCTTAATAGACTATTTCCCAGCTCATCTCATCAAACCATTCTGAAGGTTGCTGGGCCTCCCTCCAGCCCCACCCCCGCAGAAGCCACCTCCCTCACCTGTGTGCACTCGAAGGTGTACTTTGAGGTGATGCGCTGAGCGGAAAGATTTTCCACAGAAAGGACAATCCTTGCCAGTGGCACCCCGGCTCCCTTCAGGTCGGGTCCCTCCAACCAACAGACCATTTTCTTCTGCAATACACAGTTTGAGAGAAAGTTACAGGGATCCCCTTGCCCTGTCCAGGCCACATACCCCATGTCCACCTCACAGCCTGACTGCCACCCTGGGAGCTCTGGTTTGCAGGCACCTGAGTGGCTGAATTTCTTGTAAATTAAGAGTGAGTTGCCTCAGAAGATGCTCCCTGGGGAGCAGGGAGTATTCAATTTTTGTTTAATTTTTTTGGTACCAGGAATTTTAAACTCTGGATCTCGCACTTGCCAGGAAGGTGCTGTGCCACTGAGCTGTATCTCTGATCCAAGTGGGTCTTTTTAAAGGAAGCCAGAGGTGGTGGCAGCAAAGACAAAGATAATGAGACTCAGGAAAGTCTAGAAAGGAGAGTCCCTACATACCCTGCGTGGCTGTCGATCTTGCCTGGGCAGCAACAGCAGGTGTGGAGTGCCCTGTGCCCTCACTGGGGCGCGGGTGCAGGGGAGCCAGAGGGCCCAGTGACCTGCCCCGGGTCCAGCTCTCCTCCTCAGCCTCCACTGCAGCTGCCTCCTCCTCTTCCTCTGGCTCCTCTGTGCGGTGTCGGCGAGCCCGGGCTGGGAGACTGGACGACAGTGGACGGAATCCCCCGAAGCCACGGCCAGCCCCAGGCTCAGCACCCTCACCATTGGGCCTGGCTTCGCCAGCTCGGAGGCTCAGGTAGCCCAAGAGGCTGGGGGGCTCACGGCGCTCAGCTGCAGTGGACGTCGGGCCCAAGAGGAGTGCAGGACCCAGTGGCTCATAGGCCAGCAGGCCCAGATCAGGAGGCTGGGGGGCCCGCGCAGGCGCTGAGCCAGGCCCCGGGGTACGCAGAGGGCCCAGCTTGCTGGCGTGCACCTTCATGTGGTTCTTAAGGAACCAGGGCTCCTTGAAGCAGCGACCACACACAGGACACGCGTGATCGAAGGATGCCTTGTGCTTGCGCATGTGGCCCTTGAGAAACCAGGACTGTGTAAAGCTCTGGCCACACACTTGGCAACGGAACTCCGGAGGCGCAGGGGGCTCCTCTGGAACTGCAGGAGCCGGGGCAGGGGTAGCCTCACGTTCAGGCGGCTCCGGTTCCGGCCCAGGAACTGATCTGGGTTCAGGTTGTGGGGGAGGCTGAGGCTGGGGCACCGCGGAGGCAGCCGCCAGAGGGCGCTCAGCAGCCCCGTGTACCGTCAGGCTGTGGTGCAGCAGCTCCTCTTCCTGGCTGGAGCCAAAACTGCACAGGCCGCACTTCCAGGGCCTGTGCAGGATGTGCAGGTGGCGTTCACGCTCCGCGGAGGTACGAAACTTGCCTTTGCAGAAAGGGCAACGGAAGGCAGACGACGAAGGGACCTGAGGCCGGGCGAGGCCTTCAGCGGCGGGGGCGCCCTGCATGCCGCCGCCCGAACTTCGAGAGCGCCCCAGTCGGGCCTCGCGCAGTAGGGCGCGCTCCTCCAACTCCAGCAACAGGCGCGCCGCGGGGCTCCGGGGACGCTCAGGCTGGTGCGTTCTCAGGTGTGAGCGCAGCAGAGCCCGCTGCGCCGCGCGGTGGCCGCAGTGTGGGCACTGGAAGGCCTGGGCACCAGGGTGCGCTCGCAGGTGCAAGGCCAGGATGGAGTTGAAGCGGAAGCGCTTCCCGCACACAGGGCAAGGGAAGCGCCGATCGCCTGCGCGGCTCTCAGACCAGCCCACCGCTCCCATCCCGGGAGACCCCGCGCTCAGGCCGGGCCCGTTGGAGTAGCGCTGCAAATCCAGTTCGCCGTCGAAGGCAGGGGGTGACGGCGCTAAGTGGCCGCAGGGGACACGGGGACGTGAGCCCTGTGGAAAAAAGGTGAGCATGGAGCAAAGGCTGGAGAAGGCTGCTCTGTGGAGTCAGCAAAGGCAGCAAAGGCTAGAACTCCAGGGAAGGAAGGCTGGGGCCGACCCAGGACAGCTGGCACTACTCACCTCAGAAGCCAAGGAATGGGAGGGCAATGAGTGTTGGGGCCAAGGAGACAATTCACAATAGACAGGAAAAACAGGAAGGCAGGGAAGGGAAGGCTGGGTTAAGTGCTCGATAGGTATTCCGGGGTTCAGGGCAGAGATCCACTCACCTCCATGGACCCCTTCACATTCTTTGGTTCTAGGGAGTGCAGGGACGAGGGACGAGGAGGAAAAGCTGCTAGTGAAGGCAACAGGTGCTGAGGAGCTAAAAGCAAGAGAGGGAGTTGGAAGAGAGATGAGCCCTGATTTGCATCAGGGGTAAGAGTCACCCTAAGTTCCATACTCTTAGCACCCTGTATTCCTGAAACTTCTCTTCTTCCTATTTGAAGGGAGTTTCTGTCCTTAAAAACAGCACCCTTTGATTTGCCAACTCCAAAACCTATCCTGATGATCAAGATTTCTTCCCCCTTATACATTTTAAATGCATGGTCCAGAACACTACCACCACCAGAGTGGGGGTACGGTATCACAGTGTACCCCTCTTCCATGTGGGTGGAGCTGTGCACCTTGATAAGCAACTGAGGAGAGCTTGCTGCCATGCTCCCCGGTTGCCCAGGTGAGACCGGTCACTCTCAGACCCTTAACTGACCAACCAGCCAAACATCTTTCCAGGTTCCACTGTCCTTGTTTCTGTCCTTACCCTTTTGGTCTTTCCCCCTCACTCTCCCTCCCTCTCCGCCTGGATTCCTGATCCATTCATTTCCATTCATTACAGAGACTCATTCATGCATGGGAGAGAAACACCTCCCAGCAGCAGAGAGTCTGGAGACAGACAGAGGGGGAGGGGTATGGAGGGGGAGACAGCCAAAGAGGGAAGGAAGAGAGTTGGGGGAGGAGTGGAAGTTAAGGGGCACTGCCAGCCTGAGCAAAGGGTTAAAAACTGCAAATACTCTCTAGGATTTTTCCCATTTCAAACCTCAGAGCCTGCAGTTTGATGGGGCATCTCAGCCCCTTTGTCCAGAGCTGTTCCGAAGCAGGCTTTCCTCCTCTCTGCAGGGGAGAGGCTTCCTCACACAAGAGGAGGATTACACTGGCTCTGAGCTCAAGAGGCTGGAGTGAGGGACGGGGGGCGGGGCTGGGCCATCTGCACAGATAGGGCTCAGTACATACTTTGAGCAGGAAGGGGTTAAATGCTCCAGCTAAAATTCCCTAGGCCTGAGATGTGCAGAGCTCCAGAGCTAGGGAAGAACACTGAGAGGAAGAAGATAGGGGGCGGGGGTCCCAATTCTAAGCAGCAGCAGAGGTCAGCTTCTGGACTAAGAAGCAACCCCAAAATTAAAATGAATGGAAACAGGCCTGGGAGAGTGACAGAAGCCATCCAATGTACCTTCCTTCCCTCAAACTGTACAAGGGCTGCACGAATGTAGGCCTATCCCCCACTCCAAGTGCACACCTTGGCCTGTGTAAGATATCTGAAATATAAAGAACTACCCACAACAGGCATTATGAAACCAAATGAGTTACTAAGAAAGAAAAGGACTCAAGCATTACTTTGATTACAGATCTCTACTAGAAGAGAACTGGGCAAGGGGTCTGCCCTCTTAGCAAAGAAAAGGCTCTGGGGGTTCAAAGCTGCCTAATTTTGAACATTTAGCAATGTAGTTAGATTCCATGAGGGGAAGAGTATCTGTTACATTAAGAATCTGGGCTTTGGGAGTATTTTTAACCATTAATTAAATGTCCTTGTGTAAGGGTCACTATACTGCCTCCACTAAGATATGTATATTTCTGCAGCTCCAAATTCAAGGATCCTTTCATCCTCTGGCCTCCAAATAAACTCCCTTCCTGGAGCCAAGAGCTAGCCAGGTTTCATGAAAGGTGAATGAAAGTAGTAAGCCCAGTCTACCCATTAACAGCCCCCGCAACTTCAATCCCTTAACCTCTCAGGATACTCATCTGTAAAATAAGGGGGTTACACTAATTTATACTGTTGGTCCTTTCCAGCTTAGAAGTGTCATAGTTCTAAGTCCAAGACTCTTCCAGACCCCAGAGATGTATGTTAAAACATATGGTCATTTGTTCAGTACCATGGAGAGAGCAGTGGGCTACCAGAAAAGCCTCTTTGGCCACCTCAGTACCATAGATAGAGCTATGAAGTGCTAGAGGGGTCACGTTTGCCACTTTAGCATCACAAATAAAGCACTGAGAAAAGCTAGTTTTTTTTTTTTTAAATGGTAACGACAACAACAACAACAACAACAAAAAAAAAACCAGGAGGGGGGGGGGGAAGTGGTGCCATAGGGATTCTTTTGGCCTTTTGGATGTCACTGAAAATAGAGGTAATAGAAAATAGCTGAAAGTAGGAAATTTTTAATTAGCTATAAGGAGTGTCCTGACAGTTACAGTTTGTACATCCTGGAATGAGTTACTGAGGCATCGTATTTGGGTTCATCACATTCTGCTGCTCTCCTGGGGATTCCCGGAACATCCTGGTGTACAGCCAATCTGGTATATTCAGAGGAAGCAGATGGCCGGGAAGGGGGGAGGAGGGAGGCTGGGAATACTGCATGGTCATAGCTGACTAACCTATGGGCACATATTCTGATTCCCAGAAAATTCTAGGGCCCCTAAAACTGCCTGCAGGACAGCAAGCAAAACACCTCACGGGGAAGCTGGCCTCATTTCCAAATCAAAAGAGCAAGAACAGAGCAAAGCTTCTCCCCAGCACACACACACACACACACCCCACCAACAAAAACCCACTTTACTCGCAGCAGACTCCAGGATTCAAAGTGATACAGAAGACCCAAACTGCAGCAGAATTCCCAGCAGGAAAATCTCCCCAGAAGGCAGCCTAAAATCAACAAAATCCACTGAAAATCCCTCACAGGCCCAGTGAAGACTGCCTCAGTTTCTCCACACCAAGTCAGATTCCCGGGCACCCGATCTCAGGTGGGGAGAGCTCTGCCAAGGTCTGGGGTTCTATGAACTGGCTTGGAACCTAAGTCACACATGTACTGCCAGTGGACAATAATCACTGAGTTCTCTGCACTCGGGTCTTAAACACCATCCACGAGACTTGGCCAGACAGTAGCACTGACCTACTTTCCATCCCCACTGGGAATCAGGGGTTATCTTGCCCTTATTTGGATTCTACACAGTTATAGGGCCAAAGATAGGAATCAGAATATTTCCAAAGCAACAGTGCAACTACTCTTACAGGCTAGGAACACCGGTAGGCACGAGGGTATGAACCATCAACCCTCAATGAAAAAAGATGGACATTTGGTGAAAATTATAAACAAGGACAGGTACGCAGAAGCATCTGGTAAATGAAGAACCAACAAGATTGTGTGGGTTCAGCCTTGTGGTTTAAAAGTTTCTAAAATCAAAATGTAAGAGGCAAGGGTTCAGGATCTCTGAGGTCTACTTGCGGTAACTAGGCCTTGGTCTCTGCTCATCTGTAACACCTGATGTTTTCCCCACTGTGAATCCTACACGTTCCAAATCTGCTAACAATTATGATGACCACTGTGCTAGAAAGGATTAAACAGGAAAGGAGTTTCTCAGGTGATCTAGAGTCAAGACCACTCTACTCACAGTCAACAGCTCACTTCTATGGTCTCTCTATGCCCTCTAAACCTTGCTCATCAGCTCCTCCAAACCCACCCTACACTGAATTCTTGACAAAAAGCCTCCTTCCCTCTGTCCTCACTACAGTGAGTCGGGGGCATGAACGCTCAGTCATGGATTCCAAATGTACAGCAGGAGATGACAAGAAGCTACACCTGCTGCCACCCTACTATGATGACTCTTACCCGAGGCATGTCCTAACTTGACCCTGATTCTGAAAGTTCTGGAGGACCTAGATTTGAAGAAGGGGGACATGAAGCTTAATTTCCCTTAACTGGAGCTGACCTGAGAAAAGTCAGTTCTAATGCTGACGTAAGCATCGATCTTCAGACAGGGGGTGGGGGGGGCAAGATAGGGGGTGGGCAATCGAGCTTCTGGGAAAATCCCCCTCCCAGAAATCAGTTGGTAAGTAGGGTAAGACCTGTGATCCCTCATGAGAGGTCCTTTCAGCAGCACCCCAGACCCCTCCCAGGGAAGATAAACCAGAAGGACGATGGGGGGCAGGGTTGTGAGATAGGGAGGCCAGGACTCTGCTACCCCGGCCAGGAGAACAAAAGCTGAGTTACAGCCGCCTCCGCTGCTGCCGCGGGCCGAGCTCTTTGTGACACTTTGTTTGGGACGCAGAGAGGGAAGCACCCCCCATCCTCTCCCCTCCTTTCCCCTCCCCACTCCCAGAGAGTTCGGGTTCCCTCCCCCTACCCCACCGGCCCTACCTGGGCCGGGGGGCGCTCGTCCTCCCAGGCTCGCGGCTCCAGCGCCCCGCACCCCCAGGCCCTCGCGCCCTGCATTCGGGCCCCTACAAAGACGCTCGCTACCCCCCCTCGCCCCAACCCACCCCCGCAGGCCCTTCCCCTTTGGTGTCCGCTCCCCCGGCTCCCCCACCTGGCCCCCCTCCCTCGGGGCCCCCCTAGCTCTCCAGGCTTCAGAGGCCGCCACCCCCACCCCACCCCCCCAGGAGCTCTGGGCGAAGTTTGCTCGGGGCCGAGCCGGCGCCCCTCCCCCGCCCCCGCCCCCGCCCCCTGCACCTGCTCCGAGCCGGGCGCGCGGAGCGGCCCCCCCTTGGGGGGGGAGGGGGCGAGGGCGGGGGCGGGCGGCGGACGGGGGGGTGCCGGGAGCGGGGGGAGCGGCTACTCACGAGCTCCGGGCGGGCGGCGGCGGAGCGGGCGGCGGCGGCGGCGGCGGCGGGCGGCGGGCCGGCGGCGCGGGCGTCAGCGTTACGTGGGGCCGGGGGAGATGCGCCGGGCCCCGGCCCCCCCGCCCCCGGCCCGGCCCCCGCCCCCTCCCCGGTCCCCCCGCCCCCGGCCCTGGCCCGCATTGTGTGCGGCGGGAGGCGGCCCGGCCATTAGCATGCGGGGGGCGGCGCGGCGGGGTTGCGAGCGCGCGGGAGCGCGGCTCCGGCTCTGGGGACAGGGAGCTGGGGACCCCGGGAGCCGCGCGAGGCGGCCGCCAGGGGCGGGGTGCGCGCAGTTTGGAGACTGGGGGCGCTGTCGGAGGGAGGGCGGGAGGGAGCGGGGGTGGGGCGCCCAGACGATTCAAACCCGAGACTGGAAGAGATTTGGAAAGGTCATCTCGTCCTTCCCCCAGCCTCCGAGCAGGACCGCCCCTCCCGCCGAGACCCGGACATACCAGGGAAGGGGTTGGCGCGGCCGCCGCTTCTGCCCCGACACGCACAGACTCGGGAAGTTCTTCCTGGGGTTTTATCTCAAAGCCTCTCCCTTACAATTTCTGTCTCTCTTTTTGGGGAGGAGGAGGGGCGATTATAGAGATAGTTAATGTCTGCCGTATAAGAAACATTATTAAAGTTACTCTTCGGTCCTTTCTGTTCTTGATAAACAATTCTGGCTCCTTCTCGAATTCTGGTTTCCATTCTTTAAGATACTTTAACGGCTTTTCAATACAACAAATATTTACTGAGTCCTTACCGAGGACCAGGCACTGTGCTTAGCACCGCGGGAGCTGCACGCACGGGGGAGGGGGACACTTTCCCTCGAGGAGGAGATGGTAGTCTGGACGGTGGTCGCAAGCTTGTAATAGTATATTCGGATTTAATAACCATTTACTGGAATACCTGTTCACATTTAATATCCCGTACTCCTTACAATAACCTTCTAATATAATTCGTATTTACATGTAAGAAAAATGAGGCTTCAAAGAGTCACCCCACTGGCCTGCAAGTTCAGGAATCTCAATAGGGGCCCAACAAATCACAGTGCCATTAAATTAATCCACAGAGGGATCGAGGAGGGGGGAGTAGGCACCCAACAATTTTGTAGATCCCTTTAAAATATTATTCCCATGATCCAGGAAAGGAGAGTGGATGGAATGTTTCAGTAACACCTGCCCAATGCTGAGTGGGGTAAAAGTATAAGAATAAACCACTTGCTTTCCGAGAGCCTGTGTTCTGACACTCCCAGGGGTCTTCTGGGTGAGTTTCGCCTATCCACAGTAGCTAAATAATAATAGCCACTAACGTTTACTGAGCACTTAAGTGCTGGGTGTTGGGCTCAGCTGGTTCATATGTGTTTTCTCGTTTAATACTCAACGCAACCTCTTGAGATTAGTATTAACTTCTCTTTATAGATAAGGAAACAGATTAAGTAACTTGCTCAAGGTCATCCATATAGATCCGGGACTTGAGCATAGGTTTGTTGTCTCTAGACATTAGACTCTGCAGATGGCCTTTCCTTTGTTCTACAGAGTATATATACAGGTCCAGCTGGTTTTGCTTCTTACTGGAGAAATCATGTCCCCAGCTCAACTTGGGAATAAGCCTTTTAGTATATCAGAGTCAGGCACATCAGAATGACCTCATCGGCACCATTAATGGTTATTAACAACCCATCCATAGCACATTGTTACCTGCCTTTTATTAGTGAACAAACCGAGGTTCAGATAGTTAAAATAATGTATCCAAGACCACACAACTAGGAAAATGGCAGAGCTGAGATTCTCGCCTAGGCCATAAAGCACCTATTCGCTCAGAAATAGTGTTGTAATAGCATCCTTCCCAAGACACCATTTGGGGACCATATTCTGTACATGTCTAAGTGCAAGTTATCACTGAGTCATAAACAATCTCCAGTGCTTACAGGGCTCCCCATCCACTTAACCAGCTTTCACTTCAGTGTAAATCATCAAGAAAAGAAGAAAAGAGGAGAAAGTGTCTAGAGAGTAAGTTTCCAGAAAGCCAGGGCATTAAAGCTTACCTGGTCTGGGAACAAAGTGGCAAATAGTAATGAGAAATCTAGGCAGTAATATAGGATTGCATTAGGGCAGAACAGGTAATTTGACAAGGAAGTCAAAAAGAAAAGGATTAGATGAAAATAAGGGGAAACAAATCCAGTGTGATAGTGTCCATAGGGGTGAGGTAAGTGAACCCACAAGAGCCCAGGATGAGGAAAAATGGGGCAACAGGAAATGGGAACAGAGTGAGGCAGTGCTGGGGTCTGTGTGAACTGAAGCTGGTGAATGCCAGCCTCTTCCTGTATCCTTAGGCCCTCACTGGAACCTTTGCCCCACCACACCCCATCCCTGACAGCATTCCTCTGCCAGGACTAGTTTGCTGTCTGCTCTTAATTTTCTATCCCCTAAGGAGTCCCAGAACACAGCAAGGTTTCATCCCTTTGGAGGAGCTGCTTCAGACTAGGTAGGTATAAGGCCCTGGGCCTCAACTTCCTGCATACTGGAAGTGGGCAGGGGATAAATAAAAGAAACCTTGTGTCTCTTCTTAATGCCTGCCTCCTGAAAAACCTTGTAATGAATTTTTCCAGGCTTTGTGGTCAAGAGAGTCCCCATGGAGGACACAGCTGCTCAGCAAGAACAGGAGAGGCCTAGTCTTCGTCTGGAAAAGCTACAGCACTGGGCAAGACACAGGCAAAGTGGACATCTCTTGGTGCTGGCGGTGAGACCAGGCTGCCCTACTCCAGGTCTCAGCATGCACCCAGTTCGGTTCCATCCCTATTCAGGGAGCACCTATCATGTGCTGGAAACCATTAGGTTCCAAGCAGGGGGAAGAGGGAGGAAATACAGAAATAAGCAAGGCAAGACCCTCAATCTCCAAGTAGCTTCTGTTATGTGAGGAAAACATAACAGGTAAGTAAACTACAACATGAGGCAGAACAAATTTAAACAGTGTTTAATTTTTAAATATCTCTTCCTCCACTGCCTTCGGTTGACTGTCTTCGTTCCTATCATGCATTCATCCCAATCCCCGATCTCTATGAGAGGCAAGGGCTCTAAGAAGGAAAGAGAGTCCTTGATGGTTCTCCCCAGTTACCTTGCCCTGGCCTCCAGGTGAGTCAGCTGTGGCTGGCAGTAGCTGTGGTGCCCTTTGCTGTCTCAGTCGCCTGCGTGAACTCTGCTTGTCACATGGCCACAGTGCTACCACTTGTACCTGGTGCCTCAGTAAGACCTGCCACAAGGGAGGGTGGAAGGAAAGTCCCTGGGGGTGGGGGGCGCCTTCCTAGTGGAACTAGAGCTTGACACTTGCTCTTCTTACCATTCAGGGTCTCCTCACAGGAATTGTCACCCTTGAGCTTCGAAGAGCACCTCGCCTATGGAAGGTGAGAGGGGACGAGAATATAGTACTGTCCTCCCACCGTCCCCCAACAGACACACAGACAGACAGACTGACACAATCTCAGTCTAGCAAATAAGTGACTCTAACTACCACTAATCTTCTCAGCTGTCTGATCCTGACTACCCTAAAATACTAAGAAGAGCAAGACGTTAAAGGGTTAATAGCCTTATTGGGATGTGGAAGAAGAGAGCTAATTTTGTTTACAGCTGGGCTACAAGTACAGTTTGTGGGTTGGAATGAGCCTCATCAGCTGGACAGGGCTGACCTGGCTCACTGACAGGTTCGGGCCATGATGATACTCAACATCTTCAACCTGATCTTGGGTTTCATTGCACTGGTGGTGGAGGTGATGAAGACAGTCCTGGGGCCTGCCTCTACTGCCCGCTCTCAGGTACTGGCAAATGAAAGAGAATGGGGGAAGAGGAGGAAGCAAGAAGAGATAAGAAGAGGAAGCGCAAGGGGGAGCAGGTGCTGGGTCCATGCGGCATCCTGTTCTGTGTCCCTGTAGCATGCAGGCGTGCTGGTGCTCGAGCTCAGCGCTGAGGCCTTCATCACAGGAGGAGTGCTAGTCTCAGCATATGCCCTATTGTTGCTGAGCCGGAGAAAGCCAGGATGCTTCAAGACCCAGAGTCTGCACTACCAGGAGCTGCAGGAGGTACTGGGGGGGGACAGGCAAGAGAGCACGGAGCAGCTAACTATCAGCTAATTTTTCCACTAGCTATTTTGGTCATTGGCACTGAAGGGAAGACAGTGGGGCAGGGGACAGATTAAGAGGACCTACATTGAAACTAGCTTTCTGACTTTGCACATTGTCCTCGAAGGGTGGGGAAAGGGAATCAGGTGCCCTGAGTGTAGGAAGCTGTGTAAGGATGTACTGAAGAGGCTGTGAGAGGAAATGAGGGAGGAGGAAATTCGTTCTTTTTTAAGAGTGTCTCCTTTCTCATCCCTACAGTTGGCTCACCCCTCTGTCTGGTTTCCAGGGCCTCTCGGAGGTGGAGGAGGTTCCGAGTTTGGAGAATGATCCCAATGTAGCAAGCACAGGAAACAGAACAAACGAATAGGCCAGCAACGGGAAGCAGACAGGTGCTACTGTCCTTCTACCCTATAGGCCCATTGTCCAGATGCTCCGCTTCTCACCCCACCAAACTCAGAAGCTAACCAGACTCCTTGGAACATGCATGAAGTCCTCTTCCCTTCTGCGCTGCATAAAGATATGCTGAGGCGAGAGTCCTCCTTCTCATCCTTATCTTCCTTTCCCACTGCCTCTTCACACAGCTTCGCTGATGCCTCATCGCTGTCTTTCTGTCCATCATTCACAATCCCATTCGTTCCATGCCTGGGTTCCTGCACACACACACACACACACACACACACCCACCCACCCACCCACCCTAAATCCCTGTCCCTTCTACCCAGGTCCTGGCTACACTAGCAGTGACTACAAGTCCCATGATGCCCAGCTACCCCGTGGCCTGCTGGGAAATAAAGAATCTTCCTTTTCCTCCTGTGGCGGGGGCGCTGTGCATCTGCTGAGTGACGCGGGGAGCTGGAAGTCAGGGCCTTGTCGAGGCTCCTCGGACGCGACCACTGGCCGCGTGGGGGGAGGAGCCGGGCTGAGAGCCCAGCGCGGGGACACCAACTCAGCAAGTTTGAAACGAACAGCACCCCGTGGCCCCACTGCGCTCCAGCCAGCAGCTTCGGAGCCGGCGTGGACCAGGGGCTGACACTCGGCAGAGCTGGCGACCCGGGTTTGGCGCCGCGCCCCCTCGCAGGAGTGCCCAGGTCCAAGGTCCTGAGACTTGGAGTGCGCGCGAGAAAGGGGTTGGAGATGATGACTCAGATTCGCGGGCCCTTTCTCGTCCCCTCCCCCACGGCCCAGGCGTCGCAGAGCACGCTTGGTGGGCAGGCGGGTGGGTCTGGCAGGCAGAGGGAGGGAGGGACGTGGCGACCCGACCTAAGACTTTCCCGCCTCTAGTGAGCCCGTCGGTGTGACGAGCCCGCGCTGCAGCCGCCCTGAACAAGGCGGGAGCGGGACTGCGCAGGCTCAGCTTCCTGGCACCCCAGGACCTTTGATCCGGGGCCACGGTCTAGTTGCTGAAGCTCACATTGCACTCGACCCCCGCTCCATTTATGGCCTTTGCAAGTGTACGAAGATGAAGAGTTCGGGTGGACTTGAAGGAAGCCCAGGAACACTGGGTGTCCCAGTACACCAGCCGGGCAGAAATTAGCAATTGACCGGAGCTGGAATACTCACCCCAGATTGACACAGTGCCCAGGATGGGTGTTTGCCTCACACTCATTTTTGTTCGCACTTAAGAAGGCTTCTTTCCCTAGAGAATGCGGCTGCTCCGGGCTCAGCCAAGCCCAGGCACCAGTGAGGTAGAGGGCAGCCTGGCTGCCGTCCCTTGCCGCTGCAGCGGCGCCAGCTGCGCCTTTCTGCTGTGACACCTTGGGAGTGGTAAAAGTCTCCCTGTGACAAAGTTAATCGCGAGTCCGAGTGGGTGAGGACAGTTCTGGGATCAGGCTCTGGGATGGAGAAGACAAAATCGAGGCTCCCTCCTTTTTCCTCCCCCAGTGTAACTGCCAAGATAACTGAGGCTCATCTGTAGAAGGTTCTAGAAGAAGAGTACTGTCATTTTCTTCAGCATCTGGTGGTGGTTGTAGATGAGGAAACTGGCGAGAAAAATCAACAGTTTGCTTTGTCTTCCAGCTTTTGTTGATGAGATCAGAGATCTAGATACAGCACTATTTCTCAAGAGAAACAGCGCCCAAGCAAATGGACCTCATAGCCCTGAGATAAAATTAGGTTATACTATAGTACCTGCTGAAACCTCAGGGGTTTACAACCACAGAGGTTTAGTTCTTACATGTCCAGAATAGCCTAGCAAGGGTCTCTGCTCTTTTTAAGTTATTCAAGTACCAAAGCTGATGAATCGCACCATTTTGAGGTCCTACTGTGTCGTAATGTGGTTTAAAGGTTACCTCCTTAAGAATGAAGTAAGCATAAAGAAACCACTCCTCCACCCCACCCCAAGGTATACATGTTATTTGTGCAAACCATACAGCCACACTCAAGTTCAAGGAAGTAGGTAGGGCAGTCTTCACATGTGTGGAGGGAGAGGCAGGCAGGAGAGGCCAGCAGAAATACTTCATTAAAAGAAAGAGGGTTAGGTGATTCTTAACAGCGGATGTACCCTATCTTTTAGGAGGTACGCTCACTTCTTTGGTTTATTTCTGTGAGCCCTTAAGTAAAATTATTTAATAGAAATTGTTCCTCCAAATAACAGGTGTCAGGAAATCTAGATTCTGACTCTGTTACTTGGGCACCTCAAGTCTCCTGAACTACATTTTGCTTACCTGAAGGTTGTGCTCATGTATTTATCCTCCTAATGGAATGTCAAGGCTAAAATTTTTCCTCACAAGGAGAAATACTTTAAAACTGTAAGGCATTCAGATGTTGGAGAATTGTTTCAGAAGTAAGGAATGGTTTGAATAAGTAAGGCAGAGTAGGGAATGGCGAGACATGATAGACTAAAGATGTGCTCTAGTGCTCACTTCAGCAGCACGTATACTAACATGTCCTGTTTAAGTGACTGTGTATTATCATTCAGCTCCACCAATTGATGCAGTGTGAGACTGTGCACCTGGTGGTGCTACATATTTAATTTTTCTATAGAGTAAATCTAGGCTAGGGAGGGAGCTCGGTGGTAGAGTACTTGTCTAGCATGCACAAGGCCCTAAATTCAATCCTCAGGGAATAATTGTAAACTAATTATAACCTTTTTTTTTTGGTAGCTCAGGCTAGCCTCAAATTTGCGATCCTCCTCAGCTTCTAACGCAAGGGCCAGATTCAGTCTGTGCTCCTTTGGTTGTCTGTCTCTACATTATACAAATGTAGGGCTGAGCACAGCAGCCTGTGACTGTCACCCTAGCCACTTAGGAAGCATTGATTGATGAGAAGATAACAAATTCAAGACCACCATGGGCAGCATGGCCAGAATCGACCTCAAAGAACAACAGCAACAAAAAGAAACAAAAACACAAGTTTTAAAAACAAAAATGTTGTCACACACCTGCAGTCCCAGCTTTTAGGGAGACTGAAACAGGAGATTCCAAGTTCAGGGTCAGCCTGAGTAATTTAGGAAGACCTGGCCTGGAGATAAAAAGTTACAAAGGCCTGGAAATGTATTTCAGCGATGGAGTACTGCTTACCACGTGCAAGGTTCTTGCTTTTATCTCCAGTACTGCAAATAATAATAAATAAAAAATGAAAAACCCACATGGTAGGAATTCAGGTTTTGGACGTATAATATGGTTCATGTAGACCTTGTGAAATCCATGTGTCCCGGAGGGACTGAACATGGAGTTCTTGGTTTTCAGGGAAGGGTCATTTTGCCCTCTGGAGGGTATTTTGCAATGTCACAGACATTTTGCTAATCACAACTCTGGAGGAGAGGGAAGGGCAAGGGAATGTGTGCTGGAAGAAGCATTAGATACCAGGTGAGAAGAGCTGGAATTTTATCTCGATGTAATAATGTGCCTTTCCTGCACATAACCCTCTGGCACCTGCAAGAGGGGATGGGGACTTCCCCTGTGTTAATCCTCGTCTCCTCACCCTGCCGATGGATCCCTGCAGATCCCTGGCTGCCCTTCGAAGTATTCAGCTTTGCTGCAAGACTCCCCGGCAACCAGTTTCCACTCTATCAGTTCTCAGCCTCTGTGGAGGTCACTCATTTTACCTGAATTGGAACTGCGCAGAAAGGGGACAGTGGCAAAGGCCTGCAGTCATCAGGTTTTAAAGGCCAGGGCCCCTATATATTGCTTCTAAGAAGAGAAATATCCACACTATTTGGCCTTCTTCGTGGGTAGCTGAGCACTGGCTTTTGGAAAATACCCCATACTGATGAATTTTACCATTTAATTATTTATTCTGGCTTGGGATACATGCCTATAGATATCTGGCAGTGCTTTCCAAATGAATTCTCTTCCGTTTCTCGACCTGCTTTTTTGCAAGATGGCTCATGTTTTGTGCCCAAGGCTGTGTCCTCTGCTGCCATCTTGTGGCCTCTATCCTGCCCGGATGGACGTCTCACGAATTGCCTTTCCATCATGGCGTTTGGCAAGAGCCTGCTTGGAAAGGGAATTTTCCCCTCCACTCCATGGGGCTCCCCCAAGCCCTCCCCTGCCTGCCGTGGCCTACAGAGGAACCAGGGCCTCGCGGGGAGGCGGGAGGTGCAGGGGCCCTTCCGGTCCTCGGTAGCTCCTTGGGCCTCTGCGTATGTTATGCAATCCTGGCCTCCAGCCACGGAAATCAGTGGACTCAGCTGCCCAGCAGTAATCAGAGCTGACCTCGCCTAGTTGGCATGATGAATGCTCGGAAGCCTGTCCCCACCCGCCCCTAAGCTCAGATGTTTTTAATTTCGGTGTGAAGTGAAGACACCTGCTTGGGATGTTTGGATTCTGGTTTTTGTTGTTGCGGCAGTTGCAGCTTTAGCTGGTGCTGCCTCCAAAGTGACATTTGGTTGATGGGCTGAGCGGGATGGTGGCAGTGGTGTAGTCACCGTGTTTCCTGTAAATATGTGGAGATCTCTGCACGCGGAGACCAGGGGCCCATCTCTGGGGGACAGGGTGTCTGGAGACGGCTCAGAACTGCGCTGCCGGCAGCTGAGCAGGAGGAAAGACAGAAACCTTTTCCCATTATAATAACGCTCATATGCAACATGCATATGGTTAAAATACCTTCTAGCTGCTAATGAAAACTCAGTACCATCCCCTCCTTAGCCTCTCCACTCGCCTCAGCCCACTTAGCCCCCTACCCTAATCTCAAAGAAGAAAAGGGTGGGAGGAGAAAGAGGACTGCTTGTGGTGTTTGTTTTAACTGGCTTTCCCCTTTGTAATAATTTAGAGAGAAGGACCTGCTTGTATGGTTTCCTCTGGCCTCAGGCCAGGGATAGCTGTTTGTTTTTTTCCCTGCCTAACTTCAATGCTATTTTTGTTGTGATTTTCTTTATTCTGTTTATCACTGGACTCTGGCTTATTTTTCTCATTGTAAATTTTTCCTAAATTCTGTCCAGAATTAATAAATTTTCTTTGTTGGTTCTTGTCCATTTTTCCTTGCCACTGTAAAGTTTTCTTGTTGACCTGTTTTTCCCCAAGCCAAGCTCCCAAGATATAATTCAGTTTGTTTCGCCTCTCTATAATTGTGTGCTCCCCAGCTCCACCTTCAAAAGCAGTACTGTAGAATACGAGAAGAAAGATCCTAATAATTTATTGTTTAACTCCTCCAGATTCTTGTTTGTAAAAAGAGAACTATAAAGACATGCAGATCCAAAATCTGAATTCCTTACCCAGTATTTGCTCCTTTCTCTGCCTTCTGATTTATTCTCCCCAGATCTGTCACAAGCCCCCTAAGGAGCTTCGATCTGGGCCTGACCTCCTCCAATACTCTTCCACACTGCCACAGAAATGTCATCACATCACTTTCCTGATTAAAAGCTCTTTAGTCAAGGCCAGACGTGGTGGCACATGCCCGTAATCCCAGCACTTGAGAGGCTGAGGCAGGAGGATTGCTGTGAGCTCAAAGCCAGCCTTAACTACACAGTGAGACCCTGTCTCAAAAAATACAAGCGAATTAAAAACAGAAAAACTGGCAAGCACAAGATCATGAGTTCAATCCTTGGTACAAAAACAAACAAACAAAAACCCCACCTTTTTGGTCTTTCCTGTTATCCATAAGGCCAAGTCCAAGCTTTTAAAAATGGTGTACCACTCTGTGTGCTCTGCCTCCTGTCTAGCCTTCTCATGCCATTTTCCACATCTCTTCCTTGCACTTCTTAATTTGGTAACAGCAATGTGAGGAAGGGGACATTGGAATAAGTAGTTAAAAATAATTAACTAGTGTGTACGACAAACACCTCCACTATCCCATCCTTGAGCACCCCCCTCCAGAATCCCAAGGGTGATGACAGTGATTCAGTGATGGGCTGGATGGGAGTCCAGACTGTAGTGAGATGTTAAACAAAACACTAGTAGGAACATTAATGTCTCATCATGTCAAAAGAGCTGAGTTAAAAATCCTCATTTCTCCTGTAATCCTGAGGCAGAAGGATTGCTCTGTTTGAGGCCAGCTAGGGCCACATAGTGAGTTCAAGCCAGCAAAATGAGCATTTCTGATTTTTATTATATTGCTGTAGCCTAATAAGCATTTACAAATGGGAAAAAATTCACACTTCGCCAGGTGTGGTGGCACACACCTGCAATCCTAACACTCAGGAGGCTGAGGCAAGACGGTCTCAAGCTTGAGGCCAGGCTGAGCAACATAGTTCAAGGCCATGGTTGGCTGAGCCCATGATGAGCCCATGGGAGGAGAGGTATAAGGAAGCAGAATTCTCATCTCATGACAGCCAGGAACCAGGCTGGGGTACCAGTGTACCCCAAGGCAATGTTCCCAAGGACCTAATTCCTCCAACTAGGCTCCACTTCCTTATAGGCCAGTCAGCTATGAATTCATCAATGGATTAATCTATCAATGAAGTCAGTGCCCTCATACTCCAGTCACCTCTTTTGGTCCTATCTCTGAAAATTGCTACAGTGGAGATTAGGGCTTTACTATGTGGGTCTTTGGGGACACTTCATATTTAAACCATGCAGTGCCACTGGAGACAATCACTCAGACATAGCAGCTGATGCCACAATGAATTCACGATCTCAAATTGGAAATTGAGAGGTATAGCTCGGTGATGAAGAACATACCTAGCGTACATAAGACCCTGGGTTTATTCCCCAGGACCACAGAAAAAATCCACTCAATTTGCAATAGGGACCTATTAGCTACAGCATAGTATGCTATGAGGAACTCTCAGTTTCATAGTTGCTACTTCAGTCTTTTACCTTGTTATTTTAAAATGCATCTGAGGGTAATCGGTGGCAGTGTGGCAGACTGCAGACCTTCCAGGGAGAGAACCAGCAGCAGCTCCTGAGATCCACACCATGTTGGAACCTAGGACCCTGAGAAACAAAGCAAGCACCTCCCCTCCCTGGTAAGCGGTGGTGGCAGACTGTGCGGCCCCTCCAGGGGGAAGCTCCTGAGATCCATGCCATATTGGAACTTAGGACTCTGTGAAACTAAACCAGGCTGCCTCCGGACTAAGCAACAGTGAACCCACTGATGCAGGGCCTAGAGTCAAACATCCCACTTCCCCTACCCCCCTTCTCCCCCCCACACCGCCCATTAGCAAATGAGAACCAAAAATCTGAGCATCTCCTGGGAGGTTGACCATAGCAAATAAGGGGGACTTCCTTCTATCATCTCTTTGAAGGCAAATATTTTTATTACTGTTTTGCTCTTTTCTGATTAATGGTACTGCTCTATTCAATATTCTGATTTGATAAGTTCTATAGTGTTCTATATTTGATCTCAATTTGATATATGTGATTGAAAGAACAACTATTATAAAGATAACAAAATATACTGTGATACCTATTACTATTATACCGATAACCTGCTATGAAGTTCTGTACCAGTTTCACTGTACGATCTTAGTTGGCTTTATTCTGTCTCGTTCTGTTGTATACTTTCAAAATAAAATTTTAAAAAAAGAAAAAATAAATACATAAAATGCATCTGCTGGGCATGGTGGCACAGGCCTGTAATCCCAGTACTCAAGAGGCAGAGGCAGGAGGATCATGGCAAGTTCCATGCCAGCCTGGGCTACATAGTAAGTCTCAATCAATAAATAAATTAGTAAATAAACTGCATCTGGAAAAATAAGTTTAAAACCTTAAAAAATGAAAACCCCAAGAGTTAAAACCCTTCTAACAAAAGTAATAAGATTTTGTTTCTCAGATTTTTTTCAGTGTTTCACAAAATTGCTGAGAGGCCTCACTATCCAATCGCTTCCCTCAAAGTCTGCCAATAAATGAGCCCTCAGCATACTGTGTTTGTGGGGAACATTTTGAATCTCAGCTGTATCAGTGTTCAAAGAAAGACTTGCACAAAAAAATTCACAGCAAAACCATTCACAAGCACTGGAAGATGGATACAACTCCAATGTCCACCAACTGGTGACAGGATGTGGTCATCATCCAACACAACAGAGTAGGTGGTGACTGTTCGTGGTATGGAGCATCCTTTTGGGATGAGGAAAATATTCTGGAATCGATAGTGATGATGACTGTGCAAAATGGTGAATTGCAAAATGAATGCCACACTGATTAGTATACTTTAAAATAGTGAACAGTAGGGCTGGGGATTTAACTCAGTGGCATAAGCGCCTGCCTTGTAAGCAGGCGGTCTTGAGTTCGATCCCTGGTACCGATAAAAACGAAAAAGACAAAAAAAAAAATAGTGAACAGTGAATTTTATGTTATGTGAGCTTTATCAATATGAGACACATTAGAAATAACTGGTTCTGGTTTTCTAGAAGTATATGCATAGGAAAAATGTGGAAAGACAAATACCAAATAATTCTAGTCATCTGTGACTGGGCACTTAGAACTAATGTTCTGTTTACTAATGTTTAGTAATCCTGGATTACTAAAAGCATGTAATAGAATGCTATTTAGTAAAGTAAGGTAAGTGGTCACCATATGTTTGTTTGTTTGTTTGTTTGTGACAGAGTCTCACTATGTAGTTTAGGCTGGCCTGGAACTCAGTATTTAGCCCAGAGTGGCCTTGAATTCTCAGGCCTCCCAAATGCTGTTTGGAGGACATTTAAGAATGTTTATATATTCTTAAACCATAATAATACTATGGTTTATACTTGAGTGATCCCAGTTGTATTGTATTGTAAAGATTGCTTGCAAAAATATGCTAGAAGAATATATACCCACATATTACAAGTGGTTATGAGGAGAGTGGACTGAAAGTTGAGTTAATCACCAATAGCCAATGGCTTAATCAATCTTGCCTCCATAAAAACTCAAAAGAACTGGATTGTGTATTCAGGGCTCCCAAGCTCTGGAGGACAGCACAGCTGAGTTTTTCCCCATACCTTCCCTTCATACCTCTCCATCTGGCTGTTCTTGGGATTTTGTAATATCTTCTGTAATTACATTGGTAAACATAAGTATGTCTCTGAGTTCCATTAACCATTCAAACAAGCTACCAAATCAAACATGGGCTCTTCAGAACTCCAGTATACAGGCATATAGTTTCAAGTTCTAAAGGCCCAAATCTGAGATTAGCATCTAAGGTGGGAGAAGTGGTCTTGTGAGATGGTGCCCTTGCCATGTGAGATCTGATGCTGATCTCAGGCAGATAGGGTGAGAATTAAACTACGTTATAGAACACTCAGCCAGTGTCAGTGAATTGATCAGTGTGGAGAAAACACACATACACATCTAACCATAGGAGTGTTATGTTAAAAGCTGGGCATGGTGGCATACACCTGTATTCTCAGCACTCAGGAGAGTTTTTTTTAACATGGCAAGATTTTATTGTGTTTTTGTTTTGGTTTTTTGGTTTTGTTTTTTTTGTTTTTTTGTTTTTTTGTTTTTTTTTTTTTTTTTTGGTTGTCTTTTTGAGACAGGGTCTCAGTATGCAGTTCAGGCTGGACTTGAACTCATTTTGTAGCCCAGGCTGGTCTTGAACTCACAGCAATCCTACTGCCTCAGCCTCCCAAGTGCTAGGATGACAGGAATTCACCACCACACCTGACTTGTATTGTCTTCATAATAAAACAAAAGATGAAAATTAAAAATGGCTCACTTGGGCCCATCTCTTCTTATCTCCTCCAAGTTCAGAATTCTTGCATGCATCTCTTAGTAACCAGCATTCTCTTAGACCAAGTCTCAGAACAACCTTTGTACTTTTGGCCTTCCTCTGGAAAATTGGCACAGCCTGTCCCCCTAGCCACTCTGTTTCCTGTCCTAATGCTGCCCCTAGCCTTTCTTGTACTGTGTCACTTTGGAGGGTTGGTGCTTGCCATGATGCTTACAGAAAATTCACCGTGCTTGCAGGAGCACTATCAGCAGTGGAAAGAAAGAGACAGGGCCAGAAAGAAACGCAAGTCAGAGACCAATCTGGACTTCGTAGCAGCCCCTGTCTCAAAAAATGAAAGTGAGCAAACAAAGAACGTTATGTTGGGAGGAAACTGTTTTTTCCTATTGCATAAAAACTACGACATTTATGTTCTCCAGTGAATTATGCCAACTCACATGATAACTCGGATTCCAAAGTGAATACAGGCTAGGACAGACTACAATGGCTGGCCACAGTCCAAGAACTCTGAGCATAAAAATGGTGAGAGCAGGCCTCCAGATATTTCCATGCTCCTGGGAGAGTGGCGTCTAAATTGCAGTGGCCTCGGCAGGGAGGCCTGAGAACAGCTTACCTATCTTCTTTTGGGGCTGTGAAAGGGGCATCTCGTGGCCCTCACCATCCCAGCTAGCATCTGACTCTCAGTGGGTATGTTCCTCGGGTGCCACAGGATGGTAATGTAGCTGTGGAATCCCCGTGAAACCTCTTACACAGCTTGGCCACTTCCAGGCTTCACTGCTTGCTGTGCTGTTGAGCCTGCTGGAGATTTCAGTGCAGTGAACCCGGCTGAGGCCTCTATAGTTGTGTGGCTTCCATGCAGAACTCTGTTGGAAGCGGACACTGTAATCCTCTCTCTCTCACTTTCTCTCTCTGTCTCTCTCTCTCTCTGAGATAAGGTCTTAATATGCAATTCAGGCTGGCCTTGAAGTACTATGTACTCCATGCTGGCCTCACACTCACAGAAATCCTCCTGCCTCAGCCTTCCTAGTGATGGGCACCACCACACTTGGCTCTTATCCTCATTTTAGAGATGATTATAATTAAAGTAATTTTATGGGCACTGCATATTTCACTGAGAAAATACTAGAAGAATCCAACTCAAATCTCCATTTTCCTTCCTTAAAGCTACTAAACCACTAGAACTGGAGTTGACTCACCTTCTCAGTGTCTTCCGCTGGGTCAGTGTTCTCACCCCCATCAAACCCTAGCCACCCTGTTAACATACTGGCTCCCACCTTTTCTTCCTCACTGACAGGAGGGTACTGGGGAATTTCCTCTAATCAGACTCTCCTTCTTCTACATCAATTACTTCCTTGATGGAATCATTCCTATTAGCCCAAAATATGCTATGGTATTTCCATTTTCTGAACAAGGCCTTCTCAGCTAGGAGCTTCCACCATCCCCTGAGCCATCTTATAATAAATGCTAGGACCAGGATATAGCTCAGCAGTACAAGCACTTGCCTAGTACACACAAGGTCCTGAGTTTGATTCCCAGTACCCAAAGGAGTGCTAAAGGGAACTATTCAAACTGAAAGAAAAGGATGCTAGTTAGCACCATGAAAAGTATAAAGACTAGTATCAGCAAGTACAGTCTCAAATGTGGGACACAGTTGAACCTCATTTTATTGTATTTCACAGATAATGTCTTTTTTGTCTTTTTCCTTTTTTATCAGTACCAGGGATCGAACTCACGACTGCTTGCTTGCAGGGCAGGCACTTATGCTGCTGAGCTAAATCCCCAGCCCCTCAGATAAATGTCTTTTGAGGTAGGCTACTTATTTGTATATCTGTTTGTTTGCTTTTGCACAACTGAGGATTGATCCTAGGGCTTTGTCACTCCACTAAATCTCATCCTTTTTTTCATTTTTTATTTTGAGACAGCTGGACTGGAACTAGCAGTCCTCCTGCCTCAGCTTCCTGGAGTGCTAGGACTAGAAGTAAGGGCCACCATGACTGGGTTTTTAAAAAAAAATAGCTAAAGGTTGTGGCAGCCCTGTGCCAGTCAGGTCTACTGGTGTTGGGAGCTGTTGAAGCTGGAAATTGACCACACACGCACGGCTGAGGCATAGCCAGGGCATGACTGTCTCTAAAACAAAGAGTGCCCAGGTCAGCCACATGAAGGAGTTGCTACAGCCCAGAAAAACACCAAGGCCCTAGACAATCCAAGCAATGGGTGGCTAAGCAGATGGGTTGAAATTGACGTCATCCTTCTGAGTACACAAATACACATGCTGCACTGATTGAGCAGTTCCTTTCCGCCCATCAGGAGAGCAAGGGCTCCACCTGACCCCAGCTTTATTTTCTCATCGTCTTGGGGCCCTTCACACCAAGAACCTCAGGAGCCGCTTGGGTCACTTACACATTGATATCATTTTTCCAAGAGTGTGTGCTCACATCATGTCTCTGTGTTACCTGTTGGTAATTCTCACGCTATTTGACCGAAGATCTCACACAAGCCAAGCACCTGCTCTACCAAAGAGCTATGCCACAAGTACTTAATCATAATTCTTTTTGTCATTTTGGTGCGGGTGGTTTTATTTTTGTCTCTCTGTCTTTTTGTGATACGGTCTCACTATGTAGTTCAGACTGGCCTTGAATTCACTTTGTAGCCCAGGCTGGCCTCAAATTAACAGTGACCTTCCTGCCTCATCCTCTTGAGTGCTGGGATTACAAGAGTGCATCACCACACCTGGCCTGCTCATAATTTATTTTTTTAATCGGTACCAGGGATCGAACTCATGACTGCCTGCTTGCAAGGCAGGCGCTTATGCCGCTGAGCTAAATCCCCAGCCCTGATCATTCTTGATGTTATTATTGTACTTGTTTTGGGGAGTCAGGAACCAAACTCATGCAAGGCAGCAAATTCATAAATGTTGTTTATGTGCCCACATCTCCCTTCCTCTCCTCAGGCCTCTCTATTCCTTGACACACAACATTGAAATTAAGCAAATTAATAACCCTGAAAGGCCAGCTGCCATCACCACTGGGGACCAGTAACCAGCTTGGGATGGGAGAACCAGCCAGCCACACTCCCCATGCCTGCCACTATCAGGGGATTTTGGTGAGCCACAAGTGTTTGGAGAAGTCGTCCCTGTACCGCACCACCTCCCTGGGACCTCAGTCAGGAGAAAGCCAGGTGCCTGGCCCATTCCCCTATACCATGGCCAGGCAGCCATCACAGGAAGTGCCTGGGACCCCACAATTGCTTCATCTAGAGGAACCAGGAAAATGTCAAGACAAAAGAGCAAAAAGCAATCTCAGACCTCTAGCCCACACAGAACACGTCTAGGAGACGTGGACATGGAAGAAACTGGAAGTTGCACATCTGAAACTTCTGAAAAGATAGCAACTGACGTAAAGAGACAACTTCAGGAGGCTGTAAAATAGTAATCAGATCTGAAACAACAGCTCAGGTAAAGGAAGAAATGACAAACATAATGAAAAAATTGCTGAGTATAACTAAAGAAGACATAGATTAAAAAAAAAAAGAGGAGCATAGGAAAATGATGGAAACCTTGAATGAATAACACAGGAAGGAACTACAATGCATGGAACAGATTCAAAGAGAGATCCAGGAAATTAGAAACTCCATTGAAAGCTAGCAAAACTGCTTAAAAGAAACTGACGACAGACTTTCAGACCTTGAAGACAGGATTGCAGTTAGCGATTATGAAAGCAAAGATCTCTTAAAAATAAGGAACCAGGAAATACTAAGATGATGCAAAGAAAAATAATTTAACAATGATAGGTGTCAATTAAAAAGTAAGAGCCAATAAAAATGACATAGATTATTTACAGAAGTAATAGAAGAAAATTTCCCAAGCATAGGAAAAGGATGTGACATACAGATAAATAAGACACATAGGACTCCAAACAGTCATAATCAAAATAAATCTATACCCAGATATATAATAATCAAGATCCCAGAAATTCCCAGCATATTAGAAGGCTGTTAGAGAAAAGAAACAGATTACCCATAAAGGAAAACCAATCAGAATCACGACAGACTTCTCAACACAAAGCCTCAAGTTGAGAAGAGCTTGGAGTGAAGTATTTCAAGTCCTTAAAGAAAATAACTTCCAACCCAGATTGGAATACCCTGAAAAACTATCTTTCAAAATTGATGGAGAAGTAAGATACTTCCATGACAATGAACAACTGAAAGAAAGAATTCATGACCACCAAATTAACCCTGCAGAGCACTGAAAGATATTCTAGACAGATTCAAAAATGACCACGGTCCCAGGAATTAGCAGCAAAGTGAAATCACTGAGCAGGGCAGACAATTGAATAGAAGGGAAAAGTGGGGAGCGATTGAAAGGGAAAAAGCATGGGGCTGGGGATTTAGCTCAGCGGCATAAGCGCCTGCCTTGCAAGTGTGCGATTGTGAGTTCGATCCCTGGTACCAATAAAAATGAAAAAGACAAAAAAATAAAAGAAAGGGAAAAAGTATGAGAGGCAAATCAGTGCATGTTAGCCATAACAATTAATGTACAGGGCCTCTATTCACCAATAAAAAGAGATACAGAGTAGATCAAGAATCAAGATCCTTCAAAACGCAGTATACAAGAAACACATTAACTCAAAAGGAAATTTTTTTTTCTTTTCTTTTTTTTTTTTATCGGTACAGGGGATCGAATTCACGACTGCCTGCTTGTAAGGCAGGCACTTATGCCACTGACTAAATCCCCAGCCCCCTCAAAAGAAAACTTATAGACTGAAAGTATAGAGAAAACAATGCTTCATGCAACAGGGAACCAGAAAAAAGCACTTTTATACAATGGAAAGCTACTCAGCTATAAAGAAGGATAATCACAGTCCTCTTGGAGGTAAATGGATGCAACTTGTGATCATGCTCATCGGTAAAATGGTTCAGACTCAACATACGCAAGATCATGTTGCCTCCCTAGGGAGTATAAAAACCTGGAGGAGTTAGTGGGACCCAAAATGCACAACAGACATTGAGAAAGTGAAAGGGGAAGAAAGGTCTAAAAAGGAAGGTGGTAGCTGTTGTTAACTCTCTGTTACTTTGTTTTGAAGTCCTGTATCGTTTTCATTGTTTTGTTTTAATTGATCTTATTCTGTTTTGTTTGTTTGATATTGTTATATCTGATGGCATGGGCAGATATTTCAAAGACAAAAAGATATATTATGGTAGCCATTGCAGATTTCCTATCATCTTGCTTTGAAATCCTGTATCGTTCACTGTTTTATTTTGATTGGCTTTATTCTGTTCTGTTTTGTTTGGATTCATTTCTTAAAAATAAAAATTAAAAAATACTGCAAAACAGGATAATAAGAAATCAACATTGTTACCACTGTTACCTCTTTTTTTTAGGGGGGGTTCCTGGGGTTCGAACTCACGACCGTGTGTTGCAAGGCAGGCACTTATGCAACTGAGCTAAATCCCTGGCCCACCACAATGCCTCTTGTTATCTTCGAAACTACTACCTATGCTATCAGACATAAAATCAAACAAGACAGAACAGAATAAAACCAATAAAAACAGAGTATTGAAGCAAACAAACCAATAGAATGGAGCAAAACAAACTAGTGAAAACAGTATTGGCTTTCTGAAAGAAGACAAAGGAAATCTCTAATAGTTGTCACACTGCATATCGCTATCCTCCAAGTAGATGCTCAGACTACGAGCTGTAGGCCTGCAAAATCAATCAAACCATACAAGAGTTAAATTGTTTTTGTACCTTAGTTGCTATCAACTCAGCCGCGATCTTCCAAAGCATTTGGTTGCTTATGGAGGTTGTGGCCGGGAGGCTCTGCTTGTCTGCAGCCCATGCACTGGCTGGCTCACGGGCAGGGCGGATTGGCTCACCATGTTGGATTTTTATAGCTAGGAAGAAGCCAGCTGACTTCAGGTTTCCAAAGAGCGAGTGTGGTGGCCCAGCCCTGCACCTGGCTGTCAGGTTAATAGGTTGGAACAAGAGGCCTAGCTTTCAGCCTGTCTTGGCTTTTGCCTTGCTTCCTCTTTAAACTTACCCAGTCCTAGCTTTTGGCTTAAGGTGAGAATTATTACAAGAAGAAGGCAGGAGGATCTCAAGTTTGAGACTAGCCCAAGCAATTTAGGGAAACCTTGCCTCAAGATAAAAAGGCTGATGGTGCAGCTCGATGGTACAGTGCCACAGGGCTCCACCCCCGTATCGTCAAGGAAAAAACCCTTCAAAGACAGGCTGAGCACTCTCTTGTGAAGGGCTGATCAGGTAGTGTCTAAACTGAAGTCAGTGCTTACTCACCATCCGCAGTGTTAGGACCTTAGGCACTATGCTGAATCTCTTCTCTTGTGCTCTGTACACAGAACAACAAAATCTGGAGAAGAGCACATCTGCTGACCACGTGTTTTACGGAATATTTTAAGCCTACTGTTGAGAACTACTGCCGAGAAAAAAAGACTCTTCAGAACACGATCACTCACTGTAATGACCCGGTTACCCCAGCTCTAAGGAGGCTAGGAACCAGGCTGATGTGCTTACATGCCTGCTAGCATAACATTCACTCTGCAACCTGCCAACCAGAAGTGATTCTGACTTTTCAGCCATGCTATTCAACAAACATCCTGTAGGGCACTAGCTACCAAAGTTGGCCATTTCTTTGGTGGATCTGGGAAAAGTAAATGGAAGCATTTTAGGAATATTCACCAAGCCAGGTGTGATGGTGCATGCCTGTAATCCCAGCACTCAAGAGGCCGAGGCAGGCAGATCAGAGGATCGCTGCAAGTTTGAGGCCAGTCTGGGCTACATGGTAAAACCCTATCTCAAAAAAAAAAAAAAAAAAAAGAACGAACAAACCTCCATTCTGTAAGCTATTCAGAACATTTGTACACTGGACACAGTGGCATGATCCTAAATTTCAGCCTCTCAGAAGACTGAAGCAGGAGGATCACTTGAGGCCAGCCTGAGAAACACAGCAACATCCTCTCTGATTGTTTGTTTGTGTTTTGAGACAGGTTCTCATTATGTAGTCCAGGCTGGTTTTGAAATCATGGAAATCCTTCTACCTCAGCCTCACAAACTCTGGGATCACAGGTGTGCACCACCACACCTGGCTAAAGCCTTCTTCACCTTCTTCTTCTTCTTCTTTTCTTTTTGAGACAGGGTCTTGCTATGCAGTTCAGGGTGGACTTGGGCTCACTTTGTAGCCCAGGCTGGTCTCAAATTTGCAAACAATTCTCCTGCCTTAGCCTCCCAAGTGCTGGGAGAGTGTGTACCATGCCTAGCTTAAAGGTATTCCTCTTTTTTTGTACTTTTTTTTTTGGTAGTGGGGATTGAACTCAGGACCTCATGTTTGCCAAGCAAGCATTTGTGGCACTGAGCTAAATCTCCAGCCCAAATGCTCTCTTTAAAAACAAAACAAAACACACAGGAAAATATGATCCGTAGGAGAAGGTCAAATGTTTACACAAACAGAACTTTTAGGAAGTTGACTCCAACCCTCATGAGTGACTTTTATTTTTAAAAACCTCCTTCCCTCTGTCTCTGTCTCTCTGTCTCTGTCTCTCTGTCTGTCTCTGCCTCTCTCTCTCTCTCTCTCTCTCTCTCTCAGACCAGACCTCATATAGTTTAGGACTGAACTCAATATGTAGGCCAGGCTGGCCTCAAACTTGCAATCCTCCTGCTTCAGCCTCCTGAGTGCTGGGATTACAAATACATGTCACCACACCTAACAAGTTTTTTGGGTTTTTCATCCATTATAGATACTCACCCTGTGCCAGAAGAGTAGCTAACAAGGTTGTTTTTCTCCCATTCTTTAGATTTTCTCTTCACTCTGTGGGGTTGTTTTTGTTTTTGTTTTGTTTTGCTGTACAGGAAACTTAACTTTGCACAGCACCATTTGTTGATTCCTCCTCTTATTTCCTGTCCTATTAGAGTCTTTCTCAGGAAGGCTTTGCTTGTGCCTATGGCTTCAACTGTTTGTCCTGTGTTTTCCTCCTAGAAGTTTCAAAGTCCCAGGTCTTGATCCATTTTGAATTGAGTTTTGTATACTATAAGAACAGGGATCTAGTTTCAGTCTTACACATATGAATATCCAGCTTTTCTAGCACCATTTGTTAAAGAGGCTGATTCTCTCCAGCACAGATTTTTGACCACTTTGTCAAAAATCAAATGGTTGAGGCCAGGTGTGCGTGACACACTTGTAATCCCAGCACTTGAGAGGCTGAGACAGGAGGATCACAGTAAATTCCAGGACTACATAGTGAGGATCTGTCTAAAAAAATCAGACGACTGTCGGTGTTTGAGCTTTTGATTTGTTTTTCTTTAGAGACAAGGTTTCACTATATAGTTCAGGCTGGCCTTAAACACACTGTGGTAGTGTAGGTTGGCTTTGAGCTCACAGTGATCTTCCTGACTCAGCCTCCCAAGTGCTGGGATTATAGGTATGCACCATCACACTCAGTTTGAGTTTGTTTTTGTATCCTCTTTTTATTCCTTTAGTGTACATGTATATTAATGTGACAATGCCATGCTGTTTTGTTACTGTGGCTAGGAAATATAACTTGAAAGCACGTACTGTGATGCCTCCAGTTGCGCTCTTCTTGTTTTAAGATTGTTGTGTCTTTCGCATTTCCAGATGAATTTTAGGGGACTTTTTTGGTAGTTTCGTGAAGATGGTTATTGGAATTTTGATAGGGGATTGCACTGAATCTGTAGATTGATATTGGTAATATAGTCATTTTTAACAAACATAACTGTGCCAATCCAGGAACATGTGAGGTCTTTCCAACTTTATTTATTTATTTATTGTACCAAGAATCAACTCACAGCCTCACAGCCAGGCAGGCTCTGTGCTGCTGAGTTAGACCTCCGCCCCATTCCCAATTTTTAGAATCTTTTTCAATTTTCTTCCTCAGCATTTTATAATGTTTACTGTAGAGCTTCTTTACCGCCTTACCTAGGTTGATTCCTAAGGAATTTATTTATTTTGAAGTTGTGAACAGAATTGTCTTCCTGACTTTTTTCTCAGATTATCGGAATATAGAAATGTTATTGAAGCTAGGCACGGAGGTACATGTCTATAATGTGAGCACTCGGGAGGCTGAGTCAGGAGGATCATCATAAGATCAAGAGCAACCGGGGCTACACAGAGAGTTCAAGGTCAGCCGAACTGTATAGCAAGAGCCTGTTTAAAGAAAGAAGAGAAGAAAAAAAGAAAAGAAAAGAAGCTACTCAGAGCTGGGCCTGGAGGTGTCCACCTGTAATCCCAGCACTCAGGAGGACGCGGCAGAAAGATCATGAGTCTAAGACCTGCCTGAAAAATTTAGAGAGACTCTATCTCAAAAAGAATAAAAAGTACTGGAAATGTAGTGCAAATCTCCTGAATGCCTGAAAATACAGTCACTTTTTAATGCTGATTTTTGTGTCCTACTATTTTGCTAATTTGCTTCTCAGTTATAAAAGTTTTCCAGTAAATCTGAAGGTCTTGTATGTATAGCATCATATCTTCTGCAAATCAGGATAGTTTGACATCTCATTTCCCTATTTTTATCCCTTTTATCTTTCTTTTATCTACTTGCTCTAAAATTTCAGTAGTGTGTTGGACAGAAGCGGTGAGTGTTCTGGATTTTATAAGATTTCCATTTTCTCTCCATTCAGTGTTTGTTGGCATGGATTTGTCATATGTGGCCTTTATTATATTAAGGTATGATCCCCCAATATTTAGTTTCTTCAGGGCTTTTATCATGAAGGAATGTTGAACTTCGTCAAAGACTTTCTATGTATATCAATTGAGAATTATCAATGTGACTTTTATCTTTGATTCTATACGTATAGTATATTACATTTATTGATTTGTATTTGTTGAAACATACTTGCATCTCTGAAATGAAACCAACTTGATCATGGTATATGATCTTTATAATGTGTTGTTGAATTCTGTTTGAAAATGTTTAACTTCCAAATATTTTATTGCGGATGCTGGTCTATAGTTTTGTTTTTTGTGTGTGTCCTTGTCTGGCTTTGGTATCGGGATGATACTGGGTCCATAGAATGGGTTTAGAATTGTTCCTTCTCTTTCTATGCATGAAATAGTTTGACCAGCACTGATGTTAGGTTTTTTTCCTTAATGGTCTGGAAAGTTCAGCAGTGAATCCGTCTGGTCCTAGGCTTCTTTGTTGGAAAACTTTTAAAATTACTGCTGCGGTCTCATTGCTTTTTATTGTTCTGTCTAGGCTTTTTATATCTTCTTGGTTCAATTTTGGTAGGTCTTCCATGTGTAGAAATTTGCCTATTTCCTCTGTATTCTCCAATCGATTAGAACGTAAGTTTTCAGAGCAGTCTCTGTGGATTCCCTGGATTTCATTGGTGTCCATCGTAAGATTCCCTTTTTCATCTTTCGTTATACTGATTCAGATCTTTTCCCTTCCATTTAGTTTTGCTAAAGATTTATCAATCTCGTTTATTGTTTCAAAGAACCAACTCTGATTCAACCACTGTATTAATTTCAGCTCTGCTCTTCATTTTCAGTGTGATAATTAGAAAGTGTGACTTCAAGCCTAAAATTCTGTCTTCTGCCTGATGAAGTCTATGCTGGTGATTTTCGCTGAGTTTTTATTTAACTTACAGGGCTTTCATTTCTCAATTTTCTGTCGGGTCCCTCACAACCTCTGTGGAATTTCTCCTTGATATCCTGCATTGTCTTTCTTTTTCTTTTTTGAATGCTCCTTTATATTTTATTTACCATAAACACTGAAATCCAAAATGATTTATCTGTGCAAAGTTTATTTTCCTTTCACCCCAACATCACTGACACATTTTTGTTCTGGCACAGACCTGCAGCTGTTAGCCCAGGGTACAGGAGCCTGGAGTCTGTCCACAGGACCCATCACATGGTGTCACTGTCAGACCCGGCCACCTCACTGACGTGACAGCCCTGGCTCCTCCCTGTAGAGATCACTCCTGCCAGCCTGCTTAACCTTCCCGAAGACCTGGGGAACTGACCCTTCTCTCCCCACAACTGCCTCTTGTGGCTGTGCCCACCCAGCACCTACAGCAGCAGGTCTCTGGGGCCTAGAGGTACGGTTGCTCCTTCTCTGCTTCCTGGCCGCCCTGACACAGCAGCCCTTCCTCCGCTGTACCCCTGCCACCCAGATCAGTCCCCGGCACGTGGGCTGTAACCACAAGCCCAAGTACACGTGTCCTCTTTTAACTCGCGTGTGTCAGGAGCTGTGCCTCAGCGGTGCAAAAGTGACCGAGGCGGGCGGGGCTGTAGCTCAGTGTGGGAAGGCCGCCAGGTCAGTCTCCATCCAGCACTGCACAAGAAAGAGGAACCGAGAACTCACGGGTCCAGTGCTGCACCTGAGAGGGGCCTCTGTGAGTGGACAGAGCTGGGTCTTATGGGCTGAGGCCTTTTAAATAGGGTTTTTCCCAGGGGGGTGGTGTTAGGGTGTGTGTGAGAGAAACACAGCCTTGCATTGCTGATGGGTCTGTTCTCTCCAGTTGTCTGACATGTCCCTGGGGGACCACTTGTAACCTGCTGGTCATGTCCTCTGTGGCCAAAGTAAAATGAAGCCCACTTCTGTAAGACGCGGAGTGGTGGTGGTGCTCATTCAAGTGGCAGTGTCCCTGTCTGGGCTCCAAGAACTGAACAAGAAACACAAAGATGTGACTTGTGACGTGAAAAATCCAAAATGCTGCAAGGATTCCGCCATGGCTGATAGAGAAGGCAGGGCACTGGAGAAGCTCAGAGGAGAGATGCTGGGTAGCCACCGGGCAAGAGGAATCCTCTAGATCAAACCAAATGCCTGGGATGTTGAAAAAGGAAAGTGGGGCTGCCGCACCCTTTAAATAGCGAATACAGCCCTCTGGGAGCAGCTCTAACAGCCTGAGGTAGAAACCAGACTCCCCGACCAGCTCCCTACCTTCTCTCCCTCCCACCTAGAAGGGTGGGCTACAGTTAGGACCCCAGGGAAGCGTGGATTGCACAGAGAAGGGGGAGCAGGGCTCTTGGGATAGGGACAGATGAACATCTGAGGACAAAGAGACTGAGTCACCTGGGCCAAGGGCGTCTGGTGACAGACAGACTGCCCCTGGGAGCAGTGAGGAAACAGCCCCTAGGATCTGCCCTGCAGCGTGGCGGTGGGAGTGAGAGGTCACTGGTAGGGGCTCACGGCGAACCAGACGCTGGACAAACATCCTGTCCTTGCCAAAGTAACCAGTGGGTCAGACCTTGGGACAGAGACAAAGGTCTACACTTGGCCACCTAGCTGGGAGGCCAGTCTGAGGGGCTGCCAGCCCTCACCAGCCCCGGGCAGGCAGCTAAGCAGTCGCAGAGAGGAAGCTGGCCTGGCCACCTGCGGCTGAATTTTGGCTTTACTGGGGCGGGAACTGGACGCGCTGGGGATACATGGTGGCTGGGGGGCTTCTGGTTGTTTCCTGGCTTGTTTGTCTGCTCCAGGTTCTCTTTGGGTTTCCTTTCTCTTTTTCTCTTTCTTTCTTTCTTTCTCTTTTCTTCAGTTCTTGCTTCTTTATATAATTATTTTACTTTTTTATTTTTTTTAAATTTTTCCTCCCCCCCCCCCGGCCTGCTGTTTCTTGTTCCTGTTCTTCTTCCTTTTCCCTATCCTGCCATCTTCTCTACCTTCTTCGCTAGCTTTCATGTGATAATATACAGAGAGACAGAGGGCGCAGGCGCCTGTGTGTGTGTGAAAGGATGAGAATGCACTAGTGCTTTGCAGAGTGATAGTGTTCATGACCTAATAGAGCTGCGCTTAGAGGATTCAAATAAAACTACCTGAAAATACATTAACAGGGCTGACGATGCCACAGCGTTCTCCACCTTCTCATTACGTTTCCCTCCTCTGCATCGCTCCTCTAATCTCCACAAACAGTCTCTCAGGCACCCTCAGTGCTAACCCTTCCTCCAGCCATAAAATACTGTTCTCCCAACACGCTGGCCTCTGATCTGTTTTTCACCTGCTGACATTTCTTTTCTCTCTCTCTCTCCACTTACTGACTTACCTCTTCCTTCTTTTCTTCCACTGTTCCTCTACATTTCAGAATAACTGCTAATAGTACAATGTAGACTGTCAGAGCACTGTAAAAGGCAAAACTGTCAAAACAAATTTTAATATTCATGATTGACATATGGTCAGACCTATAGATGCCATTATAATCAGTAGGACTTCTCCACTTAAAACATAGTGACTGGCCGGGCATAATGGCATATGTCTGTAATCCCAGCTTTTGGGAGGCTGAGGCAAGAAGATTGCTGTGAGTTTGAGGCCACCATGAACTGCATAGTGAAACCCTGTCTCATAAAGACAAAATAAACAAACAAACAAAACACAGTGACTGGGCCCAACAACAATTAAAATGAATAGGTTAAAGTGGTAAACAATAGCTCTTCACAAATAAAGCCACTAGAAAACACAGTCTAAATAAACAGATCTTCATGCCAACAGCAGAATCTCTTCACTCTATTTGACCTCAACTCTCAGCAAGCAAGCACTCACATGCACGTGCGGGCGTACACACACACACACACACACACTAACATGAAAAACACAAAGAAACAAATGTCTCTGGACAAATGTCTCACTCTCCCAAAGCAGATCCAAGGGACCCTGATGGAGCAGAAATTGGTGCCGTGCCTGATATTGCATGTTTTCTGTCCTCATTCTCCTTTGCATTCACCTTTCCTGGATCAATGTTCTCAGGATTGGGGACTGAGGACCCTTTCTTGTTGCTTCCTCTTCCCATACTTTTTGTTCCTTCCATACAAGTGAATGTAGGAGGCCCAATTTTTTCTCTTTTTCGGTTACAGTTTGTTTGAATTGTGCCGGCTAGGTGTTCCCGCCCACTGCAGTGTACTAGGGAGACACAGACCTGGGCAGCCTCTGCTGGGCCAGCTCCTCCAGGTCAACCTACCGAACACTTCACTGCTAGGGTGCACCTCCAGGTGCTGGGACCTGGTTTGGGCTAGCCTACTGGGTCTTAGTCAGCGGCGTCATACAGGCCAGGCACTCCCCACGAATCCCGCTTGAGAGGGGAATATGCGACTAATGTCACTGCAGTGCCCTGTTCTGGCAAGTCTGCCCGGTCCCAGTATGTCCTTTGCTGGAGCCTCCTACTCTATGAAAGGGTCCCCGTTCCGCTCACTCACCGCAAGTCAATGTAGGGCTCCCTGCTAGTCCTGCTGTCAACTCCATTTGCAGATTCCTGCTCTCAGAGCTTTCACGTGTCTCTCTCCCTGCCCTGCAGATTTGGATGCAGCAGTGGCAGCAGGAAATTCAAATCGTGGCTTCCAGTGGCACGGGTTCTAGCTTCTGTACTGAGATTTTATCTGTTCCTGTTATAGCACCAGGATTGGATTTCCAGTTTGTTTCTCTTAGCTTAG
Organism: Cavia porcellus; assembly: GCF_034190915.1. Classification (NCBI taxonomy): domain Eukaryota; kingdom Metazoa; phylum Chordata; class Mammalia; order Rodentia; family Caviidae; genus Cavia; species Cavia porcellus. Next base: position 25,269,567 of record NW_026947509.1, on the reverse strand, counting down.
TTCATTCCTGGGTCGGCAGGGTGTATCTCCCCCTGCTTAGGACTCCTCGTACCACACCATTCCTGGATTTTAAGCGGGGTATCTCAGAGAGCCTCCATAGCTGCTGCTATCTATCTGCCATGTTCTTCCGGAAGTCCAACTAGTGATTTCTTACTGTTTATTTTTTCTTTGAACATATGTATTATTTCTACCCATTTTCTTTTTGTTTAGTCTTTCTTTAAATAAAAATTTTTTTTCTCTTTTCATCGGTACCGGGGATCGAACTCATGACCGCCTGCTTGCAAGGCAGGTGCTTATGCTGCTGAGCTAAATACCCAGTCCCAAATAAAATTTTTTTTAAAAAAGGATTTTTATTATGTCTGAAGGTAGCTATTTTTGAAGTCTACAAAAGGCATTATGATAACTATTTTTGATTTTCTAATGTTTTGAAGTCCTGTATCACTTGCACTGTTTTGTTTTGATTGGCTTTATTCTATTTTATTTTCCTTGGTTTCATACTCTTTACAATAAAATTTTTAAAAAAGTAGTACACTCTAGAAATTTCTCAAGAGAGTTCTCAAGCACATCTTCTAAGAAACAATAAAACCAACAATACCAAAGTCTGATGGAATGAACACCTTTAGCAGGGTGAGCAGTTAAACAAAAAGGGGAAAATAAAGGAATCAACAACACAAAATTATGCAATGATAGGACTAAATCAATACCTTTAAGAACTTCTTTTTGGGGCTAGGGATTTAGCTCAGTGGCATAAGCACCTGCCTTGCAAGTGTGCGGTCATGAGTTCGATCTCTGGTACCGATAAAAAAGAAAAAGAACTTCTTTTTGTTTGTTGGTTGATTTTTTGTTTTGTTTTGGCTTGATTTCTTGAGACAGGGTCTCACTATGCAATTCAAACTGGCCTTGAAATCACTCATCATGTAGCCCAGGCTGTCCTGAAGCTCGTGGCAATTCTTCTGCCTCAGGCTCCTGAGTGCTGAGATTACATTTGTGCACCACCACAGCTGGTCTAAATCAATACCTTTCAGTAATAATCTCGGTGCATTTTTCTGTTTTTGTTTTTGTTTTTGTTTTGAGACAGGGTCTTGATATGTAGTTCAGACCTATCTTGAACACATGATATAGCCCTGACTGGCCTCAAACTTGTGGCAATCTTCCTACCTCCACCTCCTGAGTTCTGAGACGATAGGCATGGGCCATCACACCTGGCATAACTCTATGGTAAGTAGCCTGAACTCCCCAGTCAAAAGACACAGATTGGGCTGAGAATTTAGCTCAGTGGCATAAGCATCTGCCTTGCAAGCACAAGGTTGTGAATTTGATCCCCCGTACCGGAAAAAAAAAAAAAAAAAAGACACAGATTGGTACACTGGATCAAAATAAAAAGCCCAATAGTTTACTGCATATAAGAGACACATTTAATCTGAAAGGAAATTCATAGACTAAAAATCAAAGTATGAAAAACATTCTATGAGGACACTGGGAAGCCAAGCAAGCACCTCCCCTCCCTGGTAATCGATGGCAGTGTGGTAGACTGCAGCCCTTCCAGGGGGAGAACCAGCAGGAGCTCCTGAGACGCACGCCGTGTTGGAACCTAGGACCCTGGGAAACAAAGCAAGCACCTCCCCTCCCTGGTAAGCGGTGGTGGTCTGGCAGACTGTGGCCCTTCCAGGTGGAGAACCAGCAGCAGCTCCTGAGATCCACACCATGTTGGAACTTAGGACTCTGTGAAACCAAACAACCAGCCTGCCTCCCTGCTAAGCAATAGTGAAACCACTGATGCATCGCCTAGAGTCAAATATCCTACTTTCCCTACCCTCCCCCCCCCCCACCGCCCATTAGCAAATGGGAACCAGAAATCTGAGCATCTCCTGGGAGGTTAACCATAGCAAATAAGGGGGACTTCTTCTATCATCTCTTTGAAGGCAAATATTTTTATTACGGTTTTGCTCTTTTCTGATTAATGGTACTGCTCTATTCAATACTCTGTTTTGATAAGTTCTATAGTGTTCTATATTTGATCTCAATTTGATACACATGATTGAAAGAATAACTATTATAAAGATAACAAAATATACTGTGATACCTATTACTGTTATCCCAGTAACCTGCTGTGAAGTTCTATACCAATTTCACTGTATGGTCTTAGTTGACTTTATTCTGTCTTGTTCTGTTGTATACTTTCAAAATAAAATTTAAAAAAAAGAAAGAAAAACATTCTATGCATTATGTTTCAGGACTCTGAAAGTAAACAGGTACCAAAACTCCCATGGCAGGTATCAGTCTCTACCTAGCAATATGGCATATGCATGATAGAAAAGACAAAGAGAAAAATCTACAGTTCCTGGGCCTCTGGACTGACCCAATGCTCTCAGTGAACAAAAGACCATGAGTCCCAGAACTCACAACTTTTATTGATACCAATCAGGGTGATGAGTGACAGTCCTGGTAGAGTGTTGTGGAAAAAAAATCTTGGTAGGCATGGCTGTAAAGAGAAACAGAGAACCTTTGTACCAGGCACAGAGGCCCTCCAATTAGCAGTGCCACAGATAGCTTGATGTATTCGAGGCTGGCACCTTTATTGCCAGGAATTCTTTTCCAGTCTCATCACCTCAGCTGAGATATTATCTCATCTCTTAGCCATGGAATCTCACAGGCTTTTGCTGGAGCCCCCTTCTAGATGTCAGCAGGGGTGCTATTCTCACCTGCAAGCTGCTGCTTTGCTATCCAGAGACTCATCAGCACCTTGGTGGGACTGGATCACATTCTTCTGGCTGGTTAAGGGAACATCTGCTTCAATATAGCCAGCTGTACTAGTCAGGGTTTTGCTAGAGAAACAGATATAGCACAAGACATACAAATGCATAAGCAATTACAAGAGTGGTTTACAATAGTCAGCCACAGAGTGGGATGAGGAAACATGCAGAAAGCGTCTGCATGCTGGAGGCTGAAGGGTTCAGTCCAAGAACTGGAGCTCACGGCAGTGCCCCATGCAAGTCTGCACCAGCAGGCCGATGAGTCTGCCATTCAGGGCTGAAAGGTCTATGCCGGAAGTCTGAAGGGTCCAAGACAGAACCCAAGAGTCTGCGCTGGAAGCCAGGAGACAATGTCCAAGCTGAAGGTGGAGGTTTCAGTGCCTCAAAGAACAGAACCTCATCCATTCTTCTTCCTTCCCTTCGTCTAGTGAGCTACCCTAGGGTGGGCCTTCTACTCCCTAGCGTGTAGAATTGCGAAGCCTAAATTGGCTTCTAAGAGTCTCAGGTTGGCACAATCCATCAACTACTATACCAGCTCTTCACATTCAATGGGTAGGGCTGAAGTAAAGGTCAGGTAAAGGTGGAGGCCAGGGGCTTCATTTCTCAGGGAAATACGACTTGGTGGTCTCCTGCAAACAAGGGGAGAATAAGCAAACTTATTCTAAAAGTAAACTTTGACCTAAAATTGATCAGAGGAGGCAAAAGTTGCTACAATTAATTAAAGGAGAAATTCAACAGGAAGAGATGAAAGTTGTAAATATATAGGCACCAAATCTAGTATACCCAACTTCATAAAACAAACATTATCAAACATAAAAGATCAAAAAACATCAGCGCAATCACAGTGGAGGAGTTCAGAACCCAATCCCATTAGACAAACTAGACAAAAAGATCAACAAAAGAAGTGTCAGAGCTGAACCACAACTTCAACCAAACAGACTTAATAAACATGCACGAATGTTGGACCTTACTACAACAGGGATACACAGCCTTCTCACTAGCACATGGAACTTACACACTAACCCAAAAATAAGGCTTAAATAAATACAAAACAATTAAAATTATCTCATGCACATGATCAGCTAATAATGCTATGATACTAGAAATAAATCACAAAAGATGCAACAGAAATTTTAAACAACTGGATATAGGTTAAGGAAGAAATCAAGAAAGAAATTAAATTTTCCTAGAATTAACAATACCAGAACAATATACCAGAATCTAGGAAATAAAATAAAAAGCACTGCTAAGGCAGAGGCTTATTGCTGTGAAGGCTCACAGTAGAAAAACTGAGTTCAAATAATCCCATTATCCACCTCAAAGTGCTAGAAAAATAAGAGAGTTCAAATCCAAACTAGGACAGGAAGGAACTCATAAAGACCAGAGTGGAAATTAATAAAATTAAATAGAAATATAAAACAATCAATGAATTCAACAGGTGGTTCTTTGAAAGTATAGACAAAAGAGACAAACCTGTAGTCAAACTTATCAAAAGAAAGAAAGAAAAGGGGCTGGGGATTTAGCTCAGCGGCATAAGTGCCTGCCTTGCAAGCAGGCAGTCATGAGTTCGATTCCTGGTACCGATAAAAACAAAAAAGACCAAAAAAAAAAGAAAGAAAGAAAGAAAAGACCCATATCGATGCAATTAGAAATGAAAACAGTGAAATCACAGTGGACACCATCAAAATCCAGAAATTCATTGGTAACTACTATGAAAGTTTCTATTCCAGAACACTAGAGAATTCAAAAGAAATGGATAGATTCCTGGACTTTTAAAAAAACAGTCCAATAACAGGTAATGAAATTGAGGCATTTATTTATTTATTTATTTATTTATTTATTTATTTGACAGGGTCTTGCTATGAAGTACAGGCTAGCCTTGAATTTTACTATGTTGCCCAGACTTGCCTCAAACTCAGGCAGTCCTCCTGTCTCAGCCTCCTGAATGCTGAAATTACAGGTGTGTGCCACCATACCCAGCTTTGTGGCAGTAATTTAAAATTTACCAAAGAAAAGCCCAGGACCCTAGAGATTCTACAGGAATTGAATTCTACAGGAATTTCAGGGGGAAACTAATGCCTGTAATTCTCAACCTCTTTAAAGAAATTGAAAGAGGAGTTTTTTGGTTTTTTTGTTTTTTGTTTTTTGTTTTGTTTTGTTTTGTTTTGTTTTGTTTTTGTTTTTGTTTTTGTTTTGAGACAGTGTCTCACTTTGAAACGCAGGACTGGTATTGAACTCATGTATTTCAGGCTATTCTTGAACTCATGGTGATCCTCCTGTTTTAGCCTGCAGAATGCTGGGATGACAGGCATGCACACCATGCCTACAGGTGATTTTTATGTCTATCTAGAATGTCTTTCAGTGCTCTTTGTAGGGTTCATTTGATGGTCATGAATTTCTTCAGTTGTTGCTTGCCATGGAGGTATCTTATTTCTCCATTAATTTTGATAGTTTTTTGGGGTACATCAATCTGGGTTGGAAGCTATTTTCTTCTAGGACTTGAAACACTTTATTCCAAGATGTTCTTGGTTTGTGTTGAGGAGTCAGCTGTGATTCTAATGGCCTTTCCTTTATAGGTGATCTGTTTCTTTTCTTTAACAACTTTAATATTCTGGTTTCTTTTGCTGAGTGTCTGGGATCTTGATTATTATATGTCCGAGAGTAGATTTATTTTTTTTTTTTTTTTGTCTTTTTTTTCGGTACCAGGGATCAAACTCACGACTGCCTGCTTGCAAGGCAGGCGCTTATGCCGCTGAGCTAAATCCCCAGCCCCGAGAGTAGATTTATTTTGGTTGTAACTAGGTGGAGTTCTATGTGCCTCACTTACCTGCATGTCATGCCCTTTTCCCATGCTTGGGAAGTTTCCTGCTGTTACTTCTGTAAATAGACTTTTTCTGTCATTTGTGTTGACCCCTACTTTTTCGCGGACATCTATTATTCTTAAGTTATTTTTCTTTGCATTGTCTTGCAACCATTGAATCGTTATTTCCTGGTTCCTTGTTATTTTTGTGAGATCTTTCTTTTTGTGATTGCTAGCCATGATTGTGTCTTCAGAATCTGAAAGTCTATTTTCAGTTTTGTTCAAGCACTTTTGGCAGCTTTCAGTGGAATTTTTAATTTCCTGGATATCTCTTTGAACTGTTTCACGCATTCTGTTTCGTCGTTCAATGTTTCCATCACTTTTATATGCTCCTCTATTTTTTGTCTATATTCTCTAGATACTCTGAGCAACTCCTTCATTATGATTGTCACTTCTGTTTTTACTGAGATTATTTCTAATCTGATTCCCTCTATTGGAATGTATTTGTTTCTTTACTTCAATTGCTACCATTTCACAAATTTCAGGTGTGTGTCTTCCAATGTCTTCTATATCAGTGTCTCCTGGACTTGTTTTAATGGGCTGGAGGTCTGAGGTTGCATTTTGCTTCTTTGTCTTGTCATTTTCCCTCTCTTCTTTTGTTTTTTTGTACCAGAGATCAAACTCACAACCTTGTGACTGAGCTGTCCCCAACCCTGCCTTGTCATTTTCTATTGCAAAAAAAATTTATTTTGTTTTTTGTGATGGTTCTTGTGAATTTTTGTAATTAGTAGCTATATCACCAGTATCTAGGCCTCTCTAGGAAAAGGCTTCTGTGTGTAGGAGGTCCTTGGTTTGTGTCTGTCCCAAGATCTTACCTTCCCAGTTAATTAAGAGTGAGATGTTGGTGTCTGTTTGGCTCAGCCCCCAGTTCTTTGGTGTGTGGCTGTGGTGAGGTTATTACTCCAGAGCTTCTAAGTATTGTTACAGAAGGGAGAACAACTTATTACAATAGATATGACCTCATAGTTAAAGTAGTACAGCTAGCAACAACAATAGCATGAAGCACAATTTAGAAGCTGACAAACCCTACTAACAATTGATTTTGTACTGTAGACCATAGGAGCAAAGTCTATAGTTATATAACAGAACTGATTGTAAACTAAGAGTTTGCATGCAAAGTCTTTGCCCACTGTAGAGTGGTTTTACCCTGTGGTAGGGAAATTTAGAGAGGACAGTGTATAAAGCAAAGATAACTGGAAAGGAAGTAGAAGCAAGGCTGGAGGACAAAGGCTGATCATGCAAGGCTCAGAAAACTAGAGAAGGGGACCGAAAAGAATGAAGGAGTCTTTGAAAGATTATCTGAACTTGGCCTATGGGATTGGGGGTGGGATTAGTTTTCAGTAGCTGGCGTTCTCCTCAGCAGTTTAGAAAAAAGAGCAAAAAAAGAAAGAAAAGAAGAAAGTTGAAAAAAGGAAAAAGAAAGATAACAAAAATGAGACAAGAGAAAATTAAATTTAATGTAAAAAAAAGCAGGGGCAGCCACACACAAGGGGTGTGCTTGCCCCTTGGCCCAGCACTGGCTCACCTGGCATAGCACCTGCTGGCTCACATTTCAGACTTTCCCGGCTCGCTAGCCTCCCCTGTACATCATTTGCCCCAGTTAGGTCCTCCCACATGGCTGGCGTCGCCTGAAGCCTGGTCCCACTGATGTAGGGGCAGGAGCCAGTTGCCTGGACTCCTCCAGCAGGGTCCGTTGCCAAGTCCAGCCTTCATATTTTGAACCTCGCAACATTTTTCTTACAGCTACTGAGAGATAAGACTGATAATCTTCTACTTTGTACTCAAAAAGGGTGTCCTGAAACTACTGAAGCTTAAAGAGATCCTTGCAAATTCTCCTGAGAAGTAAATTTTATGAGGCTATAAGGAAATATATTTCAGATTTATTTATTAAGTCTTTAAAAGATGATCAGCTCAAGTTTTCAGGGCAAATGTGATCAGTGTAATCTCAAAAAACCTGTGGGTTTGGGGCTGGGAATTTAGCTCAGCGGCATAAGTGCCTGCCTTGCAAGCAGGCAGTCGTGAGTTCGATCCCTAGTACCGATAAAAACGAAAAAGACAAAAAAAGAAAAAAAAACCCTGTGGGTTTTATCAGGCATGGTTGTGAAATCCCAGCATTGGGAGCTGAGGCAGAAAGATCTCCGTGAGTTTAAAGCCAGCCTGAACTAAAAAGTGAGCCCTTTTCTGGAGAAAAAAAAAGAAGAAGAAGAAGAAGAAGAAGAAGAAGAAGAAGAAGAAGAAGAAGAAGAAGAAGAAAAAGGAACAATAGAAAAACCCTATGAGATTTTGATCAGATTACTGTAGATTTTTTTCTTTTCTTTTCTTTTCTACCCAGGATCAAACTCATGACCTTGTGCTTGCCAGGCAGGCACTTGCACTGCTGAGCAGATTTTTAATGATTGCCCTGGATAGTCTGCCCTTTGTCTTTTTTTTTTTTTTTTTTTTTTTTTTTTTTCTCTTCTCCTTCCTTTTCTTCTTGATTTCAATTCCCACAGAAAAATAAGCGTGGTTACTTTTGTTTCTGTCATTTCTCATAAAGCACTATTTTCTTAGTTTTAGGAGGGTTACCTCTCCCTTATCTTTGACACATTAAAATAGTTCAAAAGCCTTCGTTACTTTAAAACTGGCTTTTGCTTTCCTAAGTTATTATATTTTTTCCTTTCAGCCTATAGAACCTGAGTTTGGCCCTTGGTTTTCAGTGTTTTGTAGTAGAAAATTACGCATTGCTTTGGTCCAACACTTCTCTAACAAAAAACCACACGAAGTTAGGTTTTGAAAGCCCATAAAAATGAGCATTTGGAACAAATCACAGACTTCTCCTGTTCTCCCTTCCGTTTAGCAATGTAGCACCTCGAGCTATCAATAATTTTTAGGTTTTCATATCCAGAAGGCATACAGAAAACTTTTCTGATTTTCCATCTGATTTGTCCATGTTGATATGGTTCTATCATATATCTTATTTTATCTTACAGACACCAAGTGCACAGGCAGATACTGTTGTATTTATAAAGTTCTATTTCAGCTCCTTAAAAACTGCAGAACAAATCTGTTGCTTACCAAACTGATTTACAATAAATCTACAGGTTTACTTTAAAAAAAAAGATTACATTGAATCTGTACATCAGATTAGACTATTTCAACAATATTAAATCTTCTAATCCATGAACATGGATATTTTCCCATTAAAACTATCTTCCTTAATTTCTTCCATCAATTATGTATAATTTTCATCTTTCACCTCCTTGTTTATATTTAACCTTTAGTATTTTTTACAGCATTGTATATGAGGTTGCTTTATTCAGGTTGGCCTTGAACTCCCTTGTGGTCAAGGCTGGCCTCAAACTCACAGGAGTCCTGCTGCCACAGCCCCTCTCTAGTGCTGGGTTTCAGGTGCGCACCACTGCGCCCCTGTGCCACCATGCCTGTCCTTGATTTCTTTTTCAGATAGTCTGTCTAGCACAGAAACTGTTGAGTTTTGCTTGTTGGTTTTCTTATCCTGCCAATTTACTGAGTTTGTTTATTAATTCTAACAGATTTTCTTGAGGTTCCTTAGACTTTTATAAATAAAACCATGCCATCTTCAAAGTGGGACAATTATCTTTTTTTCTTTCCTGTTTTGATTCCTTTTTTCTCTCTTGCCTTACTGTTCTAGCCAGGACTTCCAGGGCTTTGTTGAATAGAAGTGGTGTGTTTGAGCATCCATGCCTCGTTCTAAATCTCAGAGGTAAAGCTTTCAACGTCTCCTCATGAAGTATGATGCTACCTGAGGTCTTATCATGCCTGATCTTTATTGTATTGAGGTATATTTGTTTTCTACTGATCAATGGAGATTTTTATCAGGAAACTATGTTGAATTTTGTCTAACATTTCCTGCAGCTATTGAGATGATTGTAGGATTTTGTCCTTCATTCTGTTTATATGATATATGTTATTTATTGATTTCTGTGTGTCAAACCATTCCTACATCCCGTGAATAAATCTCACTTGATCATGGAAATGATCTCCTTAATTCTCCATTGAATTCAGTTTTTTAGAATTTTGTTTAGGTGGGGCTGGGGATTTAGCTCAGTGGCATAAGCGCCTGCCTTGCAAGCAGGCAGTTGTGAGTTCAATCCCTGGTACCGATAAAAACGAAAAAGACAAAAAAAAAAAAAAAAAAAAAAAAAAAAAAGAAATAAAGAAAAAAAGAATTTTGTTTAGGATTTTCTTTTTCTTTTCTTTTCTTTTTTTTTTTTTTTTTTTTTTTTTTTATCGGTACCAGGATTGAACTCATGACCGACCGCCTGCTTGCAAGCCAGGTGCTTATGCTGCTGAGTTAAATCCCCGGCTTGTTTAGGATTTTCAACACTATGTTCAATTATAGGAATATTGGCCCATAATTTTCTTTTTTGTACTGTTCTTCCTGACTTTGCGGTCAAGGTCATCTTGGCCTCATGAGATGAGGTGTTGCTGCTTTTCAGTGTTACAGGGAGAGATAAAGACAGGCTTGTATGCATTTACCTTTAAAAGTTTGGTACAATTCACCAGCAATGCTGTCAAATCTGGGACTTTAGATGGAAGGCTTTTTATTGCTAACTCACTCATATAGCTCATTACTAACCTTTCAGATTTTCTCTCTCTTTACAACTTAACCTGGGCAGGTTTTATGTTTGTAGGAATTCATCCATTTCTTCTAGGTTGTACAATTTCTTGCTGTATAATTGCTTAGAATAGTCTCCTATGACTGTATGTCTGTTTCGTATGGTATAATATTTTGGTTTTTATTCTGGTTTTATTATTTTAGTCTTTCTGTTTTTGATCTCACTAAGGTTTATCAATTTCATTTATCTTTTCAAAAAACTTACTTTCTATTATTTTTCTAGTCCTTGTTTCATTTATTTTTGCTCTGCTTTTTATTACTTCCTTCCTTCCACTAACTCAGATCATTTTGATCTGTTTTCCTAGATTTTTAAGGTACAATGTTAGGTTGTTTATTTGAGATCTTTCCTGTTTTTTGATGTAGTTCTTTATTGCTATAAACTTCCTGCTTTGAAATACTTTTGCCGTATCTCATTAGTTTTGGTATATTGTGTTTACATCCTTACTTGTCTCAAATTTTTAAATGTCTCTTTTTATTTCTTACGGCCAGGGATTTAGCTCAGTGGCATAAGAGCCTGCCTGGCAAGCATGAGGTCATGAGTTCGATCCCTGGTGCCAAAAAATTAATTAATTACTTTACTGACTCATTATTGTTTAATTTCCATTTATTTGTGCATTTTTAACCATTTTTATAGCATTGCAGTTGAAAAACATACTTGAAACGATTTTAATCTTAAATTTTTAAAAGCTTGTTTTGTGGCCTAACATGGTCAGGCCTGGAGAATGTTTTCTGGGAATTTGAGAAGGGTGTGTATTCTGCAGCTGTATTTGTCTGTTAAGGCCATTTGTTCTAAAGTGTAATTTATTCGGTTTCTGTAAAACCTGAATGACCTGTCTATTGCTGAAAGTAGCATACTGAAATCTTTCACAGTTATTCTCTTGCAGTCTATCTCTCTCTTTTCAAATCTACAGTATTTCCAATATTTGCATTCTATAATTAGGTGCTATGACGTTGGTTGTATATATTTTCTTTTCTTTTTTACCAGGGATCAAACTCACGACCTCACATTTGCCAGGCAGGTGCTTGTGCCGCTGAGCTAAATCCCTGGCGGTTGTATATATTTTCACAACTGTTAGATCCTTTTGCTGAATCAACCCTGTTATCACCAATATGATCTTCTTTGTCTCTTTTTTAAATTGCTTTTTTTGTTGTTGTTTTGTTTTGTTTTATTTTGTTTTTTAGACAGGGTTTTGTTGTACAGTTCAGGCTGGTCTTGAACTTACTTTGTAGCCCAGGCTGGCCTCAAACTCGTAACAATCCTTCTGCCTCAGCCTCCAGGCATGTACTACCATGCCTAGCAAAAGTTTGTGGGGGGGGTTGTTTTTGGTACCAGGGATCGAACTCAGGACCTTATGCTTATCAGGCAATCCGTTGTCCTGCTGAGCTATGTCCTTGGAACTTTGTCTCTTTTTTTTTTTTTACGGTTATTTACTTTAAATATATTTTACCTAACATAAATATAAAATTTTAAATTACTTTATATTTTCAGTTACACAGAATATCGTTTTCTTTCCCCTTAGTTTCAGTTTATGTGTTTCCTTACGTGAAGTAAGTCTCTTGCGGGCAACCTATATTTGGTTTTTTTGTTGTTCTTTTCTTTTCTAAACTTTCAATCAATCATGCCATATTTTTGACTGGAGAATTTAATTCATTTATATTTAAGATAATTGTTAATAGATAAGGATTTAACGCTGTCTTTTAAAATATTTTCCAGTTCTTTGTGGACCCTCTGTCCCTTCCTCCTCTCTTGTTGTCCTTACTCTTTCGGTGTTTTTTGTTTTTTCTAGCAATCTGCTTTGATTCCTTACCTTTTATTTCGTCTCTATCTACTATAATTTTTGGTTTGTCTTTTTCCCCCCAGTGCTAGAGATTAAGCCCAGAGCCTCATGCATGCTAAACAAGCTTTCCACTGCTAAGCCATGTTCCAGCTGTATTTTTTGTAAGATTATATCCAAAAGATGAGAAGTATAAAACAAAGGAGGCCTTTATTCTGAGAACGCGGAGAGAGAAAACCGACACCCCACCCCCACCCCCACCCCCAACCACTGGAGTGCGGCTTTCTCTCTGGCCGACAGGTGGCTTGGAGGCTATATAAGAGCCTAAGCTTAGGGTAGTGCCCTAGGGCCATTAGAGATGCACTAGGTATCTCATTGGCACACGTTTGGCGCCAGGGGCAAATTCCTAAGGGTTGGGGTAGATAGAGTCACAGGTAAATCCCTAGGGGTGGGGAGACAGGAGCTCCCTGGTTCCAGATGAGGCTTTTCTGGCTACAGAGTCCTGTCTGGGCCAAAACTCTTTCAGTTTTATTTTTTATAGTTACCACAAAGCTTACCAAAAAAAAAAAAAAAAAAAAAAAAAACTTTAAGTTATAATATATTACGTTAAGCTGATAACAACTTAAATTTTATTGGGGAAAAAACCTCACACCTTTACTCCATCTTGTATATTTGACTTTTGTATTTGTTGTGTGTTTGTTTATTTGTTTGTTTGAGACAGGTTTTCACTATGTAGTTCAGATTGACTTTGAACTCACCAGGTGGCCCATGCCGGACTGGAACTCACAGTGATCCTCCTGCCCCAGCCTCCCAAATGCTGGGATCACAGGTGTATGCTTCCGTGCCCAGATATTTTGAATTGTTTTTTTTGTTTGTTTGTTTGTTTTTGTTTTTGTTTTTGTTTTTTTTTTTGTTTTTTTTTTTTTTTTGTCTTTTTCATTTTTATCGGTACCAGGGATCGAACTCATGACTGCCTGCTTGCAAGGCAGGCGCTTATGCCGCTGAGCTAAATCCCCAGTCCCGATATTTTGAATTTTTAATGCAGTAATTTACTATCTGCCCCCAGTACTGAGGATTGAATCAAGGCGTTTTCCTCACACCAGGCCTTCTCCATGTACTTTTTGAAGTAATATTTTCAACTGGCATCAGAAAATCTATTCTCCTGGTAGCTGGGTACTTTGTTAGCTGCCTCTCCAGTCCCTTTTGCTGAATCCTCCTTCTCCTTTTAGTCTGTCAGTCCAGTCTCACTTCTTGGTCTTTTTGCTTGTAGACACTTTCCCCCAATTATCTCATTCTTTTAAATTTTTTTTGTACCAGGACTCAAACTCATCACCTTGCATTTGCTAGGCAGACGTTTGTGCCCCTGAGCCACGGCCTGGCCAACCGCGTTACATCTCCAGACCTAACTTCTCTTCTGAACGCCACTCTCATTCATCAGCTCCCCTTGGAAGTCTAGCAGCGAGCTGAACTGGCATGGCCAAAACAGAGCTGCTAACTCCTCCGCTGAAAACCTCTGCTCAGTCTTTCAAAGCTCTAATTACAGCAGCACCATTCACTCAGTTGTTTGGGCCCAAACTTAGGGTCAGGCTGGATTACTCCTCTCCCTTTCCTGTTCTCACTATGTCTAAAACATGTTCCCAAGGCAACACCTTTTCGCACCTTCAGGGTACTTGCTAGCTACCCATTATCTCTTATCTGGTTGATGGTAATAAACTCCTAATCGTTTCCTTTCTTCAGTTTTATTTCAATTAATAGGGTTAATAGTTACAACAGAAATTGATGGATTTAAGCTGAAAAAGAAATAATTAGAAAGAATCAGTATTCAGGGAATTTGGAAAATGTAGCAGAGAGAACAGAGCGGTACACAGTTATTCGAAGCAATGCACTGGAGCTGGGTAACAGCGGCCACTGGTTGCTGCTGGTCTTACTGTGAGGGGCTGCCGTGGTGCCTCAGAGCAGCTGCAGGAGGAGGAAAGAACTTTAAGAAACTTGCTCCTATTTGCTGTGTCCCGGTCACTCACCAGGCTGCCTCTACTTCTGCCCCTTCCCGTCCTGTCTTCCCCACCCCTTCCATACAGACCTTGGCTCCCCCAGGGTTGCTCACAGAGCTGGTGGGTGCTGGCTCATTCCTGGCTGAGCCCTCTCTCTTCCATATATATTGTCTTTTCTTTCGGGGAATTTTTGGTTTTTGTTTTTGATTTCTTGATCCTCCCGCCTTAGCGTGTGCCACCACGCCCAGAAAAACTGAAGCTACCTGATTTCAAGAACTATGTTAAAGGCACAATGTTCAAGAGTCTCGTATTGCTGTAAAGAAGACAAACAGATCAGTGGAACAAGTTCGGGCATAGGCTCACAAATATATTGACAGCTCACTATTTTATTTTATTTTTTTATTTTTTATTTTTTTTTTTTGAGACAGGGTCTCACTATGTAGTTCTGGCTAGCTTTGAATTCAGTCTGCAGCTCAGGCTGGTCTTGAACTCAAGACAATCCTCCTGCCTCTGCCTCCTGCATGCTGGGATTACAGGTGTGCACCACCACGCCCAGGTTGACAACAGACTTTGACAAAGATGACCCAAACATTTCAGTCGAAAAATGAAAGCCATTCAAGAAATGGTGTCAGAATATCTGATTATCCATATGCCTAAAAATAAAACTTTGATTCACACAATATAAAAAAATATGAGTCAGGCATGGCAGCACACCCCTGTAATCCCAGCACTTGGGAGGCTGAGGCAGGAGGATCGTTGCGAGTTCGAGACCAGCCTGAGCTACAAAGAGTTCAAGGCCAGCCTGAAATGAGACTGTTGTCTCAAAAAGACAAAAATAAATAAATAAATATGAATAGATTATAGACCTAGCTATAAAACTTAAAAATATAGACATAACTATGAAACCTATAGAACCGGTTTACAAATACTTGGTTTCATTTTTATTTTCTACAAAGTATGGCTCATCTTTATTGTTAAATATTTTTGGTAAATCTGATGTTTTTAAATTTCATTTAAAGTTGGTGGCCTCAGTTTACGGGAGAAAGTCTAACCTCCGTGTGTTCCCTCCTCACCTGTCTCACTCCCTGCTTCTTGTCTCAGAGTTTGTGCTCCAGAAACTCTGAATGATCCACTTCCATTTCCTGGAACACACTGTGCTTCCCGAAGCGTCACACGGTGCTCTTTTCCTATCATATTTTCCACTCCCTTCCTCTGAAAAATTTCTACATGTGCTTTAAGCTCTTTGCTTCACGTGAAACTATGGTTTTGATTTTTTTTTTTTTTTTTTTTTTTTGTCTTTTTCCTTTTAATCGGTACCGGGGATCGAACTCACGACTCCCTGCTTGCAAGGCAGGCGCTTATGCCGCTGAGCTAAATCCCCAGCACCCAAAACTATGGTTTTGACAAGGAGCCATACTATAATAACTTTACAAGTAGCTCTATTTAAGCCATTATCTCAGCTCACGATTTTATAATTGTAATATACTTTCTCGTCTTCTCCACAAGAGGGCAGGGTTAGCTTCTTCAGTTTTGGTTTCTAGCTCACAGCCCCATGCCTAGATTATAATTACCCGAGTATTTGTTGAATTACTTAAGATAATTTTAACCCACAGGACACTCCAGGATCCTTTCTGGGTTTGCGACTATTGCACTGTTGACAGAAAATCAACCTCCTATGATCTGTGAGATTTAAAATTTTAAAATATATCTAGTGAACCATTCCTTTCAATCAAGGCAGCCACCAGCAACTGACAGAAGCTGTAAAGAACCAGCACACACCTCTGACTACTAAGATGCAAAATTATTTTAGGTTGCTGGGTTCTTCTAAAATCACTCCTGTAGAAATTATCATGTAAGAAGCCGGGCATGGGGGCACCCTCCTTTAATCCCAGTGCTTGGAGGCTGAGGCAGGAGGAGCGCCATGAGTTCAAGGCCAGTTTGAACTACATAGAAGACTTTGTCTCAAAAAACAAAACAAAACAAAGCGTCAGTCTTGTTCTTCAGTGTTGGTTATTCTGGGTCCTTTGCATTTCCATTTGAAATGTAGAATCTGTCTGTCTGGCTGGCTGTCCAAGACAGTGTAGTGTCTCTCTAAATTGCCTGGGCTGGCCTTGAACTCTTGATCCTCCTGTCTCAGTCTCCTTAATTTTTCTAAGTAGTAGTTTGTTTTCATAGACTTGTCATATTTTCTTCATATAAATATCAATTGTTCATAAATCTAAGAGCTTATTTCTGGATTCTCATCTCTGTTGCATTACCTGCATCCCTATCCTTATGCTATTATTCCCGCTATTATTATAGATTTTCAGGAAGTTTTTAAGTGGGTGTGCATTTCTCCGATTCTGTCTTTTTTGCAATGTTGGTTAGGTATTCTGGTTTCTTTGCATTTGTGTGAAAATCTTAGGATCAACTTGTCAACTTGTTTGTGATACGTCAATCTGAACTTTATTCTGTAATCAGCTTTAATAGTTGAAATGAAAGAGAGTTGTTAAATAGCTCATTTTTTTCTGCTAAACATACAGTCCTTTACAATAGTGCATGAGAATGGAAATCACGTTCTGACATTAACTTTGTCAGGGTGTTTCCCCCCTTGCTTAACGAAGCTCTTTAAATAAGAAGGTTTACCTTTTTTATTAATACACTGGCAGTATATAATGTTTACATTCCTTGTGTGGAATAATACAGGTAAATAATACATCTTAATTCCATTTTCCATTCCCTTTCTCTTCCCTCCATTTCCCAATCCTTTTCCCACTTGAGAAAAACCTACTCTTTCCTTCCTATATTTTATTTTGCTCTTTATGTATAATTTGGGTTTCTTATATAAGAGAAACGTGAGATATTTAAGCTTATATGTCTGACTTATTTCACTTAGTATTATGGTCTTAAGATGCAACCATTTTCCTACAAATGACACAAGTTTATCATTCTTTGTGGCAGAGTAATACTCTATTGTGTATATTTACCATTTTCTTTATCCATGTGTCTACAGATGAACACATAGGCTGCTTCCAAGATTTAGCTATTATCAGTTGTAAACATTGGGTATGCATGTGTTGCTGTAATGTTTTTCACTCTTTTGGGAATATACACAGAAGGGGAATAGTTGGGTCAAATGGAATTTCTATTTTTAGCTTTTCAAAGAATCTCCATATTGATTCCAGAATGTTTTTTCTATTTTACATTCTGCCAGTAATATAGAAGAGTTTCTTTCCCCCATAGCCCCACCAGCATTTGTTAGTTTGATTTTTTTTCTTTTCCTTTTTTTTCTTCTTTTTTTTTTCCTTCTTTGTTTTTTGAAACAGGGTGTCACTCTGTAGTCCAAGTCGGCCTCTAATTCACAGCCATGTTCTTGCCTCAGCCTTCTGAGTGCTGGGATGACTGGCATGTACCACTATGCCTGGCTTATTCTTTCATTTCTGGATAAGCACCATTCTGTCTGGGGTATGACAAAATCTTTGTTGTTTTAATTTGCATTTCTCTAATGACCATTGATGCTGGGCATTTCTTCACGTATTCACTGGCTATGGTATTTGCACTTCTTCTGGGAAGTGTCTATATATTTCACATATGCACATTTTTAAAGTAAGTCTTATTTTGGGGGGTCTAATTTTTGATATACATATAATATACAACATGTGTCATATGTGTCTAAGGAATAACTGGTAAAATGTTTTCCCATGCTGTAGGTTTTCTCTTTATTTCTATTGGGTGTTCCTTTTGCTGTGCAGAAGCTTTTTAATATGATATGATTCCATTTGGTGCTTTTTGGTACTATTTTCTATGCAGCTAGATTTCCATTCAGAAAGTCTTTACCTATCCCTAAGACTTCAACAGTTTTATCTGTTTTAATGTCTAGCAGGTTAAATGTGTCTGTTTGACCCATTTTTATTTTAGTTTAATGTATGATAAGACATATGCATCTAGGTTCAATATTTTTTTTGTGTGCAGAGCCAATCTTCCCAACACCATTTATTAAAGGTTTTTTCCCAGTGTATATTTTTGGTCCCTTTATCAAAGATCAAATAACTGAACGTGTTTGGGGTTGTTTCTGCATCCACTGTTCTGTTCCATTGATCTTCAGGACTGTGTTTGTGCCACTACTGCCCTGTAGGGCACCAGTTCTAATGCTTTGAACCCTACAAAAATTCAAGCAGATCCTGGCCTCTGATCATGAGGTTGGGCCTGAGCTGTTCAGTCTACAACAGGTACCTCCTGACAATGTGACCACAGCTCTCTGACCTTGGATGTTTCCCATGGTTGTGCCTCTGTCAATCACTGTGAGCCCAGAGATGATACCAACCCATCACTGGCCCCTCCCTAAAATGGAATCTGGAATCTGGCCAAGCTCTCTCTCTCTCTCTCTCTCTCTCTCTCTCTCTCTCTGTCTCTCTCTCTCTCTCTCTCTCTCTCTCTCTCTCTCTCTCTCTCTCTCTCTTGGAATCAGGAATGGAACTCAGGACCTTATGCTTGCCGGGCAGCCACCATGCCACTGGGTTATGCCCCGTCCCCATGCTCTCTCTAGGGGACGAGGAGTCACTTGCCAGCTTTGTAGTTCACAGCATCCACTGCTCTGCTCTGCTGGTGCCTCTCTCCATGGAGGCCTCTGGAGTCGGTCGTCTTCGCTGTGTCTCTGTGACTCAAACCTGCTCTCTCATGCTGTGAGCTGGAGAGTCTGGAGTACGTGCAGTTTTCTGCCTCCTTTTCTGTATTGAGTTCTGTTTGTTTACTTCCCCTGTTGGTTCCAGTTCTCCTTTCAGATCCTTCCTAGTTCTAAGGGACCTCCATCCTTCTCTTCTTCTCCAAGTTGTTATATTCCAGTATCTGAATCCTGCACTTTGGAAAAGCTGATTTGCTGATGTTTATATCTGCCATCTTCCTGAAAATCCTATAACAACACAATTCATATTAGCTAAATTTTGGAAGCAGCCTATACGTTCTTTTTTCTTTTCTTTTTTTTTTACACTGGACCAATAAGAATAAAAGCCTATATGTTCATAAATAGATGAATGGATAAAGAAAATGTGGTAAATAGATGCAACAGAGTACTACTCTGCCATAAAGAAAGATACACTTGGGCTGGGGATTTAGCTCAGCGGTGTAAGCGCCTGCCTAGCAAGTGCAAGGTCCTAAATTTAATCCCTGGAACCACACACACACCAAAAACAAAAACAAGAAAGATAAACTTGAGTCACAATTTGGGATTGTGTTAAATGTCCAGTAGCCATATTGACTACATTGGTCCTGCCAGCTAGGAACAAGGGCTAGCTTTCCATTTTCTGACGTTCTCTTTGCCTGCCTTTTTTCAGAGTATGTTTTTATATCTTAGTTCACTTTTAGTAATTTTTTTTTTTTGTCATTTTGAGACAGGGTCTCTCTATGCAGTTCAGGCCGGCCTTGAGCTTGCTTTGTAGCCCAAGCTAGTCTCAAACTCACAACGATCCTCCTGCCTCAGCCTCCCGAGTGCTGGGATTACAGGCGTGAGCCACCATGCCCAGCAGTTTTAGTAATTTCTATGTATCTAGGAATGCATCGATTTCTTCTAAACTCTCTCTCTTTTTTTTTTTTTTTTTTTTTTTTTTTGGTCTTTTTCCTTTTTATCGGTACCGGGGATCGAACTCATGACTGCCTGCTTGCAAGGCAGGTGCTTATGCCACTGAGCTAAATCCCCAGCCCCTAAACTCTCCAATTTATTAGAATACTGGCTCTCAAAGTAGTTACTAATAATCTTTTCAATTTTAGCAATGTCCTTTATTATTTCACATTTCCCATTTCTAATTGCATTGATTTGGATCTTTTTTTTTTTTCTTTGTTTCTTTTTTTCCCCTTTTCTCTTTTTCAGGGTGGGAGATGAACAAAATTGGCTAAGATTTTATTTTGTTTATTCTTTTAAAGAACCGGTGCTTCAGTTCACTGATTTTGGGGGGGGGGGGAGGTTTCAATTTCATTGATTTCTGCTCTGATCTTTATGATTTCCTACCTTGTCCTAGCTTTGGGTTTAGATTGCCCTTGTTTTCCCAGGACCCTGAGGTGCACTGTTATTTATTTGGCTCACTGTGATTTTATGATGTGGGCATTCACAGCAGTAAACTTACCTCTTACCTTTTTTTTTTTACCAGTACCGGGGATTGAACTCACAACTGTGCGCTTGCAAGGCAGGTGCTTATGTCGCTGAGCTAAATCGCCAGCCCTAAACTTCCCTCTTATGACTGTTTTTATTGTGTACTGTAAGTTCTGGTATGTTGTACAGGCATTATTGTATAGTTCTAGAAATGGTCTTATTTTTCCTCAACTTCTTCTGTAACCCATTGTTTATTTAAGAGTAGAAAGTTTAGATTTTACGTATTTTCATAATTTCAGTATTTTCTTTTATCATTTTTTATTTCATTGTGCTATCATTTAATAATGTGCATGGTATAATTTCTATTGGCATAATTTACTTAAATATGGTTTACTGGCCTGTACATGGTCTGTTTTGGAGAGAGTTCTATGTGCTACTGAAAAGAATGCTGCTGTTATTGGTTACACTCTGTAGATATCTATTAAGTCCATTTGTTTAAAGGTTTTATTTAACTTTAATATTTCTTTGTTGATGTCTAGTTGATCTGCTTATTTGTGACCATGGGGTGCTGAGGTCCCGCGCTACAATTACATTTATGTTTTATGTTTTTATGTCCAGCAGTACTTATTTTTTTTATTATTATTTTTTTATTTATTTAAGGAGAAAAGAAAAGAAAAAAAACAGTGAAGGGGTACAAGTTATACAGATTTACAGAAGAAAAAAATGCGCAGTAGGAAATCACTAGTTAATGGATTACATATTGCCATCTTAGAAATAATTGTTCAAGTCACAAAATTAAAGCTTGTAGAGTGGACATTCCAACAATGATACTGCAAACAGTTCTGTTCAATGATCCAATAAAACTCTGTGATATCATTTTCTATCTTATACATTTAAATATACATGCAGTTATATAGTTTAGAGCACTTTCTTTTCCTCTCTTTTGTACAGTGACTATTACACATTTTGGGTTTCATTGCTCCCACAGTTCTTATTGCTTTTTTGGAAGAGAGTAAAACCAAATGTGACATAACAGAACCGAATCGGTCAAGTCAAAAGGGTGGATATAATAGATAACATAAAAACATAATACAAGGTGATCGACAATGGTTACCATAATGCCTCCCGCTATTTCTAATAGAATTGCCTATATCATTAGTTGTAATACAATTGAACAAAACAGTAAAGAATAAAACCGACAAAACCAAAACATTGGAGATATTGTAGGTCTTCAAAAGTAGATAAAAGTTAACGAGAATGGGCGTTATAATGAATCTCATTATCTTCTCAGCTGATGCCTAAACTTTCGAACCTGATACTATCCAGCAAAACAGAATAGAGGAACCTCAGTCAAAAACAAGATGGTGAGAGTAATACAGGGCTTCAAATCGAGATAATAGAAAGTCAAAGTGGGTTACTATATTATATCCTGCTATTTTTTCCCTTTAATTAAACGGATAAAAATAAAAAAGTAAATAATGGAGTGGAGATTGAGAAAAAAAGAGGGCATAACAGCGAAACAGGGCAGATCAAAACATAACCATTTAAGCAGAATAGTGTTTCACCACCAGATATTTCCGACCCAAAAGTAGTTACCATATTGACTCTTTCCTTGAAGTCCTTGAGTACAACTTCGTATACTGTAGCATTAAGTATATCAAAACAATGTAAAACCATTTAAGAGAATGACAGCATTATAGAGTATTTAGAATCGACTAACAGAAAATGAACAATGGTTTCTGTATAATCTCCTTGTCTTTAAAAGGTTTTTGCTTATACTATCGTACATAATAAAATCCAATAAGATACAACCTGTTTAGAACATTGGAGACAGAAGAACAAAAGCTAGATGAGACTTCAAAACAAGATGGTACTAAATCAGTATTACCTATTAAGATGTCATTTTCTCCAAAATAGCTGTTCCTATCATCCAATCGTCTCTGTCTCATTTCTGTTGAGCTCTTTTTCTGTCAGTAGCTGTCAGTTTGTCTTCTTCATTTTGTTCTCTGCTCCATTCGTTGTAGCCTCCCCGCCACTATTTCTGGGTTCTTTGTATTTTTCTTTTTTTAGAATATCCTGCAATACTTTCTGTAGGGTTGAATTGGTGGTTGCAAATTCCCCTAGTTCCTCTTTATCCTGGAAGCACCTCGTTTTTCCATCAATTTCCAGGGACAGTTGTGCAGGATATCTCAATCTTGGCTGGAGATTATTATCTTTCAAAGCTTGAATTATTTCCCCCCATGCTCTTCGTGATTTGATGGTTTGTGAAGAGAAATCTGCTGTAATTCTGATGGGTGTTCCCTTGTAAGTAGTCTGTTTCTTGTCTCTTACAGCTTTTAATATTCTGTTCTTGTATTGAATTTCTGGAATTTTTATTATTATATGCCTGGGTGTTTCTCTGTTAGGGTTGTAGGTAGCTGGGGTCCTGTATGCCTCATACATCTGAGTATCTTTACCTTTTGCTAAATTAGGAAAATTCTCCTGGATTATTTCTGTGAGTAGCTTTTGTAGTTCACTTGTTTGTGTCCCTACTTCTTCTTTTATGTTCTTAATCCTTAAGTTATGGCTCCTCTTATCATCTTCTTGTCTTTGTATTATTGCTGTTTGTTTCTTTGTTATTTTTAAGAAGTTTTTCATTTCATTCTCCCATATTACAAGTCTGCCCTCCAGTTCAGATAGTCTGTCCTTAGTTTCTTTCAAGCTGTTATGCCAGTCTTGGATAGACTTCTTAATTTCTTGATAGTCCCTTTGAACCTGCTTCACATACTCAATGCTTTCTCTGTTTTCTCCATCAAGCAATTCTCCCCTCTTTTTCTGTTCTTCCATTCCACCATCTGTTTTTTCCTGGGTGGTGGTTAGCATTTCTCTAACTATTCTGCATACTTCTAGCTTCAGGTCATTGATAACTTCATTCCTGAATTGGTCTATGAGGCTCTCTAAATGGCGCTTAATGTATATTGGTGCAGTGTCCACTATTGCCTGTTTCTCAGGATTGGGGGCCGAGGAGCCTTTTTTGTTGCTTCCCTTCCCCACATTTTCTGTTCCTTATAAAATGCAAGCTTACATAGGAGGCCCGGCTTCCCTGCCTGTCAGCCACAGCCTGATCAAATTGCGCTGGCTAATTGTTCCCGCCCACCGCTGCGCACCAGGGAGTCGCGGAGGAGGCAGCCTACGCGGGAGTCAGTCGCTCCTCCGGGCCACCGTCAGGCTCTGGGATCTGGGTTAGGCCAGCCTAGGGAGTCCGCCAGCAGCGTCACGCAGGCCAGGCACTTTTCACCAATCCCGTCCGAGAGGGGAATGTGTGGCTGGAGTCGCCACCGTGCCCTGCTCTTACAGGACTGCCCGAGCCCAAAAAGTCCTCCGCTGGAGTCAAACTGTGGTAGGGGGTCAGTTTCTCACTCACCTCGCCACCAGTCAGTTTTTGTGTATGCCTCCTTGTCCGTCCTGTTTTCGACTCCGTTCGCAGACTCCCGTTCCCAGAGCTTCTGCGCATCTCTCCTTGCCGAGCTGCTGTGGATGCAGCCAGCCGCCGGGCAGCGGGAAACCCAAATCGCGGCAGGAAACCCAAATCGCGGTTTCCAATGGCGCGGGGTCGAGCCTCCACACCGAGCCTTTTCTGTTCCTATTTTAGCACCAGGACTGTATTCTAAGTTGGTTTCTCTCAGCCCAGTTCGTTCCTGAGTCAGCAGAGCATATCTCTACTGGTTCGTGTCTCCTTAGTCCGCATCATTCCTGGCCTCTGAGCCGAGCCTTTCAGAGAGCCTTCGGTAGTTGCTGTTGTCTGTCCGCCATGTTCTCCTGGGTCCCAGCAGTATTTATTTTATGAATTTGGGCACACTGTTGTTTGATGCATTTATGTTAATAACTGTTATCTCCTCCTTCTAGATTATTTCCTTGCTGATTATGTAGTGTCCTGAATATTTGTGGGCCCTTCCCAATTTAAATGTTAAAATCAAATCTGTAAGTTAATGGTATTAGGAGGCAAAACCATTGATAAGAATCTATGTCCTGAGTAGGGCCCTCATAAATGAAATTCTTGTCCTTATATGAAGTTTACGAGACATCTGAGGACATAGCTAGGAGATGCCACCTACAAACCAGAAAGTCAACCTTTACCAGACACCAAATTTCATGACACCTTGATGTTAACTTTGTGTTAGCTTTCCTGTGACTGGCACAAAATACCTAACATCCACAAGCAAAGCTTATTTTAGCTCATGGTGTCAGTTCATGCATGCTTAGATGGCTCCAAGAGAAACCATAACAAACTTCCTAGCCTCCAGAGTAGTGAGGAAAATTTCTGTTGATTATAAGCTGTAAATTTTTAGTATTTTGCTGAACTGAACTGAAGCATCCCAACCTACAGATAGAATTGACATTAACAAATAAAGTTTCAAAGTGTTTTGGGGCCCCACAAAGCAATATACAAGAACAATTTTATTTTTGTGCAGAAGCAGCAAACACCTGAAGAGTGTTATTTTTATTTAGGTACATATTGGCAAAAACCTGGAGTCCCTATGTAGTCAAAATGTATGAATAAAATTTTTAACAATATGAAAATGCACAGATAAGTTATGATTAGAATATATGTCCATAGGAGACTTAATACCATAAAGATATAAATTCTTGGAAGAGTAAAGAAAACAGAGTGAAGACCCAAAGTAAATCACAGCCTCCCTAAGACCTGGAATCGCACAACTAGAAAAGCAACAACTTAGCAAAGTGAAAAGCAGTGAGAGCTCTGGGAATCAAGAAAAAGGTGCTAGCAAAGCTCAAAGTCTTTTTTTTTTTTTTTTTTTTTTTTTTGGTATTTTTACCGGTACCAGGGATTGAACTCACGACCACATACTTGCAAGGCAGGCACTTATGCCACTGAGCTAAATCCCCAGGCCCCAAACTCAAAGTCTTAAAGAAATTAGACAAACTGAAGACAACATAAAGAAAAGAATGAAGCAATCTGGAATACTAATCCAGAATCCCAGGAAGGGAATTTACCTCTGCAAATGCAAGCCTGCAGAAGAAGGCTGGGCACTAAGGAGCCCCTCAGTGTTATGCTGAACAGATGAAAGAGGCTTATAAACATCAGTGCACATCCAAGGACACATCATAAGAAGATAGACTCTAACTACAGAGGGACAAAGCATCTTGACTCTGATTTTCAACTTCTAGCACAAAAACAGAAATAAGCTGGGCATGGTCTCAACATACCTGTCATCCCAGCACTCTGGTGGCTGAAGCCAGAGGATCATTGTGAGTTTGAGGCCGCTCTGAGGTGCAGGGTGAATTCAAGTCCAGCATTAACCACATAACAAGACCGTATCTCAAAAAAAAAAAAAGAGGGGCTGGGGATTTAGCTCAGCGGCATAAGCACCTGCCTTGCAAGCAGGCGGTCGTGAGTTCGATCCCTGGTACCGATAAAAAAAAAAAAAAAAAAAAAAAAAAAAGAAAGAAAGAAAGAAAGAAAGGCAACAAGAAGTCTCTAGTAACATTTAGCACCTCGGGGCTGGGTATTTAGCTCAGCGGCATAAGCGCCTGCATTGCAAGCAGGCAGTCTTGAGTTCGATCCCTGGTACCGATAAAAAAGGAAAAAAAAAAAAGACAAAAAAACATTTAGCACCTCAAAAGACGATTTCATGGAGCTGAAGTAGAGAAAGTTACAGTCAAAAAACTCAAAAACCAAGTGGTCAAAGTATTTGAAGAGCTCAAAAAAGAAATATACAAGCAATTTCTTAAGGTTCTTAATGAGTTTAAAGATTTCATTAAACAGGTAAAAGATCTTACTAATAAAATGCTTTAAAACATTAATGAAGAAACAAAAAATAAATTTCTTTAGTTGCTTTCTCATTGCTAAGACTTCCTACACAACAGCCACAAGTTAAAAGAAAAAAGATTTGTTTTAGTTCACAGTGTGGAGAAGCTTCACTCCAAAGTCACCTGGCTCCAAGGCAGGGCAGCATGGCAAAGGGGCATAGAAAAGGAGAAATGGTCCGTGGCGTGCCAGGCAGAGTGGTGAGCCTCCTTTGCCTCCAGGCTCCATAACTATTGGTTGGTGCCACCCACACTCAAGGTGGAGCTTCCCTCTTCAATAAATTCACCATTCACATCCAGACATGCTAAGCCTATCAGTGGACTAATCTGCATATCCATGATCCAATTATCTTGCCAAATCCCCAATTATGAACACATGAGGCTTTAGAGGTACACCTGAATATAAGCTATACTGTTCTGCTCTTAGCCCCCAGAAGATGCACGAACACTCCTGTATGCAAAATGCAGGACATACTCCCTGTCCTTGCAGGACTTCCTCTGAAATCTGGGTGGAAGCCTTCCTGACCCCACAACTCATACTCTCATGTGCTTAAAACCAGTACCATGTGGATGCACCAAGATCAGCTGCCAACTGGGGCAGTAGCCAGGCTTCCTTCTCTCTTGGTTGTAAGGGTCAAGTGCCTGGTTGATTAGCACTACTGTTGGGAATCTACCATCAGATTCAATTTGTCATTTCAGATAGTAGAGCAGCATGGGTTTTTACTTCTGCAGAAGCATGCAAACACATGCTAGCATGAGAGAGCAGGTGCACAGAGATGCAAAAATAGGCTCCTTTTATTTCCTAATTTATGAGCAGCATCCGACCTTTTCTCTATTGGCTGGTTTGAAGATTCACAATCCACTCCAGTTGGTTAGAGCTAGGGGAGAGCCAGAAGGGTTGCTTAGCAGGGTTGCTAAGGTAGCAGACAATGAGAATATGGAGAAATGAAAGTCCTTAGCTGTTGATAAATTATCTTTGGCAGTTGGTTCCTGGAATCTAAACTGAGCAGAGATTTCCCAAACTCTTTTATAAGGGGTGGAGAAGGGGCAGCCTAAGGTGGACTAGAGTCTTAGATGGAGGCACTCCTGATTATATCATTTGATAGAAAGGACCTTGTTTCTTACGTTACCCACCCAAACCAAAGGGAAAAATTCCCCGAACTGCTACCGTTCTTGAACACAGTGCTCTGGGGCTGTCTTCTCAAAGTAGTCTTTCATCTTTGAATTTTGAGACTCAGAAGAGTGGAGAACTGCTGGTTGTTTTGATGCCCTCAGGATAAACTATTGATGCTGTATGCTCAAAGTGACAAACATCAGTTAATGAAAAGTAGAAAACTGTGCCTAACACTAAAAGTGAAAATTTTGTTGCTGTCATTGTTATCATTGTGGTACTGGCAATCTAACACTACCATTCTAATGTTTAACTATGTCCCCAGACTTTTTACCTTTAATTTGAGTAATGAATTCATTAAATTGCCCAGGTTTGCTTTGAATTTGCAATTCATGTGCCTCAACCTGCCAAGTAGATGGGATTTAGGCAGGCACCTCTGCACCGGTAAGCACGAAGGTATTAATTATGTATTGGAAGAGTGGATCTACCGGAGACAGTAAACACAAGTCACTTAGTGGTGGACCAATCATATAACAAAGAAGTGGCTTGGGGACTATGGGACATCTGTTTTGAAAAAAAAAAAAAATTGAATCCCAAACTGACAACAAAACAATTTGAAGGCAAAGCTTGTAGAGAATATATTTATGTCCTCAGAGTTGAGGAAGAGTCTATTTTATAAGATGAGGAGGAGGAGGAGGACACAGAAAGGATCCAGTGCCCAAATGGCAAAGTGAACTCACTGGGTAGAAACGAGAGGGAGGAGGACAGTGTTCAGTTCCACTGGGATCACTCGTCATCAGTCCCTCTTGCTTCTGACTGTTAGTGTTCATCCTGCTCTTCATCGCTGTCAAAATCACTCACTACCAGCTTCGCTTTGCTTCGATTTGGCCTCTTCTTGCCTTTTCCTTTGTCCCCACCTTTCTCATCTCTCTTATTGAGCTTGATTTTCACCTTAACAGATTTTGCCTCAGACTCTGACTCCTCTTCCTCTTCCTCATTGTTCTCCTCCTCACTTTCCTCCTTTTTGGCAATTCTCTTTTTCTTTTTTTTTTTTTTTTTTTTTTCTGTCTTTTTATCGGTACCAGGGATCGAACTCACTCACGACTGCCTGCTTGCAAGGCAGGTGCTTATGCCGCTGAGCTAAATCCCCAGCCCCCTCTTTGGCAATTTTCTGCCACACAGTCTTAAATACCGACTATAAGATGATGGAGTCTTCGTAGATCTGGGATCCCTCCAAGTTGAATGTCTGCGCATTGTGACAGAGAAGCACAACATCTTTCTGCAAGTCACCCAGGCTCCGGTACTTATGATTACGAATTCTTTCCTTTATTTTTTTTGAAATCCACTGGCTTTCTAGTTAATTCATAGTATTCTGGTAACTCTTTCCTGGAAGGTAACTGAATGAAGACCTCTCTGAGGTGCTGTCCTGAGCTATCTTTGTAGTTGATCACAGTATCAGTGATAGTGTTTATCTGTTTTGTCAGTTTGGGGGGATTTGGTGACAGTTTCTCAGTTGGAGGGCGGCCTCTCCTCTTCTTAGCTTTCTCTACATCTTCCTTCACAGGATCTTTATCCACATTTCTTTGTCTTTTTCTCTTCTTAAGCTGTACTTCCTCTTCCATTTCTTCCAAATTGCCATCTTCAATGGCCTCTAACATAGTCACGAACAGGTCTCCTTGCTTGGACCAAGTTTCTGTCACAGGACAAAATGTCTATTGTGGAATTTCTATACCTCCAAACTCACATGACCCAGTTTCCATAAAAAATATCCTCTTTTTTTTTTTGGTAAAATAACAAAAACTGGATTTTATTACCTTTTTAATTTTTTCTTAGGTACTGGGACTCAAACTCAGGCCGTTGCACTTGCCAGGCAGGCACTGTGCTACTGAGCTAAATCCCCAGCCCTTATGACATTTATTAAAGATAAAGTTTATTTAAAAAATGCCTTGATGTACACAAAAATTTCCTGATAATGGGTAAACAAATATTCCTACGCCCCTCATGTCCACATCAATATTCAACCTAAACTGGTTTGACCTTGAAGTGTAATCTAATAAGACTGAAGACCAAACACTTCAGGTCCTGGACAAGATAATAAAATACTCTAAGCCTTCAGGGTCCTCGGACTGATTAACATCAATAAGAACCAATTTTTGATGTTGTGAAAGAAATGTGTTCATCTCCAGTAAAGACTTCAGGCTCCTGCCGGCCTGCCCTGTCAGGAGGAGGCCACAAAGCGCCATCCTCTTTGGTGACCTCACTGTCAGCAATTACTCTCTTCAGTTCCTCCATCACACTCCCATGTGCACGGCCTCTTTTCTGGTGGTAACATCGGTTTTGTAATTGCTGTCGTTGGTGTATCTCAATTTCCCATCAGATCAGAACTCGAACTCCAGGAGCTCGTGACCAACTTGCCTTTGTGACCCACATAATAATGCAGATAAAAGTCACTTTCCAAAGCTCACACAGAACATCGGAGTCCAAATTTTAGGACCCAACTCCTCTTTTAAAATTTTTTTCATGGGCAACCCATTTGTGACCCCTCCTATCTCTTGGAGCTGCTCCTGTTCCCCATTTTCCCATCCCTATTCCCCATTCCTTTACTCCAGTAAATTTTTCTACTCTTAACCTCTGTTGTTCTTTAGAAAAAATAAATAAAATTAAAAATTTTCTTGCAGTATTTCTGAGAAGCAATATTCTGTTGTGTACTGATATATATTCTGTCTGTTTTGTTTCTCTAGAAAATTCTTGGCTAATGCAATGACTTTTTAACAGCCAAACAAGGTGAAAATATTTGCAACATATTTAACAAATAAAGGATTCATTTCAGCATACAAAAATGTTTTAAACTAAATATTGAAAGGATTTAGCTCAGTGGCACAAGAGCCTGCCTGCCAAGTGTGAGATCATGAGTTCAATCCTTGGTACCAACATAAAAAAATTAAAATAAAATAAACAATATCAAAGAGAAAAATATATGACTAAGTAACCTACCAAAGCTAAAGCAAGAACATATCCTGGTGGACTGATGATATTGTCCCTAGATTATGATTATTTGCATTTTATGTTTAATCATTATGCAGTAAGTACATTAATAATAGTATAGACATATTAGAAATATCAATAAGATAATATAGGGCTGGGGATTTAGCTCAGCAGCATAAGTGCCTGCCTTGCAAGCACGTGGTCATGAGTTCGATCCCTGGTACCAATAAAAAAAAAAGAATAAGATCATATAGATATACATAGATATGTTTAAAGTTTTTGTAAAATTTAGTATTTAATAAAACTTGACAGAAACAAAAGAAACAAAATAGAAGGAATTAATAGGAAAAACCTGAAAATAATAAGATGGGGGGGCTGGGGATTTAGCTCAGCGGCATAAGCACCTGCCTTGCAAGCAGGCAGTCGTGAGTTCGATCCCTGGTACTGATAAAAAGTTAAAAAAATAATAATAAAATGGGAAAGTGGTTCATTGTAGACATAGGAGGAAAAACTTCAAAACAAAATGTTTTAAAATATTGCAAAAATTCCTTTTTTTTTTTTGTACCAGGGATCGAACTCATGACCTACCACTTGCCAGGTAGGTGCTTATGCTGCTGAGCTAAATCTCCAGTCCCGAAGATTGCTAAAATTCTGCCGAGCTTGTTTTTTTGTTTTTTTTTTTTTGAACGGGGTTTCAGTGTGCAGTTCAGGCTGGCCTTCAGTTCATTACATAGCTCAGGCTGGCCTCAAAATCACAGTGATCCTCCTGCCTCAACCTGCCCCACCACGTCCAGCCAAATGTTATTAAGGAAGAGAAAACAAAAACATGAGAAAGAGTAAGGCAATATAACCACAGATGCAAATAAGTACCTAGGGCCTCTTAAAAGGCAAGATGGTTCTGATTCAGAAAAATTCAGAACTTCACCAACTTTAGCCAGTTTGAAAGTAGCCAACTGGCAGCCTCTCAGCAACACACCAGGCAAACAGTTAGCAAAGGTAATAAAGCCCCGCATGAATTCTGAAGCTGCGATATCATTACAATTCCATTCAAATAAACAATTTTTAAAAGAGTTTGGGGCAGTGAGATGTAGCTCAGTGGTAGAGTGCTTACCTAGCATGTGCAAGGCCCTGGATTTAATCCTGGGTACAACAACAAGAAGAAAGTTTTTAAGTTAAGGAGTCAAGCTGGAGATTTAGCTCCGTGACATAAGCAATTGTCTGGCAAACGCAAGGTCATGAGTTTGATCCCTGGTACTAAAAAAAAAGTTAAGGAGCCAGTTTTACAAAGAGGAGACTGTAAATAGGAGGAAGGGTTTCCTCAAGCAGCCAAGGTCTTCAGGTTAGTTAAGGGATACTTTCTAGTGAATATAAGTACCTACTTGTAATAATAAACTCGGAAATACAACCGCAGCATCAGAACAGAGGCATAACCAAACCTTCAGCAGCTGCAGTTATACAACAAGCAAACACCCTCTGACCTCTTAGTCTCCATGACAGTCTCAGCTGTCCCTGGGCAGGTAGATGGAGATCCCATGGAGACCAGAGACCTGGCCGCACTTACAGGGCCAGCTGGGAATCTGCTCAGAGTAGCACACCCAAGGCAAAGGTCCCTGGGCTTTCCTACAGCACAGCAATGAGTGGAAAAGGTCCTTGCACCATTTTTCTGCCCAACGCCTTTCTTAAAGCACCCTTCACATCCTTGTTTCTCACTGAGTAGACTATAGGGTTCAGCACTGGGGTGACCATTGTGTAGATCACAGTGGCCGCGCGGTCCTAGGTAAGGGAGTAGCTGGGCCTGGGCGCAGATACATGAAAAGCGTTGCACCAGAGAAGAAGCAGGCAGCGGTGAGGTGGGAAGCACAGGTGGAAAACGCGTTGGACCTGCCTGGACTGATTTCTGTCTCAGAATGGTGAAGAGGATTAAGAAGTAGGAGACCAAGATGGTGAGGGTGCAGTTCAAAAGGCTGAAACCTGCAAAAATGGAGAACAAGTTCTCATGGAGTGAGGTGTCCACACAAGACAGGAACAAAATGGGTGGCCCATGGCAGAAACAGTGAGTGACCACATCAGCAACACAGAACTTCAGACTGAATAAACAGACTCGAGGCGATGCAATGGAGGAGGAGGAGGAGGAGGAGAGTGAGGAGCGAGGAGAGAGGAGGAGAGACCAGCGGATTACAAAGGGCAGCAGAGCAGTCACAGGCCATGGCAGCGACTCAAAAGCACTCTCTGGGGGCAAAGCCTGCATAGAAGAACATCCGGGCCATGCAGCCATAACAGGAGATCACCTTTCTCTTTACCAAGTCGTCTGGGGGACTGCTGGGAAGGAGCAGCAGAAATCCAGGACAGACAGGCTCTTCAGGAGGGAGTACACAGACGTGTGCAGGTGGCGCCCATGGATCAGGAGGACCATGACCAGGTTCCCCAGTCTGGTGACGGTGTACGCACCAGAACAGCCTCTGGCGTCGGATCTCTGGGGAGACCCAAGGGTTCAAACTGCATCGCTTGGCTCAGGTTTGTCAGTTCCATAATTACCCAGTTTTGTCACCACCAGGAGTGAGTTTGAATACCTAGGAGCTTACTGGGTTAAACTCCGCCCTAAGACAACCTCTTGGAAGTTATCCTACTGAGGAAATTTGGCTTGGTGTATGGTCTTCTCTACTTGGCTGGTTGGCTCTTTGGTTAGTTGATAAACATTACTTGAGCAACAATGGAAAATATGAAAGAAACATGCAATTTGTTCTCTCAGGGGTCCTAAAACACTATTAAATAATAAAATAGTCACCCATACATGCATATCATCACTATTTTTTGTTGGATAGCTTTGTGCCCTCCCTCTCAGAAATTTAAGAGTTTATATTCCAGAGACAGCATATTTTATGCAGGCATCCAGGCCCTGATGTCAAACTGCCAAGTTTCAAAAGCTGGGACTTCACCGCAAACCAGCTGTGAACTGTTGATGTTACTTCAGCTCTCTGAGTTTCAGCTTTCTCAGGTGCACAATAAGGATAACACCACAAATCTTAAAACTTGTTAAAATTCAGTGAGTTAATGCAATGCATGTGAAGAAAGCCTGGCACACTGAGAAAGATCCAGAGATTATTCTGATTGGGAAGACAGACCTAATACATAAACGAACATGATTAACGAGATGAAAGAATAATAGCAACACAATCTAGCAACCATCCTATCACCAAACAGCTCAGACAGAGATACATTTACTCAGCAAAAATGACCGAGCCAGCCTGCAGACAGCCCAACAGGGCTCACTGGCTCACTTATCAAACTGCACTTGTGAGACCAGCATGGTCCAAGCACTGCTGTGAGCCCAAAGGTAATGAGGGCTGAAAAGTGGAGAGATGGCCCAGAGAGCAAACTGAGAAGCGTCATCCAGCAGAAATCACTGCCCATATTTCAGAAGGACAGCAGCCATTCCCAGGGAAGAGAATTTGTGCTGGACTTGGGGCTGTTGGGGCAGCAGGAAAGGGTCAGCCCCTCTCCTGGACGAAGGCCTCATTGGCTCCTCTGCCTCCCAAGTCCCTGAGGTACCCCAGGGTCCTGAACTGGGCATCTTGTGCTGTTTGGTTGAGACTTTCAGCTGTGAACCTGAAGCCAGTATCTGACTGATAGGACAGAGAAGGGCAGATGTGAGCCACCTCTTCCTGCCCTGCAGATGGTGAGTAAATAACACACCTGTGAAACATGATGGGAGGATTGAAGAGAGAAGACGATTCTGGTTCATCTTACGGGCAGAATTTCTAGAATTACCAAATTCTGTAGGCAGGAGAAGATTCTGGAGGCCTTCTTTCTGCTGATAGAACACCATGGCTGGTGATGAGGAAGAGGGTTTTAGTAATGCCTGGAGATCTAACAAGTTCTAATAAAACAGAGACCCCAAATATGAGTGCAGATGCAAACACAGCTTTCAGAGCTCATTCTTTTTTTTTTTTTTTTGTCTTTTTCATTTTTATCGGTACCAGGGATCGAACTCACAACCGCACACTTGCAAGGAAGGCACTTATACCGCTGAGCTAAATCCCCAACCCCAGTTACCAAGTTTGTAATGCAAATGTCATTGGCCACATTAGTGTCAAAGGCCAACTGAGCTTCCAGGCCTGTTACAGAACTTCAAAGAGATGACAGTAAAACTCTTGGGGCAGAAATAGCTTATAGGATTCTAGAAAGTGCACAGATGAACTGTAGTCAAGAATAGCGTAGAACTTCTTGAGGCGTGACTTCATATCTTTTTTCCTAATTCATGGCTTCAGGTAGGTTAAGTGCTCGCAAGTATTTCTCTGAGTAAAGAATGGACAAAAACAGAAAAGTCGGAATGTGTCTTCACTTCACAGAAGCATGGATGAGACAGGAGGCCTCTACTGAGGTAGAGGACGGGGACAGATAGAGAAGAGTGGTGGACAATGCAGCAGGCAGCTGCTCAGAGCCTCCACATTTATCTCTTCCTTAAATCCACTCTTCCAGGGGCTAGGGATACCGAAAAAGACAAAAAAAAAAAAAAAAAAAAAAAAAAAACAGATCCACTCTTTCTCTTCTCCTCCTCTTTTCTTTGTCATCTCTCTTCTTCCATCTGCACTAAGTTCAGAATTCTTCAGAATATAGTCAGTTCGTTACGGAAGGGATTCTAGAAAAACTGGTATCTTTGATGATTTTTCACAGGATGCTGTAATAGCCACCATTTCTAATTGGCTGCAGTTTGTACCTATGAATAAAAAATAGAAAAAAAAATAAAGGTAGCCCTACCCTAGGGAGCTGGAGTAGAGTGAAGCACGTGGGTGTGAGATCAAAGGCGTGCAGCCAGTGGATGAGGGAGGAACAGACAAGAGATGAGCCTGGCACCTGGCTTCACCTCCTAACAGGGCAGCGGGAGAGCACATAAGGGGCAGGTTGTAGGGAAGCTCCCAGTGTCTTTTTTTTTTTACACTTTTTTTTATCGGCACCAGGGATCTAACTCACGACCGCCACCTGCTTGCAAGGCAGGCGCTTATGCCCCTGAGCTAAATCCCCAGCCCCGCGCCCAGTGTCTTTAAACTGCTTTAAAGATCCCAAATAACACAACCTGTGATTTTTAAAAAACAGCGAATTTTTAAAAAAAATTACGGTGTACTACCATAAGAGACACATTGCCAATAATCACGCTCAAAATATTCCCCTCACTTTGCACACTTATTCCATCCCTCGTGCCACTCCTGAAGCACCGCTAGAGGTCTTCTTTCATGTCTTTGGCTGAGCTGTCACTGCTGCCTCCATGTCCTGAATCAGCTCAAAAACGTTACTTTTCAGGGTCTTTATAACTTCACAGAAGAGCCGTAAGTGAATAAGGTAGCTGAGGACACACCAAGATATTTTTATGAGGCTGCCGTCCCATTGGCTGGCACTTGACAGCAGCGTGCACTGTATTTTTAAATCTCACTTTATAAAGACACTCATGAAAGAGGACTCCAGAACTGCTACAGAAAGTTGCAAGAACAGCAGAATAAATGTATTCAAAACAAGGGGGAATATTTTGAAGTGAATTCATAAGAATGTGTGTCTTTTACTCAGAATGGGATACTAAGGATGGAACTCAGATCTTTGCACTGAGCTATATCCTCAGGCCTTTCTATTTATTTATATTTATTGGGGGGAGGGGGTCTTACTAAATTGCTAAGGTGCCCTGATGGGGTTCAAATTTCCAGACCTTTTACCTCTGCCTCCTAGAGTACTGGGATTACAGGCATGGGTCAGCATGCCCAGGTATAAATTTTTAAACATTTAAATGTTCAGTGTGTATTTTAGCACACTGAACCCATGGTTCTTAGTGAAATGCCTTGCCTGAGGCTCACTGGAGAAGCTTCCATGTACACAGATTCTTGGTTTCCACTGTAGGACAGTTGATCCAGGAAGTCCATAACTGAACCCCAAACTATGCTGATTTGAAGCAGACAGTCTCTGAATCATCCTCTGAGGAACACGAACCATGGGGTATTTGCCAGAGCAGACAGATCATCTTCTTGAGCCCCACGTAAATGCCCTTTGCTAACCTGTAGAATTCTCTGTCTTGGGAAACCGGCCTATGGATAGGATGGTTGTCCTGGACATTTTCTTTCCTTCAGTAGTTAACAATTTTCAAATACCTGTACACTACCTGGTGAAATAAGCCGGAGAATTTCCTCTTCAAAGTTGCTGAGATGCTCTTAGGAAAACTATTTAACTCTAACAGAGCACATGACTTGGTGTAGAGCTGTTGCTGAGTCTCAGAATACGAGTCTTCAGTAGAAGAACAAAAGAGACAGAGCCAGATTCACTGGGCTCATGATGAAGGGTGGGGACCAGGGCCATCACAGACTGACAGGCTCACATGGGAGAGGAGAGGGGCAAGGCAGCCCATGCACAGCTTGAGCTGTGATCCTGTGCTCACAGGAGCCCTCAGGGAAGGAGGATGTGGTCACCAATGAGACTTCACAGGCAGGTGAGGAAGGGAGAAAACTCAGATGTTTGCAAAGTTAGCGTTTCCCGTTTCCCAGAGTAATGCCCTTGAGGAATCAGGTACCCTAACCCTAACCCTGAGGAATCAGGTGACTAGAATATCAGGAATGGATCCTCATCAAATCCTTGGCAGTATGATGATTGTTTGTCTCAAGGGCTGTTTCACCTTGATGCCAAACTCGTA
The DNA here is from genome assembly GCF_034190915.1 of Cavia porcellus. Classification (NCBI taxonomy): domain Eukaryota; kingdom Metazoa; phylum Chordata; class Mammalia; order Rodentia; family Caviidae; genus Cavia; species Cavia porcellus. The sequence goes on along the minus strand of NW_026947509.1, from coordinate 25,232,920 downwards.
TGTGATTATTAATTGCACTTATCCTATCCTGGAAACAAAGTTTTCTTTCTCTTATGACTGTCTCCAGTGTATATTTGTGCCCTAGATTATAGTAAACTCTAACCAGGCACAGGAATAAGGGTGGGCATGGCGGTGCACACCTGAAATCCCAGCACTCTGGAGGGATACAAGAGGATCACTGCGAGTTTGAGGCCAGCCTGGGATACTTAGTAAGATCAAAACAGCCTGAACTGCATAGCAAGACCTTCTCTCAAAAAAAGAAAGAAAGTTAAATTAGGGAGACGTTATTTAGTTTTCCAATATTTGGAAATTTTCAGAGATTTTTTTTTCAACCATGGCTTTCACACTGAGCTGCATTTTGGGGGGGGGGGGGGACAGTGTCTTGCTGACTTGCTCCCAAATGGTTCAGACTTGCAATCCTCCTGTGTCAGCCTCCCAAAGTGCTAAGACTTCAGGTGTGTATCACCTATCTGGCTTCCATTGTTGATTTATAATTCAATGTTACATAGTCAGAGGACATACTTTCCATGAGTTCAATGCTTTTGCATTTATTGAGACTTCTTTATGGTGTATAAATATTTTAAACGTTCCATGTCTACGTGAAAAGAATGTATATATTCTGCTTTGTTGTGGAATGCTCCATAAATGTCAGGTAGGTCAAGTTGGCTTATGTTACTGGTTCTTCAAATCTACTGTATCTTTTTTGTTTTTGTGCCTGCTTTACTACTGACTAGCTGTTATTTAAAGAGTGTGTATTTTACACTAAGTAAACTTGCAAAAATGTAAATGGCACCCAATTCCCATCAAATTTCTTCTTTTTAATATACTTTTAATATAGTTTCTTTTTCAACGTTATTTTTATTAAATTGTTGCTTATATTAATATGAGATGGGTGTAATAAGGTTTATTTTGTTTTGAAATAAATTAAGGCAATATTTGTTTTTTTAAAAAGTGTGTGGAATGCAGATGTGAGAGAGCCGCGATGGAAGCTAAGCCCCCGGTGGGCTGGGGGAGGAGCACAGCACCTCCCACCCCCATGAACCACCAGCTGATTCAGAGGAACTGTATTGTTTGACTGACTTTGCAAGCCTAAAGCAGAACAGCTTTTTGGAGAAAGTATGGTAGCTATTGTAGATTTCCTATCATCTTATCACTGTTTTGCCCCACTGATTGCTGTTTTATTCCCTTTTAAATTACAGAGAAAAGCTGGGTGTGATGGCACACGCCTGTCATCCCAGCACTCAGGAGGCTGAGGCAGGAGGATCATTTCGAGTTTTTTATTTTATTTTGAAGGTAGTAAAAATACAACAGAACAAGACAGAACAAAGCCAATCAAGACAGTGCTGTGAAATTGGTGCAGAACTTCACAGCAGGATACTGGGATGGTAGTAATAGGTACTATAGTATATCTCATTATCTTCACAATAGCTGTCCAGTCAGTTAGCTATAGCGAAATCAAACCAAAAGCAGAACATTATAAAACCAATTGAAAGAGAATATTGAATAGAGCAAAACAAACATAACAAAACAAAACAGTGAAAACAACCTTTGCCTTCAAACAGTAGATCCCCCATATTTGCTATATTGCATATGATAATCCTCCCAAGAGATGCTGAGACATCTATTCCCAGTAGCTTCGGGGTGGAGGGGGTGGTGTCGATTGTCAGCCCGCGTGCTGGTAGGCTCTCAGGAGCGCTGGTTCTCCTCCTGGCCCTCAGCAGGGGCTCTTACCTCATTGTGAGTTTGAGACCAGTCTGGGTTACAATGTGAGCTCAAGGCCAGCTGAACTACATAGCAATTCCCTGTCTCAAAAAGGCAAAAAATTAATTAATTAGATTAGATTAGAGAAAAAAATGAAAGTATTAATGGGGTCTAAAATGTACAGTAGATATTGTGAAGATGAAAGGGGAGGAAATGTTTAAAAAGGGAAGGTAGTAGCCATTGTTGATTTCCTACTGTTTTGTTTTAAAGTTCTCTATGTTTTCATTGTCTTGTTTGCTTTGGTTTTATTGTTTTGTTTTGTTAGATTCTATTATGTCTGATGGTATGGGTCACTACTTTGAAGATAACAAGATGTATTATGGTAGCCATTGTTGATTCTCTATTTTCTTGTCTTGAAGTCCCTGTATCGCTCTGATTGTTTTGTTTCAATTGGCTTTATTCTGTCTTGTTTTGTTTGGTTTTATTCTCTTTAAAATTAAATTAAATTAAAATTTAAAAAAGAGTGGATTTAACCGTAGTTGTGGATTTGTTTATCTTCAGTTCTTCAGTTTTTGTTCCATATATTTTGAAAGTTCTGTTACTAGGTACAAACATTTAGAATTCTCCTGTCCTCTTGATAAATGTACCTGCTTATTAAAAGAGGTTATATGTGTCTGTTAATATTTTTATTGTGAAGTATGCTTTGATATTATTGTAGGTACTACTGGTCTATTTTTATTAATATTAGCATGGTATCTTCTTTACTCTCATTATTTTTAACCTATTTGCGTATTCAAAAATGCATTTTTTTATGGGAAGTATAAAATTTGCTCTTGATTTTATTTCATTTAAAAATCTCTGACTTGGGGTGGAGCTAAGATGGTGGATAGATAACAGCCTGCTACAGAGGCTCCATGAGATAGTCAACTTAGAACTCAACATAACACAACATGGGGAGCCCTGAACAGAGGGAGAGGAATTCTCTCCTCCCAAGAAGAAACTAAGGTGAGAAAAACGGATCAAACATACACTCCTGGCTGTCTGTGCCACCGTGCAGCCCTGAGCGCCTCTGGGCCGCCGGTGAGACAGGCCATTCCCGTGCCACTGCCTCCAGCCACCGCTTCCGACTGTCACCAGAGGCCCAACAGAGGCTGGAGGAGTAAAAGAACTCAGCGCCCACTGGCTGCCCCGCCCCCGCCACCACCGCTGCCTCTGCGGATCTGGGCCGCATCCAGGAGGGTGCGCGGAAGAGGGCGGGCTGTGGCCCTGCAGGCTTGGGACTGCATTCCTGGGAGGCATTGCCACCTTTGCACTCCCCGGTTGCCGGAGGGCCCAAGCCTGCCCCCACCACCAGAGCTGCGCCGAGGTCCCCTGGTGGGTGAGTGTGTCTTCAATTCTGCCAGGCCCACGTAACCAGAGCCTCATGGAGATGTGGCTGCCACCACAGCCACCACCACATCCGCCAGCTCCCATGATCGGGTCCTGTCCTGGAGGGCGCCAGGATAAGGTTGTGTTGTGGCATCACCGGCACAGAACTGGACCTGCTGGGACGCATCCCCACCTTTGCACTGGCTGCTTGCGCAAGGACCCAAGCCCAGGGCGCCAGTGCTGAGCAGCTGCTGCCGGAGAGAGCGCCCCCAAGGTCCCCAGGCAGGCAAGTGTGTCTTCACTGCCTCCAGGCCCAAGCAACCAGAGCCCCACAGAGCCGCCGTGAACGAAGCCCAGAGAAGCTGCTTCTGAAAACACCTCTTCAGACAATAATCAAAAATACAGAACCAGAACTTTCTGGTTTCCTGCCGTGATCGACCAGCTTTGGGGAATTGGGCCTGCCTGCCTGCGCCCTGAACTCTGGACTGGGTGGCCTAGCGTGAGTGTCCCCACACCATCCCAAGCCACTGGGAGGGAGTTTAAGCTATCTCAGGTAACAGCAATTTGGGGAGGGCAGCAAAACCCCAGTCAGCATACTTCAGAAAGACCCTAAGCAATACGGAGAGGGCCAGGGACCCTCCCAGACACACCTGTCTGAAAGAAACATGACAAGAGATAGAAATAAAAAGAAACCTCCAGCCGCTGACCCTGGGAAAATAAGCCCAGGACAGATAAATACAGAAGAGAAACAGTGCAGTAATCATGCAATATTAGATACAGCTTCAGCAGACATAAAGAAATACCCTCATAACCTCACAGATGAATTTAAAACTGTACTTCTGACCCAAGTGAGGCAAGATATAAAAAGATTAATTAAAGAAATGATAAGCCCCTTCCATGAGAACACAGGTGGAAGAATGGAGGAACTCAGAAAAGGAAGAGAAACCTTTCATGAAGAATATAAACAAAATCTTGAATATATGAAACAGATCCAAAGAGATCACCAGGAAACTAAAAACTCCATTAAACACTGACAAAATGCCTTGACAGAAACTAAAGTTAGCCTTTTGAAACTTAAAGAGAGATTTATGGTATGTGATCATGAAAGAAAAGACTTAAAAATAACAAGGAACCAGGAAGAAACAATCCAAAGGCTAGAAGATGACAAAAGGATTTATAACTTAAGAATAAAAAATGTGAGCAAAAAAGCAGGAGTAACTACAAATGAACTACAAAGAATATTCACAGATTTAATTAAGGAAAACTTCCTAAGCATAGGAAAAAGAAATGATATCCAGATAAAAGAGGCATACAGAACTCCAGCCACCTACAATCAAAACAGATCTACACCCAGACATATAATAACCAAGATTCCAGAAATCCACCAGAAGAACAGAATACTAAAAGCAGCCAGAGAAAAGAAGCAGATTACCTACAATGGAAAAATTATCAAAATAACGACAGACTTATCAACACAAACTCTCAAATCGAGAAGAGCCTGGGGGAAAATAGGCCAAGCCCTGAAAGAAAACAACCTCCAACCAAGACTGATGTACCCAGAAAAACTCTGTCTCAAAATTAATGGAGAAATAAGATATTTCCAAGACAAGGAGGAACTGTGGGAGTTCACAGCCACCAACCCAACCCTACAAAAAATACTGAAGGACATTCCAGAGAGAGAGAGAGAGGAAAAAATACCAGGATTCCAGCAACAGTGACAAGAGGCCTCAGTGAATGGGGCAGACAGTGGAATGAGGGAGTAAAGTGGATAAATAATGACAGAAAAATAAAATAGCAGAAATGAGGCAGAGACGGTAAGCTATAATCTTAATATAGATAACCCTGATACAATAACCAAAAAAGAAACACAGACAGAGTAGAGTAGGAGGCAGGATCCATCGAGATGCTCTGAATAGGAGATACACTCAACCTGAAAGAGAGTTAATAAACTGAGAGTCAAAGGTGAGAAAACAATGCTATATGTGACAGGAAACCAGAGAGAAATAGGGACAACTCATCCAGCAGTGCAGATAGACTGGAAAGCTATGATACTTTTGGGCAGTGTAGAACTACACAGCTGGAAGGAAGGAAAACCCTATGACTTTAGTGAGTAAAGGAGTACAGCTCAAGATCAAGTTCAGGGGTAAAAAGGATTAGCAACACTCAGATAGATAACAGGTTGGCCCCTAATCTAAAAACTAAAGGAGGCTGGGGATTTAGCCCAGGGGCATAAACACTTGCCTTGCAAGCAGGAAGTCGTGAGTTCAATCCCTGGTACCAATAAAAAGGAAAAAGACAAAAAAAAAAAAAAAAAAAAAAAAAAAAAACTAAAGGAGCTAGTGGGACCCAAAATATACCAAGCACCCTGAGAAAGGGAAAAGGCAGGAACTGTCTAAAAAAAAGAAGGCAGGGGCTGGAGGTTTAGCTCAGCGGCATAAGTGCCTGCCTTGCAAGCAGGCAGTCGTGAGTTTGATCCCCGGTACCGATAAAAAGGAAAAAGACAAAAAATAAAAATAAAAATAAAAAAAGGAAGGCAGAGGACATTGTTAATAGTGTATCAGGATTTAAAAGTCACAGCAGTCTTGTTGCTCTGTTTAGTTTGATTATATTTTGTTCTGGTCTGTCTACCCATATTAGATTTGAGGGCACAGATAGCTAACCCAAAAATAGCAGGTTATATCATAGAAATTATCCTTAATTTCCTATTAACTTAAACTGAAACCCTGTATTACTTACATTGTCTTACTATGACTGATCTTATTTGAAGCTGGTTCGTTAGACTGCTGTTTAGCCTTGACTGATTTCATTTGAATATGGTATCCCTGATAGTATTAAGTCTGGGAGTGGAGACAACCATTCATCTTCAGAGTGCTTGTCTCCACTCCCAGACTTAATACTAGATATCCATTCTGGTTTTGATTATTAACTGCTTTCAAGTCCTACAATATCTTCAAAGTTGTGTTTTTAATAAAATAGCTATGTAATGTTATGTTCAATTATATTATGCCTGATGATGTGGACAATTATATTGAAAATAACAAGAGAAAGCACAGTAACTACTGTAGATCACCTAATATTGTGGTCCTATATGTCTTTTTCATGTTTTTCTAGGAATTTATTTTGTTGTCTTGTTTTGATCTGTTTTTCCCTAAAATACAGAAAGGATAGATATACATGTAGAGAGTCACACATGGGAAGAATTTCTAAACTATTTACGGGAACAGATTTTATAATACACGATATAATGAATGGATGCTCTGAAGAAGAGACACTAAGAAACCCAGTGCTAATTCTGTAGCATTATGATATGAAATCTAGCAACACTATCATTCACTGTTTAGAGTGATATTAGTCTAGTATCTTGTGTTCAATTTCAGCATATGTAAAGATAAAAAAAGCTACTACGAAGAGACTGAGAAACATTATGGTAGACGTTATTGATTTCCCCAAAATCAAGTCTTGAAGACCTAAAAAGCCTTCATCATCCTGTAATGATCTGATTAGTTCTATAATGTCCAGTATATATTCAATGTATGTGAAGATAGGGACAACTATTTGGAAGAAAACTAGAGACAATAAGGTAGACAGTGAAGATCTCCTGGGGACTTGCTTTGAAATCTTTTTCTTTAAATTGTTTCCCTATAAACTGTTTTGTTCTGTTTTGCTATGTTTAATCTTACCCTCTTTAAGATAAAAAACAAGTGTGTAGGACTGGTAACCATATTACTAAGTTCTTGTTGGATCGTTGAGCAGAACTGTTTGCAGTGTCATTGTTTGACTATCACTTTGTATGCTTTAATTTTGTAACCTGAACAACTATTTCTAAGATGACAATATGTAACTTATCAACTAGTGATTTCTTACTGTTTATTTTTCTGAAATTCTGTATTGTTTCTACCCTTTTTATCTGTTTTTTTCTTTAAATAAAAAAAGAAAAAATCTTTTAAATGATTTGTTAAAATATTTACATTTAGTGTGATATTTGACTTTATCATTGTTTTCTCCATTTTTTGCATTTGTTCTTTGTTCTTCCTCTCTTGCTTTAGTTTGAGTATCTTATGTGATTCCACTTTATGTTTTTTTTTTTTTTTTACCTAAAATCTACAACTCTGTTTTGTATTTTATTGGTTGCTTTTGGGTTTATAATATATGCCTATCCCTTATCACAGCCTAACTTCAAGTGATGTTCTATGTTTTATGAATCATTTAAGAAATTTATACCAGATGTGTTGGCATGCAACTGTAATCCCAGCTATTTAAGAGGCTGAGGCAGGAGAACTGCAAACTCAAGGCCAGCCCAGGCAACTTAATGAGGCTACTGTCTCCAAAAAAGAAAAGAACTTTAATTTCTCTGCTTACAGCCTGTTTGCTATTGTTGACTTACATTCTGTCTTTACTTACATTCTAATCCCCATGATACACTATTGTTATTTTTAAAATACTGCTTAAGCAGTTAAGTTTAAAGAGACTTAAACAAAAGGTAAGTTTTTATATTTACTCGTGCTGTAGAATTTTGGTGCTTTTATTGTAGTTCCTTTGTCAGGTCCAGTTTATCTTTAGAGCTATTTTCCTTTTGCCTAAATGACTTTCACATTTCTTACATGTAGTGGCATTCTCTTGGAGGTGAATTCTTCCAGCTAGCGAATGCTTAGAAATCTCTTTATTTAAGGTTCACTTTTGAAAGACATTTTACCAAAGTTAGGGTTTTTTGGGGGGCTGGGGATTGGTACCATGGATGGAGTTCACGACCTCACATTTGCCAGGCAGGCACTTAAGCCACTGAGCTAAATCCCTGGCCTAAAGTTAGTTTGTTTTAAGTCTATGATCACTTTTTGTTTTTCCAAACTAGTTTAGAGTTCTGGGTGGGAGAGTTTTTGTCTTCACTGTGCTAAGGACATTGCCCCCTGACTCCTTCCTTGCATTGTTTCTGGTGAAAAATTTGCCACCATCTTTGTTTCTCTTTTTTTTTTTTTTTCTTTTTATCAAGGCAGGCGCTTGCACTGCTGAGCTAAATCCCCAGCCCCCTTTTGTTTCTCTCTTGTTTGTTGTTATTTATGTGTCATTCTCCCTTGGAGGTTTTTAAAATTTTTTATTTGTTAAAAGTTTTGGGCAATTTGTGGTATACACTGCTGTCATCTTCTTCTTCGTGTTTCTTGAACTTGTTCATGGAATGCATATTTATTTATTTATTTATTTATTTTTGTTTTGTTTTGTTTGAGACAGGGTAGTGTCTTGCAGTGTAGCCCAGCTGGCCTCAAACTTGAACTTGTGGTGATCCTCCTACCTCAGCTTTTCAAGTGCTGGAATTACAGGCATACACCACTACACATGTGCCATTGAATTTGTTGGTTCTGTGGATTTATTGCTTTCATCAAATTTGAAAAGTCCTAATTATCACATGTTCAAATGTTTTTTCAGATGCCTTTCTTCCTTCATACCTTAGGAAATCTAATTACTCTTATATAAGGTGCTGTGAAGTAGTCCCACAGCTCAGTGATGCTCTTTTTTATTGATGTTTTATTTTTTCTTGGTTATTTTGGAGTTTTACTGCTATGCCTCTATGTTAACTAATCTTTTCTTCCCTGCTATCCTCTTCTTCTTCCTCTTCTTCTTCTTCTTCTTCTTCCTTTTCTTCTTCTTCTCTTTCTCCTCCTTCTCCTTCTTATTCTTCATCTTCTTTTTGGATACAGGTCTCACTATGCTGTTCAGGCTGGCTTTGAGCTCACTTTGTAGCCCAGGCTGATTTCAAACTCTCAACGAATCCTCCTGCCTTAGCCTCCTGAATGCTTGGATTACAGGCATGCACTACCATCTGGCTCTATTCTGTTCTTAATCATATCTAATGTATATGTTCATTTGGACATTGTAGTTTTATCGCTATAAGTTAGATTCTAGTCTCTTTTTATATCCTCCCCCTCTTTGTTCATCTTTTGCATATATGATATACAGTTATAATAACTGTTTTAATATGATTCTCTGCTAGTTTTAACAATTGCATCAGTTTTAAAATGGTTTCAATTGGTTGGTTGTTTTCCTCTTTACGGGTCACATTTTCCTGTCTCTTTACATACTCGGTAATCTGTTTGAATTCCACCCCTAAGAATGTATTGTATTGGAGACTAGATACTTTTATATTCTTGTAAATATTTTTGTTCTGGGGTAAAATTACGGTTATTTGGAAACAATCTGATCCTTTATAGTCTTGTTTCTGTAATCTGTTAGGCAAGTCCACAGCAGTGCTCTGTCTAGGTATAATTGTGCCTCACCACTGAAGCAGGGACTTCCTGAATCCCCTTAATACATGGTGTGATGGTCTCTCTATGTAAGGTAGAGATATATCTTCTGTTTTTGTTTTAAGTCAGGGTCTCCTATATAGTTCAAGCTGGCCTCAAACTCACAGCCTACCAGAGATACATCTTTTTAATCATATTATAAAATCTTAACTGTATTATAAAAATTATATTATGAAAACAGTCCTAAATTTTGTATAAGTACCACATGCTAACTAATTGCATCATTGGAGTTCCCACTACTAAATTTTGACAGTTACTTCTGATAGAAAAGTATGAAACAGTTTCACTGTCATTTTGAATTGTCAGTCTCCCCTTCGAATACTTTTTTTCTTTTTAAGATTATGTTATAGTTAATTGTGGTATCAACTTGAATGGATTAAAAACACTTTTAGAATAGTTCTCCGCTAATCTGCTAAGTGTTTTTAATCCACTATTCTAAGTGTATCTGGATATTTTACTTGTAAGTCAAAAACTGTAGAGGGAGTGGAGGATTTAGCTCAGTGGCATAAGTGCCTGCCTGGCAAGCACAAGGTTGTGAGTTCGATCCCTGGCACCAAAACAAGAAATAAATAAATAATGAAAATAAAAAGCTCATGACCATAATTATTTAAAAAAAAAAAAAAAAACAGAAAGGGGAAGACCCACCCCGGATTGCACTGACTGATAGGTTCATAGTCTGGGTGAAATAAAAAGAGAAAGAAGGAAGTATCCCTTTCTCTTCTTCAGAGAAGCTCTGGTATTTGCTGTCACTTTTGGACATTTGTCCCTGATTCCTTCAGGCTTCGAGAGAACTCTTTCAGTGCAGACCCTGTTTTCTGACACAGTCTCGCTCCACCACAGTGAACTGCACGTCTCTGACTTTCAGCTGGGTCTTCCAGTGCTCCAACATGCAGCTGGCCATTTTGCATTCTTCTACCCTTGATTCTGCAGGCAACCATTGTAAGCCTACGTGTGTGTGTGTGTGTGTGTGTGTGTGTGTGTGTGTGTGTGCATTTTTAACTAAATCTGTTTCCTCTAGTAACCCTAACTGACACAAGCTACACTGATAGATGGAAAACATTCATGGTTACAGTGTCATTTCTCGGATACTTGATTTAGAATGAGGCAAGTGTTCTGCCACTAACCTAAATCCTCAGCTTTCTTAGTTTTTTAAAAAGGCTTAGATGCCGGGCATAGCAGCACATGGATGTAACCCTGGCACTCTGGGAGGGTGAGGCAGGCATATGGAAAGTTCAAGTCCAGCCTAGGCAATTTAGCTTAGTGAGATCTTGTATCAAAATTAAATTAGAGAAGAGTTCAGAGAACGGTGGAGTGGTAAGCAACTACAGTTCAGCTTCTCTGAGAACGGGAATCCAGACACCGGAAAACAATTTGGGGGACAAAATGAGAGAGAAATAGATCCTCAAGAACTAGGAAGGATCTGATGGGAAAACTAAAACGTACAGAGAAACTGAAGTGACAGGATACAGTGTGGAGAATGGAAAGTACGGTCTGCATTTTCTCCGCAGCACCAGCTTGTGGCCCATGGGAAAGGGAGACTGAACCTAAGGACAAAGTGAAGGGTGAGGGCTTCCAAAGGCTTCGGGGAGAAGTGCAGTGGCGGAACGACAAGCGGGCGCTGTGATCTGCAGAAAACACGCAGGACGGTCCCAAGCACCTGACCTGTCTGTGGAAAGAGTGTGTAGTCAGATGCCGTTCCAGGGCAGGTGAATGTCTGAACTCAGGACTCAGAGCGTCGCAGCATGGCCTCACTTCAGGACTCCCACTCTTACGTTCCCAAAGTGACTGGCTGAGGGACAGTCACAGGACACAGCCACTGTTGGGATCAGGTTGAAACGTGAACCCATGTGGTTTGAGCTAAGGAACCTGGGCTCTACCCCGCTGAAGCCTGAGGCCAAGCCCGAGTTGCCTGTGATTTGAAAGTCCCATCACTGGTGCCCTCACCCTGCTCCCACAGCCTGTGGGTGCCCCCAACTACCACAGACCTGAAGTCTGGCTGCCTTCTTAAATGACTTGACTTGCATACGTCTTCAAAATTGTAGATACAAAAGAAAACCACACATTCAAAATCACAAACAAATTTCCTGCTTTTGCTTTTTCTTGTGTGTGTGGTTTCTTTTCATTTCTTTTTTCCTTTCTCGTCTGTTTCTTCTTCACCAGTTTACTGCGGTTTGGGGAATTTTCCTTTATCTTTTTTCCTTGCTTTATTGTTTTGAGACAGTATCTCACTATGCAGTTCAGGCTGGACTTGAACTCATTACATAGCCCTGGCTGACCTCGAACTCATGCACTCCTCTTTCCTCAGCCTTCCAAATGCTGGGATTACAGCATGCACCACCATACCCAACTTCCTTTCTTCGCATCTTCTTATTTTTTTATTCTTTTTACTTTCTTCCTTCTCTTAATTTTTTTTTTTTTTGACCAAGGATTTAACTCACAACCTCATGCCTGCCCCGCAGACATTTAAGCTGCTGAGCTAAATTCTCAGCCCCTAGTTATTCCCCTTTAAATGTTTTTCTCTTATATTTTTACTCCCCATATTTTCTTTTTTCTTTTCTCCCTTTTTCTTTTATCTTTCATTTCTCACCAGTTTTTTTCTTTTACCCTTACTTAATCCAAGAAATACACTTCTACACCCCATTACGGTCCTATGCCCACTTCTCCTTTGCATATCATAGTTTATGGTTTCAAATTCTTCTTCTTGCATTTCCTCACCCTCAACCCCCTATATTTCTTCAATAACTTTATTAATCTTTAAAAAGCTTTATTACCTTCAAAATCTCTATTAGCATTTAGTTAACTCTATAAAATTACTGCATTATTTTTTCTACCATTAGCAGAGATGTAACTGTGGCATTTAGTGCATGTTAGCTGGGTTGTCTTAATGTCCACATCATAATTATTGACTTTGTTCTCGAGGATGAAGGGTAACTCACAATTGGTTCTTATGGTGTGTTAATATCTAAGTTGTCTTGGACAATACTATTATAGCTGATTTGCTCGTAATTGTTGCTGTGAGTGGATTTTCTCTATGAAGGAATACCCGGATTCCTTCGGTGACATTAACAATGCTAAGGTATATTTCTAAACAAACAGGTATTAGACCAATTACACTGCATTCTTCCTTCCCAAATTAACCGAGGTGGTCAGATTTTAGGGCTGAGGTAAATGACTATAGTTAGTTAATCCCAAAGTACATCACTGAAAAGTGATTAACTAGTGAGATTCTGTACTATCACGAAGTCTTTACACTGTAAGTGTTCACAAATCTAAGCACAAAACAAACAAAATAGAAACATGAGAAGACAAAGCAACAAAATACTTCCCCAAATACTCAACTTCCCCAAAGCCAATCAGGGGCTTTGAGGTGGAGAATAGCATAAGCCACACATGCAAATTACTAGAAAGGATAACAGAGGAGGCTAAAAAGCAGACCAAACAGGAATGCAACAGAATCACAGTAGATATGATGAAACAGATAATGGGGGTAATAACCAAAACGAGGAGTATGCAGAAGACACTAGTAAAAAGCAGCCGAGCTAAACAAAATGAAACAAAACATGAATGACCACTTTAGTGGCATTAGAGTACAAGAACAGGTAACAGTCAGAAATCCAGGAGACTGAAAACAATATTGAAAGAATGGGCAATAAAGCACCCATGTAAGGACAGTCGGTCAGAACAATAAGCAGCAATGCCCTCCAAGGTCAACTCCTCAAAGACACCTTAAAAACTACAAAAGAACATGAAAAACAGACCAAACAGCAACCAGATGTTACAAAGACTAACCTGAGTAATTTGAGTAAGTGAAAAATCAAAAAACAACACAAATGACATAAAAAAATCTATTCACAGAAATAATGGCAGAGGCCAGAGATTTAGCTCAGTGGTGTAAGCACATACCTGGCAAGTGTGAGGTATTGAGTTCCATCCTCAGTACCAAAAAAAAAAAAAAAAAAAGCAGAAAACGTCCCAGTATATCGAAATAAAAATATGGATAAATGAGATATATATGACTCCAAATAGCCACAATCAAAAGATCTCCCAGGAGTATATCACAGAAGGAAAATCTTAAAAGCTGTCCTAGAAAGACAATAAATCACATAAAAAGGTAAACCCACAAAAGTACAGCAAATTTCTGAGTACAAACCTTAAAGACCAGGAGGGCTTGGAGTTAAGCGTTTCAAGCCCTAAAAGATAGTAACTTTCAAACTGAACTTACGTGTCCTGAACTTTCTTTCAAAATTGATGGCAGGGCTGGGGATTTAGCTCAGCAGCATAAGCACCTGCCTTGCAGGAGCAAGGTCATGAGTTCGATCCCCAGTACCAGAAAAAAAAAAAAAAAAAAAAAAAAGAAAAGAAAAGAAAAATTGATGAAGATAAAGGTATTTCCAAAACAAGGAGCAACTCAAGAAATTCATGACCCTAATCAAACCAGTATTACAAAAAAATTATCAAGTATATTGAAAACAGAGATAATGTAGCCAAAAAAGCCAGTAAGTCAAAAAAGAATGAACACATCTGGTGAAATAAGCAACTTAGCAAAAGGAAAAAAAATAAGGAAATCAACAAGAAAATAATGCAATGACAGGAATAAGTCAATGTATTTCAGTAATAACTCTTGAGTGAATATTCTCAATTTATCAGTTAAGACATAGATGGGCAGAACTGATAAGAAACAAAACTAAATGATATGCAGCATACAAGAAACACATTTAATTCAAAAAGAAACCCACAGGTTAAAAATCAAAGGAAAGAAAATAATAATCCATGCAATGGTAATAGGGAAAAAAGCAAAAATAGCTATTCTAATTTCAGACAAAGTAGATTTTAAGCAAAAAAGTAACCAGAAGAAACAAAAGTCACTACATATTGGTTAAGGGAAGAATTCAACAGGAAGAGATAACAATTGAAAATACTTATGTACCAAATACTGGCATTATCTTTCAAAACTGATGAAGAAATAAGATACTTGCATAACACCTGAAGAAATTCATGACCACCAGCACTCCAAAAAATTCTGAAAAGTATTCTAGAAAAAAACAAGAATGTGGTGGCTCATGCATGTAATCTCAGCACTTGGGAGGCTTGGGCAGGAGGACTGCTGTGAGTTTGAGACTAGCCTGGGCTACAAAGTGGGTTAAGTCCTGCCTGAATGGCATAGTGAAACCTTTTCTCAGAAAGACAAAATAAATGAACAAATAATAAAAATAAAATAAAGAAAAACAAAATAGAAAGAAACAAGAAAGACAATTCTAAGAATCCTCCAATAGAACGATTCCAGGTAAGACAGGCAATTAAATAGAGGGGAAAGAAAGGGAATCAACAAACAGGTAACTAAATTAGACAAGGATAAGTAAATACAATTAAAATCACCAATGTGAATGTCTCTATTCACCAATCAATTGGCAGAATGTGTCAAGAAACAAGATCCAACAATATGCTGCATATAAGGAACACATTTAATTTGAAAAGAAATTCATGACTGAAAGTCAAAGGATGAAAAATAATATGCTCCACATGGTAAGAATCTGGAAAAGCAGGTGTAGCTATTCTATTCATAGACAATGTAGATTTTAGAACAAGACTGATCAGAAAAGACAAAGAAGGTTACTACATACTTGTTAAGGGAACAATACAAGAGGAAGAGATAACAACGAGAAATATATATGCACTAAAGATCAGTGTACTCAACTATATTACCAAAAAACTAATGGACATGAAAAATCAGATAAGCACTAATACAATTCAAATGGGGGACCTCAATATCCCACTTTCACAAACAGACCAACTAGATAAAAAAATCAACATAGTAATATCAGACCTGAACGAAACATTTGAACAAATAGACATGGTAGCTATAGTAGTCTAGCCCACAACAATAGAATACACATTCTTTTCAGCTGCACATGAGACTTTCTCCAAAACAGACTACATACTAGCTCACAGAACATGTTTAAGTAAATGCAAAGAAACTTAAGTATTTATTTCATGTATATTATGGGATCATAGCGCAATGAAATTGGAAATCAAAATGGCGAAAGAAACCATACTAACTACATAAACACATGGAAATTAAATCACACCATGCTGATCAACCAGTGGGTCATACATACCATTAAAGAAGAAATTAAGACAGTTTCTACTATTGCAACATACTGGAACTTATGGGATGCAGTGAAAGTAGTCCTAAGAAGGAAATTTATGGCAGTGAATTCCCACATCAGAAAAACAGAGCAAGTTCAAATTAATAACTTAATGTTGAACCTCAAGCTTCTAGAAAAAAAAGAGAGCAAGTTAAACTCAAAGCACATACAAGGGAGAACTTACAAAGATCAGAGCAAATATTAAACTAATCAAGACTAACAATATAAAATCAATGAATTGAAGAGTTGGTTCTTTAAAAGATTGAATGAAATAGATAAACCCTTTGCCAACCTTATCCAAAAAAGGAAACAAAAGACTCAAATCTATGCAATCAGGAGTGAAAAGGGCAAAATCTCAATGGATCCTGCAGAAATCAAGATGACCATGAATACCTACTATGAGAACTTATGTTCTAGTAAGATGGAAATCTCAGAAGAAATGGACAGATTCCTAGATACATATGAATTACCAATGCTTAATGAAAAAGATACAAAAATCCAAAACAAAACCCACAAAGCCAGTCATGATAATATACACCTGTAATCCCAGCACTCAGGAAGCTTTGACAAGACAATTACAAGTTTGAGACAAGCCTGGCTAGTTTAAGGCTAGCCTGAATTACATACTGAGATCCTGTCTCAAATAAATAAATAAAAAGATTTAGAAATTCTAAATACCCTAGTATCAGTCAATGTAATTGAAGAAATAATTTTAAAACTATCAACAAAGAAAAGCCCAGACGCTGACAGATTTACTGTTGAATTCTACAAAAATTCAGAGACAATCTAACACTACTCCTCCTCAAACTCTTTAATGAAATTGTAAGGAAAGCAATACTCCCAACCCATTCCTGGAAAGAAACATTACCTCTATACAAAAATCAGAGAAGGAGCCAACCAAAAAAAGAAAACTGCACGCCAATCTCCTTAATGAACATAGATGCAAAAATCTTCAGTAGGTACAGGGATTTAGCTCAGGGGCCTAAGAGCCTGACTGTCAAGCATAAGGTTGTGAGTTCGATCCCTGATACCAAAAAAAAAAAAATTCTTCAGTAAATACCAGCAAGCAGAATGCAGCAAATTGTCAAGATGATGATATGCCATGACTAAGCGGGATTCATCCTAGTGGTGAAGAAGAGATGGTTCAACACACACAAATCAATGAACGTAGTGATACACGAAATTAACAGAACCAAGGACAAAAGCAACATGATTATCTTAACAGACACAGACAAAGTCTTTGATAAAATCTAACACCCATTCATGATAAAAGAAAAAAGAAAAACTATAGGACATTGGGATAAAAGGTCTTAAAAGATCTTTATCTTACTCTGATAAAAGCCATCTATGACAAACCAACAGCCAACATCGTTCTATGTTGGGAGCCGCGGCCGAGCCCGGTCGCCTTACTTGGCGGACGTGAGGCCTGTAGGAAAGAGCAAAGCCTGAGCTAGATTACCCCTCCCATCGAGTGTGCTAAGATGGCGCTTATCTCCTGCTTCCTGCTTGGTAAACAACCCACCCTGTAAGATAGTCTGCCTAGCAACAACTGATGTTAGCCAATCAGCCCGCATCGCGCGCTTTGAACTGATTGGCCACTGTAACCCTATAAAAGTGAGTGCCTCTCCCGCCATGAGAAAAGAAGCACGGAAGGAGCCGCGGAGAGCAGACCGGTAGAGGCTTCGGGACAGACTGTAGAGAAGAAGCACGGAAGGAGCCGCGGAGAGCGGACCGGTAGAGGCTTCGGCCGGGAAGAATCCCGGGGCAGACTGTGCGGAGAAGGAGAATAAAGAAAAGCCTGACCACCGCCAGATATTGTTGCGTGTTCTTCCTGCCGGCCGGGAGCGACACCGACAGTTCTAAATGGAAAAAAACTGAAATCTTCCACTCTGAAACCAGGAATAACACAAGGGTATCCACTGTTGCCACACCTGTTCATATAGTTCTGGAAATGTCAGGCAGAGCAATTAGCAAGAAAAAGAAAAAAAGCATTAAGGATAGGAAAGGACGAAGTTATTTGCTGATGACATGATACTATACACAGAAGACCCCCAAAAATGCACCAAAATCTCCTAGAAATAATAATCAAATTCTCCAGCCCAGCTGGACACAAAGTCAGCACTCAAAAGTCAATACTATTTCTGTACACAAATAACAAAGTCACTGAAAGAGAAATTAGAGAAAGAAACTTTTTACAACAGCATCAGAAAAAATGAAATACTTAGAAATCAATCTAACAAAGTAACTAAAAGATCTCTGTACTGAAAATGGCAGTACTCTGAAACAGGAGATAGAAGAGGATATCAGAAGATGGAGGGCTGGGGATATAGCTCAGCAGCACAGTGCCTGTTGGCAAGCATGAGGCTATGAGCTCAATTCCTGGTACAAAAAAAGAAAAGAGAGAGACAGAGAGGAAGACAGACAGAGAAAGAAATAAAGAAAAAAGAAAGAGAAAGAAAGGAAATGGAAAGATATCCTTTGTTCTTGGATAAAACCAACCAAGAAAATGAAAATGGACATACTTCTGAAATGCTTATATAGTTTTTTGGGTTTTTTTTGTTGGGGGAGGGGGGTTGTACTGGAAATCAAACTCAGGACCTTGTGCTTGCTCAGCAGACTTGTGCTACTGAGTTACATCCCCAGACCTCTTAAAAAGATTTAATGCAATCCTAAACAAAATACCAATCAATAGCATACCTCATAGAACTAGAGAAAGCAATCTTAAAATACATTTGGAACCAGAAGAGATCGAGAATAGCAAAAGCAATGTTGGATAACAAGGCCAAAACAGGAGCATCCCTGTTATAGTACAAAGCCACAGTGAAAAAAACAGTGCGATATTAGCCAAAAAGCAGACCCAAGGGTCAATGGAACAGAATATAAGATGGGGAAAGAACTCCAGTCACACTCAGCCACTTTATCTTTGACACAGAAGCCAAACAACTTCTGTGGAAGAATGATAACTTTGTTAATAAACGGTGCTGGGGAAAACTGACTTTCCACATGCTGAAAATTGAACCTAGCCCCACATCTCACACCATGTACTAAACTAAAATAAAAATCGATCAAATATCTAAATATCAAAACAGAAACATTTAAACTTCTGGAAGAGAGAATAAGTATAACTCCTGAAAACAAAGGTGTAGGCAAAGACTTTATGAAATTCCAATTGCACAGGATATAATATGAAGAATCAACAACTAGGATCACATAAGATTAAAAAGCTGTTGCACAGCAAAAGAAACCACAAAGAGAGTGAAGTGACAACCCATTACAATTACAAATGAGCAAAATTTTTTACCAGCTGTACCTCAAAGGACTAACATCTAGAATATATAAAGAACTCAAAAAATCAGATCCATTCCAAATTTAAAGACCAAATCCAAAAATGTGCATCTTAAATGAATACATACTTCTCAGAGGAAGAAACACAAAGAGCAAATAAATATATTTTTAAAATGTTCAACAGGGCTGGGGATTTAGCTCAGCAGCATAAGCACCTGATTGGCAAACGCAAAGTCACAAGTTCGATCCCCAGTACCAAAAACAACAACAACAAAAACTTCATCACTGGTCATTCAAGAAATGCAAATTAAAACAACACTGAGATCCCACATCAATCCATAAAGAATGGCCATCATCAGTAAATCAACCAATAACACATGCTGGTGAGGCTGGGGTCAGGGAGAACATTTTTTCATTACGAGTGTGCAAATGTACAACCACTATGGGAATCACTACACAGATTTCAAAAACAACTAACTACAGGTTCCATTTGAAACTAGAGGTTCCTTCTTGGTATCCTCCTGAAAGTGTTAAAAGCCTCATACCACAGGGATATATGCATGCCCATGATTACAACAGCACAATATACAATAGCTAAATCTTGGAAACAGTCCACCTGCCCATCAATAGATACTTAATAAAGAAACTGTGGTATTTATATACAACAGAGTACTACTCGGACATAAAGGATAAACTTGAATCTTTTATAGGAAAATGAATGACCTCAAAAATTATAATCTTAAGTGAAATAAATTAGACACACAAGTTTAAATATTGCATTATTTCTCTGGTATGAGAAACTTTAAGGATGAATAAGGAGTATAATGTGGATATTGGAAAATAAGAAGAACATGTTTAAGTGGGAGAAGAAATAAGAGGAAGAGGAAGAAAGGGAAAAGGAAAAAGAGAATGGAGGGGGGGAAACTAGAAACACTGTAAATGGTATGGGAAAATGAGTTGAAAGGATGGGAAAGGATAGGAATAAAGAATGTGATGTGCAGGTACAAATTCCACAATGTATGACAAACATGTACTGATTTTTTAAAATGAAAACTCAAAGCCCAGACAGTTTTTTCATTAAGATTTCTCATTCAAAGACTAAAAAAATCTGCATTCCACAAAATCTTCCAGGAAAATAGAAAAAGAAATATATATTTGAGAGAGAAATCTTCTCTCTCTCTGCACACATGATGCTTACGCAGATGAGTCTACAAAACTTTTAATAGGGGCTGGGGGTTTAGCTCAGTGGCATAAGCGCCTGCCTTGAAAGCAGGAAGTCGTGAGTTCGATCTCCGGTACCGATAAAAAGGAAAAAGACAAAAAAAAAAAAAAAAAAAAAAACTTTTAATAAATTTTAAAATGTGTTTCCAGTGCATCTCATAAAAAGCTCTTCAAACCAATTTGACAACTCAGTAAGGCTACAAAATATAAGATCAACATGTTAAAAATGCATTCTACATACTAGCAATTAAGACACAGCATGTGAACTAAAAACACTACTGTCTGCAATAATTCCAAAATGCTTAGGTGTGAATCTACTATGAAATCTGTGTGCTCAGAACTACCAAACATGGTACAGATGCAGTTGGGTTTGCAAGGCCGTGGGCTTCATCCACAACAACAACACACACACAAAAGTTACAGAAAACTGACAAAAGCAAGCCAAGATTAAAACAAATAGAAAGAGGCATAATATGGCAAAAATGTCAGTTCTCCTCAATTCATCTATTGACTTAATATATTTCCTGTCACAACCCAAGAAAGATTTTTAGCATAGATGAACATGTTATATGGAAAGGCAAATTAAACAGCTAAAATAATTTTGGGAGAAAAAGAAATGGGAGGAATCTGGCTTTCCAAATAGTTACAAAAATGTTTTGGGGCAATGTTGGGCATGGTGGAACACACCTGTAATCACAGCACTTAGGAGGCAGAGGCAGGAGGATCACCATGGGTTTGAGTCCAACCTGGGTGACACAGTGAATTCAAGACCAGTGTGAACTGCATAGTAAGACCCGGTCTCAAAAACAAACAAACATGTTGTGTGGAACAGACTGAAAATAAACTGACCAATGTTATGAAATAGAGAACCCAGAACAGACCCACATATGAGAACAGACCATCCACAATGAAAACACACACACATGCCTTAGTATCTGACTCACACCTTATGAAAAGTGGATACTAAATATGAATGTAAAGTGTAAAATTATAAGCATTTCAGGGAAAACAACAAAAAATTTCCAGACCTAGATCCTGGAGAAGAGTTCTTGGAATGATACATAAAACATGATCTGGCTGGGTTTGGTGGGACATGCCTTGTAATCCCAGTCTGGAGGCTGCAGCAGAATTAATGTGACAAGCCTGGACTACACAGCAAAATCCTGTTTCAAAAAACAAAAAAAAACAAGCCAGGCATTGTGGAACACACCTATAATCCTAGCACTATAGGGTGGCTGAGTCAGGTGGATTGTTGTAAATTCGAGTCCAGCTTAGGCTACAAAGTAAACTCAAGGCCAGCCTGAACTGCATAGTGAGACCCTGTCTCGAAAAGAAAAAAACAAACAAAAAAACCTCCCAAAACCTATGATCTTATAAGGCATAAAAATTGACAAACTGAACCAAAATTAAAAACCTATTCTGCAAACAAAAGGCCTTCAAAGACATGAAAAGATAAACTACAGAGTGGAAGAAAATATTCACAAATCACTTGACAAAAAGCCAGTACACAGAACATATTAAAAAACAAAAGCAAAACTGTCTCAAAACTCAACATTCAAAAAGCCAATTATAGAGCAAGGAAAATAGCTCAGCCGCACGTGCACTTGCCTGGTAGCCTGGTAAGCACAAAGTCCTGAGTTCAAGTTCCAGTGTACACACACACACACCAATTAAAAATGAGCAAAAGACACAAACATATATTTCAACAAAAATCCTATATGGATGGCAAGTAGGCACATGAAAACATGTTCAATGCCCTTAACCATTAAGAAAATGCAAAAACAAAAACAAAACATCTATGATGAACTGTAAACATGTTTTCAAAAATAAGATCTAGCTGGAAAATAATCAACCTTTAACTAGAGGTCAAACACACCAGCCATAGGCAGATAAGGCCAGGATAGGCTGATTGGGGCTGGTACATTTGATCTCTAGCTTTCAAGGGTAATTATTTTCTAGCTAGGTCTTATGTTTAGAGAAAGTGAGTAAATTATTTCAACAGTTAAAAAATAAAAACTGGAGGCAATCCCAGGTCCTGGAAAAATGCAGAGAAACTTATCTCATATGTTGTTGGTAGGAATGTAAAGGGATATACAGCAGCTCTGGAAAACAGCTGGCAGTTTCTTATAAAATTAAATATACTTGTCATACTACTTACCAATCATAACGCTGGACATTTGTCCCAGCTAAATGAAAACTTGATATCTACAAAAACATTCACAGCAGCTTATTTGAAATATCGATAGTCAAAAACCGTGAACCAACCAAATGTCCTCCAACAGATGGTTAAACTATCATATCCCCAATAATAAAAAAGAACCATTAATACACATAACCTGGGTGAAATTTGAAGCCCTTATGCTATGGGAGGGGAGAAAGTCACTGTCAAAAGAGCACATATTGTATAGTATCATTAGTATAACATAAAGAGCAAACTACAATGATAAAGCAGCGACGATTTCCAGGGCTTAGAGATTGGAGCAAGAAGATGGGTGATATAGTGTGACAATACATGGATAATACAAATTTCTTAGTGGCAGTGGACAGCTGAGTGTACTGGTTGAAGTGGTATTCGTGAATCTATTGTTATGATGAAGTACACAACTACACAATCATTCATGGGTGCAGGTAAACTGATGAGATCTGAGTATGGTCAGGAGTTAATCATAATGTGCTAATGTTGGTTCCTAAGTTTTTTTTAATTTTCCTTCCAGTTCCTTAGCTTTCACAAATGTCACATAGTAGCATTCAGTTATTAACATTAGAGGAAACTGGATGAATGGTATACAAGCAACTTTCCATACTCTCTGTAATTTTTATGTAAATCTAACATTCTAAAATATAAAAGCTTATTTTGATATTCTTTTAAAAATGTGATACTATTGCACACTTAAGTAGGTAGAGGTGACAAATATGAAGATCTATTTCTTAGTAATTTTTAGTTCTATATCCAACAGAAAAATATACATATGTTCAACAAGACACCACTAAGATGTTCACAGCAGTTTTATTCATAATAGCCAAAAATTAGAAACAGCTTAAATGCCTACTAGAATGAGTAAACTGTTGCATACTTATACAATGTAATACTATATACAGCAGTATGAATAAACAAACTACAACATGCAACACAACACAGATGAATTATAGACACAGTGTTGAATCAAAGAAGCCAAATAACATATTCATTTATTTGAAGTTCAAGAACAGGCAAAACAAATCTATGAAGTGAGAATAACAGATATCCTTGAAATAACAGATATCCTTGTGGAAGTATAGAAACTGGAAGAGACCATGCATGAAATGCTAGTTACATTCCAATCTTGATTTCTTGCTGTTGTGTGTCAGTGTGAAAAGTTGTACACAGGATTTGTGCACTATCTGCAAATTGTACTTCAACAAAAAGCTTACCAAAAAGCAAACACACACTAAGTTAGGTAACACTACACACTCATCAAAAAATAAAACAAAAGCCCAAAGTTAAAAGAACCAACAATACCAAGTGCTAGAAAGAATGTAGAGCAACTGAATTGTTCACTTCTAGCTAGCAAGAATGTGTTAAGTAATACAACCACTTTATGGTTTGGCAATATCTATTAAAGCTAAATATATGGATGCTCTATGTCCCAGCATTTCCACCTACAACCCAACATTTCCACCTGATTTATATACCAAACAGGCAAGCATACACAAAAATGTTCTCACAAGCATGTATGAGAATCTTCATAGCAGTATCAGGCCAAACTGAAAAGCCAAGTTTCCAATGCCGCAACAACTTACTAAAACCAGTTGTAGCTAAGAGCTGCACTGAATTGCAGGGGCACTCTTTAGTCATTTGGGTGCTACTAGTTAAATATTCCAATTCTACTAGTTAAAGCTTCCAATTCTTACCTGTCAGACAGTATGAGGAAGCATTCTGTATTCAGCATCGATAATATATCCTTGTTTTAGTTTTCCTAACTGCCCCCTTTTCCCCTTATCCCTCCTGCCTCCCCAAAGTCAACCACTGCATCCAAGCTTTTTTCTCAAGCTCTGCTCTTGAGGTTAGCCCAAACATTAACAGCACAACATATACCCTTCCATTTATACACTGCCCAAAAATGTGCAAAACTGTCTGAGGTGATACAAGAGTGGTAATCCAGTGGGAGTCACACAACACAGGGGGATGAGGTAGGTTTGAATGTGTCAAAGGGTATAGTTACTGTTTTAGTAAATCTTCAAGCTATAGATTGCCAAGATACATGTGTGTTGCACAGCCTAACACCAGCATTGGAAAAAGCCAAGGCTGCAGCAGAAGTTTGAGGGGAACTTGGATAACTTAACAAGACTTTATCAATATAAAAAGGACTGATATGTGAGGTGTGCCTGACAAACACCTGTAACCCCAGTGCTGAGGATGAGGCAGGAGAATTAAAAGCAAGGCCAGCGGGGCTTCACTGCAATTTCTAAGTTAGCCTATAGTGTGAGATGTCTCAAAAATAAAATAAAGGGCTGGAGATGTAGTTCAATGGTAGAGTACACTAGGTTGAATTTTAGGGAGGGTGAGGGGTAGAAATCTGCCCACTAAAAGTTAATCTTATAAGGGAAACTAGGTTTATTAAAGAACAGGTTAACCCCAATGGGCACATCCACCTTCTTTGGATGATGTCCCATCCTCAGACTTTTAGCAACAAACATGATTATAAAGAGCACTGGTGGAGGTTGACATTGAGGAGATCATGAACTACTAAACTGAAAGGCAAAACAGTGAACTTCACTCGTCTTCACGCCTTTCAGATAGGCACAAAGCACTGTAATTTCTCTAGGTAAGTTATGAGGCTAATTCTTCAGCCTTGCTTTCCATTTCCAAGGCCTCCTTGTCCAGGTCTAAATCTTCCCCATACAACTACTCAACATGTTCTACTCTCAGACACAGTAATACTAGGGATTGAGCCCTAATAGACGGGGTCATTGCTGACCTTTAATAAGAAAAAAAAAAAAAAATACCCAGTCATACCAAGTGTGACTTAAGATACAAATTCATAATAGAAATGGGAGGCTCCTTATATGAGGGCCACTTAAGTTAAAAACCTGTAGGATGAACACAACTAGGAAACTAAATGGGCAAAGGTGGGAGAATACAGAATTAAAGGGACAAAGAAAGGTCCAGTGTGCTAACGAGGAAAGTGAGGGAGAATATGGCAGGGGACATACATGTAGACAAGGGTTAAAATACCTTTGGCCTTATACAAATGAAGCAGAATGGTTTTAAGTTGAAAACTACCATGATTATATGTGTACTTTGGAAAGATCAATATGACTGCTGTATGACCAAATGATCAGAAAGTGACTTGAGCATAGGCGGGTAGCTAAGACTACTGCAGCACACCAAAAAGCAAGAGAACAACTTAAGCTAGGGATGGGGACGGAAGGTGGAACACTGATAGAAATAAAATGACTCAATAATCCAGGCAGACACTGTGACAGTGATGTAAAAAACATGATTTTTACTTCAGATCACACAATTATAACCATGCATTTGTATCAGCTAGATACAACATGCATATTTTTCAAAGTAAATACTATTAATCTTAGCTGTCCAGCACACTAGAAGAAAAGATGTGTGGATGTAAACAGTACTCAGAACGTTCTGAAGCTGCTCACCCAAATACTATTCAAGAAAACTGAGAACTGTCATACTGCTGCAAAAGGAGGGGAGATGTTATAGAACAAGTAACAGCCACAAAATTGAAGAGGGGCAAAAATGAAAACTGAATTTAAAATGGATTGAATATGAAACATCTTTTAAAGGCTACTATGGAAATAGCAAAACAAGGGTGCTTCTGAAGACTTGGAGAGACATAAGGAAAATAAGCCACTAAATACTTGCTGAGTCAGGAAAAGTGAGATACCCTCCAGGTGTCAACACTATAGTCAGGAGGGTGCCTAGAAAGACAAAGCAGCTGCCACTGCCCTACCCACCCCCCCCACACACACACAGTGGGATAACAGGGCAGTCTCAGTGTTGGAAAGACTATCCCCAAGTGAGGGAATGAAAGGTAACCCAAGGCTGTTTCCAGAGAACTAGATTTTACTAAAAATTATTTCTGGCATTCGAGGTAGAGCTGGGATAGCCCTCCAAGGAAAAATGCTTAATGTCAATCCACAATACCAAGGGAGCTGACGAAAGACCACTCCAGCATTTCCAGTACATATGCAATTTTCTGGCAACCTGACCCTAATAACTACTTCTGAAACCTTAAGTAGAACTTAGCTGGTGCTAGAGAAGTAGTTTTTGTGTAAAAGCTCCAAAATAAGAAGCCAAATATTGTAGGATTGTAAGCCTGGCTGGCACTGATTTTCATCGTTTATCTAGGAACTATCTAATCCCACTAAAAGCCCTTACTCTTGAGATAAATTCCTCTGGGAGAACAAGAGGGTCTCAAAACATTTCACCTATGCCAAAGGAGCAAGTGTGCCTTAGAACAGGCATAGGACAGAACAAGAGCATGATTCACAGGAAGATTCCTAAGCTTGAATGGGAAATAACAATGCTATCAGTAAATCAATGAGCTGGAAATGGACACTGAACCATCTAATGCAAAAGGTTGGTTCTTGGGTCTACCATTTTGGTGAGCTGGGCTTATGCTCCAAATACACTGCAGTTTATGTCTGGACCTGAACTCTGCACATTGGTTGAGTCCACTGGGCAAAGACATCTTTTATGAGCTCTTCAAAGACATTGCAGGTTGTTCATAGGACAATCTAACACTGTAAAGAGTGACTTTGGCAAAATGTCTACCTAGTTGTCTGAGCAAGAAATGGCTTTAAAGGAAGTGTTTCAGATGCTCCAGGAAGAGCTAAGTTAGACGGATAGAAGAGCCTGTATCTTTGCATTCCTGAAGATCAAAGAAGATCTACGGTGTAGAAATCACGTTTCAAGTTTTAGAGAAAAGGTGCTGAGATCTAGTCTGTTATCTGAAACTAGGACATCCATCTTCTCAGACTCACTACTTCTGAATTCACGTATCGACAGACAAGTCAAAATATACGCTGAAATTCTGGCTCTACCATTTACCATAGGGATGTGCAAACACCCAAATCCTTTGAAACATAGTAATTACTATCATACATAGCTAAAAGAATTACAAGTAAAATCTAAGAATCTTATGTTTGCATAGCATCATTTGAAGACAACCTTTAATCCTGAGTCAACTGACAAGGATCCCTAGTTGGATAGTTTATTGTAGGTGGCCTTTTAATAGGAGGTTAATCTTCACCACTAGAATTTAAGAAACACAGAAAACAGGTCATCTGCTCATGCAGAAGGGAGGATGTATAACCAAGTCTAAACACTTGTCTACAAATGGTTCTCACCATTCTCTAATACTATGCAACTCATAAGCAAGCCCATATAGAACTAAAGAACTAAAAATAAAATTTAAAACTAATTTAGACACACTGAGCATATTTAAATACTACCACTACTTGCTATCACACTGGTCCCATTATAAAACATCTGCATCCTCATATAAAGCTTGATGGGCAAAAAAACAAATAGGCAAATCAAGTTTGGCCGACTTTAACATGTTGTGTCTTACACTGGAGACCAAATTCATTTTTTGTGCGTTTTTTTTTTTTTTTTTTTGTTTGCTTTTTGTCTTTTTACTTTCAGGGCTGGTGGTGTACTGGGAATCAAACTCGGGACCTCACACTTGCCAGGCCGCCACTGCAACATTGAGCTGTAAACCACCGAACCCTGCCTTTTCACCTTCTAATGCTGTGTCTCAAGATCCTTTTTAACTTTGGTGCAGATTTCAATACCAGCTACTCCTCCCTGTAAACTGCATTTAATTGCCAAATAGGCATGCTTTTATCAACTTCCTTACCAGCCAATAACCTATCACCTCTCAAGAACATTGTTTTCTAATCTATAGTGACCCACCCATCTGTCTTCCCCCTCCTTACCGAAGGGGCTCCCTACTTTGGTAAACTGGAAATTCAGTAACTTAAACCTTATCCCAACATTAAAAAGTTAGATTATTATAAAGTTTCCTAGATCTGCTCAGGCTATTTTTGCATAAGCAAAATTTTTTATCTCACACCCTCAGATTATGGCTTCAACATTTCTCATTCCTGTGTGCCAACTGGAGCCTTCTTTCATTTTGGAGTTCAACTATACTGCTTTTATCCTTGGCATTTATACCATGACACTACTGCCTCTTTTTCCATGCTGCTTTCCGGCTGGAATTAGAGAAGACAGTCTACACAAGGACTTTCATTCCAACACTTGGATGGATCTTGCTTTCCATACTTACAACAGGAAATAAACATACACATTGAACCCAGGGCCTCGTGTATGTCAGGCAACAGCATCACTAACCCACAGCCTAAAAACTATCCTTTGGGCCCAGACATGGTAATACATGACAGTACTGCCAATGAAAAGGATGAGCGCAGGCTGGGCAACTTAAGAACTGGTCTGGGGATACGACTTAAAAAATGAACTTTAGTTACTAATGCAACCATTTTTAGGGTTTCATGATTTAAAGTAACCTCTTTTGCATTTTCATCAAACCCTGTGCCTCGTATACGCTAAGACAACTGATCTACCTCTCTCAGGAATGCCCACAGCCCATGATAAAAGTTTATGGTCTTGAGATTAAGCTAATGAAATTTCAAGCCTGGAACTTACACGTACACAGAAGCTACTCTAGCCCTTTACCAGTAAAGGACTATACTGTGTGCAGTGTTTAACCACATTTTTTAGTCTCCCCAATGGTTTCACAAACACTAAAAAAACCACAACATACTATTCTATCACAACAAATGATTGTTCTGTTAAATTCAACACCAAGTGTAATAAGGTTCTTCAGTGTCATTTATACCGTATGTATAATGGTAATCAATTTTGTATCAGTGTACAATTTTCAAATGGCTTTCTGAAGCTGTGAGAATACACATTCCTGGATGCGTCTAAACTCAACTAAAATGCATTTTCTTGGTTGAAATGATCTCAACTCTTTTGACATTGGCCCAGCTGACTTTTTTCTTATTGAACAAAAAGATCAACCCCCAAAAAGGACAATGTGACCAGGTCCCATCTGTTTCTCCAGATCATGGTAGTCATTAATGACGTTTCCTCTCCAGAAAATTCAGTAACACCAGAAATTCCCAGTAATGCCTTTGCCAACTGATCTCAATTTACTATTCTGCAACTACTTTCAAAAAGTACATCATTTTGTCTAGGGGCATCAAAACTAGAATTTTAACAGTCTGTCCTCACTCTTCTTTTTGTAATTTCCATCTCATACACCAGGTTTTCCACCTGTTAGTTTATTCATAAAATACACTGCTGCCAGGTTGTATACTGGGGGAGGTTCCTTTATGGATACTCTATGGGCTCACATGCTTAGTTTGCTCCATTTCTTCTATTACATTTAACTCTACTTCATGTCCACCCAATTTATCACAATGCTTTTGTGTCTGCACTGTTCTTTTCTATGACTAGAAATGGATAATTTTAAAGAAATATCACAATTTTTGTAAGGTTTAAGAGTGATGCCAACATTTAATCTGGAATGTGAGCCATCGTTTTATACATTTTAAAATCATCATCCACTCCAACTTGACAATTTTTTGTTTCAAGAATGAAAGAGCAGTAAAAGCATAAACTACATGATTTGATTCCAAGTGACGTTTTACCCTTTGTAATTTAACCTTCTTTGTTAAGTTTTGATGCACGAACATAAATGTTAAAAGTACTGATTAAATATTGCTATCATCTTCACTGTTCTCTTAGATACAGAGGGGAACTATGATTTACAGCCTCAAAACCTACAGTGTGAGATAACTCTCTTCTCAAGGCAACCTAGTGTATCACTGATATTTTCAGCAAAAACCTACAACGTGTGTATACTTTTGAGAGTATGACTGTGAATTGTAGCTATCAGTTAAGTCCCAACAACAGTTCACTCCACACCTACTTGTCTACAGAATTAAAACCAACCTCTTAATCTGGCAGAACACAATTTTTTAAAAAAACACCAGAAATAAATAAAAACTACAAATATTACTTTGTGCAGGGAAGTAAAGACCAATGTGGATGCTGAATCTAGGCTAGTATGTCTAGTATTTTCAAACAGCAGTGGCTAATGCTGTAATGTTAAACAAGTTTTATTAGCATCTGGGGCTTCTGAAATTTTCTTCTACGTAAACAAGTTGATTTTCTAAATTAAGGATTAGCTGCTAAAAGTTTAACAGAAGACAACAGATTGGAAAACCATACTAGTTTTGTGACTAAAATTCAAAACAAGCTAGCTTTAAAGCATGCATTTAGAGTACGGAGTAAGCTTTAGTTCAATTTCTTTCCTCAATACTGTTTTATCATCTGTTACATAAAAGAAGCGCAAATCTTTTTAAACAAGATCATAAGTTTTGCCCACAGAAGGTAGGATGTGAAAAATGTCTTTGCACTATGATATCAATTAACAGCAACTTTACAACAATTCCAAACTCTGTGTACATCAGTTCCTCCTATCATGTGATCATTATATATAACTAAAATGTACCAATAAACTTAAAAAATAAAAATTATCAGTTACTTTCCTACTATGTTGGAAAAACTTAAAAGATAAACAAAAATAAACTAGGTCTCTCAGGACAACTAAGCAAGCATCACAACTCTGGCAGCAGTCCAATATATCCATCCTTAGAAATTTAGGTGCTGGTCCAGGGATATAGCTCAGAGGCACAGTGCCTGTCTGGCAAGCACAAGATCCTGAGTTCTACAAAATTCAATGCAATTAAACTGAAGGGTAAGAACCAAGAATTGGGCCATATTTATATAAAGTCATTGTGATATAAAATAAATGTAGCAACCCTCAACCACCATTTCAGTTACCTGGGAAGGCACAGACTACAGAAGACCAGGAAAAAGAAAAAAAATTTGATACTTATTATAATAAGACTGAAGCAGAGTCAAAATCCAGTAAAAGGTTAATTAAGGGTGCAATAACTAGAATGATGTTCACTGTCAAAGCTCCTTTACTACTTAATGCAACATCCATCTTGAGTTGTGTGTGGTAGGATGCACAAGATCGTAAGTGACTGCAAGAGAAATATATTTAGAACATACTAAAGGTTTCGTGGAGGCTGCTGTAAAACAAACAATTTGCAGTAAACAATTATACAAAAATAAAAAACCAGGTTGTTTTTCTCCAAATTCCTGGTTTAATAAGGACTTGTTTATTTTGAGAAAAAGATCCCAAACATCAGGCGTTCACAAAAAATAACCCACAGTATCAACTTTAGAAAACAAAGACTGTTACACTAATTTTTCTAGAGGATGCATTTGACATGCTCTCATTCACAAAAATACATTGTTACATTTGTGTTCAACAGCCCCACAGGATACTTAATGTGGGATAACACACATACCTCTTAAATCAAAGCTGCTCTCAGATGCTACAACTAAATGAGATTGCCTTTGCAGTTAGGGAAGCAACTACCGAAATCATGTATGAATGGAAATAACTGAACTCCCTGCATAACAAGAGATTATTGTGGAGACAGCTAATAAAAACCATACAACCTTTTTATTGTTAAGTCATAAAGAGGTATCAAAATTAAACAGCAAAAATTACAGGATAAGACTTAACAAAACTACTAGGAGCATCAAAAGAAGTGAAAATGGTACTAGGCGCGGGGCAATCATGAACATGGGAAGGATAAAGATTGGAAGAACAGTGAGTGTGTGCTGAAGATACTAGGGGAGAAGATCTGGTGAAATTCTGATCTTAGACAAGCGCCTAGGTAAAGAAATAATGGGACAAGATTTCTAAACCCCACTATGTGCTTAAGAGTCATCCTCGCCATTGGCGCTGTCTCTGTCATCCTCTCCTTCCTCAGCCTCTTTTTCATCATCCTTGATCAACTCCAGCTGTGAGAAACAGACACAAACAGTGGAGTTAGACACACTCCATGTGTACCTGGGCGCCCTTCCCCACTTCTTTTTTTTTCCCCCTTGTTTTCACCTGGTCATCTGCCCGATCTTCATTTTCATCATCATCCAGTAGATCCCCCTCCTCAGCAGAGTCATCAGCAGCACCTTCAGACTCCATCTTCACATTAGTCTCATCTTTCTTCAGGGAGGTGCTGGTCTGCTCCTCTTCGGACTTATCATTCTTCATCTCAACTAAGGATAAGACAAGTCTCTTGGAGTAAAGTAGAGAATCCACACAAATGCTCTTACCAATTCAATTATCCTGAGTTTCACTGCTAAATGGTTTTACATTTCACGAGTCTATATTTTCAATTCTCTTAGGTAACTAACCAAATTTGAAACACAAGAAAATAGATCATTCATTACCTGCTTGTTTGCTCTGTTCCTTTTCTATTTTCTCCAGGCTTTCCAGTAAAGAATCCACTTTTTGTTTTATCTGGGTCAGCTCCTTCTTAATGGCCTGAAGATCATCTCCTTTCACTTTAACATAAACAGTGTCTTACATGAGAATTAAAGCAAATCTACTAGTTACCAAATACATTCCCACTACACTACAACACAAGCCAAAAGCAGAAGCCTGGCCAGTGTCTGATTATTATTATAACTAAAAAAGGAGACCTTTGTATAGTCTCCCTCCAAAATTATACACACTTCAGCAGTGTTATACTAATACCTTGAAGCTAATGGCCAGCAACTTTGAGCACTTCTTGTATTCATATTAATCTCATGATCTTTCAATAAAGTTAGTATCTCACTTGATTTCCACTTAAGGATACAACACAGAAAACTCTTTTTAGTTTTCCTCATATGCGAAAGTATACCTGAATTTAATTATTGAATTACAAAAAGAAGTATTCCACACATACATAAAAACAGATTCCTTGCCTCCAGGGCTTAGGAACTTTTTGAAAATTATCATGTTGCTAGGCACAAAAGTCAATTTAAATCTTGAAAGCAGCCTGTATGTCCATCAACGGATGGATAAAATGTATTTATTGTACACAGTGGAACACACTATTCTGTCAAAAAGAATGAACCTTAACCATGTTGATATAAAAACGGATGTGCTTTGAACATACAATGTTAAAGGAAATAAAATGAGACACAGAAGCTTAAATATCATGGTATTTCACTTATGAGAAACTCAAAAAACAAAAGATACACAATAACAAACAGAAAGACTGTTTGCAAATGTGAAGCATACCAAAGATGCAGGGAAGAAGAAATACCAGGCCTTCTTTTGTTTGTGCCAAGTTATACGCACAAAAGCTCAACCCTGTAATTCTACTAATTAATGTATTTAAACATCAAAATCACAAAACCTGAAAGAACGTACACTTTCCAGACTTGGAAGAAGATCCCCGCTGGCCACTCTTAGAATTGAAGCCACTTTTGCCCCTTCGTGAGGTGTTTCCTGATACACGCTGGCGTTTTGAGGGCACTACAGCCCGAGCAATAGGAGGCGGTGGTGGAACACGTGCTGGGTAACTGTACATCCTGTTGGACAAAAGAGTAACAGAATTCCCTCCACTCAACAAAATCCAACAGTGACCTTACAAAATTATATCCATTGTCCCTCAGTGTGTTCCCCACCCTTTCTGAATTTTCCCTGGGAGACCAGATTTCACTGTGTGGCACTGGCTGGCCCTAGATTCAAGGTCTTCCTGCCTCAACCATTTCAATAATGAAATTATAAGAATGTATATATAAGGGTCAGTACTCGGGAGGCTGAGATGGGAGGATCGTTGCGAGTTCAAGACCAGCCTGGGCTACAAAGTGAGCTCAAGGCCAGCCTGAAATGCATAACAAGACCCCATCTCAAAAAAGACCAAAAAAAAAAGAATGCATAGGGCTGGGGATTTAACTCAGTGGCATAAGCGCCTGCCTTGCAAGTGCTCAGTCATGAGTTCAATCCCCAGTACCAATTTAAAAAAAGAGAGAATATATACCATGCCTGGGTATGTCACTTCATTAGGATAATTTCACTCAAAAGATTAGCACTTCACTTATTATACAAGAAGCTCAGATATAACTGCCATTTTCTATAAAATATTAATGCTACAATACCTGTTACACATATACACATAAAACTTATGATAGATGAATTTGCCTCAAGCACTAAATATAATCTCATTTTTGATGAGTTACTATTTATAATGATCTTTATTCTTTTAAAGAATATACAGCTGGATGCAGTGTCGCAGACTATATTCCTATCTCCTTAGGAGGATTAAGGTAGGGGTATCACTTGAGCCCAGCTCAGAGACAGCCCAAGCAACAAAGAAAGGGTTCACACTCAAGAGGATAATGCAGGAGGATTATTTTGAGTTTGAGGCCAGCGTGGACTACATGGTGAGATCAAGACCAGTCTGAACTACACTGCAGATCCTGTCTCAAAGATCAAAAAAGAAACATACATAAATAACCTTGCCTGGCAAACACAAGGTCATGAGTTCGATCTGATACCAAAAAATAGCTAGAACCTACCAATATTTCCCTGACTACACTTACATAAAGCACCATCTGTTTATCTCTTCCTATTGTTTTATTAGTAAACAAGGATTTTATAAGCTATTATGTTCATGATTTAGAATGAGATTTTCTAAAAATGCTTAACTCTAATTCTCTGAACTCCCATATTCAAAACTATGGGTCCAGAAAAAAGCAACATCTTGCTCTGTCTGCACTATCAGGAACAAATCTTGAGAAACACACTCTATTATTTTGAACTATGGGGAAGAATTGACATAGCAATTAAATATGACAGATTTAGGATTGGAGTAACTTCTATAATCCTAGCACTCTTAGAGGCTGAGGCAAAAAAATCACATACTTAAGCCCAGATTGGGCAACTCAATGAAATCTTATCACCTTGCTATTTTATGAGAATGGAAAGTCTTTGGATATCCTAAAACAAGTCCCATCTACCACAAAATGTATATACTTTCACTTTTCTAAAACTCAAAATCTTATGTTCTTCATGTAAAATACACTATTTATTCCTCAATGCTGCTTTTGTTTGAAACAACTTTCACTAATCTAGGTTTATACCAAATATAAAACTATCAAAAACAGGCCCAAAACAGAATGCTGTTTTCATTAACATTATTGGCATTTTTGCTTTTGTGCTTGAAAATAATCAACTAGCAAGGGATTAAGAATTAATATGTTGTAATACTGTCATTCCCTTGGTTTTACATTGTCTTGATATGTTTGGTGCTATAGTATACAAAGTTATACTCAAAGATTTCAAGGAAAGAGACACTATGATAACTACTTTTATGTCAGGATATCTTGTGGTGAAACACTATTTTGCTTAAATGGTTACGCTTTGACCTGCGCTGTTTTGTTGTTATGCCCTCTTTTATCTCAGTCTTTTTAAAAATTATTTACTTTTTTTATGATTATCTTTTTAATTAAGGGGAAAAAATAGCAGGATGCATTATAGTAACCCACTTTGATTTCCCATTAACTTGATTTGAAACCTGTAGAGCCCTCACCATCTTGCTTTGACTGATTTTCCTCTATTCTGCTTTGATTGATAGTACCAAGTTCGAAAGTATAGGCAACAACTCTAAGGACAGTAAGATTCATTATGATGCCCATTCCGGTTGACTATTCATCTTCTTTTAAAGTCCTGTAATGTCTCCAATGTTTTGGTTTTATTCTGTACTGTTTTGTTCAATTTTATTATAACTGATAATATAGGCAATTGTTTTTAAGATAGCAAGAGGCAGTATGGTAACCATTGTTGATCACCTAGTATTTTGTTTTTACATTATCTATTATATCCATCCTTTTGATTTGACTGACTCTGTTCTGTTATGCCACATTTGGTTTTACGCTCTTTAAAAAAAATAAGAAGGGGCTGGGGATTTAGCTCAGCGGCATAAGTGCCTGCCTTGCAAGCAGGCAGTCGTGAGTTCAATCCCTGGTACCGATAAAAAACGAAAAAGACAAAAAAAAAAAAAAGTAAGAACTGTGAGAGTAATAAAACCCAAAATGTGTAATTGTCATTGTACAAAAGAAAGGAAAAGAAAGTGCTCTAAAGGATATAACTGCATATATATTTAAGTGTATAAGATAGATAACCATATAACTGAGATTTGCTGGATCATTGAACAAAACTGTTTGAAAATCCACTTTATATGCTTAACAACTATTTCTAACAATATGTAATCTATTAACTAGTGATTTCCTATTGTTTATTTTTTCAATTCTGTATAACTTGTACCCTTTTTGTTTTTCTTTTTCTCCTTAAAGAAAAAAAAAGGAAAAAAAAAGAATTAAAATGTTATGTACATGTACCAATTCATGAATGTAATATGATTTACTGCAAACATATACTAAATAAAGTTATATTTCATTGCTATTGAGAGGTTTGGGGAGGAACTACATTGTAGAAAAATCATAATCAGAGTCAGGTGCCTATAAATCAAGTACTCAGCAGACTGAGGCGAAAGGGTAGCTCTGAGGTCAAAGCCAACACAGCAAGAAAAAAAAAAATCCCATTATCACTGCTGAGCTAAAACAGTCTAAATGGCAAACCAGTATAATTATCTGTTTCCACCTAAGACATAGTAGCACATGAAGTTTAACCTTTAAAGAAAAAAACTGTTGTACCCATCAACAATTTCATTTAAATAAAAATTGGTTTATATCCTCCATTAGAAAGATAGAACTTTAGCCCAACACAGTGGTGGACACCTGTAATACCAGACCTCAGAGGGCTGAGGCAGTAAGATTGAGTCGAGGCAAGCCTGGGTTACATAAACAAATAAAGGATAGCCTACACTACACAGTGAGATCCTATTTCAAAAATAAATAAAACTATAAACTGTGTTAAGAGGTCAAAAGTCATTCCCTTATGTGTAATAAATGCTCCGTCCTTACACTAGGAAAAAATTCTTTTTCCACTTCACAAAAACTAAAATATGAAATGCAGGATCTTAAACAGAAAATGTTATATTTATAAATAGTAATAATTTGTCTTGATAGACTCTTCGGGTAGCAGTGTTAACACAAACTACATTGCTGGATGTGTTAGTCCTTGCCTCTAACCCCACCTGAGATGCAAACATAGGAGAATTGCCACAAGTCCAAAGCCAGCATTAACAGTGAGATCTGTCTCAAAATAACTTGGGTTATGATTCCATGCTATGTGCAGCCCTCAAGTAAATATTCCCCTTTATTCAGAAAGAGAACCGGATCCTCAAAAGCAAGGGCAGGCATGATAGCACATGCTTTAATTTCAGCACTCCTGAGGCTATAAGGCAGAGGCAGGGGGACCAACATTTAGAGAGGGCTGACCTGAATACACAGTGAGACCATGTTTCCCACTGCATCAAAAGGCTTTGTTTTTATGTATACAGCTTTCTATCTAGGTAACAATCTTTCTACACTTAATTTACAAATAATTTTAACAATATTCATCAGTTATAATGTTCTCAATAAATACATTCATGTGTTATTTTGAATCTTTCCCCAAAATAACTTTAACCCAATGCAGCTCAATTTTTTAAAAAGCTTAATACAGTGTACACTTCATTTACAATAAAATCTCTGCTAGAAGACAGGTAGAGGTGACTACAGAAGGGCATCAGTACTGGATTTATGAGGTTTAGAAAGATTTTACTACAGTGATGATTACATGACTATATATTCTGAATACCAAAGTAGAGTCAACCTGTACACCAAAACTGATTTCACAGTATAATGTTATCTGTGTTGTCTCCTTCCACTAAATTGAATACTAAAAGACCAAAAGAATTCCATATAGTTCGTACTCCTACTTGTAAACATATAGTTACTTTTCCCAGGACACTTTTTCTATTTCATTTTTACCCCTTTCTCTAACATTTTGAATCTCTCCAGCCTTTAAAGTCCCTGAGTTCTTTACCATCTCAACTCATAACAGTATCATGGCCTCATAATCTATTAGCAAATTAACACTCCTAGAAGCATAGAATCAACTGCCTACTTAACCCAGAGATATAAAATTACCATTTACACAAGCCTAAATGTAACATCTCCAAAACTATCAAGATGGCACATACTTGTAAATCCCCACACTCAGAAGGCATACCAGGACTGCTCCAAGTTCAAGGGCTACTCTAGACTATAGGGGGTTCAGAGATAAACAATGTGTTAAGACAGACTCGGTCTCAGAACAAAAACACACACCCCACAAGCTAATCTGTGATATTTACCCTCTTTCTAACTCCTTTGTTCTTCCTCCAAATGCCATTACTGTAGGTTCCAAGCAAATTGCCCAGGCTGAAATTGGTGACATCTGTGTTACAAGCTGATACCCACTTCTTGTTCTGCTGAAACCTTCCAATGTCTTTTCACTGGATTTGAATTAAACCCTAAAGACATTGTACAATGCTTCAATATGCTCTATATGGTATGTATTTAACCTATTGCTTATCTTTAAGGCTATTTTTCACTATCATCCCTGCTGCACACACTGAATGGCAGATAAGAAAAACACAGCACATGTTGAGTAAATAAATAACTGTTCCAAGCTGGCAGGTAGGAAAAAAAAAACAAAAAACACACACAGCACAACTATGAATAAAAAAGGATAAAAATCACAGAGGTTTCTAAAATGAATTTCTCCTTTCATCATGACTATTGTATCCAATAATTAATTATGCCCTCACTGCTGAAGTCCACTATTCCACTGTACTCATACATTTATCATTACTAAGGTGGTAAACTTGCTGAGAAAAAAAAAAAACGGTATTTGACTAAATGAGTCAGATAAACCGTATTTTATAGACTCTACCAAAATAATACCTCTTTCTTTACCTACAAATACAATGATTTGAGTCTTTTCAGTGTCTGAGATCTGTTCCAAAACTGTGGTCTAGACTCTTATCTTCCTGTCTGCAAAGCAGCATTCTGTCATTATTGAATAGTATTAACGATTCACTGAAACCAATCAAGATTAACTTTGCCGTATGCAGACACGTACTCTCCCATCCAGGTGCCACTAGCCCATATGGCTATTCCACTTAGGACAAACACAGAAAAGTCATTACAAAGTTACACGGGACAACACTGTTCGATTCTCCTTAACAGTTTATACATAATTAGCAAACGCAGCTCTGTATTCTGTAATTTATTCATCTTGTAACAAAACCATAATGTTCACAAACTCTGATAAATGTTCTTGGTATAAAATGGTATTTTTTGGTCTTGGGATCAAACTCATGACCTTATACTTGCCAGGCAAGCACTTATGCCACTGAGCTAAATCCCCCAGCCCTAAACTGTTGTTTTTTGTTTTTTGAAAATCTTTTGAGGGCTGGGTCACAAATGCCTGTCCAGCAAACGTGAAGTCATAAGTTCAAGCCCAGTACAAAAATAAAAGAAGGAACGGGAAAGGAAGGGAAGACCAATAAAAATCTTTTGAGAAAAGGTTTCACCATGTAATTCAAGGTGGCCTTTAAATTTACTGCTCTCAAACCCACTGCAAACCTCCAGTCTCAACCTCTTAAGTGCTGGGATTTCAGGCATGCACTACCATACCCAGTGATAATTAATTTTAGAGGTAGAAACAGCAAGAAACTCAAAAATGGCTGTCAGTATCAGATAATAAATTTGAAATTTTATCCAAAAATAAAGAATGTTCACAACTCAGTCACAAGAACACTCAATTTGAGTATGTACACATTTGAATACGTACATTTTAAAAAAGATAAAATCTCGCAAACATAAAAACACAATCATCATTAATTTAAATGAAAATATGAACCAAAATCAAAATGAGATACCACTCAAAACCATATGCTACACTAGAACACCTAAGAACAAAACACAGAAGTAATGACGACGTGAAGAAAATAGACCCCTCACTTAGCAGACAGGAAATGTAAAATAGTACAGATGCTTCAGAAAAGTCTGACAGGGTCTCAAAAAACTAATCATGTAATTAACCATAAAACTCAGTAATTTTTCTAGCTATATGAAAAAATGAAAACGTG
Source organism: Cavia porcellus (assembly GCF_034190915.1). Lineage (NCBI taxonomy): Eukaryota > Metazoa > Chordata > Mammalia > Rodentia > Caviidae > Cavia > Cavia porcellus. The sequence goes on along the minus strand of NW_026947509.1, from coordinate 25,192,932 downwards.
CCCATACAAAAATTTCTATACTATATTCATAGACACTGTATTTCAAAATGTGGAAATGCAGCTGGGCATGGTGATACATATCTATAATCCAGGCATTTGGAAGGCCAAGACTGCAGCTAGTTCAAGGCCAACTTCTGCTATATAGTGAGCTCAAGCCAGCATGAACTACAGCGAGAGAAGTCTTGTCTCAAATTAAGTAGAAACCCAAAAGAAGATAGTGTCTATCAACTGATGAACAGATTAAAAAATATATTCATTATGTAGTGGAAAATAATTCAGGAAAAAAAAGTAATGGAATTGGCAGGTGCAAAGCACAACATGGATCACCAGAGTATTTCAAAGCAGAAGATGACTATCACAAACATGGGCTGATTGTATTATCCTGCAATCCACTGCACACAGACTGTATGATCCTGCAACCCATACAATCATTTGCATGGTCCTGGGTGTTTTGTTTATTTTTGTTTTGAGACAGGGTATGTCTTAGTACACAGTTCTGCCAACACTCAAGCAGAACTATTTAGAGGCCCAGAGACAGAGGATAAACAGGAAGTTAAGGATACATTTTTGAGGTGACAGAATGTTCACTGGATCATGGTCACTAATAGTCATTTCTTAGCTATGCCATTTAGTTACAAACCCAGCAACACAACCTATTTCCCCAAATTTGTACAATCCCAAGTGTTACTTCCTGCAAGAACCAATGGCACACAGCCTGTCATCTAATCTTTAAGATAAAATCTATTTCAGACTATTGTCTCCCTAATTCTCACATATAATCAAATTAATCACATCAAGAATAGCATACCTCACAAATCTTTCCTAATTCTTCTCTAAGCCAACATTTAAGACACTTCTGACTTATTTTTCAAACATTTTCAACTATCAAGTCACAGCACTGGATGCAGCTCAGAAACAAGAACTCTGAATCTGCTGGACCTGGTGGCCCAAGTCAGTAATCCCAGCATGGGGTTTGGGAGTAGTTAGGAGATCAGCCTGAACTACTAAAGGAGACAAAACCTTAAAAAAAAAAAAAAAAACTCTAATGTATCAATTTTAGCATCCACTCATTCACACACTGTATTATATCATCATCCCACCATCATAATTATTGGGTTTTTTGTTTTTTTTTTTTTTACTTCAGGCTGGCCTTAAATTCACTATGTTGCCCAGAATGTAATCAAATTCAAAACAGTGAAATTGGTTTCTCAGGTTCCCACAGTACAGGGATTACAGGTGTGTACCACTACACCCAGGGGTTCTTTAGAGTAGCATCTCGGGCCACAAACTTTGTTTCCACGATTCTGGTTGCAAACTGGATAGGAGCCAAATCAATTTCAATAGTTAGGTTCAATGGTGATCTTATGGGAAAACTTGATTTGGTTCTTGACCAGAATCATGGAAAGAATTAAGTTGGGAAACTGAGACACCATGCATTATTAAGTCTTTAAAGATCACTGAACAAGAACTAAAATCTTTTAGAACTGGTTCTTTTGAGCTGGGTGTGGCTGCTCACACCTGTAATCCCAGCACTGGGGAGGCTGAGGCAGTAAGATCACTCTGAGTTCAAGACCAGCCTAGGCTACAAAGGAAGCTCAAGGCCAGCCTGAATGGCATAGTAAGACTGTCTCAAAAACTAAAAAAAAAAAAAAAAAAAAAGCAAAAAACAAAAACAAACAAAAAAACCTGGTTCTTTTGCTTTGCTAACCAGTTATTTACCATGTCTCAACTGTCACAGGCAGTTACCAATCCTAATTTAACACTTCAAAATCAATTCCTGTGACTCTAGGCTCTCCATTTAAGAACGAATAAAATAATCACATGGTTGTCCATAAATGTGTGATTTATCTTTTTTCAACAGAGGGTTATCTTTAACTTGCAATGAAATTAATTTTGGAAATTAACATCGTTTCTAAAAATATATAGTTTTGTAAGTATGAACATACTTAAGGATTTGTGAACTTTAAGGGGGTAAAGATGAAGTATTTCAGGCACATAAGTAAGAACACTTACAGAGCAAACTTGATTATTGAAAATTGTGCCAGGTCAGCATAACAAATATCAATTCCATGAGTACGGGAGTCTACCTAAGAATTTTCAAATCTTAAGTACTCTAAAATCTTTTGTTTAGAAAAAAAATGCTTCTCTCAAACATAAAACCTTTGGACTCTGGATGTAGAGTACATGACTAGAACAAATTCAGTTCCCAGCAGCACTTTTAAACAAAAACTAGCACTCATGATGCTGACACAGGAGGACTGCTGAGAGTTTTGAGTCCAGCCTGCACTACACAGTAAACTCAAGGCTGGCCTGAACTGCAGAGTGAAAACCGTGTCTCAAAAACACCACTCTCCCAAAAGTAAACAAAAACTATAAACACCTGTACACTAACACTTTTTATTATACCTTTAGAAAACACAGTCCATTCCATTTTGAAATGATACATAATTGACCAGCAAAAATCAATGTGGAATGAGATTTTGAATGAGACAGTACTCCAGCAAGACCTAACAATTTCAACAGCAAACTCAAAGCCACTCTGGTTTTACTTATTCCTCCCTTCAAGATTTAGAGCTACATTTAGGAATTGTATAAATACCTAGAGGGAAAATCCTGCCTAACAAAACTAGCTGATTGTATGTCTGATTTCTATACACTGGCAATTCACCTACACTTTAAATACCTTTAATATCAGAAATGAGGTTAACAACAAATATGACGATAGGTATACAATGAAAAAGGCAGCTATTTCAACATTAAAATTTGGAAGCTGACCACTAAAATATATTAGCCAAAGATCATATATATCTAACTAATATGGAACATTAAAGGATACAGAATTCATCCACTACCTTTTCAAAAAACAGCAATGAAGATATAATCAACTCACTGAAGTTTTTAACTTTTGATTATCCTCAAGGTGTTTTTTGTTGAACCAAGACCTCACTATGTATAGCCCAGTATGGCCTTGAACTTGTGGCAATACTCCTGCCTCAGCTCTCCAGAGTAATGAGATTACAGGTGTGTACACCATCACACCCCAGTAGTCTTTCAATTTTAAACATTAAAAAAAAAAAAAAAAACTGGTCCTCCATCATACACAACAAGAATACCAATTATTCTCATTCCAAAAACAGATACTAAAGTTAGGTCACCTACGTCATTAATAATGTAATTATTAATAATGTTCCTATTTTCTGTTAAAAGGCAGGTTTTTTACAATAAAAGCACACAATGAACACTGCAGACTTTGCTTTGTTCTTCTAACCACCCATAAAAGATTAAATAAAAGCCTAAATCTGATCAAGCCTTCAAATCTACCTACACATAGCAGAGAATATGCTACCTAAAATGCAATCAGCAAAGTACAATCTGTGCAAAAATGATCACAGCATAGGTGAGATTAGAATCACATTCCTGTGGGCCAGGAGAACCAGCAGCTACCTGAGATCAGGTCATAGTAGGACTCTGGCAGCTGCACAAGGCGGCAATGTGCCCGCCCTCTCAGTAACCACCCCTGGCGTGAGCCAGGAGGAGAGCCAGTCAGCTGTTCCATGAGCCTACCCTATCAGTGTATGGCCTGAGAATAAAATACCTCCCCCCCACCAGCAACTGGAGAAGCATCTCTTGGGAGGATGACCATATGCAATACAGCAAATATGGGGGATTTCCTTCTATCTTCTGTTTGAAGGCAAAGGTTATTTTCATGTTAGGTTTTGTTTTGATGGTTTGCTCTATGCAATATTCTCCTTCAAATGGTTTTATAATGTTCTGTTACTGGTTTGATTTCCCTATACCTAACTGGACAACTACTGTGAAGTTATTAAGAGATATACTATAGTACTTATTATTACTATCCCAGCATCCTGTTGTGAAGTTCCGTACTAATGTCACTTCATTGGCATTGTTCTGTTGTATTTTTACATTCCAAATAAAATTTTAAAATAATTAAAAACAAACAAAAAGAATCACATTCCTTAAGCCAGGTATGATGGAAAACACACACCTGTGATCCCAGGACACTTTGGAAGTCTGAGACAGGAAAATTGCGGTCAGTCTGAGGCTAATTTGGGATACACACAGTACATTCAAGGCAAACCTAAATTATATAGCAAGACCCTTTCCTTAAAAAAAGAGGCAATATTTATCATTTTAAAATCTACACTAAAATATTTCTAGATACAGTACAGTCAGAAATACTAAGGTAGGGTCTAGGGATGTAGCTCAGCAGGCCCAGTGCCTGCATGGCAAGCACAAAACCCTGAGTTCAATTCCAGTTTCCAAAAAAAAGAAAAACACTAAGATAAACTTGTGGGGAAGAACTCATCTGACTAAAGAGGCTGATGAATACATAGCCCCTCGTTTTACCCTCCTTTAAGACATACTGGAATTGAATACTGATGGGGTTTTTTCCTCATTTTTGGATTTTTTGGTTTTAGACAAGGTCTTTCTATGTAGCCCAGGTTGGTCTTAAACTCACTATATGTAGCACAGGCTGGCCTCGTGTCCCAGCAACTCACACTAATATTCCTGCCTCAGCCTCCTTGTGCGTTTTACAGGCATTCCCTACCACACTCCGCTATGTTTACCACCAAGTTCAAACTTAAAAATCCATGAACTTGGCCAGGGACTTAGCTCAGTGGCATAAGCACTTGCCGTGCAAGCATGCAGTCATGAGTTTGATCCCTGGTACCAAACAAACAAACAAACAAAAATCCATCAACTAGAGGCTTGGGGATACACTTCAGTGGCATAAACACCTGCCTACCAAGCACAAAGTCCTGGGTTTGATTCTTGGTACTAAACAAAACAAAACATCAAGTAGGCTGAGTGTGGTGGTATGCAGCTATAATCTTGGCAATCCTGAGGCTGCAGCAGGAATATCACCATGAGTTCCAGGCCAATCAGACCTATGGCTTTTAAGACTGCTGCCTTAAAAATAAAAAAGCAAGCAAGATCCACTATTGTTTTACTTTGAACTACTGCCAAACATAAAATGAATCCAAAGTATACTAGAAATGGTGACTTGTAGGGAAAAGAGGTGGCAGGTTGTCAATTAAATCCTTCAGTTTAAAAAATATACATTCACATGTCTAATTTTCAGAAAGAACGAATCTATGGAAGATTTAATAAAAATGAATTCTCACTCAAAAAACTGCAATTGATAGTAAATACTCATGTTATACATGGGCGATATATGAGTATCTTTCATGTTTTCTTTAGTCCTTTTAGCAACCCAATACACATTATTATTACAAGGACCAGAAAAACAGATTATATTACTTGAGGGCCTTAATTACACTTTGGTCTACTAATTGACAAGATCTGGATTACTCGATCTTTCTTTGCTCCACTCCATGGAACTATTATCTACAACTACAACACAGAACAAAATCTTAAGACCCAAGTACCTGAACGGTAAGGAAATATACAAAGAAACTGCAAATTTCTAAACTGTTAACTTTTCTAAAACATCCATGGGAATTTCATGATCTGATTAAACTATAGAAGACCTGGAACCTTCCAATACATCCTAGAGCCAAAACTGTTACTTTCTTTGAATAAGAAACTTAACTGATGATAAGGGCTGAGTAAGTTGCTACGATTTTATCTTAAAACTCTGTACTTATCTGAGCCATTTGTAGCACCACATACCTGTAATCCCAGGACTCAAAGAGGCTGAGGCAAGAGGATCCCTGAGTTCAAGGCCAGCCTGAACTACTTGTGACACTATCTCAAAAAAACAACAAAAAATAAAAACTGTGCCCTTGTGTTTTCAACTGTGTCCACCCTCTCTGCCAAGTTTCTCAGATCTGCTTCTATCCTAATGAAGCACCATTTTCAACTTTATACACATATCTATCTTAAAACATTAAATGTGCTGGGTGTGACCAAGGACTCCGGAGGCTAAAGTAGAAGAATTATAAATTGAAGGCCAGCCTGAACTACACAGTGAGACACTCTCTCAAAACAAAACATCATTAACTAAAATCCCCAAATCAACTTTCTGATGTGGGCCATATAGTGATCTCATAAAATTCTTGAACCAAGTTCATTTCCACACTAATCTTTTTATTTTATTTTTTTGTCTTTTTCCTTTTTATTGGTACCGGGGATCGAACTCACAACTGCCTGCTTGCAAGGCAGGCGCTTATGCCGCTGAGCTAAATCCCCAGCCCCCAACACAACTAATCTTAATACTGAAGTTCAATCGGTTCTTTAGTACCTACTACCTAGGTACTTTCTTTTAGCAATCAGAAATCTTTTTGTGGGCTAAGATTAGAACACAAGAAAAGGTACTAAAATATGAAGTAACGTCATAGTAAATACATGCTTGTTTAGAACTAAATAGCAGTCATAAGAATTGGAAAATATTTCTGCCAACATTTCACCAAATTGGTATATCTACTTTTTAAACGATCTTTCCAAATCTCTCCTTTAGAATGTTTCTCAAATTTATTTACTGTAAAATATTTTACATACTTCATCATGACCAAGTAAAACTTTAAAAATTGGGCTGTTCTCAATAAAGAAAACAAACTGCATAAATTTAAAACACGGCTTTTATAGAATCCATCAGAGGAAGATCACAAAAGTATCGAATTCTTCATTTGGAGGTCATGAAACAGTATCATTATTTCATGGTTAGTGGTACTCAACATTCACTGTAACTGAAAATAAGTTATGCACTTGGCAAACTAGGAAAAAAAAAATACCTGCATCACACTGGCTGCAAAAAACCTCTCACAGGTGTAGCTGATCATAAATATTTCAGTTTTGGGTGGGGAATTTAGCTCAGTGGCACAAGTACCTACCTGGTATGTGAGATCATGAGTTTGATCCCCAGTACAAATAAATAGAATTATTTTTTTTTTAACAGTATTCCAGACTAAACCTGGGTCCTACACACGCTAGGCAACTATCTTACCACTGAACTACATTCTCAATATGGTCATAAATTTTAACTTGTAGACAAGAAATTCTGATGTGCAGAAAAGACAGTTGTTTCTGATTTAATGCCCTCAAACCACTTAATTGGTAACTAAACTTTTCAATAGCAAAAAAATGCCGGGTCTGGGGCTGGGGATTTAGCTCAGCGGCATAAGCAACTGCCTTGTAAGCAGGCGGTCTTGAGTTCAGATACCGATAAAAAGAAAAAAAAAAAAAAAAGCCAGATCTAACTAGAGAAAGTTTCCACTCTTTTAAAAACAAATTTCAAAGTACAGAAAAATCACTAGTTTTCATTTAAGCCATACTTGGTGGCTCACATTTATACTACTAGCACTCAGGAGACTAAAGCAGGAGGATCATAAACTGCTGTCCACAAACAAAGGTGAATTCACAAGGAGCCTTAACTCCAAAACATGACTGTCTCAAAAACCTGAACTATACTAGTCTTCAAAACAGCAGAACACAAACTACCATTTTTGGTTATTCATTTAAGAAACTGCAAGAATACAATCCTAACATTGCATGCCAGATGTCTTGCTATTAGTTTGAGAAATTTTGCATCCTTGTTCTTTTGGTTTTTGTTTTTTTTGTTTTGTTTTGTTTTGTTTTTTTGTTTTTTTTTTTTTTTTTTGGTACCTGGAATTAAAGCTTGTCCTTACCAGGGAGGCACTTGTGCTGCTGCTGAGCAATATTCCAGTTTTCCCTTCTAGCCTTTTAAGTCCAGATCATAGCCCATATAACATTTTTTCCAATACATTTCAAAGTGTTCACTTTCAGGTGTCTGTTCTTACTGTTTACTGGCTGAACTGACTCCTTTAGCCAAACTGATGAATTCAGTTTAAATGTTTCTCTCGAAGCATTCCCTAATCAAGGAACTATTTCCTGTCCTCTTAAGAACAGAAAGTGGGGGCTGGGGATTTAGCTCAGCGGCATAAGCGCCTGCCTTGCAAGCAGACAGTCGTGAGTTCAATCCATGGTACCGATAAAAACAAAAAAGACAAAAAAAAACAGAAAGTGAGACTGTGTGGTGGTACATCTCTACCCCAGGGCACTCCTGAGACTTAAGACAGAAGGATCATTGTTAGTTTAGGTAAGGCTGGGGTACATACTGAATTCCACGTCAGCCTGAACTATATAGTGTGACCCTATATAAAACAAACACACACAAAAGCAGACACTGATGTACCAAAACTGTTTGACACAAAAACAATCTTCGAGAGAAGCATGTTTGCACATGCCTGTAATCTTGACCATGCAAGAAGAGGATTCAAATTTTGAGCAAGCTTGGGCTATTTAGCAAGACTGTGTCTCAAATATAAATAGCTGGGAATATGGCTCAATGTTACCATGCTGGCTCTAGGTTCAACCTGGTGGGTATGGGGGGACTGACACACTCCTCCTCAACAACACCTAATATATGTAATACCATTATTTTAAGAGGAAAAAAATGAATAGTCCTTCATACATACAAAAAGCAGTGGTATTACCAGGCAGTGATGCACCCTGAAATGGTAGCACTTGAGGCTTGCTATGAGTTTGAAACTAGCCTTACAAATAGCAAGATCCTGTCTCAAAAAGGGACCCAAGTATATTCCATGTACTTGTATAGTTTATAAAATATGTTCTACAGACACAGATACAACACACACTTTGAATTAAAGCATAAGCAATGCATTTTTGCATACCATATAATTTTAGAAGAGTAAACTAAAGAAAATTCATTCTTTTATTAGAACTATTATCAACATGTATACATTTTCAATGTTTCACTCTGTTCCCTGATAACGAATGACTACAACAGTTCTAAATCCAGCATTGAAAGCCACTCAATTTAGCTCTATTCTATGTATTTTTAATTTTATTATCTTATGGCTCCCACATCAGTGCTGTTTTGAAGGCCTGAGAAACTAATTGTTCTAATCATGGCTTTTAGAATTGCTAATGCTCCCCAATTGACAGTATCAATCTTAACAACATTTGAACTTCTAAAGCAACTTTTACAATTATGCATTGCCCACTACATTCTATTTTTCACTAGTTCATTTTTTCAAAGACATAAGGGGCTGGGAATTTAGCTCAGCGGCATAAGCACCTGCCTTGCAAGCAGGCAGTTGTGAATTCGATCCCCGGTACAGATAAAAATGAAAAAGACAAAAAGTATCCAAAGAAGACATAAGATTAGGGACCATTTTAAAAACCTTACTATGATCTCTTTCCATACTTTTTGAAATACATTTAAAGTCACCATATCTAGTCTACACAGCAACCTGGGATATTTTTGTTGTTTCATTTTAGAAGGGAATATGTCTTTGAAAATGTCAGCTGCTCATTACTTCAAAAAAGAAAGTTCACTACTACAAAATAGAAAAAATAATTTTCACTAGTTTTTACCAGAACAAAAGAAAACACCTTCAACATACCTGTCATAATAATCACGTTGAAAGTCATAGTCCAAGTCAAAAGAGGAGCTGAAAAATAAATATCAAAGAAGATTAATTTGGAGATACTGATATAAACTTACAACAGTAGAAGGGGGGCAAACATGCCAAACAAACAAATTATCAGTAAGATTAACATGAAATAAACCCAAATAATTCAAATAAATCACTACATTCCAATCACCTTACACCACTTGTTATAGTAGTCAGTTATTAAATAAAGTTCACTAATTCTATACACAACATAGCAAAAACAAAGACTGAAAAATGTAACAGTAAGTTAAACTTATTTATACCCCCGTTTCTTAAAAGCTAAATAACTTTCAAAAGATTTCAATTTATGCTATAAAGACTCAACTACACTTTATCAACAAAAATCTCAGGGATCACTAATACTTTTTTAAGGAAACGGGCAAAAAGAGGTATAATAATGCAATTTAACACCCATTACGTTTTGCACACACATTACATTAAACACATTACATTAAACCCTCCCCCCATCCAGAAAACAGATAGAGAAGATGCCCACTGATGGACACAATGCAGTTATAAATAATAAAGTTCCGGACCTGAGTAGAGGGGACGGAGAAGGGTGTTCTGGTACTGACCCGTACATCTCCGCTGCAGATCGTTTCACACCTGCTTTTCCTCTGTTCACTTTTGGCTCTGCAGCCAGATTAATATCTGAAAAACAAAAGCAAAAAAAAAAAATAAAAATTAAAAGTCTGAATTAAAAGCCAGGCATTGTGACGTGCACCTGCAAACCCAACACTGGGAGGCTGAGTGAGGAAAGACAGACCCTTACAAGTTTGAGAACAGCGTAGGCTACAAAATGAGCTCAAGACCAGGCTGAACTGCACAGGAAGACCTTCTCTCAAAAAGACAGAAAAAATTGGGGGGGGGGGGGGATCTAGCTCAGCTGCATAAATGCCCGTCTTGTAAACACAAGGTCATGAGTTCCAGCCCCGGTATGCCCTCCCCCTGCTGAAAAAAAAAAAAAAAAAAAAATCAACTCACCATTTAGAGCAATCAACCTGCTCACTGGGTTACTATTCCTATCAAGTATAATAACTAGCTCACTGGAAATAGTTCTACAGATTTAAAAATAACACAAACACACTGTAGTGGGTAATTTCAGATATAAATGTACATTCCATACCAACAAGGGCTGTCTTCCTTCTTGTTCTAAAAAGCTCACACATCAAAATACCAAGGGTCATAAGACACCTAAGATTCAATTTATTAAATGATCAACTGTATGGTCTGTCTGCTGATCAGCACTAGATGCATATCCTATGTTTTATTACTGAATGCTTATCTAAAGTTTATTACAATTTTTCTTTCAGAAGTTTTGACTCTTAGACCCATGCAAACTCCCTTAAAGACAATTTTTAAAAAGCAATCTAGGCGGGGCTGGAGATTTAGCTTAGCGGCATAAGCGCCTGCCTTGCAAACAGGCAGTCGTGAGTTTGATCCCTGGTACCAATAAAAAAAAAAAAAAGACAAAAAAAAAAAAAAAAAAAAGCAATCTAGGGACCAGGGATACAGCTCAGCGGCACAGTGCCTGCCTGGCAAGCACAAGACTGTGAGTTTGATCCCCAGTAACCTCCCCCAAAAAAGCAATCTGTATGATATGAAAACCTATCATATTTAGCTATCAACAAATTATTTCATGGTGCCCTAAATTACTATCCTGAGTCTCTTATCAACTTAGCAGAGTAAGGCAGGAGGATCACAAATCTGAGGTATGTCTGAGCAATTCAGGGAAGCTTTGTCTCAAATGAATATAGTGACTAGCACACACAAAGAAAAAACAAAAGATACTATGTACAGAGGTATGATGGCTGCAGATGGTTTTCATTCTGTTAAAAAAGGGAAAAAACTTGCACAGCCAAGTGTCATGGTACAAAAGCCAGTAATTCCAGCAACTCAACAGGTTCAGACAAAAAAGTCGCATGTGGTGTGCACTGGAAAACTGAAACAGGAGGATGTTTAGGAATTTAAAAGACCTAGACTACATAGCAAAATCCTGTCTCAAAAAAAAACTGTGTTTCAGGCAGGAAGCTCTAAGTGTCAGGCTATCCTACAGTACATACACAGTGAAAATTTTCTCCCAAAAAACCCCAATAGGCCTTATCTGCTATATATACTAAAGTTTTAAAAATAATACTTTTAGGGGCTGGGGATTTAGCTCAGCGGCCTAAGCACCTGCCTGGCAAGTGTGAGATTCCCGGTACCACACACAAAAAAAAACTTTTGTAAAATATAATGAGCTAAGTTCATTATAATCTATTTTTGTGCTAGAAAATCCCATCAACAGTTACAAGTATGTAAATCACATTAACATGCTCATTTCAATAAACCTTTTCAAACACTTGGTTTAGATCATTTAGCAAAAAACAAATAGGAAAATTTCACAAAATGTGAGTTTTTCTGTACACTGAATGTAGAAGAAATGGCTAAATAAATTAGTTATTTTCAATTACAATTGCTCTATATTTTTATTTACTAACTTTTACCATGTTGGACTTACACTAGAAGATTTTTCTCAAATGTTATCATTTTCACATTAACGTACTATCCCCTCAAATAAGGATACAAATTACTCTTTACTACCATCTTCATTTTTTTTTTTCCACTTTAACAGAGGAAATTTAAGACTCAGCCATGCTAAGCATATTTAGCCTGCCCATATGAAACTCTTCAGGCAGGGCCAAGCAGTTTGACTCAAGAGCCAATGTGTGGCTAAGCTACACCCTCTCTCCCCATCTACCTAAGCAAAACAGCCACACAAGCAACATTTCCACATTATGAACTATCATCGCATGTCCTATTTTACTCAAGAGTTGTCCAGGCTCTGCCTCACAGAAGGGCACAATAAAGATTATCCATCAAGCAAGGAATGTAACTGATACAATACTTGCTTAGCTTACTCAAGGCCCCGGGTTCAATACCCAGTACTGAGACCTCACTATGGCCACAAATCTAAAACTTTTCATATTAAAATTATATACCAAAATAATTATCTCAGACTATTGACTTTAAGAAGAGGAACATAAATAAGCCTCACAGCATGAGGCAGCTCTGTAACTCCACTTGGGAAGTTAAGGCAGGAAGATCCCCTACAAGTTTGAGGCCAGTCCAAACTGCATACTGCAGTCTCAGAAAAAGAAATAAGTGGGGGAGGAGGGGAGTGTGAAAAGAAAAATTCAACATTAATTATAATCAATGAAAAAATTACTTTTAACTTAGACCTTACCTAAAACCTGGCCAGCAATCATTCTGCCATCCTCTCCAGCTACAGCAGCCCGGGCATTTCTCTCATTAACATACTGGACGAAGGCAAAGCCCTTATGAACAGAGCAACCCACAATTTTGCCATACTTCGAGAAGATCGCCTCCACATCAGACTTCTTTACCACAAGAGTGTTGAGATTCCCAATGAACACACGGGAGTTCATGGAGCGAGGATCTGTCTTGTTTGTAACATTGCTAGCCATTGTATTTGAAGATAAGGTTGCTAACAGTGATAGAAACCTGGGGGAGAAAAAACATTTAGGTAAATAAATGGAGATGCTAAAAAATCAATATTCATTAATATATCTTCCTGTACTCTCATTTTCAATTACTGTGACTACCTAAGAGTCAATTTTAAAAAGGGATGTCACAGTAGCAAGTATGTCACTATTGAGATTAATGCTAAGATATATCCTTGAAGAATTTCAACTTCCTCTACACTCAACTGTCATTTCTCAGACGTTTCCTCTTAGACTACCAGCAATACAATCCTAGTGTAATTTTTTAATTCCAAATGGGTTAATTCTTTTCTGTAATACAAATAAATCAGAATTCCCTAAGGTTTTCATCAGTTTTGGCTATTTTTAACTTTCCATGCTAAGAATTCTTTCCTCAATAATTCTATCACCTTTGTGCTGCTTCTCTTAAAAAATAAATCTTAGTCATTGGCCATCAAAAAGATACAACTTCAAATTTTACCATACAACATTCTTGAACGAGATCAATGTAGACAATTTATATTTAATCTTCAAATATAGTTGACTGTTCTTCCCTCATGGCACTGGGGATCAAACCCAGAGCCGCTTTCACGAGAGGCAAGTGCTACACTACTGAGCTGAATTCACAGTATCTTAAACTTCTTACAAAGTCAATAAATAATAATAAATTTACAAACTGGAAATATCTTTTTCCAGGTACTGCAATTAAACATGCTATACATACATGAAAATCAATACCACCTTTTTATAGACTGCAATGACTAAATCTTTTATTTGATAACTTACAATATACTTTAGTAATATTGGATGGTGATGATGATAAAACTAGCAAATAGAACAGGCACAGATAAAAAAAATGATAAAAGAAAGAATACAACTTTCAGACTAAACCAAAAATGATCTTTGTAAATATATTATCAAGGCTCAATCCCAAGAAGATTACATGGAGATGCATAATACCACTTAAACTTCCTTTTGGTTATTTTGACAAGGGTCGTAACTATGCAGCTCAGACTGGCCTTTAACTCACTATGTAGCCCTAGGCAGGCCTTGAATTCACAATCCTCCTACCTCAGCTACCCCAGTGCTGGGATTACAAGCATGTACCATAATGCCCATCTGTCAATTCTATTTTTAACAATGTATAAAATATTTTTATTTCACCTTTTTTTAACTAAGTTTGTTACCCCTTCTTTCTCTCACCCCAAATGTTGAGCAGGGTTTCAAAGAGTGACATTCTTAAGACTTTATTTCCATTTTTCTTTGAAAGGTATTAAATAATGTTCAGGCAAACAAAGATACTAAACAGTAATAGTTACAGTATGGCTCCCGGGCCTGATGTAGAGTAGTTTTAAAATTTTACTAAAGCCAGTATAGATTTCAAGTATCAAATGATCTCAGGTCACAATTTATCAACTTCTGATGAAAATAGCTTACCAGTGAAATCTATGAGGTGTCCAAAGGGGATCAACAGTTTAGGTCAACAGTGGTGAACCATGGCATGTAAATTATTGTACTTTTCCTTTAAGATGGGAGATGTTAATGTATCTTTTTCTAAACTAAAATCTTAGTGTTCAAGATTAATTGTAGTGCTGGTGTTTTACAATAAATAAGTGGGTTCTGGGTTGCAGGTTGAGTCTTGACAAAAAGTTTCTCATCACTAATTTAGTTGTACACCAAGTATTGAAAAAGAATTGTAAGAATGCAAGATTAGGGGGCTGGTGATTTAGCTCAGCGGCATAAGGGCCTGCCTTGCAAGCAGGCAGTCATGAGTTCAATCCCCAGTACCAATAAAAAGGAAAAAAGACAAAAAAAAAAAAAAAAAAAGCAAGATTGGCACACTATAGTTTTTTTAAATTCCACAGAAAACAAAAAAAAAAAAAAAAAAAAAAAGCCAAAAGCAAAACCATAAGGACATTTACAACTACTCTAGGTGACAAGATATGACCATCGAAACTCCAAACTGCAAGCTGGTAATGATATGCCGAAGGCCAACATACATGTTCACTAACAAATACAATCTGAACCTTAAATAATTTTTTAAACCAAGTTTAGCCTTGGCTGGCCTCCAACTCAGAGATCTTCCTGTCTCAGCCTCCAGAGTACTGGGACTAAGAATGACCCATCATACCTGGCTAAATGCTCATAGAATAGAAGACTAACAAAATAAGCAACTAGAATACCATTACAGAAAGCAAAGAACAACAATTTAACAGATGAGTATAAGCAGCTTCAGTAAAGCTGGGTGGGTTGTTGCACATCTGTAACCCCAGCATCCTAAAAAAAAACAAAACAAAACAAAAAAGCAGGCAGCCGTGAGTTCGATCCCTGGTACTGATAAAAACGAAAAAGACAAAAAAGAAAATGAAAAAAAAATCACAAATCATTAAATGGCATGTGAATGACAATGCTTTAGCTCTCTGTATGTACATATGCCTACAAACCCCCACTAGAGACTGATGTAGGACTGTCAGTTGAAAGCATGTACACAAGCCAGCCTAACTGTAAACATCATGGGGAAGAAAAGTCCTAGGCATAGGGGGGGTCACCTGTTAACCCCAGGACTCAAGAGGCTAAAGCAAAAGAGGACTGCTGAGTTGGGACCAACTTGAACTTCACGGTTAAAACATGTCTCAAAAACAAAACAACATAGCCAGGCATGGCGGCTCAAGCCTGTAATCCCAGCACTTAGCTGTAATCCCAGCCTAGGCTACAAAGTGAGCTCAAGGCCAGTCTGAACTGTGTAGAGAGACCCTGCCTCAAAAAGACCAAAAAAAAGGGGGGGGGGGAGCCCTGGCTGGACAACTTAGTTGGGATCTGTGTGTGTGTGTGTGGGGGGGGTGTTTGCACGCTCGCATGTCGCAGATACAAAGCTATACTTAAGATCTATGTGCTCAAATAGAATTTTAAACTCTAGAATCAGTTTCTTTCCTAAAATTGTGTTCACCAAATATAATCCATAGGGAAAAATAACTAAAACACTTTTACTCCTTGACTTTTCTACCAAAGAATTCTGCTACTGTACAAATGATAAATGAGAAATCCAATTCAAGTATTTTCCAAAAGATCACTGATCACTCAAATTTGTGGTCCTGGTTTGCACAGCAAGTAGCAAGTTATTTTTTCATATCAGGTTCCAAGCACATTACGAAAGGATCAGCAAGGCAGTTTTAGCTGGTGAACAAAAGTAAAAACCAAAATCGTTTCATTACTTTTTTTTAAAGAATCACTTTCCATACATATATCTGTTTGACAGTCTTTACTCTGAAACAATGAAACAAGTTTTAATAGGAATACTAAGGATGAGAAATGCTTACTGTAGTCCTACTCCTTATCTTCAACCCTCTCAGTAAGGCCCTCAACATTAGCAACATCAATCTCTAGCAAATCTATCAATTCTATTTCCAACAGTTATACCTCCTTGCCCTCAAGAGTACAAATCTTAAGACTGTCGATTTGGATAAAAAATATAGGGTACGTTTACAAGTTCATTTCTCTTAAAGTTCACATTAAGTCTCAAATGTCTGGGAATAAGTGTGGCAGTTTGTACTTTCTGATGATTATGAAAGAACTTTCACATGAGCCTAATGGAAATTTGCTAGGAACTGGGCCAAAATAAAAGTTGTTGAGTCATTCCTTGAGACTCCTTTACTTTTTTCATCTGGTCATTAAGAATGCAAAGAGTACAGGAAAACAAGTATTTTAGATTTTCAGTGGCACATGGACTGTTTCAAGCATGTACAGGCAGATGGTCTTCAAACTAAGCAGATAATAAAAGGGTTTTTTTGCTGTGTCTCTTTTTGAAACAGGGTTTCACTATCTAAGCCAGTTCAGGCTGGCTCAAACTCACAGCAAACTTCCTGCCTCAGTCTCCCAGGTGCTCAGATTACAGGTGTACATCACACCTTGCACAAGGTATATTTTGACCAGTCAATCCCAAATCTTTTATCTCATCACTTATTCACACAGGTTTATCAAGTAAGTATTTGTCTGTAGGACAGAAAAGGAACACAGCATGTTTATCAGATGTCAAACCATACTAGAGAACAAGGAAAATATCCATTTAAGAAATTTAGAACCATGCTTTAGAACTGCCTTTACTATCTTATTTTGGGGACTTTTTTGTTTTCTGAGACAACTTTTCAATACATAGGTTCAGGTTGTGCTTGAATGAACTCACTATGCATCTTAGGCTGGGCTCAAACTTGTGGCAATTTTCCTGCCTCACCTTCCCATGTGGACCTTTTAGTATCTCTTAAAACCTAAACTAGCCTACACATTCTATTACAACTAGGTACAGCTCTATGTATCTAATATTATACATAAATGTAATCTCCCTTCTTTCTTCATAAAATTCAAAGTGGCACTAGATGGCAGCAATGGGACAATTTTAAGGATTATTATGTTGACTCAAAATTTCTCTGTAAGTGAAATTTCTCTGCCTATATACACCATCATCCCAGAACAAGTCAACTCCTACACTGCCTCTACAGCTGCCTTGCTTCTCCTAGTGCTCTAATCCATACAACTGTCATATTATTCTCTGGCCATCTTCCTTCTACTCATTATGTATTGCTTCATTCAGCTTTCATCATAAATCTCCCTCTAGTCTCTTAGGAAGAGATCAACTACTAATATATGTGAAAAAATACCCAACACAAAAACAATCCAGAGTGTTTTGTTCTATTCTATTATTATGGCTCATTTCACAAAAATATGAACACCATCTCTCAAGGTGGATTTCTAACAATGGAAGTACAAGGTAGTGGGTTTTGAAGGCATTCAGAGGCAATGCAAAATGAAGCTGAGTGTTTTTAGGTAAATTATGCTAAGTCTAAGAATCAGGGAGAAAGGGGGTATTTCAATAAATGGTGACAGAAGGTAGCCACTTTTAAATGTTGGAGCTGGTGTGGCAGCACATGCCTGTAACCCTAGGACTTGGGACATTAAGGCAGGAAGATCTCCAAGAGTTCGAGGCAACCCTGGTCTACATATTAAGTTCAAGACCAATCTGTTAACTACAAAGCAAGACCAAAAAGGTAATATAACTGTCAAAACCCAAATAAATAAGTTAAAGGAAAAAGGATATAAAATTTAAAACAAATGGATCATAAACTTACAGAAATGAATGTAACGAACACTACTAAAGCTCAATTTTTAACATGTTAGACCAGAGAAGATATTAGCTGAGAAAACTGCGACATATGCTAGAAGCTTCTTGGGAGAAAAAACATGGCTTATAAAATGTCAAATCAGTAGAGAACAAAAGAAATTACCTTCACAATACTCTTCAACTGGATCTGTACATGGAAAAATGATACTAAATTTATGGGACATTATGATTACAGATATGGGCTACCATGCCAGGCCCAAGGCAGGTTTTTCTAGGTTAAGAAAACACCATGTGATTCTTGACTAAAATGGACTAAAGACTTTTTTGTGACTAAAGAATTGGAATATGGAACATGAGAGATAGTATTAGCGAATCAAACTGTTTTAGTATTTTAGTTATACAAGTTATCCCTACCCTTAATACAACAGCCACAATGAGGTTGCGTAAGTATGCCCACAACTTTCAAATCCTTCAAGAGAAAAAACTACTCAGGTAACAAATTAGAAATTTACACACTTGCTATCAAAACAGTGACAGAAAGCTGAAAAAGAAATGGTATGCCCTACATAAGTACAAATCATCTGCTCAAATGTTTAAAATTGTACAACAGAGCCAGGCATGGTGGCAAAAGCCTATAATCATAGCACATAAGAGGCTAAGGCATGAGGATTGCTGGAAATTTGAGTAAGAGCTGTCTTAAAAAAAAAAAAAAAAAAAAAAAACTAAAATCTATCGCAGGGCAGCATAAGCACCAGCCTGGCAAGCGCAAGAATCATGAGATCAATCACCCCCAGTACCACCACCATCCCCACAATTAAAATCCTACTATAATGAGAAAATGGTACATACCATTTAGCAACATCTCAGAAAACAAAATTATATTGCTATAGGTTCAGTTGAGAAAAAAATGAATTCTGTTGAGAGGGAGATACTGAGAAATGAACCAATAGTCTCCACACATGCTGAACACACTCTTATTAGTGAATTGTGACTCCTGACAATGAAGAAGTAAATGATGAGAAATAGGTTCATGTATTTGTATTAAGATACTATGGTGGGCACATACCTAATGCCAGGTATTTAGGAGGTTAAGGCACAAAACTGCAGATCTAAGGAAACCAGGGACAACTTAGATTCTGTCTCTGTTTAAAAATATAAAAAGTACTGCAAGCACAGCTCAGTGCCAAGGTCCTCGGTTCAATCCCCAGGAAGAGGGGAAAAAAAACCCACGAAACTGTGTAATTTCCTGTGGCAAAAAATATTCAAAAATCATATAACCAAAATGGAAAATATTTATAGTACTGCGGGTCTTCAACACTGCAGACAAAAACTGGGCATGTTGGTGCATGCCTGTAATCCCAGTATTTAGGAGGATCGGAGTTCAAGGCCAGTCTAGGCTACAAAATAACTTGAAGGCCAGTCTAAAACAAAGTGTAGTTGAGACTCAAAACAACTAAAAAACAAAAAACTATAGATGGAGCCCAATATGATGGCACATGCAGGAAGATCATCAAAAGTTCAAGTTCAGCATGAACTACATAATGCATTCAAGGATTGCTTTGTAAGTCTTTCAAAAAATAAAAGTACAGATGGTCTCTCAAAAAATAAAAAGTACAGATGGTAAAAATTCTGTACTGCTAAAACATTC
The DNA here is from genome assembly GCF_034190915.1 of Cavia porcellus. Lineage (NCBI taxonomy): Eukaryota > Metazoa > Chordata > Mammalia > Rodentia > Caviidae > Cavia > Cavia porcellus. Next base: position 25,173,267 of record NW_026947509.1, on the reverse strand, counting down.
ATGTATGTATACTTGAAGCTGTATGAAACAGAATGTGCCAGGACATCAAAATGTTGATCACGACTCTAAGTGTTAACTTCTGCCAAGATATTTTACCTGAGTAATATAATGCAACAAATTAAAGAACACATTTTCCAAATGTCAATGTTGATTTGAAAAAAATCCTATAGGGGCTGGGGATTTAGCTCAGCGGCATAAGTGCCTGCCTTGCAAGCAGCAGGCAGTTGTGAATTCGATCTCTGGTACCGATAAAAAGGAAAAAGACAAAAAAAATTGAAAAAAATAAATCACATAGCAGAAAATCCTTAAAAATCATTGGATGAGGCAGTACACAACTGGAATCCAACAGTGAAGTAACTGAGTCAGATTTTTGAGTTCAAAGCCAACCTGGAGGGCATTTAGTGCCTGCCTGGCAAATGCGCGTTCGTGAGTTTGATCCTCAGTACCCAAAAAAAAAAAAAAAAAAAGCGCCAGGTCAGATTTAGCTCAGCAGCATAAGAGCCTGCCTTGGAAGTGCACAGTCTTGAGTTCGATCCCTGGTACTAACGGGAAAAAAAAAGGAAAGCCAACCTAGACTACATTGTAAGAACACAGCTCAAAAACCAAAACAAAACAAATTTCTCTTTTCCTCACTAGATAGTCCTCCTTTAATGGCCTACCTTAACAACTTTCAGATTTATATCCCGCTGCTTGGGTTTATGACTTGTTTTTGTATGGCTCTGTACATCTAGACCTTGTGCACAAATATCAATGTCTTTATTTTGTACAGTTCAACTTTACTTACAGTACTTTAATTTCTGCTGATTGTAATGAATAGTACTGTACTTTTACATTGTTATACATTGCTATACTGTATGAAACATACAAATAAAAGCAAAGTCATTTAGCTTGAGTTTCCTTAGGGAGCATGTTTTAAATACTGTAACATGCTTTAAACACACTTCGTCATGTAGCCGCCAATTTATTTAATGACCTATTCATGGGATGGTAACTGAGTCATTAAACACAGAATATTTAGATATTCAAGCCTCTGAACTGCCAAAGCCCAGAATTCATAACCTTAAATACTAAATTCTAAAACTTAATCCAACTGTAATTTCTTCCCGTTAATTATCTACTCCATTAGTAAATCCAATTTTCTTTGACACACCATCTTCAAATTTTTCCATATCCCAGCCCTCTTTGATGAAAGCAAGAAATTGACCCTAATTATACAAACACTACTGTTCCTGCTTATTTCAGCACTGACAACACGAGCAGAGTTCACTATTAAGCACAACTCTTTTATACACATTTATAAATATGACAATTTTGTTGGATTTTTAAAACCAAATACAAGTCTTTTAACATTTCAATGTAGTACAGTATTTCATATTCTTGTACTTCATACTCCCTGAAGAACACTGGGTACAGCCTGAAGAATATTTCCTATTTTCATTTTTTATGAAAATTAATCCACCTTGCTGACTGCTGGCTCATGACATTTTTCTCAAGAGTTTCAAACTTACAAAACATGTTGCTCGGTAACAAAGCAAGCCTGGCTGCTCCAACAATCTCCTGGAACTATGTAGTCTACAATTTTTGGCATCAATAAAAATGGGATAAAACAATCAATGATAGAAATATTTAAGGTAAGGATAAAAAAAATTTTAACATCACAATAAAGGAAATACACATTAAAACAAGTACCATATTTCATCTGTGAAAAAAAATTGTAGCTTTTGGTTGTTCAGTGTCACTGATTTTTGACAGTTACTTCATAGTCAGAAGCCTTATAGTATGTACAAGCCTTATAGTATGTACAAGACGGCCTTCAACTCAGGACTCTCTCACCTCACTAGCTATGAACCACCATCCTGGCTCTCTGGTTGTTTTTGAAACAGGTGATCCCAACTGACCTCAACCTCCTAAGTAGCTCTAAGTACCACACCCAACTAAAAAATTTTACATTATGCTATTTACTATGTAAGCAGCATGCATATAACAGTAACTGGGCAAAATCCCAGCACAGGCTGGGACAGAATCACTGGCTTCCAGTCCAGCATAATAAGGCCAGTATGTATTACATAGAGACCATAGCAAAATAAAGAACAAAAGGGAAGAAAGTTCTTTTCATACAATTCCAATAGTATCAACCTCTGCTGCATTTCCAGACAATTTAAGTACTCTACCAAAAGCTGAACATGTTACTATGCCTATAACCCCACAAGTCCTTGACTAAGCATACATGAGTCTCTGGGTTAAATCTACAACTGCAGTGGTAAAACTATACTTTCAGCTCAGTAATTTCACTTTTTGAGAATTCAAGTGAAAACTGGATGCGATGACAGGGCATGCCTGGGGGAGAGGGGTAGCAGATGAGGCAGGAGTATCACTGTGAATTTAAGGCCAGCCTGGGCTACAAAGTGAATTCAAAACCAGCTTAAACTCTGGTCTCACAAAGACAAAAAAAAAAAAAAAAAACCTCAAGTAAACAAGAAAGTTATTTTGATAGTGAAAAATTAAAACAAGTACCTAACAGTGGATGCTAAATAAATTTCAATTTGTCAATTCAACTGAGTATTTTTTTAAATGACACCATATTGACACATTTCCAAGATGTTAAGATGTAATATACAACTTCACAGGTATTAAATACACTAAGGTATTAAAAGTTCTCTATATGTAGTGCAATTGTGAGGTTTCTGAGTATTTCCTCAATCAAATGCATACCAGTAGAACAAACTGCTGACTAGATACTGCACCACCTAATTCAAGGTCTCATGTATTTGAAGTACAAATTGACAGATGCTTCTTTCTGTATCACCAACCCTCATAATTAAATGTTTACATCAGGCCTAAAATAATGAATCAAAACCCTGTATTTTTTAGTCCACCATATGACAACAACCTTCCTCTTAAATAGTAAAATTTCTACCTAGTAATTCCATTTGCTCTAAAACATTTTTTTGTCTTTTTTTGTTTTTATCAGTACCAAGGATCGAACTCACGACTGCCTGCTTGCAAGGCAGGCACTTATGCTGCTGAGCTAAATCCCCAGCCCCTACTCTGAAACATTTTAACTCACTTGAAAACCAGGGATTCTTGATCTACTACAAGTTCAAAAAGCAATCAGAAACATATAAAAGGATTCAAAGTGAAGTCAAATGTTGACTGGACTGAAAACATCAATGCCACATGCAATATGAAAAAACTGAAACATACATGAAGTTCTAATAGAAGTAAATAATTTAATGTACATGAAAATCTGTCAGTGATGGTGAACCTTTTAGAGACAGTGTCACATCACAAAGTGCCAATACTGTCATTGAACCTGAAAACTGAGGTTTTAGTTTAGAAAAAGTAACACTTTTGGTCTTCAAAGAAAAACACAAACTGGGCATGGTGGCACTCTCCAGTAATACCAGACTTGGGAGGCTGAGCCAGGCAGATCGTTGCAAGTTTGAGACCAGCATGGGCTATATTCGTTGCAAGTTTGAGACCAGCATGGGCTATATTCGTTGCAAGTTTGAGACCAGCATGGGCTATAAAGTGAGCCCAAAGCCAGCCTGAACTGCACAGACACCTTGTCTCAAAAGACATAACAAAACAAAAACCACAGTAGGACACATGCCACGTAAGATCAGTAAAATGATAAGGGTGAATTCCCCTAATCAAGAAAGAGATACTTAAGAACTTAAGGCTCTTGTCTTAAGCCAGAAATCTGTTTAGAGGGTCAACTAAAAAAAACAAAACATCCACAAAAGCAAACATGCACTGTAAATGAAAGGTTTAGCATGTATTCTGCTGTTGATTGTTTTTTAAATGCTGGGTAAAATGGTTATGTAAGTTTTCAGATCCACTTTAATCTACATTATTATTCCGGTAGTACTGGAGACTGACAAATGCATACTACTGTGCTACATCCCCAACCTTTTTAGTTTAAGGAGATACTACAATTCTGGGGAAATGGTAGAGTGGTAACTTAATAAATCAGCCTTTCCAAGAAACACTGAAATGTAACTTGCCAGTAAACTGCCAACAAGCTTTGAAACTGAAGACCTCCTGTTGCAGCCTCCTCAGTAACTTGGATTGCATCATATTCAACCAAATTCACTAGTTTTTTTGGTGGGGGTGCAACACTAAGGATTGCACCTTCAGAAAAATTTTACTTTCACCAGGTATGATGGCTCATGCCTATAATCCAAGTACTTGGAAGGTGGAGGGAAAACTACAGAGATCAGTGCCTCATAGTACATTCAATGCTAGCTTGAAATACGTAGGGAGACCCTGTCTCAAAAAAACCACAACCCTGGTCTGGTAACACATGACTGTAATTCCAGACACTGTCTCAGAAAAAAAAAAATCTACTTCCACTTTAACAAGGGTGAAGCATCCATATGCTCACCTGAACAGGAGGCTGACAATGCTGAGACAGTTCAGAACTACTCTTGATTTCTCCTAGGGATAAATTCAACCTTTTTTTCTTTAAATTATGGTATCACAGATGATTGAATCCATGGCAACGCCTAGGCAATGCATGCATTACTCTAGTAATGAACTGTACTCACAGCAGCCATTTAATCTTCTAATATTACTTACAAAAGTCATACATACATATGGTCTATTTTTGTTAAGACAGTTACTATGTAGTTCACACTGGCCTTGAATTTGAAACAAACCTGCCTCAGCTCTGGATAAAGAGTGCTGGAGTTAAGGGTATGTACCGCTACACACTACTCTTTCATGAGACAAGGGCTTGGCTCTTAAATTACGCTGATTGGCTAGATGCCCTAGACTCCTCCATCTTTCAAAATTATAGCAATTATAGGCCTATTATAACTAGTTTACAATCTTTGTACTTAAATACTTATGAATAATTAAAGGCATGGTGGCACACACCTGTAATTACAGCACTTGGGAGGCAGAAGCACTAAGATCACCATGAGTTCAAGGCCAAACTGAACTACACAGTGAGACTGTCTCAATAAAAACTGTTGGTCACATAAATACAATCTACATAGGAACTGGTAAGAAAGTATTTGAGGAAGATATGTATTTCTTGGTTACTAGCTTAAATAGTATCACCATTTATCCAAAACGTTTTAAATTACTTGTTAATTCTATTCATAAATTGAAGAAGCTATTTCACATTTTATACAGAAAAGAATCTCTTTATAAGGCTTCATTTTCAATTTACAATAAACATGGCTACAATGGTGTCTTCTCGCTCATCAAATATCAAAAACACCTGGTAGAAGTCCACCAAACTTCTCAATCCCCCAACAAAGAACTATAAAAAATGAAAATGGGGGGCTGGGGGTTTAGCTCAGCGGCCTAAGCACCTGCCTTGCAAGCAGGCGGTCTGAGTTCAATCCCCGGTACCAATAAAAATGAAAAAGACAAAAAAAAAAAAAAAAAAAAAAATGAAAATGGTACAAAACCAGTGCTTCCTTTTGGAGGCTGGGGGGTTCACACAGGGTCAGTCTCAGGCTGACCTTAAAACACTATCGTAATCAGGCTAGCGTTACTAGCAGTTAATTCTCCTGCCTCACCCTCCTCAGTAATGCAATTACAGACATCCATCATCATGTCTGCTCAGCAACTTATTTAATATGAACACAACTTTTAGAGCAGGAAGACTTTTTTTTTTCTTTTTCCTTTTTATCAGTACCAGGGATCAAACTCACAACTACCTGCTTGCAAGGCAGGCACTTATGCCGCTGAGCTAAATCCCCAACCCCGAAGTTAAGACTTTTATGAAAGATGATCATGATACTATGCTGGAGCACATCATAATAGGAAGAGCCAGGAAAAACTTATTCATGAGACTTGTTTCCTTATTATACAGAACTTCAGTTATTAAGTAACTGCAAATTGAGCACTGTTTCTCACAAAGTTGTATAATGTTCCCACAGCCCACATGTAGTCGTATCTAAACCCTTAACATTGGGGCTGGGGATTTAGCTCAGGGGCATAAGCGCCTGCCTTGCAAGCAGACAGTCTGAGTTTGGGGAGCTTGATCCTCTGTACCGATAAAAAGGAAAAAGACAAAAAAAAAAAAAAAAACCCTTAACATTATGCTGGGGATTTAGCTCAGCTGCCTAAGTGCATGCCTGGCAAGCACTAGGTCATGAATGCGAACCTCAGTACCAAAAAAAAAAAAAAAAAACAAACAAAAAAAACACCTTACATTTTTCACATTTTGTATGAGACGTTTTGCATGAGACGTTTTGTATTACTAACACCTCAGTAGATGTGGGGAAGCAATTGTCCGTCAAATCTTTTTCTGCATAAAACAAGTCACCACATAAAACACACAAGATTAACAAATAAATTAAAATGAGGTATTCTTGCCAAATGAATCTGTGGCAAGCCAATAGAAATTGTCATAAATTTTTATATTTACAGATAAGACTTTAGCCCTCAGGAAAGAAGGAAAAACAAAAAAGAAAAGAAAAAAATGGAAAAGAAAATCCAGCCGGGCCTGGTGGCTCATGCCTGTAATCCCAGCACTCGGAGGCTGAGGCAGAAGGATCGTTGCGAGTTTAAGACCAGCCTGGGCTACACAAAGTGAGCTCAAGGCCAGACTGAACTGCATAGTGAGACCCTGTCTCAAAGACCAAAAAAAAAAAAAAAGGGAAACAAAGCTGATTTAGCTCAGCGGCACATGCACCTGCAAGTGTGTGGTCGTGAGTTCAATCCCATGGTACCAATAAAAAAAAAAAAAAAAAGACAAAAAAAAAAAAAGGAGGGGGCATTCAAGTGTTTTAGATTTTAGTGTACTCTTATAATTCCAGCAATCAGGAGGCTGAGGGAGGACGATCACATCAAGTTCCAGACCAGCTTGGGTTATGAAGTAAACTCAAGGTCAGACCTTGTCTCACAAAGAACCCCTTCCCCAAAAAAGGAGGGTGAAAGAGGTTAAAGCAAGGGTAGGGGAATAGGGAAAAACAACCAAGTTATATCATGCACAGGTCCAAATTACCTATAATGAATGTGATTATTTATTATATACCAATAAACTTGGTACATAAAAATATACCAATACTTGATACTAGAATGTACCAATAAATGTAAAAAACCTTTAACCCAGCATAAAAAATAATACAGAAATTGTGAAATTTTTTTTAGACACAAATCTCACCCGTAGCTTAGAATATCCACAAACTCAAAATTCGCCTTCCTCGGCCTACACAGTGCCGGGGTACCGGGATTGTAAGCATGCTCCTCCATGGCCAATTAGCCCTAAGTAATTTTTAATTAAGAAATCTAAATTCAAGTTATTACTACACTCTCTCCACTGTTCAAACCTAAATGATTACTATCTGGGACTGTATCTAAGCTTGTATGTGAAATGCATCCAAAAACACAGTGGACTCTCCTTTTTGTCCTTAATTTGACTCTAGCACAAATAAGGGTAACTGAGAATCTATCTCAAAAAAATCTTACATTAAAAACATTTTTTTAGTTAAACACATGCCTTATCCATTTACTCAGAAGACTTAGGTGAGAAAATTCAGCATCGCCGAAAAGAATACAGCAGTAATTATTCTAAACACGTATCTTATAATAATGCTCCCAAATTTCACAAAGAGTTGTTTAGTAAAAATAAATTCACCCTTATTCAATCCTCTGTGCAGTGGGAAATCCCTTACTTAGTCCTCAACACAGTGTTTAAGGTATTTAATGGTTAAGGACAGTGATCATTCTAACAGCCGGGGAAGGGGGGGCATACACTTCTAATCCCAGCTCAGAGAAGCTCAAACTCCATGTTCAGGGCCAACAGAGGCTACTACCCAACATGGGCTACTGTATTCTATTTCAGAAAAATAGAATTAAAACTGCAGTTGCACTTTAATACTTGACTGCTTTAAATTTAAGCAAATATAGTACTAAACACTTTTCTGAAGAAAATTTAATACCAGTACTTAAACTGGAGGTAATGGCACACTCCTGTAATCTCAGCACTCAAGAGGCTGAGGTAAGAGGATTGTTCCAAATTTGAGACCAGTCTGGGTCACAAAGTGACCAAGACTGCCTTTAAACACCAAAAAAAAAAAAAAAAAAAGGCCAATTCTTTGGTGTTGACTGCCTCCTGACTCACTACCCTTTTTCCAGCCTAATGGTTTTTGAGCACTAATCATCCCTCAAGGAACCAATTTAAAGTTGGAGAAGTGCCAAGCACAATGGCACACAGCTTTACTCACAGCGGGTGGAGCATCAACAGCCCAACCCCAAACTGGCATGAGTGAGACCCAGCCTAAAAAGTAAAAGAAAAGGAAAGCTGAACAAATACATGGAGATTTGTAATACTATTCTCATGTATGTATGAAAATTCACATTAAAACATTTAACACCAAGTGTACGTGTGTGTACATTTAAAATCTGTACCTAACTGAACATCTTTAAACTCAAACACCAGAGACAATGACTAAGACAAACCAAACCTTAAAACAGCAAAAAAGACTAAAAGGTAACTGATAAAACTAAAAGTTAAGTTTTAGTCAGGCATAGTAGCACAAGTCTGTGTGTAATACACCAACATAAGAAGGCCGAAGCAGAACAGTCTAGGCTACATACCAAGCAAGTTCAAGGTCAGCCTCAAGTATCCAGCAAAAAACTCCAGTTAAAAAAACTCCAGTTAAAAAAAAATTTTGAGCTGAAGTACCAGGGGCCAATAACGTTTGTTACGTACTTACTGCCAAGCAAATCTTTTGGCAAACAGCTTTAAAAATCTGTATTCCCAGGGCTGGGGTTTTAGCTCAGCGCCTGCCTTGCAAGCAGACAGTCGTGAGTTCAATCCCTGGTACCGATAAAAACGAAAAAGACCAAAAAAAAAAAAAAAATCTGTATTCCCTTGAACAATTATACAACCATATCTTAATTCTACAGTTATTTACATAATAAATTTAGTTTTAAGACTGTCTCAAACTTTATGGGAAAAAAAAAAAAATCAAGGCCCCTCAATGAACCATAAAATATACTATAAATAGTATGTATGTTTGCAATGCAATGCTGTTTTTTTTTTCTTTCTTCCAGTGCTGAGAATTGAACCCAAGGCTTAGTCAAGCATTTTAGTAAGTTACATCCCCATCCCAACTAAAATTTTTTCATCTGTACCTAGCAGCAATACAATGTTCATATTAAACAATGTATCTTGTTATATTAAATATACAAGCTACACAAGGAGCTTTTTGAAAAGCGTACATATGTATGCAAGAATTTTTAAAAGCCTCTAAAAATACAAGGCAACTTTTATCTACAATGTCAATTTTGGGGGTCATTTACACTCTGTATAAAAGTTTCCTCAGTATATACAATATGGAATAGAGGTACAATGAAGTTGGGGGTATCTTTTATTAAAAACCCACATGAAGCTGAACAAGGTGGCATGTATCTCTTTTCTGGGCAACTTAGTAGTACTCTATCTCAAAAAACAAACATGAAAGGGTATTTGTAGTTTTCCTGACATAATCTGCCATGCTTCCTTCAGGGTATATTCTCATCTTCCTTTTTCTCTTTTACTCAGCCTAAGCTTACTCTGCAAAGTCAGTATCTCCCTCACTCTTCACTTTCTCTTTTACTCAGCCTAAGCTTACTCTGCAAAGTCAGTATCTCCCTCACTCTTCATTTTTAAATAAATGTTGCCACTGTTTTAAATAAGAATCAACAAAAACCTAGAACTGTAGCTCAGTGGTAGACTGCTTCTATGCTCAATTCTCTCACACACAAAAAAATCCATCAATTGTAAGTTATCTGACCAGTCTTTCTAAGAGAAACCATTTTCCTGTCTTCATTTTAGCCTTAAGACTTTAATACCAAAATCACTTTGGTAAAGATCCTATACTTAAGAGGAGTAATACAGGGAATGACAGTGTAAGATGAATGGTCTTATCACCTTCAAAAAATAATTTTAAAGGTTTGCTGCAAGTTTGCATCCAGCCTGGGCCATACAGCCAGTCTATACAGTGAGACCTGGTTTTAAAAAAAAAAAAACACAAACAAAAACAAAGAAATGCCAAAAACTCCACATGATTTTACTAATTAAAATGTGCTCAACAGATGGTAGTGGGCACTTTTTTTTATCGGTGCCAAGGATCAAACTCACAACTGCGTGTTTGCAAGGCAGGCATTTATGCTGCTGAGCTAATTCCCAGCCCGGGCACTCTTGTAATTCTAGCACTAGGGGAAGTTGAGGCAGGAGGATTGTCACCAGTCTGAGGCCAGCCTGGACTACACCACAATGTGAGCTCAAGGTTGGTCTGAACTGCATGGTGAAACCCTGTCCCCAGAAGACCAGACCAAACAAAACCAAATATACACTACTCAACTAAAGTATTACTATTCAGGACTGGCTAGAAGGGCTGAACCCTGGGATTCAATTATTTCCCAAAGAAGTAAAACCAACTCGAACCAACAGTTAATGTGAAGAGCAACAAGAATATTTCAGGCCAGTCAAATTAGAAACAAACTAGGTAAAAAGAAAAAACATACAGATATTCTTTGTTACTGATATCTCTTGAAAATTGTTAATTGGAAACTAAATTATACCATGCTACTTATTGTAATACTGAAATAGACTCAGCATATAAAGCAAAGGTCTCATGAGAGCTCTTTTAAATCGGTTTCCCTGCTCAGGTTATCATTTTTAACTGGACATATATCTTTAGACACCAAAGCTTTCTCACACACACAAACTCTCTAACAGATGAGTTGGTCTAACAGCATTTAAGGTGACCAAGTGTGGTGGTACACACTTGTAATCACCGCACTCAGGTGGCTGAGGCAGAAAGATTATTCCAAGTTCAAGGCCAGCCCGTATTATATTGTTGAGACTGGCTCAAAAAGCCTCCCCCAGGGCTGGGGATTTAGCTCAGCAGCACAAGCACCTGCCTGGCAAGCTTGAGGTCAGGAGTTTGATCTCTGCTCCCCCACACCCCTAGAAATCATTTAAGGAGGTAAGGTCTTCAGGGCTAAGTGAGACACAAGACAAGACCATGATGATAGCTTTTACATAAAAATCAGAAAGTACTAAGGAGTCTATAAACCTCTGGATGAACAAAAGTAAATTTCAGTGGTCTGAAGTTTGAACCTACGTCATGTTCAAAACATTAGAAGGCTAGTGTGCCTAAAGCACAGTGTACTAGGCTGGTGATTTAGCTCAGGGGTGCTTGCCTAGTTCAGTTCAAGTGCTTGCAAGGTCATGAGTTTCATCCCTGGTTCTTAAAAAAAAAGAAAAAGCACAGTATACTAACAATAAGAGAAATGGCCACCACAAGGTCCTGAGTTCAATTTCTGTTACAAAAAAAAGACAGAGGGCTGGGGATTTAGCTCAGCGGCATACGTGCCTGCCTTGCAAGCACGCAGGTGCGAGTTCGATCCCCAGAACCGATAAAAAGGAAAAAGGCAAAAAAGACAAAGCAGGAGATCCTGACCGTAGATCCTGTAGCACATTCTGCAGAACAGTACAATTTTTGACGTTAGTGCTGAAACAAGCTGCCACTTGGTAAAGTTCAAGCATGAGTTCTTTCAAGCAATATATTCTTCAAACACTACATTTTAGTTTCTCTTTTTTTTAGTACCAACAATTGAACTGAGGACCTCATGCTTGCCAGGCAGGTACTGTGTCCCAGTCCTTTAGTTTTAGAGACAGGGTTTCCTCCCGTCTTCCAGGAATGCCAAGAATACAGGCATGCTCCACCACAGCCAAACATTAAATTTTGATGGAATGAATTTAGTAAAAGTATAGATTAGTTGGTACGAACAACAGAAAAAAAAAGCAAACCTAGTCTGCTTGCTGCCCCTTACCTAATCCCTGCACTCTGGGAGGCTCAAGTATATGAATTAAGTTTCAGTCTAGCCTAGGCAACTGAGACTGTCTTCTGGGTTCAACTCCCAGTATCACACAAATTAGTAAAAAAAAAATGAAAATAAACCATTGCAATAATATACATGACAATGGTGCACTGAACATGAACCAGCCATAGTGGTAAGGTGGTTTTGTCTTTTTGTTTTTTGTTTTGAGACAGTGTCTCAACTCTGCAGTTTAGGCTGGCCTTGAATCATTTTGTAGCCCAAGATGTCTTTAAACTTGCAGCAACCCTCCTGCCTCAGCCTCCAGAGAACGGGGATTAGAGTTGTGATAGAATTCTAAGGAATGGTAATTTTCTGAAGGACTAAAGGTTAAGTACCAAAAAAAGTCAAGGAGATATACACCAGTCTTTGGCCTAAGTGAAATGAAAACTGGAGTTTCATTAGCAAAAAAGGAGCTGGGGGCATGGTGGAAGGGGAGCAGGATGAAGTCAGTCTGTGCTAAATAGTGAGATCAAGGCTACAGTACACAGATAAACCCTTTCTCAATAAATAAAACTAACCAAAAAGGGACGAAGAATTAAGTTTAAGGAAAGACTAGCCAAGCTTTTTACGTTAATATGCTTGACATTCACAGAACTGTGAATTTCATTTTGGAACAACATCCAGGTTGTTGGCATAAATTTGAGAATAATGGGCTTGTAGTATGGGTAAGAAATAGGACCTTCACTCCAACAGAAGTAGAAGCACCATAACCTAGAAGTGAAGCAAAAAGTTTCATGGATGAAGAGTGGTATACCTAAGTGACAACCACAGGTTAAGCAAGATGAGGACTAAAAGTACAGAATTTAGGAATATACACTGGTCTCTTACTCCTCAGTTTTTGGTAGCTATTTTCCAGTATTGTCTTGATCCAATGTAAATTTTTCTTCTATCCCACTATCTGTGCTTTCACATGTAGTATTCCTGATCTCAGATTGACCATCAGTTCCTTTACTGCATACACGCTTACCGGTCATTTTCTAGGCCATTTCCACACTGCTCTAACTGTGACATTTCTAAAAACAAAATCGTGATTTTTCTCTGTTTGGAATCCTCAAACTGGGTGTAACAGCACAAACCTATACTCCTAGTATTCAGGAAGCTGACTGAGGCAGAAGGGTAACAGGTGCATTAAGAGGTCAGCCTGAGCTAGTTAATTAAGTTCAAGGGTAGTCTTAATAGCAACACAGCAGCTAAAGAAAAAAAACTTTTTTTGAAGAAAAAAGAAAAGGACAACCCACTTGGGACCCCTTCTTCTCTCTCCTAGACAGTAGCTTTCTCTCAATAAATATGTTCTGCTCATAAAAAAAAAAAAAAAAAAACCGTCAATAGCTCACTACCAGAAAAAATAGAAACTTCTTGGCATGATACTGCAGTTTTTAATGATCTGCTTTTACCTGAAGATTCAATTCAGTTTACATCCTCTTAAAATCATTCCCTGACATCTTAATCAATTAGACATGGATTTCTGCATGTTTCTGTAGTACTGTTGATTGCTAATCATGGTGCTATTATCTCTTGCATCTGTCTCCCTTAGTAGGCAGTCTCTTAAAGCTACTAATACTACTGTATCCCCCCAAAGCAGAAAAATATAATCTATAAAATGACTGATCATACATTAAACCTAATGTAAACAACTAGAGGTACGCTTGGTGGCACCCTCCTATAATCCTAAGACTCAGGAGGGCTGAGCTAGGAAGATAAAAATTCAAGGCCAGCCTGGGCTTATTGAGTTTAAAGCCAATCTGCTCTGCAAAGTGAGATCCTAGCTTTAAAAAAAAAAAAAGGCAAGCCGGGCATGGTAGTGCACAAGCTTGTAATCCTAGCACTTGGGAGGCTGAGGCAGCAGGACTGTTGCAAGTTCAAGACCAGCCTGGGCTACAAAGTTCAAGGCCAGCCTGAACTGCATAGTGAGACCCTATCTCCGAAACAAAAAAACAACAAAAGAAGGTAAACAACTGTCACACAACACAGAACAAAATGGGCATCAACACAATTTTGACCCTTACTAGAAAAATCTCAGTGCTTTTCTGGGTAACAGGAACTTTTGCTTCAACTATTTCCCATTCCATTTTCCTTTCATTTAACTGGATTTCATTTGACTAATTTTACTTTTCTGGTCTGTTTGGATAGGAAAGGTGTATGTAAGTGATTTATTGCTCTAGCACCCCGGCACAAGGCACAAAGGAGGCTAAGGCAAGAGGATCACTGTGAGTTTGAAGGCAGCCTGGGCTACAAAAATGAGTTAAAGGCCAACTTGAACACAGTGAAACCCCGTCTGAAAAGACACACACGCACGCAAAAAAACTATTTCCCTGTAGAGCCAGGTATGATGGCAGATGCCCATAGTCCAGCACTCAGGAGGCTAAGGCAAGAGCAAAACCATCTCCAAAAAAAGAAAACTTCACTGTAGTCACTAAAATACTAAAGGTTACAAAAATTTGTAACTCTTGCTATTCACATCATTGTTTTGAATCCTCACAAAAGTACAGGAAGAAGCAAAAAGGTGGTTCTACCACCAAAGCAAACACACTGGAAAATCCAATAAGTAACTGGATTCAGTCCTTGATCCTTCTTCATTTGGATGCAGAAATTTTTTTATCATCCTGCTGAGATTAAAAACCCTACCTTCCCTTTACTTAATGCCTCAAAACATTCTATTATTATAACATGTCTTTTTGTGTTACGATTCACATTAAATTTAGTTCAGATAAAAATAATCCAGGAAACTGCCACACAAACCTCAAGATTAAGTCACACTTTTACTATTCTGCAGTAATCTAAGAAAAAAGACTTCCCACTATGTCCTTGCCTTGTTGCTATTAAGATGTCTCAATCTGAAGTAAAATTCAGCTCTTTGTAATTACTAAAAATTTTCTGGTCAGCCTGTTAATCATTGTTACTTACAGTAGTCTACAAAAAGCTGAGGATGCCTCTCCTGGGAATCATAAACTATATACCCACAAGGTTTAACCTGAACACTTCCAGAGGCTATAACCTACACATCAACTAAAATGAGTCTGTTCCCTAGTCTTTGCAATGAAACCAAGTGGACCTTACACCTCTTACCATCACCCAGGAAGGGTGTGCATCTGTTCCGAAGGCCCCCCTGGCTCCAGGTCATCCTGGCTGATGCTGCTCCAGGCTGGGCATCCATGTTGCTGCAGCTTGTGGTTTGTGAGGAGTAGTGTACAGGAAAAGCAGGATGGGATTTCAAGGGAAACAGGAGGAAGATGGCTTTCCAGGAAAATGCCATCACTATAATAGGTGTTAAGTAGTACCACACACATTTTATTGCAGCACACTTTAAAAATTTAACAAATGAAAGATTAAAAATAAAAAACAAAAATAAAAAAAATTAAAAATACAGACGTCCAGAGATGCTCTAAAACAGTTAAGTTAAAGATCAGGAAAAATAAGGTCACAGACTTAACAGCCAGTAAAATTATTTCCAGTGTGGGGAAGGGGTTGAGGGCAAGGGTGAGGTTGGGAGAGAAGGTTTATATCAATCCACTTAAAAATGCTAATGCCTTTGCTTTCTCTCCCAAGGTATAAAACTCCAAAGTTAATCAGGAGGCCGAAGAAATTCTTACAAACATTCAGAAAAACTCGATTTTAATCTGGTTAAAAATCATCAGTGTCATTATCATCATCATCATCACCATCATAAATATAATAATAATAATAATAATAAATAATAATAATAACTAGTCACAACAATAAAAAGGAAATCAGCGGAAAGTCAGGAAAAATGTAAAAAAAAAATTGGAGTAACTTACTGTAGCTGAAGATCAAAAAAATCTCACTGTAAAAAAACAAAAATAAAAATAGCCCAGATTAGAAAAACGGGAGGTAAAAAAATGTCAAGTAAGTAAAGTTCATTTCTTTTCTTTCCAAAAGCAGTTTCCACAAAAACCGCAAGGTAATGTTCTCAGTAGCAGACAAGCAAAGCCCTTTCCACATCATCCATCAATCTTAAAAATACACGAGGAAGTAGAGAGGTCAGTTTATAAGAGGCTAAAAGGCTCCACCTCTAACCCAACTGCTAAAAAATAGAAATATTAAAAATTACATCTTAAATCCAGGTCCCGTTTTTTGGAAACAATTAAAAAAAAACACCTGTAAATTTTCTGTAGTGCACACCATGTTGCATCATTATGTATAAAATGTCTTTTTAAAATCAGTTTTGAAATGGGAATGTGTGTGTTCTGAAAGGGTGGGGAAAGGAGGTTAAAAATCAAAGCTGAGCTCCAGTGAGTAGGGATGGGGTTCGCCTTGCTGCCCTGTGAAAGGAGAAGGGACAGATTGAGTCAGAGTTCCTCAGAAATGTTGTGCCCTAACCCCTGACAGAAAATATCTGTCTACTGCATCTAACACATTTTGGTAAAGCATAACATTTCGCTGGGATGGGAAGAGCCTTTATAGAATCATCACTTTTACCAGTGACTGTCTTTACAATCGTTAACACCAATAGGTTGTAAAAATTAACTAAATATGTCAACATTCCCTTAGGGGTTCTTAAGGAGTATACATTTGAACATTTATGTTGATAATCAGCAGTTTGGGCAAAGAAAATAAAGAACTAGGCCAACACAAAGATAAAAGAAGTGAATAAATGTCAAATACTGAAAAGGTAAGCAGATTCAAAGGTTTTAAACTTTCAAATCTATGTACTTAACACAGACCAAAGGTAAATGGTCTACCATGAAGATACACACTAGAGATGACTCATCTATTCTCAAAACCAGTGAGTTGAGCTCAGAATGGTGGTGCATGCCTGTCATTCCAGCTACTTGGGAGTGAGTCCAGACTGGGCAGCTTGGCAAGACCTTATTCTCAAAGTAAAAGGACTCCAGGGTTTAATTCAGTGGTAGAAAGCTTGCCTAACATTCATAAGGCCCCTATAATCAGCCCACAACACTAAAGAAAGAAAAAAGAAAAGAGAGTGAGTGATCAAACCACAAGGCCTGGAGAAGGAAAAGATGTTTTAAGGAGCCCTTTCTGTCTGATTAAAGAAAAAAGTCATATGAAGGGGGAAATATATCTATATGGTCACTGAGTAATGTTATAAGCAGATGAAAACCTTATGGTCCTTGTGGAATTTGTGGTTCATTACACATATCCAATACACACATTTATCGATATATATAAATTACAAGTTATAGAGTAAAAGCATCTGGTACCTAACACAAAACTGATGGTTATATTAACTAGAAAAATTGCAATTAGACTGCTAACTCACTGTGCAAGTAAGTATGAAATGATTCTATTCACATTTCAGTGTTTAGCCATCAAGTCTTACTCATCCTTCAAATTTCAATAAACTCAAGCATCTATTTTTTTGACAGGGTCTCACTACTTCATTCAGGCTGGCCTCGTATTCCTGACAATCCTGCCTCAGCCTCCCCATGCTAAGAGTACAGGCGTGTGCCACCACACCCAGTTAAGTATTTTAAACTGTGGAGTTTCTTTGGTCTGTGTGTTTGTGTGTGTGAATCAAACTCACGACTGCATGCTTGCAAGGCAGGTGCTTATGCTGCTGAGATAAATCCCCAGCCCCTCTTTGGTCTTTCTGAGACAAGGATTTCCCTATGCACTTCAGGCTGACCTCGAACTCAACAATCCTTCCTACTCTCCAGAGTGCTGGGATTATAAGTGTGCACTAACACACCTGGTTTAAAACTTTTTTTTTTAAACTAAGTTTTTAAACATGGTTCCTTGAACCAAAGATGAAAAGATTACAGCAACGTAACAGGTACAAAGATTTTAACAAATTTTTTGAAAGTAGACAAACAGCCATGATATGTAAGTTACTTTTACATTTTATCGTGCAAATGTAAAAACTGTTAAGATTTGCATAAAACTTTAGAAAATATGTATCTGAATGTCACTTCAGAGTCATTATTTTGGAAATAACAGTGCAACATTCATATCTGGAGTCACAGTCTGAATCAGCACAAAATTTAAGGGTGATGGTACATGTCTATAATTTCAGTACTGGAAGCTGGGACAGGGAAATCACAAATTCAAGCCCAGCATGGTCAATTTAGGGAGACCCCGTCTCAAAATTAAAAATAAAAACCAGAAATATTAAAAAAAAAAGGTTCTCAGTTTAATCCCCGATATCAGGAAAGTTTTTTCTTCAGATGTTAATTTTGACTCATCTACAAGCAAATCCTTTGCACATGTGCCACAAACTAAAAAAGCAATAATGTGAAAGCTTTTATATCCTTCAATTTCAAAATGTCTTCCCCTAAAGACATGTTAAATTGATGCACTACAACTCAAAAACAAAGATCCAAAAAAGCAAATTATAAGATTTTTCAATTAAAATGACTAGAAAAACCATTATCACTGTATTATACTCATTCACAATACCCTAAGGTTTGGATTCCTTCTACAAGTACTCTCAGGGAATTATGACAACCAACAACATAAGCACCCTCACCTGCCCTTACTACAGATCCAATTCTAAAGCCCCTTCAAGTTAGGTGTGGTGGTGCATGCCTTTAATCCCAGCACTTGGGACACTGAGGCAGGACTGCTTGAGGTTACAGGCCATCTTGGGCTATGCTCTAGGACAGCCTGAAATGCACAGCCATATGCTGTCCCAAAAAGACAAAAACAAAAAAATAAAACCCCATCAGACTAACCCAATTAGAACTCTTGTGCTGATCCCAGCAATGTTTTAATCAGCCCTCTTGCTGATTCTGTTATCAGCTCATGTTGAAGTTCTCCATGAAAACTGTTAAAAACCCTATCCCTAGTTATGATATCATTCTTTGCCAGGAATGGTAGCTGACAGCTACCATCACTTAGGGGTGGGCTGACCTGAGGCAGGAGGAGGCTCCAGTTCAAGGACAGCCTGAATTACATAGTAAAACCCAGTCTAAAGAGAAAAACAAAATCAATTCCTTAATGTGTCTTTTCTTCACAGTGTAGTGAGACAGAAACAAAATGTTTTCCTAATACAAATAAAACTTCCAAACCCAGTGGCACATGCCTGGAATCCCAGCACTCCAGCGGCTGAAGCAGGAGAATCCTGGCCAAGTTTGAGGCCAGCCTGAGCTAAACCATAAATTCAAGGCCAGTCTCAAGCACAGAGTGAGTAAAACGTGTCTCAAAACAAAATACAGGGGCTGGGGATTTAGCTCAGCGGCATGAGCGCCTGCCTTGCAAGCAGGCAGTTGGGAGTTTGATCCCCGGTACCAATTAAAAAAAAAAAAAACAACACTGCAGGGTCAGGGATTTAGCTCAGGGGCATAAGTGCCTGCCTGGCAAGTGCTAGGTCATGAGTTCAATCCCTGATACAAGAAAAGAAAAAAAAAAAACCCCCACACAAAAAAACACAACACTGCATATAGTGGAGCATATTATCCTAAGTCCAGCATTCAGAAATGGAAACAGGAATGTTAAACCCAAGTTTGAGACCAGCCTGAAATACACAGCAAGACATTGTATTTTTTTAAAAGGTTTAGGTGGCCAGAGATTTAGCTCAACAGTGTGTCTGCCTGGTAAAAGGTCATGAGTTCAATCCCTGGTACCCAAACAAAAAACAAAAACTTCAAAAAAATTTTTTTTAAACTTAAAAAAGTTAAACCCAAGAAAATTGCAGTCTTTCACACTGATTCAGTGTTATCTTCCACAGAAAGTTAAAATACGATTTCCTTTTCTAAATCTAAAAACTGACCATCAAATAATGAGCATCCCTAGTTATGCTTCATCTAGCATCTCTCTGGTTTTTGCCAGATCCTCTAGTAAATTTAACACATACAAAATATAATCTTCCCAGTACTCAATAAATATACATACACTGTTAAGTATGAATAATGCTCCTCAAAGACTAGTAACATACTGACATACTGCATGAAAGCAATAAATAATAATATAAAAAACGTAATACTAAACTTTCCTGTACTTTTCAGCCTTTCACAAAGAATGACTTCTGTTACAAAAATAAAGAGGTAGTCCCCTTATTTTGTAACTATAAAGCCAAAATGCGTAAGTTTTAACTGATTTGTCCACGATCACATATAATCAGTAAGGAGGATTGAAATCTAGTTCTCCTAACTGTAGGCCAAGATTCTTTTCACGGTTATATTCCCTGATTAACACCTCCCAAACTCACCATTAATATACTTAATCTTTAAAATTAGAACACCTAGCTATTTTGGAATACTGCATATGCCTTGTTTCTAACCACCATCCCATACAAAACAAGGTCACATGTAATGTCAAACTCCAGACATCTAATTATAAACACTGTTTTTAAATCTCTACAGAAGGAACAGCAAGTATCAGGTATTTCCAAAAAGGTTTCATCTAGGCAAAAAAGAGGTCCTAATATGTAAATAATGCTTACTCAGTTGAGACATTAGAATTGTTAAGATACTAATTTTCTAGTTAGAGTTCCTGATATTAACTCACAAAATTTTTTACCTTCTTGGTACATGATGATCCACAGGAACCTCTGTTTCTGACATCTCAAGGAAATGTCCTTCAACTAACTTCAACACCCACCAGTAATTGCTCTACAATGATCTTTGACATTTAATAGATTACTTTCTATTAAATCAATTACTGCCCTCACATTTCACTTCTAATCATTGAGCATCAGGAAAAACTAGCTTTGGTTTTTGGTTTGAGATAGGGTGTCTCCCTCTGTAATTCAGGCTGGCCTTCAACTTGCAATGTTCTGCCTGCCTCAGTTTCCCAATTGCAGGGATTACAAGGGTGTACCACCATGCCTGGCCACTGAGAAACTAGTTTTAAACTCATATATAATACAAATATTTAGGTTTTAAATAATGAAAGGGAACCAGGCCTGCTGGCACATGCTTGTATCTAGGCACTGAAGGCGCTGAGACAGGACAACAAATTCAAGCTCAGGCTGGGCAATTTAGCAAAACCCTGGCTCCAAGTAAAATACCACTGGGGCAGTAGCTCAGTATTGAGTTCCCTTGGTTTGATTCCCAGTAAAGCAAAAATAAAAAGCATGCTTTTTGACATCTACTTTCTATCAAACAAATTTAAAGGACAAATCTGCACAGTATTAATTTATACTGCGCTTAAAAGCATTAACTTTTGTGAAAAATAACACCAACCAAATATTACACATGAATTTTTAAAGTGACTTCAATAAGAATATTACACTAAAGCCCTATGTAGTTTTTTATTACTTATACTAAGAATTGATCTCAGAATTTGCTGCATACTATGCGAGGGCTCCATCACTGGAATACAATCCTGGAAGAACTGACTTGTTTTTTGCTATACAGGGAATTGAACCCAGGGGTGCTGGAGGTTAGGTAAGCACTCCATTACTAAATTACATCCCAAACCTCAATTAATTCTTAATTTACAAAAAAACTTAGTGAAAGTTTCAGTATCTAACAAATAGGCACTTAAATAGCATTTTTGACGTTTTACAAGGGATTCGTGCCAAAATATCCTGCGAAATTAAATTTTTAAATTTTTCATCGTTAGAAATCAACGATGAATTCTGTAGTTTTTCCAATTCCAATTCCAATTTACAAATTTCCAGTTACTTGCGGTTTCTAGAACTTGCGTTCCCCTGAAGATTAAAATACTACTTAAGTACCTAGCATTCCAACTACTAAGAAAAACTACTTGACCTACCTACTGGTCACATTCCTTAGTAATGTTGCTACTGATTTAATACGATCCTGACAATCTTATGCCTTAGTTTCTGTGAAAAGTAATACCTACCTGAAGCAAAGTCCCACTAATTTATGTATTTCAAGTGATTTGTAACCTGCAGATAAAAAAGTCAGCTGTAATTATTAGTGTTAATTAGGCTACGAAATTTCCTTTTAAAAACCTAAAAGAAAATAACTACTTCGAGATCCATCATCTGCTTACAAAGAACAAAATGAAAAGCGCTCAATAAAAAACAATTGTCTGGCACGGCGGCGCACGCGGAGGGAGGGAGGCAGAGGCAAGAGGATCCCCTTTAGTTCGTGGGCAGCCTGGGTCACCCAAAAAGACACCAACTCGAGGGTTAAAATATTACCCTCATGCTATTGAGCAGGATCCAGATTTCAGAGGCTCGCGGAACACCTATTTGTTGACCCTGACCTACTCCCCGCCTAAATTTTAAATTTGAGGCAGCCGGCGTAGTGACGCACGCATAAAATCCCAGCAGTCGAGGCTGAGACAGGAAGATCGCCGAGTTGAAGGCCAGACAGAATAAAGAGCCCCTGTCTCAAGAAATAATAACGTATCAAAAAGCAAGAATTTAAGACGACAGACGTAACGGAAGGCATCAATACATTTTCAATTATGTTAACGAGCATCCCGAGCTTCACTTTCACCGTCTCTCGGAGTCTTGACGAACGTAGAAATGGAAAACAAAAGCAGCCGTTAAACGCCAGAGCGAACAAAAGACATTTTCCCTGATGATAGTAATCTAGAGTAAAGTAGGTTAAACCTCCGCAAAGGCTGTGGCCTGAAAAACTCTCCCCACTTCATCCCCGACAAATGAGGCCTGGTTACTTGACCGAGAATTCCTTCGTCTTTCTCTCCCACACCCCTTGAAGTCCCCTGAAAAACCCAGCGCATCCCTGCCGTCCACCCCCTCCACTTACCAGGAGAGGGGCGAGAGAAGAGATTCGATTCCGAATCTCCTACTCCCAGGTTCTACGTGCAGAAGTCGGCTGCTGCTCGAGGTCGGAAACGCGGACGCAACCACTCGGTCTCCGTCTCTTCACAAAATGGCCCCCGAATCTCCTCTGCCTCCAAGGCGAAGGCCTAGCCCCCGCCCCACTTCTAAGAACCTTTCTATTGGCTGTGCCTTTTCTCGCTCCAACTGCTAATTAGACAGCTCTACCGCTCTTCACAATTATAACCAATCACAACCAGAGGTGGGTGAGACTAAACCCCACAATTTCCACATGCGCGACAGAAGCTAGTTTGTGACTGGCTAGCTTTCTTGTCACTTAGTGCCTGAAGACTGGTTATTGGCCACTATATCAGACAGAGTGGGGGGTGGAAGTTCGCCTTTGTATCGCGTACCGCTTCACATCCGGGTATCCGGAAAGTTTGAGTGGCGGCTTCAATGTCCAATCTCTGTTGTTTACAACGCCTAGCAGAAGGCGGTTCGCAGCTCGGAATTCCCGCGGTGCGAGGGCGGGGTGAGGGCTAGGGCTGTAGTCAGCGTGCTCGAAAAATCTGCTTTGGCCTGGGGCATAAGAAAAAGAAAACGCGCCAAAAGGAAACTACGCCGCGCTGTACCGATAAAGAAAGGCCTTTCCCTAGAGTGAGGAGGCAGCGATGATGAAGAAGCCATGTTCCGGTGGAGAAAACTAAGCAGCTCCGCAGTTCCCCCGATCCTTTCTGGTCGACTGTCAGCTTCCTTCCGGGCATCTAAGCCGTAGTCCTGCAGGCCCTTTCCCCAACGCGGCTCCACCTGCGGCAGCCGACTGCCATATCCTCTCCAGCACAAAAACAGACTTGTATTTTAAAGCAATACATACATACAGGCAAAAAAAAATTTTTTTCTAACAGTATTTAAAGGGGTCCGATACGAAAGGTAAAAGATCTCTGTCCCCCAATCTTAGCAAGCTTTCTTATAAATGTTCAGGCTCCCATGCTCTGCTCCCATTTCCCTAATAATCTATGAGCCAATCACGACGGCCTGGCCCTCCGAAGCTGGTCCCTTACACACCCTCACCCCGAGGGCCTGTGTCCCTCACTGCCTGAAAGTCTCCGTGCAGAGACCAGTTCTTCCCCGAAAAGGAGGCCTCCGGGCCGCTGTCGGGGCGCAAGCGCATCATCGCCACCAGAGCGGCCCCGGGGCCTGTGCCCTACCCAGAGCCCGCGTGTGAGTTGAAGTAGCAAGCTATCAGACATCTTTGCATTTGTACACATTTGAAGAGATGCGTGAATACGTGAAGGCAGTGTTTTTGTGTTGGTTTTGAGTTAATTATGAGTTCCAGAGAGATTCATAAGAAACCTAGCTTATTGCTTTTGCTAAGAGAAACTTTTTTCCTTTTTCAGTGGTGCCTCTTTTTGTAACAAAAGTTGTTTTTTTTTTTTAAATATATATATATATATATTCATGCATTGTTTTAAACCAAAAAGCAAAATTAAACAGCAAGAGGAAAAAATTCACTAGGTCATTAATAGTTTCTCCTATTTTTGCAGGACAAGGAAGATAATGTTATATATATATATATATATATATATAGGGAGGTGAGGTTTAAATAGGAATCAAACTCAGAACCTCATGCTTAACAGGCAGGCACTGGGCCACTGAGCTAAATCCTTGGCCTATATATATATCCCCCAGCATTAGTATCAAACCCAGAGCCTTGCCTCATGCTACACAAGTGTTCTACCACTGAGCTACATCACCAGCCCCGTAGTTCCTGTAACTATTTGGGGATGTCTCTTTGAGACAGGGTCTCATTATGCAATTCAAATAGGCCTTGAACTCATTTTGTACCCTAGGCTGCCCTCAAATTTGCAAGGATTCCCCTGCCTAAACCTCTGAAGTGCTGGGATTACAGGCATGCACCACCACGCCCAGTTTTGTAATTCATCTAACTCTTGACTAGTTTTTTATTCTTCACTATTCTTACAGAATAAGCATGTTTATAAAATGTTAAACTAACTCTGGTAGCACACATCTGTAATCCCAGCACTTTGAGAAGCCAGGGCAAGAGGTTCACAAGTTCAAATCCTACCTGAACAATTTAGCAAGACCATATCTCAAAAAAATTGAAGGAGCCTGGAGATACAACTCATTTAGAAGGCCCTGGGTTTGCCAGGCATGGTGGCTCACACCTGTAATCCCAGCACTCGGGAGGCTGAGGCAGGAGGATCATTGCAAGTTCGAGACCAGCCTGGGCTACAAAGTGAGCTCAAGACTGGCCTGAACTAGTAAATAAAGACCCTGTCTCAAAAAGACAAAAAAAAAAAAAAAAGGCCCTGGCTTTAATAGCCAGTATCTCCTTCCTCCCTACCTACCAACATTCTAATATTGAATGCGCTATTGGATGACTGTAAGAGGGAAGCCATGAACCAGATTTCAGTACTAACAGGATGGGGGTTGGGGTAAGGAAACAAAAAGAGCAGCTCCTTAACTTGGGCACAAGAGAAAACAAAACCGTGCAAATAGACTTGGAGATTTAATAAGAAATTCGGTAACATATATAGATGCAAAGTCAGCAGTCAAAAATCAATAGCCTTCTTGTACATATTTAACAAACTCAAAGAGAAATTAGAGAAACATCATTCACAATAGCATCCAAAAAAATGAAATACCTAGGAATCAGTGTGACAAAGGAAGTAAAAGAGTTCTACACTGACAACTACAGTACTCTAATAAAGGAGTTTGAAGAAGATAACAGAAAATAGGAAGATATCCCTTGCTCTTAGGTAGAAAAAAACCAATATAGTGAAAATGACCATACCCCCAAAATTGTTATACAGATTCAATGCAATCCCAATACAAATTCCAACATCATATCTCATAGAATTAGAGAAAATAATCCTAAAGTCATTTGGAACCAGAAGAGACCTAAAATAGTAAAGGCAATTCTGGGCAACAAAGGTAAGGGGGGAGGGGGAGGGGGAGTTGGGGATTTAGCTCAGCGGCATAAGCACCTGCCTTGCAAGCAGACAGTCGTGAGTTCGGTACCAATAAAAAGCAAAAAGACAAAAAAAAAAAAAAAAAAAGGTAAGGCAGGAGGCATCACAATTCCTGACTTAAAATTGTACAATAAAGCTACTGTCATAAAATCAGCATGATACTGGCAGGAAAAAGAAAGAGATCTGACAATCAGTGGAACATATTAGATGATACAGAAACAACAGACATACTCCATCATATCTTTGACAAAGATGACAAATACCTCTAGAGGAAGAAAGTTAACCTCTTTAATAAACAGTGCTGGAAAAACTGGCTTTGCATATGCCAAAGATTAAAACTAGACTTCTTGGAGCCAGGGATTTAGTTCAGAGGCATAAGTGCCTGTGTGAAAAGCATGAGGTTGTGAGTTTGGTCCCTGGTACCAAAAACAAAAAACTAGAGTCATCTTTCACCAAGCACTGAACCAAAATCGAGATGGATTAAAGATCTAAATACTGCTAAAGATACAGCTCAGCAGCACAGTGCCTCCCTGAAGACTGCAAGGTTTTGAGTTTGATACCCAGTACAAGAAACAAACAAACAAAATCTAATTTTGGGGAGGAGGTACTGTGGATTATACTCATTACCTTGTGCTTACCAGGCAAGTGCTTAAGTCACTGAACTATATCTCCAGCCCAAAATCTAAATATTAAAATTGAAAAACTTAACCTGCTGCAAAATAGAGTAGGGGAACTCTCAAAGACATTGGTATAGGCAAAGACTTTATGAACAAAACCTCAACTGCAAGGGAAATATTACAAAACTAACTGGAATCTCATCTTATTAAAAAGATTTTGCTCAGCAACAGAAATCAACAGCACAGCCGGGCGTAGTGGCTCATGCTTGTAATCCCAGCACTTGGGAGGCTGAGGCAGGAGGATCGTTAGGAGTTCGAGACCAGCCTGGGCTACAAAGTGAGTTCAGGTCCAGCCTGAACTGCTTAGTGAGAACCTGTCTCAAAAAGACAGAAAAAAAAATAAAAAGAAAGAAAAGAAATCACCAGCAGAATGAAGAGACAACCAACAGTGTGGGAAAAAATTTTTGTCAACATTTCCTCAAGACTACTACCTAGAATATATAAAGAACGCAAAAAATCAAGCCCCCTAAATTTAAAGATCTAATCCAAAAATGAGCATCTGAGATGAATACATTTCTTCATTAGATGAAGAAATAGAAATGGAAAATAAATATATGAAAAACTGTTCAACATCATGGTCATTTGAGAAATGCAAATTAAAACAGTGTTGAGATGGGGTTGAGGGTTTAGCTCAGAGGCATAAGTGCCTGCCTTGCAAGCACACATTCGTGAGTTTGATCCCTGGTACCAATTTAAAAAAAAAAAAAAAAAAAAAAAAAAACAATGCTGAGACTCCACCTCATCTCAGAAAGAATGGCTATTGGAGAGAAATCAACCAGTAACAAAATACTGGCATACCTGTAGGGAAAAAGGAACATTTCTCTGCTTTTGGTGGGTGTAGATGAGTGCAATCACTGTAGAAATCAGTACGGAGAGTCCTTAAAACACTAGGACTAGACATTTCATTCAACCCTTGTTGGTATCTTCCCAAAAGAATTAAAAGCATAACATCAAGCATGGTGGTGCACACCTGTAATCCCAGAACTCAGGAGGCTGAGGCAGGAGGATCATTAAAAGTTTGAGATCAGCCTGGGCTACAAAGTGAGCTCAAGGCCAGCCTGAACTCAAAAAAGAAAAAAATAAATAAAATGTCATGCCACAATAATATGTATACACCCATGTTTTAGTGGCACAGTTTTTAAGAGCTAAACTTTGGAAACAGCCCAAATGCCCATCAATCAGTGAATAGATATATAAGATGTGGGATTTTTTTTATATAATGGTGTATTACTCTGCCATAGAGCATAAGCTTCAGACATTCTTAGCTACATGGATGCACCTTGAGACCATACTCTGAAGTGAAATAAACTGGACACACACATGTAAACACCATTTTGTTCTCTGGTGTGAGAAACCAAAAGTGTAAATAAAGACCAAAACGTGTAATAGATATTGTGAGCCAGGAAGAAAATGTTCCCGTGGGAAGGGGACCTAAGGAGGAGGAGAAGGAAAGGAAGAAAAAGAAAAAATGTGAAAAGAAGGGAAAAATGGAAACAAAACTTTTGTAAATAAGGAGGGGAAGGGCCAGGGACTTAGCTTAGTGGCACAGTGCCTGCCAGGGAAGTATAAGGTCCCGAGTTTGACTCCCAGTACCAAAAAATAAAAAATAATAAAGAGAGAGAAAAGGGTTGAAGGGCAGGTAGGTGGATGGGAAAAAAAAAAGAATCAAGTTATATCATCATGCACAGGGGCAAATTTTCTATACTGAATGTGATCATTATATTTCCCTAATAGGCCAATAAAAATTCACTAAAAACATTTTTTAAAAAGAAGAGAAAATGTGACACAACTGAACTTTTTATTTTTTTATTTTTGGAGACAGAAGGTATCGCTATGTAGTCTAGGCTGGCCTCAAACTTAGTGAGATCCTCCTGCCTTAGCCTCCCCAGTGCTAGGATTAGAGGTGTACACTACAACATCTAGTTTTCTAGGTGTTTTGTGTGTTCAATATTCTGATCTAATGGGCCAGAGATTTGGCTCAGCAGAATAAGCACCTGCCTGGCAAGTGTGAGGTCTTGAGTTTGATCCCCGGTACCAGAAAAAAAAAATTCTGAGCTATACACCAGTTGTGTCTCAAAACTGACAACAGTTTTGTTCTTCAAACTTTGCATCCTCCTCAAACTCATTTCAAGGTCATTTCCGCTATTAACAAGCTAACACTGTGCTGCTTCTTTTTTTGAGACAAGGTCTTTCTGTGCAGTTCAGGCTAGCCTTGAGCTCACTTTGTAGCCCAGGCTGGTTCCGAACTCACAACAATCCTCCTGCCTCAGCCTCCGGAGTGCTGGGATTACAGGTGTGAGCCATCACACCCAGCCTGTGCTTTATTTTGTGGTCTTTTTATTTATAAATCCCATTTTGACTTTGCATATATATACTAATCAACATTTGATACATTGATTGTTAATTGTTACTTGATATAGCATTCCATTGTACTGATTTCTCACGTCAAAAACTTTTTGGTGGGGCTGGGAATTTAGCTCAGTGGTATAAGCGCCTGCCTTGCAAGCAGGCAGTCGCGAGTTCGATCCCCAGAACCGATAAAAAGGAAAAAGACAAAAAAAAAAAAAAAAAAAAAAACTTTTTGGCACTGGATAAAATAATAGTGAGTAATTTACACGGTAGAGTCTAGGGAATAGATTATTTATGTTCTACTTTCTCAAATATAAATTCTTCAAATAATAGCTAAGTATTGTGGAGCATGCCTGTAATCCCAGTACTTGAGAGGCTGAGGCAAAAAGATTATTGCAAGTTTGAGGCCAGCCTAAACTACAAAGTGAGCTCACGACCAACCTGAACTGAATAGTGAAACCTTGCCTCAAAAAGACAAGAGAGAGAGAGAGAGAGAGAGAGAGAGAGAGCAAGAAGTCACCGAGAAGTAAGCCCTCCCTGAAAATCAGCACCATGTGCAGATCGCTGGGGAATCAGCCAGATGCCAGCCTTTTACCATGATTCAGCACCATTCATGGACTGCAGGGGAAGATAACAAGAAGTGAACAAGAAAGAAGCCCTCCCTGCCAATTGGCATCACATGGGGGCTACTGAGAGGACAGCCAGATGCCAGCCCCTTCAGGCATGTAGATTGAGAAACAAGAGCCAAACTCCGCTCTTGCATAAGTGATCAGCTGACCCGGAAAAACACAGGCCGTGACAATGGTTATTGAGGTAAAATACAGTCTGATGCTTGCAGTGTTCAGTGCTTCATTGACTTTGCAGGTCTAAAGCCAGTAGTCTGATCATCTATTCAGAGGATAACAATACGCAGTATGGCATCTAGAGAGGATCTCCTTCTGAGGGTTGTGGCCATTGTTGACTCTCTGTTGTCTTGTTTTGAAGTTCTGTATCATTTTCATTATTTTGTTTGGCTGGGCTTTGTTCTATTTTGTTTTTATTGGTTCTATTCTGTTCGGTTTTGTTTGATTTTACTATGTCTGAAGGTATGTGCAGCTATTTTGAAGACAACCATTGTTGATTTCCTATTGTTTTGAACTCCTGTGTGACTTACACTGACTTGTTTTGATTGACTCTGTTGTGTTTTATTTTGCTTCTTTTTATTCTCTTCAAAAACAAAACAAAACAAGTATCTCACAAATTGCTAATAAAATTACAAATCACACCTTCTCAGGACTTCACATGGTTTTCTTTCTCCCCTCATTATTTTGATGCTTTCTAAGTGTAAATATCATTTTGTTTTCTCTTTTTTCTATCTGTTTTTGTTTGTTTTGTGTGTGGGGATTGGACCCAGGGCCTCAGTTCTGAGTTACATCCCCAGCCCATCTCTTTTTTGAGACAGGGTCTCTCTTGTTGGGAACCCAAATTTGTGATAGACTGTGGGGTACTCAGCTATGTGACTTAACACTCCCACTCTGCCATGCCAAAGTTGATGTGACCTTGCTTCAGGCTCAGGGAGGTATAAGGAAGACTTTCTGTGTCCCACCTGGCTGTGGATAGAATGTTAATAACCCAGCACTCCTGAGGCAAGATAGCACCTTGCTATGGGATGGATGGACACATCAAAATACAGGCATTGGGTTTAGAGAAAATCAGGCTCCTCACCAGTTTAACCTTACCCACCCAACTTCCAGGGTCACTGCTCCATGAAACACCTGCCAGCCCTATGCTGTTTCCTGTAGCCAATAAAAGTGACCCAAATGAGAAGGCAGCCAAGCCAGTCCCCTGGAGGGAAACTCCTCCCGGTCCCCAGTATGCCCTGAAACTTGTCTCTTTTTCTTTATTCCAAGGGTCTCATCAGCCCTCGGTACTCTCTAAATCACTGTTTTGTGTTGCTGTTTTTTAATTTTAATTAGTAATGTTTGCAGTACATAACAATTACACACATTATGATATTACCAGAATGTCGGGGATATGGCTTAACATGAGGAAGAATGAAACCATGAACAGGAGAGATATGGTGTAAGCAAATTTATTTAAACTATACAAAAGCAAGAAAGTAAAAGCTACAAAGGAAAGGAAGTAAAACCCTGATAGGGAGGAGGGGGCTCAGAGTAGGGTTTGATTAGGGTTTTTAAGGGATTCAGAAGGGAGCCCAGGTCACTGCAGTGTAACCTCTGTCCTGAGACTGCATCTTTTTTAGTTTCTAATCTATGTAGTGTTTACATAGTTCCCTGCATGGCTCTGTACTCTCAAACCCAAGCTCTGCTGGTCATGTTCCAGGGAGGTCCCAGACAGTCACAGGACCCTGGCTCTGTTTTTATAGGATCCTTGGAGGGGGATGATGCAGCAGACTATGTTCTGGGCTTCTTGGCTCCATTTGGGGCTGAAATCCTTACAGTCTAACAGAACCCTAACTCCAGTCTATTACAATGCAGAGTTGGTCCATGTGCGTAACACACCTTAATTCCTCTTAGCCCATGTCCTCTCCTCTCTTTCCATCTCTTGGACCCTTTCCATTTGCAAATTCCGAAGCACTAAATTCCCTGACATGGGCTCAGCCTTTTGATCTCAGTATCAAGTCCCCAGAGTGATGTGATTATGGGTGTGTGCTCTCAGGCCCAGCATAAGATTAAGGACTTTTTTTCTGATGATACAAATTTCTTGTAATTTTTTTTTTTATACCAGGGATTGAACTCATGACTTTGCACTTGCCAGGCAGGCACTTAGGGCACTGAGCTAAGTCCCAGGCCTATTGTAAAAACTGTAATATAGAAACAGTGAAAGCGAGGCTGGGGGTTTAGCTCAGTGGCATAAATGCCTGCCTTACAAGCAGGCAGTTGTGAGTTCGATCCCTGGTACTCATAAAAACAAAAAAGACAAAAAAAAAAGAAACAGTGAAAGTTCCTATGTGACTCTTTCTCCAAAACCATCCATTCTTAACTATTTGGTACAGATCTATATGCATTTTCTTAAAAATATATGCGGGGGGGGGGGCTGGGGGTTTAGCTCAGCGGCATAAGCACCTGCCTTGCAAGCAGGCAGTCAATGTTCCATCCCTGGTACCGATGAAAAACACACACACACACACACACAAGTATATTCAGGTTTATTTTTACCTAAATATAATATACCTCCTAGACTATAGTCTGTTTTTCTCTTTGTTTTGTTTTGTGCTGCTGGGAATTGAAGCTAGGGTCCTGAGCATATTAGGCAGAAGCTTGACTGCTGAACTACAACCTAGCCCTTTCATTTTATTTCAAGACAGGGTCTAGCTAAAATGCTGTTCTGCTTAACTAGGATTGTAGGGGCATACCACCATTCCTGGCTGTTTACCTCCAAATTACTGAGATACAGCAAATTTTGTCCATTTCAATATATAAAACTCAAACAAGTGTAGTATATATATATATATATATATATAAAGCTCAGACTTATACAATGTTAATGATACTGTAAGATAGGCATAGTGGCCCATGCCTGGTGGTCTCATCACCCAGGAGGCTGAAGCAAGAGGATTGCCACAAATTCAAAACCTGCTTAAAACTACATAGCAAGATCCTGTCTCAAAAAAAATTTTGCATTGAAATTTATGGACACACTAATTTTAAACCAATCTCCTATTCTCAAACTTTAAAGTGTTTCCAGATATTGCAGGCCTGTAATTTGAACTGATCTCTGTCTTTCTCCTACTTTTTTGTATTATTTTTGTGGTACTGGGAATTGAACCCAGGGCCCTGCCCACGTGAAGTAAAAGCTCTATCATTAAGCTATGTCCCTGAACACCCTCCCCCTCTTTCGCTTCCCCATCTCTCTCCCCTCCCCTTCTCCTCCCTTCCTCTTCTTCCCCTTTTTCTTTCTCTCTTTCTCTTCTTCTTCCTCCTCCTCCTTCTCCTCTTCTTTCTTTTTCTTTAATGTAAAATACGTAGGCCCCGTTCCTTTTGGAAGACATTGTGAAAGTAATTCCCTTTGTTAAAAAAGGCTCATTTATTTCCTACTTCTTCAATTTCTTTTTTCCTTGCTATTGAAAGTTTTTCTTTTCTGAAATTCTGTATAACTCGTACCCGTTTTCTGTTTTTTTCTTTTTCTCCTTAAATAAAATAAAAAAGAAAAAAGAAAAACAAAAAACAAAAAAGAAAGTTTTTCTTTTATATTTCCTTTGTCTCTTGTCTTCTCCTAATTCGCATCCCCGTAATGACCTAAATCACACAGCTTCTAGGTTAAGCCCCTCTTTACCACATTTGCCATCTGTTGTCCTGGTTTCTCAAGCCAAGATTTTATCCCCCTGATACTTTTTCATTTAGCTAATCTTTGTACCATCTACAAAGTGCTTTTTTAGTTTATAAATCTTGCATGTCATTATTACAGTTTATTTTTATTGTGACAGCAGAGGCTGACTTTTTTTTTTTTATCTTTTTCATTTTTATCGGTACCAGGGACCGAACTAACGACCACCTGCTTGCAAGGCAGGTGCTTATGCCGCTGAGCTAAATCCCCAGCCCCGAGGCTGACTTTTTGACCTAACATCTAAATGTTGCAAAAATACCATATAAACTGCCTGGCCCAGATCTTTTCAAATATAGTTATATTTCACACAGTAATTATCTTTCTCATGACTGGCCATTATGCAAATTACACAAAGTTTGTTGTCCTTGTCTTTTTTTTTTTTTTTTTTTTTTTTTTTTTTGGTACCTGGGATTGTACTCATCTTGAGTTTGCCAAGCGGGCACTTAAACCCCTGCCCTGCTTTTGTCCTTTTGAGATAGAGACTGACTATATAATTCAGGCTGACCTTGAGCTCACTTTGTAGCCCAGGCTGGTTTTGAGTTTACAAAGATCCTCTTGCCTCAGCCTCCTTAGTGCTGGGATTACAGGCGTGTGCCACCACACCTAGCTAACATGAAGGGTTTTTAAACACTATTTTGAGCACTTCTTTTAGTGTCTGATGAATATTTCCAATAGAATATTTTTTTTGTCAGTATCAAAGATTGAACCAAGGCCTTATGTGTGCCAGGCAAGCAAGCAGCTACATCTTTAACCGCAATTTATTTTGAGGTGGAGTCTCACTAAATTGTCTAAGTAGGCACCAAACTCATAATTTTCTTGCTCTGACCTCTGAAGTAACTAGCATTGCAAGCATATGCCATTGGCTCAGAAAGACTCCTTTCTTTTGTTATTAGCCAATCTACAACCTTACCTGCAGAATATTGCTTTCTGGTCACCTAAATCTGTACTCAGCTGAGTGTGGGAGCACACAGTTTATAATCCCAGCACTGGAGAAGCTGAGGCAGGAGGATCACTGCAAATTCAAGCCAACCTGGAATACATAGCAAGACTCTGTCTCAAAATTTTTTTCAATTTATTTTCTATTTTTGTTTTATTCATTTTTGTTTCCTGGCCTCAAATTTATGATATTCTCAGCTCGGCCTCTAGAGTGCTAGGATTAACAATTTGCACCACCACATTTGGCTTCAAATTTAAAATAAATAAAGTTGAGATGAAAATGTCCTAAAAGTGATGGTGGTGATATTGTGGATATAATTAGTAGATTAAAAAAAATAACTGTACAAGTGTGTACACACACTGGGTGTCATGGTGCATGCCTGTGATCTAGCACTTGGGATTCTAAGAGACCAGGAGTGGAGGTCAGCCTAGGCCACTTAAATTTGAGTCCAGCTTGGACTACCGAGGTATACTCTGTCTCACAAACACCAAAATAATCATAACAAAGTTGTATTTGTGTGTGTGTTTAAGAAAGGGGCTCACTCTGCAGTTCAGGCTGGCCTTGAGCTCACTTTGTAACCTATGCTGGTCTGGAACTTGCAATGATCCTCCTGTCTCAGCCTCCCGAGTGCTATACTGCAGGTATGCACCACTATACCCAGCTCATAGTTGTAGCTAGGTACAGCAGAGTGCTCTTCTAATCCCAAGAAGCTAAGGCAGATTGCATGTTTGAGGCTACCTGCACAGTTTAGTTAAACCCAGTCTCAAATAAAAATATATTTAAAAATTTTTGAAATACAGTTGCAATATATAGTCCAGGCTGGCTTGAATTCAATACGTAGACCAAACTGGCCCTTAAACTTGTAGTGATCCTCTTACCTCAACCTTCTGAGTGCTAGGATCACAGGAATACACCACCACACCTGGCCTTCAAAATAAAAATTTTTGTTTGTTTGAGACAGAGTTTTGCTATGTAGCCCAGGCTGGACTTGAACTTGCTTTTGTAGCCCAGCTAGCCTCAAACTCACAGCGATCCTCCATCGAGCCTCAGCCTCTTGAATTCTGGGATTACAGGTGCAGGCCACCACACCCAACTCAAAATAAAAATTTAAAAAGGCGAGGAGGTATACCTCAGTGGTGGGGAGTCTTCAGAGAATGCATAAGGACCTGAGTTCAATTCTTAGAATCAAAAAAAGAACAATTCTTGTACACCTGAAATAGATACATATAAAATACACCTCAGTAAATTTTTTTTTTTTTTTTTTTTTTTTTGGTCTTTTTTGAGACGGGGTCTCGCTATGCAGTTCAGGCTGGCCTTGAGCTCACTCTGTAGCCCAGGCTGGTCTCAAACTCGAAACGATCCTCTCACCTCAGCCTCCCAAATGCTAGGATTACAGGCCTGAGCCACCACGCCCGGCTACCTCAGTAAATGTTTTAAAACTAAAAAAAAGAAAAAGAGTTAACATTAAAATTTTAGCTCACAGGCATGATTCCACACACCTGTAGTTTCAGCCTTGAGAGACTGAGACCAAAGATCGCTGTGAGTTCAAGCCAGGCTAGGGCTACAAGCAAGTTCAAGATTGGTTTGCACTGGGTAGTGAGACCTTGGCTCAAAAAAAAACATAAGAAAACTTTAGTTATTTAGTTACATTCCCCTCTGCCCCCCATCTGTTTTTGTTTGAGACCGGGTCTCACAGAGTAGGTCAGACTGCACTTGAATTTACTGTGTAGCCCAGGCTGGCATCAAACCCTCAGCACAGTGCTGCTGGGACTGATTACAGGCCTGCACCACCATGCCCGGCTACTTAGTTACATTTTAAGTGTCCAAGAATCACATATGGTTAGTGCCACTGCAAGTACATAAAACTGTTTTCCTCACTTTCTCTTTGATGGTATTAAAAATACATGTTAGTGTATGGTTGTAATCCCAACACTCAGGGTGAGGCAGGAGGATCCCAAATTCAAATTTAGCCTGAATAATTTAGAAAAGACCCTGTCTCAAAATTAAAAAAAAAAAATTAGAAGGTGAGAGGTAGCTCATTTTGAAGGCCCTGGGTTAAATCCTCAGCACCACAAAAAACAAACAAACAGGGCTGGAGATACAACTCAGGGTCATAGTGCCTGCCTGGCAAGTACAAGGTCCTAAATTTAATTCCCGATATGAAAAGAAAAACAAAAAACAATTTCCTAGGTTGGGAATGTAGCTGAGTTGTATAGTATTTCTCCATCATGTGAAAGGGTCTGGGGAGTACTCCCAGAATCACATACAGAAAAATTTTTTTTCTTTTTTTCTTTTTTTTTTTTTTGGTACTGTCGATCAAACTCATGACCTTGCCCTTACCAGGTAGGTGCTTGTGTCACTGAGCTAAATCCCCAGCCCAAATTATTTTTTTCTTTTCTGTTTCTATTTTTGTTTTTGTTTTTTAAACAGAGTCTCACTATGCAGTTCAGGATGGCCCTGAGCTCACTTTATAGCCCAGGCTAGTCTTGAATTTGCAAGGATCCTCCTGCCTCAGCCTCCCAAATGCTAAGATTACAGGCATGCACCATCATGCCCGGCTTTTCAGAAAAAAAATTTTTAATCTGTTTCAAAAAATAGAAAAAAAAAAAAAAAGGCTGCAGCAGAGGATTTATGAAAGCCTGAGGCCAGCCTGGGATACATAGGGAGACCCTGCCTAAATTAACCAAACCAAAACAAAACCAATTTAAAACAACAGCACAACAACCAAAATAAAAAATATGCAAAAATTTGGTGTCCTTGTGAGGCCTGGTAGCACACAACTGTAATCCCAGTACTTGAGAGACGGAGGCCGCAGGACTGAGTTCAAGGCCAGCCTGGGGTACATAGTGAGACAATTATATATAATATATAATATGTAATGTATAATCTGGTACTGGAACTTGAACTCTGGGATTTTGCACTGAGTTATATCCTCAGCCCTTTTAAAATTTTGATTTTGAGCAGGTTCTCATTAAATTGCCCATGCTGGGCTTGAATCTGTGATGTTTTATCCTCAGTCTCCCAGAATGCCAGGATTACAGGCATATGCTACCATACCTGGTTTTTTGTGCGTTTTTTTTGGTACCAAGGATTGAACTCACAACTTTGCATTTGCCAAGCAGGCACTTAAGCCACTGAGCTTAACCCCCCTCCCATACCTGGTTTGATAATAAATATTTTTGAAATTCAAGACAAGTAGCAATGAAAGTAATTTGAATGAAAATTAAAAGGTCCTACATTTGTCTTGCTTTTCCTTTTCTTTTCTTTCTTTTTTTTTTTTTTTTATTTTAAAGAAAATAAGACCAAGCAAAATAAAACAGAACAAAGCTAACAATACAAAATCAACAATGGTTACCATAATGCCTCTTCTTGTCTTCAAAATAGCTGCAGATACCTTCAGATATAGTAAAAATCAAACAAAACAAAACGGAATAGAACCAGTAAAAACAAAACAATCAAATAAAAAAAAAAACAATGAACGTGATAAAGAATTTCAAAACAAGACAATAGTAAATCCAAAATGGCTACCATAATATATCTTGTTATCTTTGAAATAGCTGCCTATGCCATCAGATAAAATGAAATCAAACAAAACAAAACAGAATAAATCCAACTCAACAAAACAATGAAAATGATACAGAACTTCAAAACAAGGTAATAGGGAATTAACAATGGCTACCACCCTCAGAAGGAGATCCCCAGTAGATGCTACACTGTGTATTATTATCCTCTGAATAGATGATCACACTACTAGTCCTAGACCTGCAAAGCCAGTGAAACACCAAACACCACAAGCATCAAATTGCATTCACCTGAAAAGCTATCATGGCAGCTTGTGTTTCTCCAGATCAGTCTGTGGCTTATGAGGGTGGGATGGGGTGGTTTTTCTTATTTCCCAGCCCACACATTGCAAGGGGCTGGGGCCCAGCCCCTTGGTGATAGCAGCCGCACATAAATGCTGGTTCACAAGGAGAGTCTCTTTTTTTTTTTTTTCTTTTCTCACTGTGTAGGTCAGGCTAGCCTAGAACTCATTCTGTAGTCCAGGCTGGTCTCAAATTTGTGGTGATCCTCCTGCCTCAGTCTGCTGGGTGCTAGAATTACAGGGGTATGCCACCATAACCAACTTAGTGTTTTCACTTATAAAATATCTGTTCGAAAAGAAAAGACACCCCTGAAGTTAAGGTGAGAATTGGGCATCACTGGTAGGAGTATAAAGTGGTAGATGCTTCTTTTTTTTTTTTTTTTTTTTTTTTGTCTCTTTCCTTTTTATCGGTACTGGGGATTGAACTCACGACTGCCTGCTTCAAGCAGGCACTTATGCCGCTGAGCTAAATCCCCAGCCCTAGTAGACCCTTTTTAAAAGTTAGACAGTTTGGAAAGAAGTACCAAAGGCTTTAAAATTGGTCATTCTCTTTGATTTAGCTGTTCTACTTCT
Source organism: Cavia porcellus (assembly GCF_034190915.1). NCBI lineage: Eukaryota > Metazoa > Chordata > Mammalia > Rodentia > Caviidae > Cavia > Cavia porcellus. Next base: position 25,135,094 of record NW_026947509.1, on the reverse strand, counting down.
AGTAATTATTCTGAGAAAAAATAATTTAATAATTTTGAATGTAAGTAAAAATTTATCTGAGAGATTTTTTTTCACATAGTGAGGATTGAATCCAGGGCCTCAAGTGTACTAGGCTAGCTCTCTACCACTCAGAAGGCTGAGGCAGGAGGATCACTTCAAGTTCGAGGTCAGCCTGGGCTACAGAGTGACACACTGTCTCAAAAAAAATTTTAAAGCCCTCCAAGAGAGAAAGAAAGAAAGAAAGAAAGAAAGAAAGAAAGAAAGAAAGAAAAGAAAGAAAGGGAAAAGAAAGGAAAGGAAAGGAAAAGAAAGGAAAGGAAAGAGCCTCTGCAGTACAAGTTTGGGCCAAGTAAAAACAGGAAAATAAGTACACTGTATAGAAAGTGGGCCACCATGCAAGAGAACATAGTGGCCAACACTAATGAATTTTAAAATGGTGAAGATAGTGAATTTAGTGTTCTGTGTATTCTACCACAATTTTTGTGTGGTTTGATTTTGAGACAAGGTCTTGCTAGGTAGTCCAGGCTGAACTTGAACTGATTATACAGCACAAAGTAGCCTCAAACTCATAGTGATCCTCCTGCCTCCGCCTCCAGAGTGCTGGGATCACAGGTGTGAACCACCACACCAGCTTTATTAATCTTTAAAAAAAAAAAAAATAAATGAAGGCAGGGCGTGGTGGCTGGTGGCTCACGCCTGTAATCCCAGCACTCAGGAAGCTGAAGCAAGAGGACTGTACAAGTTTGAGACCAGCCTGGGCTACAAAGTGAGCTCAAGGCCAGCTTGACCTGCATAGCAAGACTCTATTTCCAATAAATAAATAAATAAAATGAAAAGGAAAAAAGACAGCGACAGCTACTCTGGACAAGTAGAAAGGAGTATTTACAGGGGAAATACTCGTTTCTGTTAATCTTTTTTTTGTACTGGGAATCAAATTCATGACCTTGGGGCTGGGGATTTAGCTCAGTGGCATAAGCTCCTGCCTTGGAAGCAGGCAGTCCTGAGTTTGATCCCTGGTACCGGTAAAAACGAAAAAGACCAAAAAAAAAAAAAAAAAACAAATTCATGACCTTGTGCTTGTCAGGCAGGTCCTTATGCCACTAAGCTATATCCTTGGTAGCTCTGTTAATCTTAATTCAAATATATATAATTTGAACAGAAACACTTATTGAGAGAAAGAAAGCTTTTGTCACAGAGACACAGTCCTGAGAGGACTGCCAGGGATTTTTTTTTTTTTTTTTGTCTTTTTGAGACAGGGTCTTGCTACGCAGTTCAGGCTGGCCTTGGGCTCATTTTGTACCCTAGGCTGGTCTCGAACTTGCCACAATCCACCTGCCTCAGCCTCCCAAGTGCTGGGATTACAGGAGTGTGCCACCACACCCAGGTCAAATATACTTTTTAATTTTAATGAGTATAAAACCACACCAAACAGAAAAGCTAATCAGAAAAGAACAATGAAAGTGATACAGGACTTCAAAACAAAATAGAAAATCAACAATGGATACCATGATGTCTCTTGTTTTCTTCCAAATAGCTGTCCATACCATCAGATATAATAAAATCAAAACAGAACAAAAGCAATCAAAACAAAAGAATGAAAGTGTTATAGACTTGTTCAAAACAAGATAACAGGAAATGAACAATGGCTACTGTAATCCATTCTGTTACCTTCACAGTAGCTGCCGTACCATCAGACACAGCATCAGATATATTTTCAATCTTAGTTTCATTGGAGAAGTTCGGTATGTGAGTGAATGTGCAAGCTGCTGTGTCCATGAGTGCTACCAGTAAGGAGAGGAGCAGGACCTCTTATCAGGCTGACCTGCAAAGGGTTAACTTCCCAGCTAAAGGGACTGGATTATCCAGAGGACAGAGGACTGAGCCTAGAGAATTAGAGGGCAAGAATGCACCCAGGAAAAGAAGAACTGGAGAGAGCTCTCAAGAGGAAGCGGGGATTGTAAGTTTATGTCTAATACATAGCTGTGGTCCCTTGTTTCTGACCTAGGTTGTTTTGTGTCGTGAGTGTCTAGAGCACTCTGAACTCCGGGCAAGGTAAACACGCACGCCTTGTCGGGACACGGGGGGTACAGCGCTTGGAAAAGAAAGACAGGAGAGACACCTTTGCTGTCTGCACCGCGTTACACTGCACTGCACTGCACTGTACGCACAATCTTTATTTTAGGATTCATATATAGTAAACCCGATCAATTTACAGAGCCCAGATAATTAAGTAGTGAAAAGGCATTCTTTGTGGCAAGCTACAACGTGACAGACTACAATGTTTATTCTAAAACTATCTAAGTGAAGTAAATAATCACAACCAGTTCTCACAACTTCTCTAGCCCAGGAAGAAATTCATTAGCTCAAGAATGTTGTTAATTTGTCTGCTGTTAGTGTCACAAAGGGTGGCCAGCCACTTCCTCAAGACTTCTGCAAAACAAAGCCAGCTCACAGTATGGATTCCAGAGGGTGAGGGCTCACTGAGAACAGGCATTCCCGTTCTACCTCCTTCTCGCATACCAGGGCGGCTATTGTAAATTGCAGGTTAGAGGGGGTTGGGCCTACAAAGTGACACCTCATCCCCCACACTTCCTTCCTTTTTATTTTTTAACAACAATTTCCATAAGATCAGGTTATTAATAGTATTTCGTCTTATGCAGTAAAAATACACAAGAACTATGGCAATGAGAACTATAATTAAACTAAGTCCCATGCCACTAAAAGTGTGGGTTATGCTCTGCCAGATTCCTTTGGAATCTAATCCTTTCAAAGATTGAGCAAGCAATTGCGCAAATTGTGCTAGGGATTCATCATCATTTTGCTTTGCAAAATCCTTGTCAATTTGATTATGCAAAGATTCTATTTCCTCCTGGGCAGAGGTGTTTCCATTTAAATACATTCTAATCATTTCCCATTCAAGTTCTGTCTGATTATAAGGTCGTTGGGTTATACAGAAAGTAGTTGAATTCCAATCACATTTTAAAAACACTTGATGCTGAAGAGCCAATATTTTTCTACCCATCCATTCAACTGTTTGTTTAAGGAGGTCTATTTGTTGTTGTAGTTTGGCGTTTATTTGCCACTGAGTTAACCAAAGTTCATGAGAATTCTCATGCCATAATTCGACAACATGTTTTTCTTGCAAAGAGGTATGTAAAGCTACTCCTGAGACTGCTGCTAGAGAGGCTACAGTTATCAGACTTAACAGTACAGCAACCACTATTCCAATAAATCTTTTTGTACGTTTTAACAGATGTTTAAAAAATTCAGTAGTAACAGAAATTACCGGGTCTTGAGACCATGGTCGAGTTAAATTTACAGGCAACCAAATATGAGTTTTTTGTTGTAACAGCATAACTGTATAAGGCTTAGTGAAATTTAGTGTGCTATTTAAGCATGTAAACAATTGACAATTTAAACAAGTACAAGAAAAATGTGTAAAATTAAAAGTTCCCACTAAAAAGACATAAGGCAGAGGTGCACAAACAGTAATATTATACATTTTAAACCTAGTAAAATTATAAGTAGTAGATACAGATCGACTAGTCCCTGAATAGGAAACATTGTACAAGGTTACAGGTTGCATAGCGGCTGGAATCTTCCAAATATGATTTTGAAGGTGATGAGGGTATTCTTCGGCTGCAACAGCAGGGTTAGCGATTCCACCATCTCCCCACCACAAGAGAGCCGTCTTTTGATGAAATATAGGAGCTCCGTCAGTTATTTTCTTTGGATCTGGAAGACTATACACAACAGAGAGATTACATCTTGTCTCATTCCATTCAGCACATCCATTAACGAATTTTCCAAATGGTCCCCAAATAATATACCCATCAATATTTTTAGCAAATTTTCCCATACATAGTTGCCAAATTATGGGATTATAAGAAATATTTTTATAAGTGAATTCAGGGCATACAGGAAATGTATTTGTATCAGGTGCTGTTAAATTTTTCCAGGTAACATTAAAGGTTTGAGCAGCCAAGGCTTGAAGCCTTGTCCTTTTGTTGCCTGCTTTTATTCCATGTTGAATCCAATACTGCCATCCCAGAGGGATGCAAGGCGGTTCCCCAATGCAAATAGGCCTTTGATTACCATAATAAGTAAAATTGAATAGTGTCCCATCATCTTGATTGTGGGGGGTTAAATCAGCCCACGGTGCTGACAAAATTTCTCTAGGTGTGGTATAAAGTAAAATATCACTAGTTCCCCATTTTACAGGTTCTAATAAAGGGGGGTTTGGAATATATGCCCAGTACGAATGCGGAGGTACCTCAGTCCCCGATGCAACAGTGAGCAAGGCACATAAAGCTAAAAACAAGTTTTCAGGGTTTAAAGGCTTTCCTGCTTGAAGGACAAGCCGTTGCCCTTCTATGGTCAATTTCTTTAATTGTCCCCATGTAGGGAGGGGATTTAAATTTGGTCGCTGTGAGCGGCGGGATTTTCTTAGCTTTAATCTGGCCATGGCTGCGATAGGAACAAGCTCAGCATCCTCAGCCTCTAGCTGGTTTCGCGCTCGCTTCTGAAGGCACGGTTCCGGTTCCTTGGGGAGTTGTCTCCGGGGCTGGCGAACAGGGTCTGGAGGCGCGGATCCTGATCCATCGTCCAGGGACCCACTGCTGAATTCCATTTTCTGTGGAGATATAACCAAAACCTTTCCCCCTATAGAGCAATGTGCCCCTCTCCCATTCAGCCTCTGGAGCTGTTTTAGTCCAAATAGGTTCATTAATCACAAAAGGCTGTTGTTGCTGTTCAAAATGTTTTTCAGCTCTTGTTAATATTTCACCTTGTGGTAAATTGAGAAAATTTAAAATAAACAATGCTTGATGCAGTAATGTTTTTGGACTGTTTTGCAATTTAAACAGTATTGGTATCTGAATATCCTCCTGACTCCTCCTTTTTAATTTTTTAATTTGCAACTTAAGAGTGCCATGTGCTCTTTCAACAATAGCTTGACCCTGGGGGTTATATTCAATCCCTGTAATATGAATAATATTATGGAGATCACAAAATTGTTTAAATGTTCTGCTAGTATAAGCAGGTCCATTATCTGTTTTGATTTTAGAAGGAATTCCCATAACTGCAAAAGTCTCCAATAAATGTACAATAACATTTTTAGTGGATTCTCCCTGTTGAGCAGTAGCCCATAGAAATGAAGAATAGGTATCAATAACTACATGTACATAAGAAAGCCGACCAAAAGAAGGTACATGTGTAATATCCATTTGCCATAATTCATTAGGTTGAGTTCCTCGAGGGTTGACACCTGCGGGAATAATTCTTAAATGTAATGGTCTACAAATAGGGCAGGCTTTTACAATCTGTTTAGCTTTTGTAAAAGGTATCTTATATTTAAGATGCAAATGTCCTGCATTTGCATGATTAAATTGATGTTCTTCAACGGGTGTGGTGAACATAACTAAGGAATCCACTGCATTGTTACCTGATACTAATGGTCCGGGTAACTGAGAATGAGAACGTAAATGAGTAATAAAATAAGAATGATTTCTTTTTTGAACATGTATTTGTAAATTTTGAAATAAAGACAATAAAGCAGGCTTATTAGAATATAACACAGCTGAATAGATATTTGTCACTACTCCAACAGAATAGGCCGAATCGGCTATAATATTAATAGGTTGGTTATGAAAATCTAAAAACACTTGTAATATAGCAAAAAGTTCATTTTGTTGTACAGAGTTAAAATTTGTCTGACGTACCCAGTAAGATTTTTGAGTCCAATATGCAGCTTTATTTTTAGATCCATCTGTAAATATAGTCAAAGCTTGTGGAATTGGCTGTACAGCTAATAAGGTATTAACCACAAATTGTTGACGTCTAAAAAAATCCCATAATTTACTTTTAGGAAAATGATATGAAAAAGTTCCCATGAAATCTGCTAAAGCAATTTGTAAGGTTTCAGTAATTGACAACAAATATTCCCATTGTTCCTTAGTTAAAGGGATAACTATATTGTTTATATCTTCTCCTATCAAAGTTATAGAACGAGCTCTACCATTCATAATTAAAGCTGCAACCATGTCAATATAAGGCATAACATTTTTAGATTGCTTAGTTTTAGTGAATACCCATTCTACTGGCATAGCATTTTGACCTAAAACTGCAGAGGGATATTGAAAAGTATTAATAATATATAAAGTTAGAGGCAATTTAGGATCAATCCTAATTAAAAATGCATCCTTAATTCGTTGTTCTACAAACTGTAATTCTTGCTCGGCTTTTGTTGTTAAAGAACGAGGGCTGGATGGATCTGAAGAGCCCTGTAGAGTAGCAAACAAATGCTGTAATGCATGGGTAGGAATACCTAGTGTGGGACGAAGCCAATTAATATCCCCTAATAATTTTTGAAAATCATTTAAAGTGGATAACTTATCTCTCCTAATAGACATTTTTTGTGGAATCACCTTTTGTCTAGTAAGAATATATCCCAAATAATGACTAACTTCTTCCTTTTGAATTTTATCCTGTGCTATTACAAGTCCAAACGGAGAAAAATATTGAGGTAAAGTTTTTAAAATATCTTCTAAAACATTTCTATCACTATATGAGAATAAAATATCATCCATGAAATGAGCCGTATAAACCTGAGGCCATCGTGCACGCACTGGTTTTAATGCTGCATCAACATAAATTTGACATATAGTTGGGGAATTTTTTATTCCTTGGGGTAAAGTCCTCCATTGATATCTTTGATAAGGTCTTTGATAATTTGTTTGAGGAATTGAAAAAGCAAACCGTTTTCTATCTTCTGGATGTAATGGGATGTTAAAATACAAACCAACCAGCAGGGAGCGCTGAGGGTAAAGGAATACCGGGCTGAAGGGCTCCCATTTGAATTAAGGATGAATTTACAGCACGTAAGTCTGTTAAAAGTCTCCACTTGCCTGATTTCTTTTTTATCACAAATATTGGAGAATTCCAAGGAGATGTGGATGGTTCTATGTGATGTAGAAAAAGCTGTTGATCAATCAATTCCTGCGCTGCCTGTAACTTTTGAGTAGTCATAGGCCACTGATCTATCCAAATTGGGTCATCATTTTTCCAATTAAGCTTTAAAGGATTTATTTCCCTAGGCTGTAGAAACATGCAAAATATTAAAAATGTATATAAGCTCCCCATTGTTTTAATACATCTCTTCCTAAAATAGAAACTGGTACCTCTAAGATATAAGGTTTAATAACAGCAACTTGACCCTCTTCATTTTTTATATGTATATGCATTGTGGCTTGTCCAATTGTATTTACTGGAGTTTTACTTACTCCTTTTATATTACATGGAATAATAGTATAAGTAATATGAGAAGGCCAATCAGTAGGTTTAACAATAGTAATATCCGAGCCTGTATCTATAAGAGCCTGAATTTTCTTATGCTCAATAAAAATATTAATAAGAGGTTGTTGTTGAGATAATTTAGCTGTCCACATTACATTAATAGGGTTAGTGCTGCCGAACCCTCCTGTTCGCTGAACAACAGAGGATCCTATTGGGATATAAGGCAGTAAAATGAGTTGAGCTATACGTTCTCCCTTTAATAATTTATAATCTGTAAGTGAGGACATCAGAATCTGAATTTCTCCAGTATAATCTGCATCTATAATTCCTAAGTGAACAGTAATGCCTTTTTGATTTAAACTAGATCTACCCGTGAGCAAGCCAAAAGTTCCCGCAGGCAGAGGACCAAAAATTCCTGTAGGAATTCTCACGGGAGATTGTCCTCCTCTTAATTCTACATCTTTTAAGGCTGGTATGTCCACTGCGGCACTGTGTTGGGTGGCTGGCTGTAGGGAGAATACGGTAGAGTTACCCCATTGATTTGTCCGGGGCCCGGGGTAGGGCCCGTTTTCCCGTTTCCCTTTTGTTTAGCTGAATTAACTTGTTTACTCCTGCATTCACGAGCCCAATGATTTCCCTTCTTGCATTTTGGACATAAGCCAGGAGCTCTAGATCTCTTTTTTTGATCATTGCCTACAAGTTTTGGACAGGCCCTCTTTACATGTCCTATCTGACCACAATTAAAACATTTTAAAGACTGTTCCTTTTTAGATTGCCAATTAGTCCACGTGGTTGCCATGGTCTCAGCAAACAGTTGCATTTTCCTAGATTCTGAATTTAAATCTTTACATTGTTTTATAAAATTGTCAATCGTTCCAGTATCTTTTATTGGAATTAAAGCCCTTTTGCATTCATCATTAGCATTTTCAAAAGCTAACATTTTTAAGAGATGCTCTTGTAAGTCTTGTCCCACTACTGTTTTTTCTATAACATTTTGAAGTCTTGCAACGAACTCAACATACGGTTCATTGGCTCCTTGCAGAACTTTAGCCCAAGATCCATATTCTGATCCTTTAGGCCGTATTTTATCCCAAGCTTTTAAAGCAATATCTTTTAATTGAGCATGAATCTCTCTTGGAGCTCCTGCCTGATGCTCAACAGTATCAAAGAAACCTGTACCAGAGAGCATGGGATAAGAAAGGAGTCTAATATTCGGATCTCGATCGTCAGCATTTTGTCTTGCCTTTTCCGCACAACCTTCCATAAACCACATGTGCCACTGTAAATATTCTGGCTCCTTTAAAAGAATTTTGGCCAAGGCTTTCCAATCATAAGGAGCAAGATTACCATAGTGATCTGCTACCGATGTTATTAATTCTCTAGTGTAATGAGCCTGAGGGCCATAAAGGGTTACAGCCTTTTTTAATTTTGCTAAATCATCCATATTAAATGCTTCCCATCTAGGGGGAACTGCCTCTCCATCTATTGGCTGAGGTCTGATTACAGGGAAAGCAAAGGCAGGCTTTTCCTCATCAGAATCCCCTAATTTTGGTAAATCAGCCAAAGCTAGCTTGGCTTTACTCCAATTAGGGTTAGATGGAGGAGGTGCAGAGGGAACTACAGGCGGGTTCTGCTTAACGGAGAGTTGTTTCACCTCTTGTGTTAAATGCTGTATAGCCTGTAAAATTGGGCGATTGTCATAATTTGATATTGCTGCGGCAGCTAAAGCTGAGTCGGCTGTAGTGGATTTTACTTTTAGTTTGGACGCCTTTTCACTACTTAAAGCGATAGCGTCATTTTGAACTACATTCTGCTCCTCCTCTGTGAGGGGCAATTCCTGAATAACTGGCTTAATTTCTAGTTGAAGATTTTCTACAATATGTTCATCTTCCATAGCTTTTAATAAAGAGTACACAACCGACCAAATAGCCCAAAAACGTAAAGGAATCTTCTCCTCCTGTTGCATAGCCCTTTCTATACTAACCCTTGCCTTCCTCCATACTTCTACATCCAAAGTTCCTTCATCTGGAAACCAAGGATTATATTCTTTAATTGTATCAATACACATATCCAAGTCAGCTGACCTGAGCGATATGCCATATATAGATAATAAATGTTTAAGAATTTTTAAGAAAGGAGAGGAAGCAGATTGTCCCATTTCCCCGTAATAAAATTATACTTACCTTCCTAAGCGACCTTCGGAGTCCCTGAATTCGGGCGCCACTTGTCGTGAGTGTCTAGAGCACTCTGAACTCCGGGCAAGGTAAACACGCACGCCTTGTCGGGACACGGGGGGTACAGCGCTTGGAAAAGAAAGACAGGAGAGACACCTTTGCTGTCTGCACCGCGTTACACTGCACTGCACTGCACTGTACGCACAATCTTTATTTTAGGATTCATATATAGTAAACCCGATCAATTTACAGAGCCCAGATAATTAAGTAGTGAAAAGGCATTCTTTGTGGCAAGCTACAACGTGACAGACTACAATGTTTATTCTAAAACTATCTAAGTGAAGTAAATAATCACAACCAGTTCTCACAACTTCTCTAGCCCAGGAAGAAATTCATTAGCTCAAGAATGTTGTTAATTTGTCTGCTGTTAGTGTCACAAAGGGTGGCCAGCCACTTCCTCAAGACTTCTGCAAAACAAAGCCAGCTCACAGTATGGATTCCAGAGGGTGAGGGCTCACTGAGAACAGGCATTCCCGTTCTACCTCCTTCTCGCATACCAGGGCGGCTATTGTAAATTGCAGGTTAGAGGGGGTTGGGCCTACAAAGTGACACCTCATCCCCCACAGTTTTGTTGGTTTTGTTTTGTTCAGGTTGACTTGGAGCACGCTTAATTACAGAACTTTATCTCCCTTTTTTATTTTATTTATTTTTTTGGTACTGGGGATTGAACTCATGACCTTGTGCTTGCCAGTCAGGTGCTTATGCCACTGAGCTAAATGCCCAGCTCCCTACCTTTCTCCCTGCCTTTCTTTCTTCTTCTTTTCTTCCAGTCTTCCTTTCATTTCCTTTTTCTTTCTTTTTTTTTTTTTTTTTTTTTTTTTTTTTGTCTTTTTCCTTTTTATCGGTACCGGGGATCAAACTCACGACTGCCTGCTTGCAAGGCAGGTGCTTATGCCGCTGAGCTAAACCTCCAGCCCCTCCTTTTTTTCCTGTGTTGAAGATTGAAGTCACTTTGCTTTGACTTTTTAAGGCTTTCCCTTGTTATAATTATTAAATGTACCTATTTCCCCTCTAATTACTTGCTTCCGAAGACCAAGGACTGTTTTTCTTCTCTTTGAAGCAAGGGTGCTTAATTTGCACATCGCAATATTTGTCAAATTATGCTAGGGCTTAAGTTTATCCTGCTGTTTTTGCTACTGGTTACAAACTCCGAATTCTATACAGTCAGACTAAAGTTATTACTGTGTTTGGCACAACAAACAATAAGATTTTTTTTTTAAAATTATTGTTAAATTCAATAAAAATTCCAGGATTAAAAAAAATTACAGAATTTCCTATCATTCCTTTTCTTTAAATTTTTTTTTGTCTTTTTCCTTTTTATCGGTACCAGGGATCGAACTCACGACTGCCAACTTGCAAGGCAAGCGCTTATGCCGCTGAGCTAAATCCCCAGCCCCCTATCATTCCTTTTCTGAGCATTCATACAACCAACACTCTTTGCCTTCCACTTCTTTTTGCTCCAAAACTTTTTGCTCCATTCTTTTTATTTTTTTCCCCTAGGGTTTCAGTACTGAGGGTTGGGACCTTCACACTGAGCTACATTGCTGCTCTTTCTTTCTTTTTTTCTTTTCTTAAACTTTTATTTTTGAAACAGTGTCTTACTAAATTGCTGAGTGGGCTCAGATTTCTGATCCTCCTCCCTCAGCCTCTGACTCTCAAGATTCCAGCATGTATCACCACACCAAGCTCCTTTCTCAGTTCTTTCATCTCATCTGCTTCCACCTTTCATACAAAATGAGCTCCTCCTGAGCGCCCTCAGGCTCCGTAAAACCATTTTTTTTTTTTTTTTAAATCTGTACCGGGATCAAATTTATGACCACCTGCTTGCAACGCAGGTGCTTATGCCGCTGAGCTAAATCTCCAGCCATAAAACCATTTTTTTTCGAGGATGGATTCACAAATTGTCCCCTCTTTCTTCCAAGCCTTCAACTTACAGGAGCCCAATTGCAGTTTCCCTTCTGAGACTTGACTACTTACCATCCCTGATAGAGGTCATTCATTCAGTCAGAAGACTTGAATTTCCAATTCATTTTAACTTTGAAATAATTAATGCCCTACTTCTACATTTTGTTACATAGGTCCAATTAATCAATGAATTTTTTTAATGTTATTTTTATTTTTATTTATTTTTGTCTTTTTGAGACAGGTTCTCGCTATGCAGTTCAGGCTGGCCTTGAGCTCACTTTGTAGTCCAGGCTGGTCTCCAACTTGCAAGGATCCTCCTGCCTGTCTCCCGAGTGCTGGGATTACAGGCATGAGCCACCACGCCCGGCGTTATTTTTATTTTTAGTTTAGATTAGTTTTGTTTTTTACTTGTTTTGGTGATTTTGAGACAGGGTCTCACTATGCAGTTTAGGTTGGCCTTGAACTCACTATGTGGCCCAGGCTGCCCTTGAATTCAGGTGATCCTCCCGCCTCAGTCTCCCGAGTGCCAGGATTATAGGCATATGCTACCAGCTGTGAGCACTGGGAATTTTTTTTTTTTTTGTCTTTTTTGTTTTTATCGGTACCAGGGATCGAACTCAGCACCGCATACTTGCTAGGTAGGCACTTATGCCATTGAGCTAAATCCCCATCCCCTGATTAATGTTTCAAAAGGACTGAAAAGACAAGGGATAGGAGGGAGGGAGAAATCAAAGCACCAGGACTGCTAGAATACTTATGTCATTTACAGGTAAAAGGAAAGAGTAGGAAGTGCCTGCCTTGCAAGCACATGGTCGTGAGATCGATCCCTGGTACCAAAAAACAAAGAGTAGGAAAAGGTTAAGTTGGAGAGAGAAATCAAAATTTCTCTGTGCATGAGAGTTGGAGATATCTAGCAACCATCAAATGGAGCTGTTTAAAGACAGGAAGTTGCACAGAACTGAAGGTCAAGACTGGACAAATAAATGTGAAAACAACAGACAATTTGTATGCAGTATTTATGGAGCAAGTGACTGTATGCTACCATCCATGGAACACAATGTTGACCAAAGCAGGAGGCATTTTTACCGACAGGATTTCCTGGCCGACACAGTTAGAGCACAACTGAGGTCCCAGCACTCTGACTGGCTGAGGCAGGAGGATCAGAAATTCCAGCCTACCCTGGGCAGTTTAGCAGTTTAGCAAGGCCCTGTCTCAAAATAAAAAAAACATAAATAGCTGGGAATGCAAAGGTCCTAGGTGTAATCCCCAGTATTACCGGAAAAAAAAAGATAGAATTTCCAGATTATCAAGCACAGAGTAGAATATGATTATTCCAGAGCTCCCACATTTACATATACATCTAGCCATTTGCAGAGGCTAATTTAACTCTCCCAGTCCCATTTCTAGCCAGAATCTGATTGGCTCTGTTTGAGTCAGTTGTCTGTCCCTGTTCTTATCACAGTGGCTATGAGACCTGAATCACAGAGTATGAACCGGTCTCTTGGGAGTCAGTCCTTATACACTCAGGAGCAAGGGGATCACATACGGGTGGAAGCTGGGTCCACATCTCATGAAGGTGAAGACTGAAGTTGAAAACAAAGGAGGTAGACAGGAGAAACCTTTATTGAAGAGAAAGAAATAGCTCCCAATAGTCGACAGGAGACCCGAAAGTGGGTTGCCAAGGGGACTCACTGTAGAGGACTTTTTACACCAAAAAACGACCAAGGCTCAAACCAGTCTGAGTCTAAGTTCAGCCTATGGGACTAAAACAAGCTTACTTAAATTAGATATGGGTCTGTAAGGAGATGACACTCACAGCACTGCAAGCATCCACAGATAGTTCTGGGCTGCTGTCCTATTCAAGTAGTTCATTAAAAGAACAAATTTGTGCTGGGGATTTAGCTCAGCGGCATAAGTGCCTGCCTTGCAAGCAGGCAGTTGCGAGTTCGATCCCTGGTACCGATAAAAAAAAAAAACGAAAAAGGCAAAAAAAAAAAAGGAAGCTGAAAAGAACAAATTTGAGAAGGGAAAAAAATTTTCCACATTGAAAAAAAATTTTCCACATAGGTAGGAGCAGGAGCTGTTATAGTGGCCCTCTGCCACCTTGCTTATCACCTGACTTGTTACACACTGGACTTACTAACTCTGCATCTCAGGCTCCTGCTCATATGGCCAAGCCTGGTCTTCCTAATTATCTAGGGCCTGGTGCCCTTCTAGCGGCCTGCTATCTCCTGCCTAACTTTCTGTAATAATTAGAGGCTCATTTCTCAGAGAAATGGCCATTGGCTTCCAGGCTGAGCACTTAAAAACTGAACCAAATTTGTGTGCATCAATTTTATAATTGGACCAAAGTTATTCTCTGTCCCTCTGTCTCTCTGTCTCTGTCTCTCTATCTCTTTATTATACTGGAGATTGAGCCCATGACCTCTCATATACAAGCAAATATTCTACCTCTGAGCTACATCCCTGCCCAACACTTAATTGATCTAGAATTATATCTATTAATCATTTGGACAGATTTTATTTTATTTTATTTATAGTACCGGAGATTGAACTCATGACTTTGCACTTGCCACCGAGGCACTTATACCACTGAGATAAATCCTCGACCCTCAGACTTTATTTATTTTATTTATTTATTTTTGTCTTTTTCGTTTTTATCGGTATCAGGGATCGAACTCACGACTGCCTGCTTGCAAGGCAGGTGCTTATGCCTCTGAGCTAAATCCCCAACCCCCCAGACTTTATTTTTTAATTGCATCTTTTGCAGAACTGAGGATTGAATCCAGAGCCCTCACCCTGAGCTATATTCCCACCTTTATTTTTTATTTGAGGAAGGCACTCATTAAGTCACTAAATTGATCAGTCTGGACTTGAGCTTTTAACCCTCCTGCCTCAGCTCCTAGAGTAATGGGATTACAGGTGTGAGCACTACGCCCACTGATTTTTACTTTGAATAAATAATATCATTAATACTCAATGCATAGTCTTTTTTTTTTTTTTTTTTTTTTGGCTTTTTGAGACAGAATCTCACTATGCAGTTCAGGCTGGCCTTGAGCTCATTTTGCAACCCAGGCTGGTCTCCAACTTACAAGAATCCTCCTGCCTCAGACTTCCAAGTGTTGAGATTAAAGGTGTGTACCACCATGCATGGTTTGTTTTGTTTATTGAAACAGGGTGTCACTATGTATTTCAGACTGAGCCCTAACTCATTATATTGCCCAGGTTCACCTCACACTCTTGACGATGGGCCTGGGGATTTAGCTCAGCAGCACAAGCGCTTGCCTGGCAGGCACAAGGTTGTGAGTTCAATCCCTGGTACAAATAAAACAAAACAAAACCCAAAAAACAAACAAAAAAAAACTTGACGATCGTGCTACATCAGCCTCCTAAGTACTGGAATTACAGTCTTGCTCCATGCTCAGCTATTGTAGTCTTACCCTTAAGAGTTGTCCACGAATATATAAAACATCATGTACCATTCAAAAGTGCTAAGAAACTCCTACAATTTAAACACAGCCTGCAGAAGCTGTCCTGAAGTTACATCTAATTGATTTAACTTTTCCTTTATTTTGTGTTCTCTAGGAGCCCTTACAATATAAGAATTAGGACAATGTCACAACTGCTGGACCATACATCAGATGACCTGCCAGTTAGAGACACGGACTCAGTATCTCAGTGGAAAGGTAAATCCATTTTGCAAAGGGGTGGGGACCAGGAGATGGGGTGGGGGATGATGGGAAGTAAAAAAGAAGCGACATGTGTTCTGTCCTTGGCCAACTCCCTACAATAACTGTAATCACTGCAAACATGTACTGATAAAATAAAAGATGAAAAAAGAAAAATAAATCGAGTCCCTGGAGGCCTTTGAGAATTAAAGAACCTGCCAGTGTGGAACGCCTTGCTGGCTTCATAGTGACTGCCTTGCTTGGAGCTTTTTTCTTCAATCTTTTAAACATTTTATTCATAAACTCTCTTTTGCAGGGAGTGTGCTAGGACTGAACCCCGGGCTGTGCACTAAGCTTAGTTCCCAGCCTTCTTATATCATTTTACATTTTGAGACAGGGTCTCACCAGTTCACTAAATTGCCCAGGCTAGGCTCAAACTTTCAATCCTCCTGCCTCAGCCTCCCCAAGTGCTGGGATTACAGGTATGCACCACTACAGCCAGCTCTAAATTCTTCTTCTTTTTTTTTTTTAATGCCAGGGATTGAACTTACAACCTTGTGCTTGCCAGGTAGGCGTTTATGATCAGAGCTAAATCCCCAACCCCTCTAAATTCTTATAATAAAAGTTCTGTCATGCAAATTTAGGAGGTGAGGCCAACTATTATGACCTTAGATGCTACCAAAAAAAAAAAAAAAGCAAGAACAAACTAGGTGGCAGTTTAAGAGAAAAGGCCTTAGCCTCACTAGAGCTGCTGCACACAGGCCTCCAGATAGTTTTGTAACTTTGTTCCTACTCTCCCACCCTTCTATCCTAATCATAGCTGCTGATGATTCTGTTTTCACTTCATAATTTTTTAAAAGCATAGGACACTTTATGCACTGCTTGGAAAAAAGCTAGGTGTTATATAATTACAGTTCAAGACACAACTCTACTTCTGCATATAAAGTTTACTAAAATTCTTGCATACAAGTACTGGGAGACATTTATCAGAATATTCACAGCATTTTATTCAAAAGAATAAAAACTAGGACCTGGCACAGTGGGTGTATGCTTGTGATGCCAGCTACTAAGGAGGTTGAGTGGTAACATTTGGAGTTTGAGGTCCTGAGCTATATAGTGAGAACCTGTCTCAAAAACAAAACAATTCTAGCATTCTGGGAGGCTGAGGCAGGAGGATTGCAAGTTTAAGGCCAGCCTTGGCACTTCAGTGAAACCTTGTCAGTTGACAAGGATTGGAGGAACTGGAACCATCCTACACTGCTAGTAGGAGTAGAAAATGGTAAACTCACTTTATAAAACAAGTTAGTGGTGCTTAAAAAGTTGAATATATACTTGCTCATGATTCAACTACTTTACCCAAAAGACATGAAAACATACATCTATGCACAGAACTTGTACAGATGTTTATACCAGCTCTGTTTGTGTTAGCCCCAAACTGGAGACAACCCGATGTCCAGCAACAATGAATGGATAACTTATGGTATAGTTATACCAAGGAAGATGATTCAGAAATTAATAGGAACTATCAATACATGAAATATCACGGGTGATCCCAGTGCTCTGAGGCTGAGTCAGAAGGATGGCATGCTGGAGTCTAGTTTAGACAATTTAATAATTGACCAAGACCCTGTTATAAATTAAAAAGAGTTGGGCATGGTGGTACATACTGTAATCCTGAGGCAGGTGAATCACTGCAAGTTCGAGGTCAGCCTGAACTGCATAGTGAGACCTTGTCTCAAAAAAGACCAAAAAACAAAACAGACAAACAAAAAGACTGGGAATGTAATGTAGCTCAGTGCAAAGCTCTGGGTCAGTCTCCACTATGGCAAAAGAAGACAGAGCAAAACAAAAAACAATTTTTTAAAAAAAGAACACAGTGGTAAGATAATTAAATTGAGTAAAAAGAGATCACACCAACTTGAGCATGGTAAGGACCACCTATAATCCTAGCATCCTGGGGGTTTGAAGGAGAAGGATTGAAAGTTCTAGAGCCCCCCCCCAAAAAAAAAGGAAAGAAAAAGAAAGTTCTAGGCTAACCTGTTTATTGGTACCAGGGATCGAACTCACGACAGCCTGCTTGCAAGGCAGGCGCTTATGCCACTGAGCTAAATCTCCACCCCCTCTAGGCTAACCTGGATGACCTGTCTCAAAATAAAAATAAAAAGGTACTTGGTGAGATAGCACATGCCTGTAACCCTAGCACTTAGGAGGCTGAGGCAGGAGAATCACCATGAGTTCAAAGATGGCCTGAACTACACAGTGAGATCTTGCCTAAAAAAAAAGAAAAGACAGGCAAAGAGAAAAAGGGTTGTAGCTCAGGGATAGAGCATCATGGGTTCAATCCCCAGGAGAGAGGCAGATGGAGGGTCACAACAGAAAAGGACACTGTTACATAATGGATAACTTGATATAGGGGGTGTGATTTAAAAAATACAGTGCATGTTTACACATTTTAAATTTTTATTACGGTGAAAAGCACAACTACCCTCAAAATACTCCTCCAGGTTTGAGCACATTCATCCCAGTGTCCTTGCCATTTTCTGAAGCAGCTCTCAAAGTCCTCTTTTGTGAGTGTCCTTCCATGGCTGCAGGCAGCTTCTAGCTCTCTGTCAAGGTCAAAATGATCATGAAAGGTAAGTGATTCGGACTGATTCACGACATCAAGGCAGCCACCACAGCCCAACCTGAGACAACACTGGTGACAGAGAACTTCCAAAACTGCAACCCCAGCAGAATCTCAGCAGTAAGCAGCAAAAGTGATCCGAAAAGAGCGTCCGAAGCCAGGAGAGTAGCCTGACAGGGACTAAGGAAATGTGTCTTTTACTATAATAATTTTGTTTTTATTTTTCTTGAGACAAGGTCTTGTTGTGTAGTTCAGGCTGGCCTCGAACTTGGAGGAACCTCCTGCCTCAGCCTCCCAACTGCTGGGATTACAAGCATGTTGCCACTATGCCTGGCTGTAATAATTTTTTAAAAAATTAAAGTCACGGAAGCTGGGGATTTAGCTCAGCGGCATAAGTGCCTGCCTTGCAAGCAGGCAGTCGTGAGTTTGATCCCTGGTACTGATAAAAACGAAAAAGACAAAAAAAATTAAATTTTTGTGGTCATAAAGTATATTTTGTGGTCATATAGTATATACAGAATTCTGTTAAAAAGTCTATGAAAGTGAAAAGTAATCCATAATGATCTGAAATGTATCAGTTGGTATGTCTGGAAACAAAACTGGGGATTGAATTTGGTGTGGAGAGAAAAAGAATGGATCACAAAAGAGCACAAGGAGATGTGGGTGTAAGGATATGTTCTTAATTGTGATGATAATTTCACAGGTGTAGACGTATGTGAAAGATAATCAAAATTTCACTTGAATTATGTGCAGTGTGTATACTGCAAGCCATTTTTACCCCCAACACTTGTTGTAGTTTCCAGATGTCAGAGTAGTGACAGAGATGGCAGTGGTGGCCACGCTGGTTATGGTGCAGATGTTGTAGCCCTTTTTTCTCGAGGGCTAGGCTCCTTGGTGCCCTGGGCTTTCAAACAACTGCTAACTGAGCGGGCCTGGGGAACACTCAGAACACAGAGGTGCACCCCAGTTTCCTCAGCTAGGACCAAGCCGCAGCTCCTCCCAGCAAGCAGCTTGGGGACATTTCCTCCAGACTACCAGTGAGACAGCTCCTGATGATGAAAAATCATGTTTCTGGCTTTGCTCCTAGGGTCTTGAAGACAGTCATTGGCACAATCATTGTCCAGATCCAAATTATATAAAATGGGAAGAAAAGAAAGTCGAAGTAGGAAAGAGTCTAGCTCACAATACTTTCTTAGGAGACTTGGATTCACAAGGGAAAGCTGAGTCATGCCTCATAACAAAAGGACATGGGTAGGAGGTCGCCAGAGGTCTGCTAGCCATCACTGCATACATCTCTGATCTCAACCTGGATTCATGCTCTCAGGACAGGATGTAATGAGATGCATGTAACCAGATATAGTGGAGCATGCCTATAATCCTGGGGCTCAGGAGGCTGAGGAAGGAGGATCGCCAACATTTTTTTTCTTTCTTTCCTTCTTTCTTTCTTTTTTTTTTTTTTTTTTGGTACCAGGAGTCAAAGTCAGGACCTTATGCTTGTGCTGTTGAGCTATATCCCTGGCCCAGATTATCAACATTTCAAGCCAGCCTGAACTAAATATTGTCTCATAAAAACAAAAACCAAAAATACTGCAAGTAAAAATATTT